>NC_081362.1:71671151-72323377 GCF_030684315.1 Stegostoma tigrinum | reverse complement strand
AAATGCTTTGTCAAAGATATAGGTTTTAAGGAGCATCTTGGAAGAGAAAAGAATATCTGAAATAGTAGCTACTTTAGATGACTAATTACAATCATTGCTGATTTTTTACGTGTATTCTACCCTCCGGCCAATCTTTGCTTTTATGACCTTGAGTTGAATATACTGAATGCTGAAATATCCACAGCTCACTGGTTTGGAGCATTCCAAATATTGCATGAAGAAATTTTGTCTCTCGTCTGTACCAAATGACTAAACTTCTGTGCTGAGACTTTGGTTCCTAGTCATATACCTGGTCAGGAGAGAGAATCTCTCATCCCCTTGAGATTTTTGTATGCTTCGATGAAATCACCTCTTATTCTAAATTCAAAGAAATATAGGCCTATTTTGATCATGCTTAGCTCATAGGACAATAATTTCATCACACCTAATGATTCTTTGTTGTATATTTTCAAGATTGCGTAAACATCCTTAAAACTTGAGAAGTAACCATTCATAGAGCTCCAAGTATGGTTTAATCAAAACTTCATATTGTTCCAATAAGACTTCTTTCTTCACTCATGAACTCCAAGCCCATTGTAATGAAGTTGAACATACCATTTGCTTTCTTAATTGTGTGCTGTTGTAATTCATGTACACAAGTTCTTCAAAATACTAACATACCCCAGTCTCTTATCATTTACAAACCTTTCTACTTTGCTGTTTCACCTTCCAAAGTGGATACCTTCACATTTAGCATTTTATATTCTGTTTGCCATGATCTTGGCTTACCTGTCAGTATCTGTTTATTATTTCTTTGCATCCTCCTTGCAGCTTATTTGACCTAACTTTGATGCCTAACTTTGTATCACTATTACATTTGTTATGTCATTTAAGTCATTTGTATTGATTATAAATAGCTGAGACCCAAATAATGATATTTTGGTGCCCTGCTATTTACAGCCTGCCCACCTGAAATTGATATTGTTATTTCTGTTACAAAGAACGCAGAGGATGCTGACAAAACTCAACAGGTCTGGCAGCATCTGTGGAGAGAGAAACAGTGTTAATGTTTCAAGTCCAGTATGACTCTTCTTCAGAGGTGCAAGATGTTGGGAATTTTTTAAAAATAATTTTGACAGAGACAGAAGTTGACGGACAGTGTGTTGGGGAGTGTGTTATGTAAGAAAAATAGAAAACCGACATTTGTGCAGTCAGTTTCTGAAATTATAGAGTTCGATATTGAATCCTACAGGCTGTAAACCACCTGAGCAGCTGTTGTTCCTTGAGACTGTGTTGTGCTTTGTCGGAACATTGCAGCAGATCAGGACAAAAATGTTAGAATGAGAGGAAGGTGGTTTATTCAAATGGCAAGCAATTAGAAGATCAATGTCATTCTGACAGAGTGCAGGTGTTGCACAAAAACGGTCACACAGTTGCATTTGAACTCGCAAATGTAAAGGAAACCACATTGTGAGCAGCAAGTACAGCATACTAGATTGAAACAACTACAAATAAAACACTGCTTCATCTGGAAGGTTTATTGGTGCCAATGGACAGTGAATGGGCAAGTTTTGTACCTTCTGCACTTGCCTGGGAAGGTGTCATGGGGGATTGGTGAATTGTTAGCGGTGATGGAATGTGGACCAGAATGTCATGGACAGAGGAGTCCTTATGTGAATGCTGACAATGGAAGGAAGGGGAAGATTTCTTTGGTGGCATCCTGCTGGAGGTAGTAGAAATACTGAAGGATGATCATCATGGTGGGTCAGTGGTTATCGAGCCCCACCGCACCAGTAACTCAGATTTGATTCTTCAGGCGAATGTTTGTGTTGAATTTGCACATTCTCCCAGTGCCTGCATGGGCTTCCTCTGGGTACTCCATTCTCCTTCCATAGTCCAAAGATGTGCAGGTTTGGTGGTTTGGCTGTGCTAAATTGCCCATAGTGTCCAGGGGTGCACAGGCTAGGTGGATTAGCCATGGGAAATGCAGGATTTTAGGGAAAAGAAAGGTGGGTCTGTATAATATGCGCTTTGGAGGGTTGATGTTGACTCAATGGGCTGAATGGCCTGCTTCCACACAGCAGGGATTCAATGATTCTATGATCCTTTGAATGCAGAGACTAGTGGGTGGAAAGTAAGGACAAGTGGAACCCTATCGTTCAGGGAAGATGGGAAAGAGGAGTGGACAGAGGTATGGGAAATGAGTTAGACACAATTGAAGGCCCTGTCAGCCACAATGGGGAGAGGGGCTGTTCCTTGGCTGAAGAAAGAGGAGGTATGTCAGAGACAGCCCAGTGGCATCATCAGAACAGAAGTGATAAAGATGGAGAAAGTGGCAGAATGGAATAGAATCCTTGCAGGAAATGGGGTGTGAGGAGATATAGTTGAAATTGAATGTGTTAGAGGAGAAATTATTCAAGGTGAGAACAAACTTGGCCTGGCCAAGGTGGTTGGTGGCGAGTGGCAATCGTTCTGGCCCCTTTGCTTTCTGCCTGTTAACCAATCCTCTGTCCCTGCTATTATATTAATCTAACAATGTTTTTTGACAAATCTATTAAGAGTTCTTTGAGGGTGTCACTAGCAGGATCAATAAGGGAGGGCCAGAGGTTGCGTCTGTTTGGAATTTTGATCAGGTGGCACAGAACAATTTATTATTCAAAGCCAGAGCTCAATTACATTTTGTCTATACTAGTTTGAAACGTACAAACATTGCAGGAAAATGGATGGTTTGACCAGGTTCATTCCTAATAATACTGTAGTTTGGGCAAATTATGCATAACATATTGCTTAAAGAGAGGGAACGAGATGCTGAGCTACTTCACAAGTTGCCTCAATTCCTCACGAATGTCTGTATATATTGCCAGATGCTCCACAGTACACCTGTAGGCCATGTGTTAAGTTGCAGTGCCCATCTGTCAAATTTAGTCATTCATGGACAGAGAGCAGCGGTGAACTACAATAGCAGGAAACCTTTTACTGGCATCTTGACTAACACAAAATGTAATTTTAACAAACTTAAACATGCATGTTTGAAACTGAAGCTACTGCAGTTCCAGCTCCTCTACTGACATAAGGTGGAATTGGAATATATTTTTAATTAAAGCAAAAGCTATTTTGTTCAGTTACTTAAAATGAAAACCTTGCAGCAGTATAAGGTGCGGCACTTGCTCTGTATAACATTAAAAATCTGCCTAACTGGAAATCTAATTAAATTCTGTGAATGTTTTTGAGCGAGACTTTGACTCTATCCCAAATGTACTCTTTCTGCAACTTGAAGTACATTTATGGAAAATTGTCAAAGAGAAACAGAAAATGCTGAGAATGGATTGAACTCTATTGTCATATTTCAAGATGGCAAATTAAGTATGGAAGGATTAATCACGCAAATAAATTCTGGAGGCAAAAGATAGGAAACAATTTATTCCTTTAGGCTAAGTAGAAAAAATATTGGTATGTGCTTTCATGTTTAATTCAGATCAGTTGAATTTGCATATGGCGTTAAGTAGACTATATCATGACTTTGATTCAGGAAAACATAATGATTCCTATCGTCAATGGCGTTGCTAATGCTGCCAAAAGTTTGAGAAGGAAACTAGGGAAGCTGCCTCTCCTAGGCAGTAGCTGAAACCAACTCAGCAACTTGGGTGACTAATATATGATCAGCTCAGGTGCAGAGTGACTTATATCAGCAAGTTTAATGATCTTGCTCTTGTTATTAGCTTTAGTGTGGTACAAAATGTCTCTTCTTGATTAGAAGTACAGACCCATCACAAAAGTGAATGATCTGATTGGTTTACCTTTTTTATGTTGATAACTATTGGCTGCTGCTCCTTTTTAGTATGCAGTTTCATGCTTCATGCTAATAGCTGTTATTCCTGTTTCCTCTTGCTGGCTAGTAACCTCTTTGCCAATTTAGCTGTGATTCATTACTGTTTAATGAAGGCAAGATTCGAACCACATCAAGTGCAAGTAAGATGGTCAAAATGTAGGAGACAAAATTAATACTGGAAGTACTAGCCCCAAGAGGTGTAACAATGTAAAATGAAAAGACTGGATATAATTTGGTATTTTAATGAAGTCCTTGTGTCTGTCTTCAATAAACAAACCTGCAGGGGGGATTTTAAATGTATCCTTTACATTTATGGATGCATCCACATGACATCCGAATAAGTGAACTGCATTTTCACTTGTATTGCGGTAATTCTGGACTTTAGATGTACTTATCCTTTTCTGGTATTACGTGTTACTGAATATATAGGGTCAGTTCTGGCTCGGAAATGACTGCAACATGACTCAATTATTTATAAAAAATAGCAGAAGAAAGAGGTGTACAATTGTAATGCTTTTAAGATTTAATTGTAATACTTTTCAGACTGTGTACTTACCTACAGGAGAAATAAAACATAGCTCTCCCTGTGGTGGATACCTCATCAATAGCAAAGATGGTTTTGGCATCTGCTACAAGACCAAATTGTATACTGCAATTTTTACTAGCAAGCCCCCCCAGTTCTTTCAGTTTTCTGTGAAAGCAGAATCAGGGCAAACTTTCAAAACTTTGATTGTTATTTTTGACCGTAGTTAAAGCCCAGCATACTCAGTAAGAGGGTTGGGAGATATGTGGTAGAGAAGCAGCATTTACCAGCACCATGGAGAGTGTTCATGGAGTTTGATAGCATTTCAAGAATAGTCTAAGGTTTTGGTAGCAACTCTGGAAGATGTAAGGCGGAGGAATTCAGAGATGTAGTGGGAAATCCTAAACTTTGGCAGTCGTATGGTAGGATATTGAGGCTTCGATCAAGAAAATCAGAGGGAGAGCTAGAGTAGGGCCCCATCTCAAACAGTTTTGCCCGGAATTACTGGGTCAGTGTGCTGCTGTGTGACAGCATGTCCGCTATATTATGTAACGTACGTGGAGACATATATTCTGGGCCTTTGATTAGCTAACTGAAGAAGTCAAATTGTATTTGTGTTACATGGTTTTCCAAGATTTCTGCTAGTACTGGGTCGGAGGTGTTGAAGAGCTATCTTGGAATGTGGAAGCACTGTTGTAGCAATCCTCTGCTATGCCAGCATTGTGTGGTGGTGGTACTGGTGGTGATGCTAAAGTTTTGTAACACACAGTACCTGATCCCGGAGATTGATTGTATTTGCTTAGGACTCTGGTATATCCAAACAAAATGTAAATTTTAGAAACTCTGAAAGTGACTGTAATCTCAGAAAACAATCTTGAACTGGAGAAAGAACTTCTGATAATCGAAGACGGAAATCTTGGAGTTGTAGTCCCAAGAGATATAAAAGTGTATGTAGAGTGCAGGCATAGATCAGATACTGAAATGAAAGCCTGAAATTATCTTAGAATAGAAGTAGGAGTAGAAGTAATCATGATTGTGAAGTTTCTGCAGTTGCCAGTAAACCTGAAGATGAACCAATAAGTGAGACAAATTAAAAAAAAAGGTTCTAGTTGAATAGAGAGACTTTGGAATTTATTTTTAAGTACCAGCTAAGGGTTAACCTGCCATGTCACAAACTATAGATGATCTTGTCCTGAAAAAGACCTTGAAGACAGGACTTAAGGTTAAAGTAAGGATAGTTGCTTGGGGTTTCAGAAGAGTGACTAGGTGATTCAGATGTTTGAGCACAGATTTCTGTA
This sequence comes from Stegostoma tigrinum, assembly GCF_030684315.1. Taxonomy (NCBI): domain Eukaryota; kingdom Metazoa; phylum Chordata; class Chondrichthyes; order Orectolobiformes; family Stegostomatidae; genus Stegostoma; species Stegostoma tigrinum. Next base: position 72,317,748 of record NC_081362.1, on the reverse strand, counting down.
TCTAGAAAAGTGATCTTGAAGATCTTTATCCTCTTTTAGCCAAATCTTCATGGGAATATGGGTGGATCAACACATTAGTGACGTTTTTGAAGGGGGATACTTTTCAGAGGACAGCAAGTTTTGAAATTTTGCCCTGTGCACCAAAGTCTAGATGATTCATATGTATCAGAAATATTGGGAGTTGTAACACATTTCCACTGTAAACCTCCTTCAGTCAGACAGACCACTGTCATTGTTTCCTGTCATTTGGTCAATTTCGTAGCCATGTTGCCAATGATCCTTTTATTCTATGAATTCTAATTTTATCTACAACTCTGCTATGATGCCTGAAATGTGGAGGCATGGTCAGTTGAGACTTGGGAATTGGAGGAATTATCTGAAAAGGAAGAATTTGCAGACCTCTAGTGAAAAAGTAAGGGATTGGCATTGGTTCAATTGCTCCTTAGGTGGGTCAACATTAGCATGATGGGCCAAAAAGCCTACCTCTGCAATCATCAGATGATTTAATGTTTAGATGACATTAAAATGCCTTCTAATAACTGGCAGGATTTAATACAAAGAGTAATATAGAAAATAACATATTACAAATGAATCTTTGTGTGGTCTCTTCCATAAAAGGTCAGAAGTTGCACAATTTCAGAGAAAGAACATTACACCATGTAGAACAGAATTTAGGTATTGTTTACTTTAGAGCTAGAAGTGTAATGGTTCGACATTCTGAAAGTTTTATGTTTACTTACAAGTCAGGTGGAAAATGAGAACCCAATGTTTGTTTGATTAATGTTAATTGACGTTAAGTTGTGGCATTAGGCCTTCTATGTCCTTGCTAAGAGGAAGCTGAACAGCACGTCAAGATCACTTTGCAATTGTAAGAGTGCAAGAGGTAAATTAATCCAGCTGTAAGGAGCTCTGTTTTAAAAATTTAAATTTTCCTGCATTAGCACCTGGTGTGAACCAAAATGATTGTTTTAAGTTTATTTTCATCTGCTGTAGCTCTTGAGAAACAAAGGCAGAGTCGTGTTGGAAGTCAGTCATGTGGGAAGAATAAAATTTAACTAGTAAATTTCCTTGGCTTAAAATAAATTTGCCTACAATTAAGAATGAAACAGAAACATTACAGGATGTGTTATTCAAAATCTCACAGGCGGTGTGTGAAAGCAGATGCTGTGCATAAAAAAGGATAAGCAATAGTTAACACATAAACAAGAGATATTAATAAGAAATGTTATGTTACCAAATGTGTCACAAATATATAAAGATTTATTTTATCAATGACTTTTTTCCAGGACACTATTTCTGCAGCATCTTACAATACAAGAACTCCTGTATTTGAAAAACCACCACTCAAGTAAGTGTGAGGGCGTTATCCAGGTAGCACCTCTACACAAACAAAATAGAGGAGTGACCTAATTTTAATTGGATTTTAATTGGTTCATAATTCATTTTGATCTAGCATGTTGTCAGTTCCAATGCTCTGTTATCATGGAATTTGGTTATTTTTGATTCAGCTCACTACACCCTTCTTTGAGGTTGTGTTCACACAAGCTGCGTTCCTCTCTAAAGCTACTTTTACTTCTTTCTGCAAAATTCAGGTGTGACGTTTTTCCAAGACCCTGTTTATAAATTATTCTTCCGAGATCATCACTTTTAGAATTGTTATCCAAATATGATTGATAACAGACAATGTGTATACCTATCAATCATAATGCATGTTTGTTCATGAAGGTCCCGACCGAAACGTTAGCTTTTGTGCTCCTATGATGCTGTCTGGCCTGCTGTGTTCCTCCAGCTCCACGCTTTGTTGTCTTTGTCCATGCCCAGCTGTTTGTATATATTTTGTAGTGGACCACTCCTGGCCCTGACTGCCTCACATGCAGTGAGTTTGCCTTGCAAGTTGACGATATATGGTGCCAGTGTGAGATTGATGTAGGACTGTGCCATAAAGCAAGATATACCCCATGTTGACTGAGGATTGCAAGACAAACCACCTCCATGACTGTGCTAATTGGCATGTCAAAGATACCATGTTAAAAACCAAAAGAACTGCGGATGCTGCAAATCAGAAACAAAAATAGAAGTTGCTGGAAAAGCTCCACAGGTGTGGCAGCATCTGTGAAGAGAAATCTGAGATAATGCTTTGATCCGGTGACCTTCCTCAGAACTGATCTCAGAAGGATATCATGTTGATTGGTGCTAAGTGAGCAATTGCCAAGAGACCAAGCAAGCAGTCCTGAGATCCCAACTGGTCCAATCCATGAGCTGGGTTTCTGTTCCTGTACATAAAGTGTCCTTGCAACAGCCTTTCGATGCTATTGCTGATGTACTCTGCAATACAGCTCTGTGCATCTTTGGCATCCTGTGTGTGCACATAGAGGTGCCACGATGATCATCTGGGTGTTGGCAAATCTTGGATACCAATGTCTCTGCATTTTCCTACATATGTATAACCTTTTTGCAGTATTATGTCAAGAATAGAGTCACTGCTATTGTCCCTTTCAATGCCTCCCTATTTAGATTACCTTACCTGAGTGTGAGTTTGTCTTGTCATATTGATATTAAGATATATTTTAAAAACATGTCCGACTGCTATTTTCCTTTTAGTATTTCAGCTTCACACTCTCAGCTGCTGTGGCCTGTGAACTGGGCAATAAGCAATGGAATATGGGGCCTTTGCCACCCCATTAATGGCAATGGCCCACCTGATGTGATTTTTAATTTAGACCTGTATGTGGATGGTGCAGATGGGAGACCACATAAATATCTGAATCAGAGCTGTGCACAATTGTAAGATCCCTATTGCAAGCTGCAGATAAAAATGCGCACTTCTCATCAATCTCTCCCCTCCACCGCCCCCCCATCCCCCCCCCCACTCCGTTTTACCAGGCGTTGATGGGCCTAATCAACAATCCTTTGAGGGGACTGTTGCAAACTGCTTTTAAAAAATGTCCAGGTTTAGAGCAAGTGTTGCATGGCCCATTGGGATTCACCATCCTGGATGCCCAGAGATCCCACCCCACAGCTTCCATCCCCTCCAGCAGGCATCAAATGCGAAAGGATTTACCACCCTTTCAGAACCAATGGGCTGTAGTAAGCCTGCTTTTCAACAATGACATTTTAATAGTCACAGCATAAAATGGCTCAGGTCTCACACTGATAAAATTGGGCAAAACAGTCACTCCATTGATATTACACCATTTTGGTTGCCACTTGAAAATCACTCCCAGTATTTCAGCATCAGATTACCTTCTTGCTACATCTAGCTTTATTACAAAAACAATAGGTGACCAGCCCAATTTGATCTTTTGCACATTGTTTCTGAACATATCTGTGCATTACAAAGAGTTAATGTCATCAGCTATATTTTTCAAGCTTTGATTTTATTTGCTGCAAGCATTGTGTATTTTTTATTTTATTTTATTCATTTGTGGCATGTGGGTGTTGCTGGCTGGGCCAGCAACTATTGCCCATCCCTGGTTGCCCTTGAAAAGGTGGTGGTGAGCTTCCTTCTTGAACTACTGCTGGCCCCCTGCTGTGGGTTGATCCACAGTGCCATTGGAAAGGGAATTCCAATAATCATTGTAATCCAGTGAAAAGAGGGTCAGTTAACTCTATTGGCCTGATAGTTGGTTTGTGAGGGAGAGTGACACTTAGTGTGAGATCAATTCCTACACTGGTTGAGGTTACCATGTAGGACTCTCCTTCTCAACCTCTTCCCTTGCCTGGGGTGTGGTAACCCTCAGGTTAAACCACCACTATTTGTCTCCTTCTAATGAGAGAGCAGCCTGCTAAGGTAAGACTAGAGCTACTTTACCTTAATCCACTGAAAGATATACTAAATTATAAAATTAGTTCACCAGTAAATTACGATAATGTTATGTCATGATATAATAGAGGTCACGACATCCATCTTTATCATTCTCCTCCATCACTGTGATCATTGTAGCTATAGGTCTTACTATTTTAATGTAAAGCTTAAAAATGTTTTCAGATGTTAGTTTTTTTTTTGTAGGGTGTGGAGTCATACAGAACAGAAACAGACCTTTTGGTCCAATTCGTCTATGCCAGCCAGACATCCCAATCTGACCTACTCCCATTTGCCAACATTTGGCCCGTATCACTCTAAACCCTTCCTATTCATGTACCCAACCAGATGCCTTTTGAATGTTGTAATTGTACCTGCATCTGGCAGCTCATTCCATACATGTGCGACTCTCTGCATGAAAAGGTTATCTGAATCCTTTTTAAATCTTTCCCCTCTCGCCTTAAATCTATGCCGTGTGGTTTTGGACTTGCCCACCCTAGGAAAAAGACCTTGATTATTCACTATATCCATGCGAGTCATGACTTTATAAACCTCAATAAGGCCATCCCCTCAGCCTCCGATGCTCCATGGAAAAAAGCCCCAGTCTATTTAGCCTCTCGGATGGAATTATGCCAATGTTCCTAAATGATTTGTTCTCCACTAGTGCGCTTTGGACGTCAGGATTATCTATCTGAATGGTATCTGTGTAACATCTTCCAGTTTACTTATTATTCCATACATTTCTTTCAGGCTTAAAGTCGATTTTCTTTCACAGTCTGGTCAGGGAAATTTTCGGTCTTCTGTGAAGAGATTTCCAACCATTTATTTTGTTCCTGTAAGTACCAATGTAATCACTATCTGCAATGTGTTCTAATGGTTGGTTTTAAGCAGGACTCATTTTTAATTTCACTGTGACGACAAATCAATGAGTTGATTTCTCTACTTAAATAGTCTATTAGTATGGTTGTAATATGGAATTTGTAAATTAGACTTCTCTTCCTTAGACAGGAATGGGGTCTGTGTAATTGAACATATTCCAGGCCTAGTAAGGCAGTCACAGCTTATGTGCGCAAGGGGAGTTTGGGCTACAATCAGATCAGGCATAATCTTAATGAATGGAGTGACAAGTTTGAGGGGCCAAATGCATCCTCCTACTCCTATTTCTTATGTTTTTACATTACACTGGTCTACCATCTTGGAATCTACCTTCTTGGAAACGCACTTGCACAACACTGATTGCAGAGCATTTATCACTCTTACAGCACAGATGATTACCAACTCTTGTCACCATGACCCTGTTAAGTACCATTACAAGAGGCAGTCAATGAAGAGACAGCCTCTGCATTTGCGTCCAAATAAGGAAGGTGAGTTGGTTCCTGAGCCAGGAGGCTCTGAATCAAATCAGATAATCCAAAGCTCAGGCCAATTTACAGTTCGACTAGGAAGGGTAGACACTGCTGAGGGAGCTAACAGACCTTCTGAGAGAGCCTTAGATTGGATATGCTGCAGTAAGTTTGTGAATTTAAAAAGTGGCCTTGACTACTAGGTGAAGTTTAGAGAGACAGAGAGAGAATTTGTTATATAAATGAAGTCAGATTGCAAAACTCCAGACGTTGGGACGGATCTGGTTTTCCTGGTACATAAACCACAAGTAGTTAATTAGAAAGGCAAATAGAATCTGGTCATTTATTGCAAAATAAATATAATGTATAAGTAAAGATATTATTTTCTACAGATGAACAGTGAATTGATGAGATTGCATTTCAAATACTGTGTACAGTTTTGGTCTCCTTATTTAAGAATAGATATGTTTCTATTGGAAGCAGTTCAGGGAAGGTTCACTTGACTGATTATGGGGATGAGGAAGGTCTGGGAGAGTTGCATTTGTATCTATTGGGATTTAGAAGAATGAAAGGAGATTTTATTGAAATATGTGTGCTCTTGAAGAAACTTGATAAATGGCTGCTGAAGGGATGTTTTCCCTTGTGAGAGAAAATATAGTTAGAGAACAGTTAAAAATTAAGGAGTTTTCCACTCAAGATGGAGATGGGGAGAAATTTTTTTTTCTCTGAGGATCCTGAATCTGTGAAACTCTGTCCACTGGAGAGAAGTGGAGGACGGGTCATGAAATATTTTTAAGACAGAGTTGGATAAATTCTCAACAAGGAAGTCAAGGTGTACCGGGTTCATCAGGAAAAGGGGGTCACGGCCAAAATCAGACCAACCATGATCTTATCAAAGACACGGCAGGCATTATGGGGCCACTCCAGCTTCTAATTTGTATGCATAGTATCTCCACAGGATCACATTTGGCTTAATAACTGGGGGCATGGAGCAAGGGTTGATAGCATTCTAGCTTGCTTCCTGAAGAACAGAAGAACGTGAACCACAGTATTCGACCGAGTCCATCAAGCCTGCTCTGCTATTCAGTCTAATCTTGGCTGATCTCAACTTTAATTCCATTTCCCACCAGCATCCCAAATCCCTTGATTTACCTGAGAGAGGAAGTATCTGTTAGTATTATTTTTTAAATATGATCAACAATGGAGCTTACACTGCCTGCTAGGTTTTAGTGCAATGAGTTGGTTGGAGGGGTGGGTGGTGGGGGTGGTGGGGGTGGTGCGCATGGTGATGGAAGATAGGGGAACATCCAGCTTTTGGAAAGATCCTGGCAGCATCAGTACCTTGCTCACATTCGGTTCCATAATTAGCCTAATTAGCTGTCTGGTATTTACCCCACCAATATCACTACACGTTGGGAATATGTTGGGAACACAGTTATATCTTGGCTGTGGTCACTCCTCTGATAGCACCTCCTGAAGATGACAGGAATTTCCCATAGACTTTGCTTCCTTCCCTCAAACTGACACTAGATATTTGGGAGGCTCAGTGATTCACAGCACACACTGTCCAACCCACACTGTCCCAGAGAACCTGTGGTCAGTGAATGTAAGGGTTAAGCATATTCAGTTCATTGTATATGCATACATGATACTCTTAATATGTTTTTATTTTCATCATAAACTAATGAGAATGGAGTCCCTTCTCAGGGCTAGAAGCATGAAATATCCAGAAAAGCTCTGAAAAACAAAGAAAAAACTATTGAGGAGCAACATTGTGTGAATGGAATGTCATTCCTCAGCAGAGACAAGTTTTACAGCTCATTTAGAATAGAAGACAGGTATAAAGAAGTCAAGATTAAATAGTGAGTTAAATGCATACAGTTTTCTTAATAACGTTATTGTTTAATTCTGTTGTACAACATTATTTGGGTCCATCAGTAATATAGAATGCCTGATATAATGCCTTGCTAGAAACAGAATAAATCCCTGACAATGTCTGCACAAACATAAATCCTTTGAAAAAGTAACATGAATGATACTAAATACGAGGAAATGATGTCAAGCCAGTAAACTAAATTTGCAGTGTAGGTGCCTGTCATAAATTTATAAGTTTATGAAGCCATCTGGCTCCCTTGATTAGGTTATCATTCGCTATTGGTCTAAGATTTGACCAACTGCAAGAAGGCTCTTTGGCATTCTGTAGAATTTTTCTAAATGCAGTTAATTATTTCAAGTCCATTTTCAAGAATAGACACTGAATAAATAAAAAGTCCAAGGGTGAAACTGGTCCAGGCCAGCATTATAAAAATGCTTTGTAGCAAATCAATAGTTGGATTTACACTGTGCCTCAATTATTTTGCCACTGAGTTCACAGAACAATAGCTCAAACATGTTTTAGAGACTTATGCATTTCCTTGTCTCATTTCTTGGCAATATTTTGCGACTAAATGGAAAATACAAGCTGACAGAGTGAAACGTTGGCTGCCGATTCGCTTCAAGAACATTTCATGCTGTTTGTATGGACCACTTACATGCTGCATAGTTTTATCCAAGCTGCAACAAATGATTCACACTTCCCCAGCATGGAGATTTTGGAAAGGAGCCAAGGGCTGTGGTGCAGGAGACCAACAAAACTAAACAGACAAGGAGAGAAACCAAAATGTTACCATTCAAGATTTTTTACAACACTTTATTTTTACTTTTGAACAATTTAATATCATGAGCATTGATGCTTCATGTAATGTCTTCCCTTAGATTCCCCCAAACTAACTATAAATCCAATTATAATAAGTTGTGTACAGACATGACTCTCTTGGTAATGTTTTTGCCTCCCTTAAAAAAAAATGAGCATCATCACTTAAACTCAAATCACACTATGAAAAATAACCACAGTAATATTTAAAAAAGAATCCTTATTAGATCATTGAACTTTGTTGTTTCTGACATTAATATATGTCCTTCTAGGAGTTTGTAAAGTGTTAGTTCATCAGGTTTGGAATACAGTCTGGAAATAAATGTTCAGAAGGAAATTGTGCTAAAAATGCAAACGGGGCTGTAAAGTCACCAGAGCCAGACTGCATACAGGCCAAAATATGGAAGATGGTTAGGGAAGAGACAGCTGAAGCATAAATCATCATTTTCCTAAGAGACTTGTAAGAGGGAAATATGCTCATGTCTGCAGGCTGTTACTGTGTAAGAAAGAGAAAGGGATATGCCAACAAACTATAAAACAATAGGGTTATTTTGGTGAATGAACATTTAAATGAACACTCTGCTAATAACACACACTTGGCTGAAAGTCTGGCTCTAGCACACAATTTTGTTTTTAATTACTATGATTTTAGTTCTAATGATCATAATTTGAATTTGTGAAGGCACTAAATCAAACACCTACAAGTTTACGCATCAAGTGCTGATTAGACATAATTTTTGTGGAGCAACAGATTGTGGACACCATACACCCACCTCCACTGAAGGTGTGGAGTATGCTCGCTGACACACAGCAGCAGGTTTTACGTTGGCTCAGTGACTCAGTGAGAAGGCACACAGGCTTTCACACACAGCTTTAATCGGTGTTTTCTAATCAATGTGTACCGAAGTGTTTTTACCCATCTCTGGAGCAGGAAGGATTTCAAGGTAGTTGTATTTAGTTCTTAAATCAGTGCTTCTGAATAATTTTCTAGCCAACCTTTCCCAGGGCTGGTTTCAACTTCTTTACCAATGGGTTAGTGACTTGTTTTGGGCACAGGCTAAATCGGTTTTGCTGATTAACACTTCAGCTAAGCCACCCTGACTCAACTGGAGCCAACTGAAGAAAAAGGAACTAAATAAACTAAAGCATCTTGAAGTGAAACACTAAAAATGAAGCATATGTGAATGGAAATGAAAATACATTGGATACGTAGTGTTGGTAATGATGGTAATTTATGTTTACCTTTAAACTGAGTTCCAGTTTTACAGAAGTATAATCCACCATGGACAGTTCAGTTCTTCTATATAGATATTTTCCTAAAGAACTTGTGCAGTGATGTTATAATACACCTCTGGAGCAGGTGGTACATGAACCCAGGCCTTCTCGTCCAAAGAAGACTCTACCACTGAACCACAAGGGGCCCCTATGCTTTCAGTATACTTTGTGCAGTAATAATGATAATATCAACGAGGAAAATAACTTGCATGAGATTTATCTAGTAATTTTATCAATTAACAGGGATTAATTTTTCTCTAGGGTGGGGGAATTCAAAACTAGGTGGCATATTTTTAAGGTAAGAGGAGCAAGATTTATAAAGGACTGAGGGGCAAAGTTTTTTACACAGAGTGTTTCATGTGTAGTATGAACTGCCAGAGAAAGTGGTGGATGCAGCTAGAGTTACAATGCTTAAAAGATATTTGGATAAGTTCATGAATAGGAAACGATTGGAGGGATATGGGCCAAGTGCAGGCATCTGGGACTAGTTTCGTTTGAGATTATGGTCAACATGGACTGGTTGGACCGAAGGGTCTGTTTCCATGTTCCATGACTCTATGAGATAGGATTGCTGATCAAGTTCTTAAATGTGATTAATTGTACAAATCAATTTACAGAGCTAGAGTGGATAATTCCAACTGAATAATTAGGACCCACACCACGCATGATGAAGAATGAAAGGAACTTAGTATTTCTTGGATCCTTTAAAACCATAGAATGTTTCAAAATTCTGCACGGCCAATTAAGAATTCAAATATAGCTGCCAATGTAATTGATTGAATTACACCAGTTAATTTAGGTAAAATCAGGTATGATAAACAGCAAAGAGATAAATGATCAGATAATTTTGTAAAATTGTCTTTGAGAGATAAATAGTGGCCAGGACACTGCAAAATCTGTTCACCTGTTCTTCCGCCAGTGCCTTGGGATCTTTTACATGACCTGAGAAGACAGACTACACTTCATCTCATTTGAAAATTGCCATGTCTGATGGCGTGGTGCTCTTAATACTAAACTGATCTATCAACCTGGACTAATGCTTAATTCCTAGAACCTGCTTGAAACCTATGATCCTCTGATTCAAAGACTCAGCTGCCATTGAGCTTTATTCTGTGCTATAATTCTATGAATTTGTAGGTTTTAAACAAGTTGCACCAAACACTACCTTCCTGGATTGTGATAACACCGAAAACCCAACTGGAAAAGAACATAATTTATCGTTGAATACCAAAATAAAACCACTACCCTTGATGTTCTTAGGCTAGTCCCAGCCTGGGACTGATAGTTCAGTGGACCCATCCCTGGGTCTGCTTTATAAAGGGCTGAGGTGATGAGTTCCAACTAAGCAGACCATTGCCTGTTACCAAGGGAACTCATACTCAGCTTCACAGGCAGATTAACTAGTGATTCCCCCTTGCTCCTGTGATGATGGGGCCTCCTGCTACATTTTGCCCATGGCCCCATTCTTGCTGCTTTCCAGATCTGGCTGAGGGGTGTATGATGAACAGGCAAATGTCTGTTCTGTGAAGACCATCGAAGAGTCGCTGCAGGGGCCTCATCCTCGTTGGTGTATCTGACCAAACAGTCATGCCAGTGGAAGGTTCCTGCTAGAGTTGGTCGATGTGTTTTCTTTTTGCAATCATCTCCCTGTGACCATGTATAATACCAGTTTCTTCTTTTTTAAGGATAACACCTGGGATTCCTGGAGACCCATCACTAAAGTTCCTTATATGGACTATATCTTCCCCCTAGTAATATCTGAAACTTAGGAGACACTTCAACTCTATTGTGTTCCTTGGAACGGGAGCTCAGTTTTATGGCTTTCACCCCTTTGACAGGGAATAATGCATCCTTGATGACTGTGTACATGAAGTACGTTATCTTGTTTACCTATAACACACATTTTTCCAGCCTCAGAAAAATACTGTAAAACCGCCTCCAAACTCTCTAAATGCTCCTTTGCAGTAGTTTCTGAGATTAAAATGGTATCCAGGCAGCCTGCCACTCTGGATACCCCTTGGGGAATGTTCTCCATCACCCTTGGAAAGCTGAAGATAACCCAAAAGGCAAGCGAGTGTATTCATACAGTCGTTTGTGAGTACTAATAGTAACCTAATTCCTGGATGCCACTTCAAGCTTCAGACACGGCTCATATCCAGTTTGGAAAATGTGCGACCCCCAGCCAGCTTTTCATGCAGGTCTTTACGTGCAGCATAGGGTACCTCTCTAAGCTCTATTCACTGTCAACTCATAATCCCCACTGAGACAGACCAGGTTGTCAGATTTTACAACTGGGACTGCTTGGCACAAGCCATTCAGCAAATTGTACTGTGTGTATGATGCCTAGATATTCCAATTTGGCCTCTGCTTTGGCACATTAGGGCACAAGAAACTGGTCATGCTTTGATGTATTTAGGTTGGGCGTCTGGGTTTACATAGATTGTGCCCCTTAAAGAGAATTAAATCTATTAACCACCATCAGTAAATTACCGGTGTTTTTGATTTTTAATAATTTAATCAAGACCTGTCTGGGTCTGCTAGTTTTACTTTATCTTTTGGGTCTGCTTTTGTTTTATATTCAGAAGTGTTCTTCCATGCAACTGAACCATTTTTGTCCCATCAACAAAATTACCATGACATATTATCCCCCCCTCTATGAACCATCACCAGTAATTCCCCCATGTAGCCAATTGGATATTCCAAGCAGAACCCATTAAGGGCAATGCACAACATCAGATGTTGAGGTGAAGGTACAGACACTCAAAATGGAGTTGGACGGGAAGCAGGTCTGCTTTTTATATACCTTGAAGTGCTACCATAAGAAACTGAGTGGTTTTTCTCCATCACCAAATCACTATACCTTTTTTTTTTGTTGTTTGTAACTACTAACCATCACCAGTAAATCACCCAAGTAGTCATTTATACATTTACATGCAAAACCTTTTAAGAGTAATGCACACTCTCAAAAGTGAATGAGGGTTAGGGAGAATGGAAATGGGCAAAATCAAAAGGGAGTTGGATGACCCCCCCCCTTGGGTCTGTTTTGTTTTATATCCAGAAGTGCTCTTATACGCTACTGGGCAGATTTTTTTTTTCCATTACCAAATTACCATGGTTTTTTTTGTTCTTAACTATTAACTGCCACTGGTAAGTCAGCCACATGGCCAGTTATATATTTACATGCAAAGCACATTAATGGCAATGCATACCATCAGAATGTTGGGAGAGCAGGAAGGAATAGATCAAAATGGAATTGAATGGGGTTGGGTCTGCTGTCTTTGTATGTAGTCCTGGTGGACCATAGGGCTACTCTCTCTCACTTGCCCAGAGATGACTGGGCAATATGATGGCTCAGTGGTTAGCAGTACTGCCTCACAGCATCAGGGACCCAGGTTTAATTCCGCCCTTGGGCAACTGACTATGTGGAGTTTGCACATTCTCCCGTGTCTGTATGGGTTTCTTCCAGGTGCTCTGGTTTCCTCCCACAGTCCAAAGATGTGCTGGTTAGGTGGATTGGCCATGCTAAATTGCCCACAGTGTCCAGGAATGTGCAGCCTAGGTGATTTAGTCATGGGAAATTAAAGGTTACAGGGACAGAGTAGGGGGAGTGGGTCTGAGTCGGTTGTTCTCCGGAGACTTGCAGTGGACTCAATGAGCCAAATGGCCTGCTTCTACAACGTGGAGATTCTATAACTGGTGGCACTCCAACCTGAGGGCCATCATTCCCCAGGCAAGTGGAGTAGCCAGCAAGGAGAGCCCCCTGTGTCTACCCCAGCTGGCAGAGGGACTAAACCCACAGTCACTGCAATGTGGAGCGGAGGAACACAGCAGGTCAGGCAGGTCAGAGGAGCAAGAGAATCGATGTTTCACGTCAGGACCATTCATCAGGACTGGGGAGGGGGAAGGGATCTGGGAAATAAATAGACGGAGGAGGGTTGGGGCTGGGGAAGGTAGGTAGGATGGCGACAGGTGGATGTAGAGGAGGCCACATCAGGAGCAATGGATACAGTAGATGAAGTTGGAGAATGTACAGGTGAACCCCTGTCGTATTTAAAAGGTTTGCTTTGGGCCTTGGATGGAGGTGAGGGGGAAGGGGTAGGGGTAGATATAACACTTCCTGTGGTTCCACGGAAAAGTGCCGGGGGTGGTGGGGCTAGTGGGGAGTATGGAGGACTAGGGGATTCTGTCTTAATTTTGGTTAGGGGTAGGTGGTCTGAGGGCAGAAGTGTGGAAATGCAAGAGATGTAGTTGAGGGCATTTGCAATCAACTGAGGGGGATGTTATAGTCCTTAAGTAGGAGGACATCTGGGATATCCAGGAGTGGAACACTTCATCTTGGGAGCGGATTCAGCCAAGGTAGAGGATTTGGGAATAAGCCTCCTCTACATTGGTGAGACTGCGTGGAGACTCAGTGACTGATTCGCAGAGCACCTGCTCTCTATATGCTATAATCAACATCACCTTCTGGTTACCAAACATTTTAAGGGTCCCGATCTGAAACTTTGACTTGCTGGCTCCTCTGATGCTGCCAGACCTGCTGTGTTCCTCCAGCTCCATACTGTATTGACTCTGACTCCAGCATCTGCAGTTCTTGCTATCTCCGAATGACTTAAAATGAAACCCACAGTGTTTGACATTTACTCTGCATTCCTAACCAGTCATCCAGCCAACTGAGCTTATAGACCTTTGTAATAAGCAGTCTTTCCAATACAGGAACAGTTTTGTAAACCAATAAAAGTAACAGTCATGCTGAATTGTGAAAGAGAAATTACAGTTCAAACACTTTCCTGCAGTAATTAACATATGCAGTTATTACCTGCTGTTAATTAAATTCAAAGCAATAATGCTGGCACAACAGCATCACTTCAATATGGACCATGACAACCCAGTTCAAATTCCTGTTTTAATTAGTTTGAGTTAATGACGCCAACTAAATAAAGAAGCAGTGATGAGGAGTGCAAAACTTTAAAGAACCAGACATTGGAAGAGGCAGGAAACTGAGGGAGATAAGGTATTCCATAGTTTTTAAATCGTAGGACAGAATAAATTAATTGAGGAGACAGTACAATATGTTTCATTTCACTTTGAGGAAAGGAAAAGGTCCAGATTGGGAAGATGAAATAAGAGAGTTCGGTGCAGCAATGATATTACATCTAAAATCGAGAACAGTTGACAGAAAAAGGTTGCTCCATAGAAATATGAAAGGATTGTTTCAGAAAACAAAACATCTTTAGCTCTCAATTAAGAATGTAAGAAAAAGGCTCAAATCAAAACAAAAGTAATAGGTCATAAAAGTGAGAGATTTCATGCTTATTTAAGACATTTTTTGGTTCTAAATCTTGTCTTGAAAAGTGAAAGCCTGAAGTACAATTTTCTAAGATTGCTGATAATCCCTATTCCAAGGACATAGTGTGATAATAAACATTATCTCAATTATCTGCCCTTTGTACCCAGTTTGGAATTTAACTTTCCTCTCTGATAATTATTCCAAAAGCAGGGTGTGTTTGGAATGAGGCGATAAATTCAAACTCTGTCGTTTTTTTTCTAACTTACGTTTCAATGTTGTCAGATATTACAAAAGAAAAAATAACGGCTGGGACAGAAATATGTGCATGTCAAATTCGAGTGGTTCAGCGTAATAATACCATTGAATTGAAGTCATTTACACAATATTTTATATACACATACAAAGTCTGTCCACTCTGATCATAAGGTTCCACTTTTGTATTTGCCATATGCTTGATAACTTACTTGACTTCAATGTCTTAAATTTATAATTCTCATTGTTGGCTTTAACTCCCTTCATGGTCTCACTCCGAATGATTTCTGTGACATCATCTAGGCTGAGAACCCCATTGTCTTTAGTGAAGTGACTTCAGTCATTGAGTTCATAAATGCTGTCATTCCCTTCCTGAATCTCTCTACCTTTCCACTTCCTTCCCTCTTTGACCAAATGTCAGCCTGTTTTTTGATTTTTGTGTGATTGTTTTTGTTTTTGTTTTGAAAACTTCGGAAGGCTTGACAGTTAAAGGCGCTATTAAAGTTTTTGGCGTTTTTCTGTAATAATTTTATGATTATTAGACTTGAATTTTTTCTATAACCCCAGACTTCCTTCCTGTTTCGACACACTTTTGGCTGAACTCATGTCAATATCAGCACCCAGGCTAAATTACTCCCTTGAATATAAACATACCATCACCAGTGTTACACTGGATCCCAAACAAATACTTAGGAGCAAGAGCCCCAGACCAGTTCTAGCTTCCTCATAGTGATGACCTTGCAGGGAAAGAGGGAGTGATGAACTTGTCCCCCTGCTGATGAATTGGCCGTGCTACCTCAGACTTTTTCCACCCTTCTGCTAGTGCCTGGATTGGTGAACACACAACAAGTAAAAGGAAAACCTAGTGGCTTATCGGATTTTTGTTGCTTGTCAGTGGTTACAGGCAGTGAAGAGGATAGCAGCCGCTCTCATTTTGCAGGCTGTAAGGAGAGAAATGTTGGAAGGTTTGATACAAGACTATGACTGGGGAACTATCCAGTCACGTGCTGCTTGTGTTATTTGAAGCAATGAAGAGGGTGTTAAAGGAAACTGAAGGCTGTGGAGGCAGCAGCTTGAATTGCAGAATATGATTATTTAAACAGTTTGCTCTTTTACTTTTGAGGTTAAGGGAGATATTTCTTAAATAGATGAAGTATAATCCATTATGGAGTATGCTGTGACTGGGAACTTTTAACCCAATTTAGGGTGCTTGGGCTTCAATTAAAAACTTACCCATGCCTTGGGAAACTAGGTTAGTAAGATAATGACAGCAACAACAATATAGCACCTTTAATATAGTGAAAGGCAATAAGCTCATTACACAAGCATTATAAATAAAGTATAAAGCAAAGTATAACTAAAGTGCAGAGATGGCCTACAGGATATCAGGGAACAATAGCACACAGCATGGAGGGTGCATCTTCTCATTCATTTTTCTGCTCAAATGGAAAGTTGCCTAAAATAGAATCTGCCAATCGAGTGCATGGACATTTTGCTTTCCCTCCCACACCCTTTTCCACAGTCTCATCCTTTACTTGTGCTTTTCTGCATTCAGATCGTTAATAACACATCAGCTACAACTTTATATTGAAGACTGAGGAGAAGAGCTCTCCTCCAAGGAAGAGGAGCCATTATTTAATCTTGCATTCATGGCCACTGGGTCAGGGGCTGGCACAGTGTGCACATTAGGGTTGTAGCCAGTGCAGGAGGATCACTCGGTTCATATATGGGCATTTCAGAAGGTGAGATTGCAGCCAGTGGGGGATCACTGCATAGCAGCACTAGGTCAGACAAGGGGACCCATAAAACAGGCATGACAGGGTGTTTCATTTGGCTCTTTATAGTGTCAGATAAAGGTGGAGAGTGATTTTACTTGTGACCTTTATTGTGTGATGTTGACCAAGAGCTCTTTGTAGTGGAGAGTCTGAAATGGATGAAGTGGATTGCCTGGCTCCTGGATACATTGCTGCCACATTTCTGGGGTCAAAAACAACGTTCCAGACTCTTCTAGCAGCTGACCACAGTGCTCCCATTAGCCTTGTCTGAACACAAGTAAGTCTCTATGACTCAGTAAAACATCCCACAGTGAAGCTTGTTGAGTAACAAAACAGATCCCATTGTACTTCATCATGCTTGTTGTTTCAGAAATGTGCACAATGTTGCCCATGTATTTGTTGACCAATTTTGGTATCCCAGCATGGCGTCATCACGATCACCCAGTTACTTTGGTTGTGTATCGTGGGGTGTGCTATGTTTGTTGCTCCAGTTGAGTTAAACAATGTGGGCCATGTGCGAAACAGCCCACAATGTTGTATTTGCATTGTTGCAAATCTTCAGGGAAGCCTTGAATGGCATGACACAACTAAACTTTACCACCTATATGAGTAAGCTGCACACAGATGTCTTCTTCACTACCGATGTTATTTTGTTATATTTTGTGACATACATGATGATACCTCCAAACCTTCTGTATTTTATAAAGGTGATAACATCACTGAGAATAAATGACCCAGTGAGCAAAGAAAATCAATTCACTGTCTGCTGGGTTAAGTTATACTTCATAATTTAATCACTGTAATGTTTATTAATGTAATTATTAACTTGTATCTCCCCAATGCCCCACTAATATAGTACTACCTTTATGGATCAGACCATGTCATAGGGTCATGCAGCATGGAAATACACCCTTCAGTTCAACTCGCCCATGTTGACCAAATTTCTCAAATGGTAAACCAAGGCATCAAATGCATCTCGTGTTCACTTCCTTGTCCACACTGAGTTTGCTGCTTTCCACCAAGCTTGCAGCTGAAATGCTATAATTGGCTCAAGCTCCCCCAGGGCTAGGTTCCCTACTCGTGATCTGTATGTAGTGATCCCTGGTGAAAAGTGGGGTCATGTGAAGAGAAGATGAGGCTCAATTGTTAACCATGGTTGAGCGACCTGCTGACATTTGCTGTCTAACCACATACAAAGAGTCATTTCACTGTTGATCCTATGTTCTCTTTGTGTCACCATCAATGAAAGAAACGTGAGGGGAATAGAAACGAGTGGTGATCTCCAAATGCCTTCATTCTCAGATACTAAACAAACAATTTTCAGCTGCACATATGCAGCTGTACAGATTACTCAAAGATGTTTTCCAGAGTTTCCTCTCTGTTTCTCTCCAGAGAGCGACTTATTCAGTGTTCTTGTTGGGGTACAGTTCAACAGGT
This sequence comes from Stegostoma tigrinum, assembly GCF_030684315.1. NCBI lineage: Eukaryota > Metazoa > Chordata > Chondrichthyes > Orectolobiformes > Stegostomatidae > Stegostoma > Stegostoma tigrinum. Next base: position 72,299,885 of record NC_081362.1, on the reverse strand, counting down.
GGCAACAGTATTCCAGGGCCTTAACAAAGTAGCTATTTATCCTGAGAGAGGATGATTAATGAATGCTGGCAGGTTATTTAACCTTTAGAGGTATACAGTGGGACCTGGTTTAGTCCTTGCCCATATCCATTCTTGCATGCGTTACTGGGTAATAAACATGAAAGTGCCTCAGTACCTCATATGTTCTGAAGTCAGCTGTAGTACCATTCAGACTAACTGTCTCACCATCAAATGTCATAGAATTTTACAGCAAATAGAGATTATTTGGCCCATTGTGCATGTTCTCTTCTTTTCCAGGGCTATCTAATTAATCCCACTCCCTTCTCTGTAGCCTTGTAAACATTTCCTTTCAATTACATTCCCAGTTCCCCTTTGAAAGTTATTATTGAAGCTTCTACCACTCTGTCGAGCAAGTTACATCTGGAACTTTCTTGTTGTAAAGCTCAGTCCTACCCTGTGGAATTGTATTGTATTTACCACCCAGGGAGAGCCCCAGCAGGGAACGTTCAGAGTAAAATCAAATAAAAATAACTTAACCACTCCCAATGAATCCTGCACTCCACTGTCCTAAACACGTGAGGTAAACATGAGGTAAACTAATTGTGGCTTCTGCTGAAGCTGGGCCCAGGAGTCCTCAGCGTCTGCAGCTTCTTGTAATTAATTTGTTTTGTACACAGAGTGCTGCTTTATTAAAGGTCAGGGATAGCACAAATACAACCTCATCTCCACATGGATTGTTAGAAGCTAACTAAATAATAGCAGTGAAATCACTAGTGGTGAAAGCCAAAAACACCCACCAATCACTGAAAGATCTCCCAGTTCAGGCTCCTGGCATCGAAGAAAGCAGAACTGTTACCAAGTTGATCCAAAATGACACAACAAATTGGCATACCTCGGTGGGACAGGAACTAAATGTACCTTCCAGAATCCCTTGGGACATATTAAAATGCAGGATATGGATCCTAAGTATTGAGAGTGGTCCTGTTCTCTTCTTTACTCTTCCCTATCCCAGCAACCAGGGCCTGATACAAGGGATCAAGAATCTAAAATCAAAGTTAAAATTTAAAGGCAGAATATGTCAACATTAGAAAAACAAAAAATAGAAGCAAGGGTAGGTCTTTGAGCCTGCTCCATCATTCAATATAATCATGGCTGATCCTCCAACTTTGTACCCAGTTCCTAGTTTCTCTCTAAATCCTTTGATTCCTTGAGTCCGAGGAACTTCATCTAACTCCCTTTTGAAAACATTCAATGTTTTCGCCAGAAATGCTTTCTTCCACAGGCTTACCACTCTGAGTTCTAAATTCTTACTCGTATCCTTAAAATTATTGTTTAGAAATTTCAAATTTTCAGTTTTCTTGTCAAGTATAAGCTGTCTTGATCTGTAAAGATTAATGAAACATGCTCTTCCAACTCTATAAATATTCACAGTCAATTGACTTTGATTTTATTATTCTAGCTCCAGACCTAGCAAGCACCTGTGATTGGGACTCAGTTGACTAGTGGATGGGAGATCTCAAGCAGGCACAGAACCTACAGGGGTACGGGAGGCAGGCTTTTGTAATTTCACCAGATTTCCAGTGCGGGCCTGCTTCATTTCACAGCTGCCCATGTAAGAATGAGAGTTGGCTTTATATTACCTGCTGGGCCTGATTTAAATCAACCTGAGCAGCCTCCCATTTATTCCAGGTTGGACATGGTTGGAAAGTAATGGAAAATGCCCCAGTTGAAAACTATCTGGTGACACTGGACGAGTGGCAGTAATGACTGGGCTTCTGTAGTTGACCAGAGGGATGGAGATTAATTCATGAGCAGAGACATCAAATTCCTGTTTGGAGCCAGAGGAGCATCTTGTTTCCCTTTAGGACCAATCCACTTGTTTGTTGGTTTGGCCTGAATGGAACCTCACATGTGCTTCCCACTTGGGCTCCCTAGTTAAAATCAATGTAACGCAAATGTTTAAAAGGACTGAGTTTACTTTGAGGAGTTGTCCTTCCACTTTGTTTAGGAGAGCAGGTGAAGGTTGGAAATTGGCAGTGCCCACTGGCTGTGGAGCAGGTGTGTATTTGGGCAATTCTAACTCTACCCACGTGGCAGACCTGGGTTTGTGGACAATTAAAGTTGTTCCAACTGTTGGAAGGTTTGGAGTGAACAACAGTAGTCCTGTGATTGGATAGAACCTGCTTAAAATTGAAAGAGAGGCTTAGAGTAAGGAAATCCTCTTCAGCTCTGGCCACCATAACCCCTCAGGAAATGCAGCTGAGGGGGAAGGGAGAAGATACCAGAGACAGAATTTAATACTTTCCATCTTAAGATGAGTTTGCAGATGAATGCAAGAAGCTCATTTAATCGGGAGGAAGAGTGCCGATGGCTAACCTGCACCTTCTCACCTCTGCCCCCAAAACACTGAGGACATGAAAGCTCATGGACAGATTTCCTGACCTGAAATGGGCAACTACTGGGCTCATCCAGCCAGCACTGATATTCATCTGGGTGGGTCATTTGTCACGCAGGATGCCCAGAAAGCAAATCCTGTTGTATTCAGGTCTCTTCGTTATCAGGCAGCCTTCACCTTTCATTGATCCTTGTCCTCTTTTATGTGTCTGTATGTGTGTGCACGTGACAGTTCTGAATTCTGCTCTGCCAATGAGAATGCCTCTTCTGCATCATTAAGCCTTGGAAGCTGCAGATAAAGTTCAGTGAAATTACCACGTGAGCTAACATAATAGAACCCATGAAAGTCAGCCAGTACTTTGTGCTGAGGGGATATGATGGCAAGCTGGCTTGTCACCTTTCCAACTTTAAGAAACCAAAAAGTGACAACAGATTCCCTTAGAGTATTCACTTGGACTTACTCTCCCATTCACATATTTACATTTATCTTGTCCTCAAGAATTCTGTCCTTTATCGTACCTGTCTTTGTACCCAATATGAGCTGCATGCTGCTATTTGGACATCACACTTTTATCCACTTTGACCTGTTTGCAGGATAAGATAGTCCATAAGATCACTTACTTTAGAATGCTCCAACTTAAAGTATTTTACCCTAAATGAAGAAAATCCCAAAAAGGCATTGCAGAGCTGGGAAACTAAGAGATGGGGAACCCATGCTAAGCAGTAAGTGAGCAGGCCAAACCTGATCTCAGAGTGGAACATGGCTTGAGAGAGCATTACTTTTATTGTTGTCTTACATAGATCATTGGTCACTAAATATATTCACAAGAGATTCTCACTGTATTTTCAGAAAAAGGACATGAACTATAATTGCACAAAAGAAAAATACCACCTACATATCTGTCAAGAACTAATGAAATGTTCTGATTACAACTATTAAAAGAATGATTCATCCCTTTAACCCTAGTAATAATGTTACAGAAATTCAAACCTCAATGAAGTTACCCCTCTCTATGTCAAAGCTTCTTGCTTAGCTGGCACAATTATGCTTGGTTTCCTTTCAACAAATTTTCTTTATGCTCATTCAGTGCTATTTTCTTCACTATCTCTCCCCAAAACCTTTAAACAAGCTGCTAACTCAGCTCACTTACTCCTTAACATGACTTCCCTAAACTCATCCAACAGCCTTTAGGGATATCTTCCTCTCTGACACTTCCATACCTGTCTGAACCTGGAGTTTTCTTTTCGCTGACTCCTTAGAAAGTCAGAACTTCTTCCCAACCCTGACTGCTATGAGAATGCTACTGACAGCATCTCTGCTATTATGACTATTTTCCTTTCATTAACCTGTTTCTGGGCTCTTCTCTCTCTCCCTTTTTCTCTCTTTCTCCAGAAATCATACAATCCAACTCAGTAAACACCTTATCAGTTATCTCTGCAGGTCACTTGCTGGTCATGTGGCTTAAATCACATGACTTCCTTCAAATGCTGTTTTAAATTAATTGTTGTGAATTACTTTCTGGTATTTTTATAATAAACACATCAAACTTTCACAGAAGTAAAATCTGGTATCCATTTTCCTCCAAGTTGGAGCAAGTGACAATAACATATGAGAAACTTTCATCACAATATCAATGAAAGTGTCACTACCTGCAGGAAGTCCATTCCAGGACTCAGATATTGGGACACATGTAATCTCATAAATTCCAGAAGCTTCAATGCCCACATTTCACATGCACCTGCCATCAAGGTAACCAATAAAAAGCATCAGATGAGACTGAGGTTATCTGTCAGATTTCAGTCCATTTTGCGCATTACGTTATTTGCCCAACATTTATGCATCAAGCTAATCCGAAGAATATTCATTAGTTTCTGAGAGCTGTTCTTAGTTGTGTAGCACTGATTGTATTGTGGGATGTTGCAGCGCATTAAGAGTTAAGATGTGCAGTAAGATTCGATAAAGGTCATAACCACAGTGATTAGGCAGTCATGAGTAAATAGACGAAGGCACTGTAATCAAGAGTTAAACTGAGCAACCACTAAATCTGAAATAGCTGCTTCTGGATTACTGAGATTTTTTTTTTTTAAAAAATGAGAAGACATCACTGGACCGCAACCATTCATATCGCATAATTGTTACAACTTTTCAAATTTCGTTCATTTATTTGCAAAATGTTCAGCAAGTGGACATTGGCCAAATGGAGAGGAAGATGATAAGGGCCAGGAAGGGATAAATATCTTTTGAGATGAGGAGGCTGTTGCGGGTAGTAAGTGAACTGCTGAGGTAGCATTATGCTTCATTCGGACAGCACTCTGGAAATCAAGTCTCACTGTTTCCCGAGTCATCACAAAAGTTAAAGGTTTTAAAAATACACACAATATATGAATTCATCTGTCTTTCAGACCCAGGTTGACAGAAAGCAGGTTTCTGTACTTAGTAGTAATTACTATTTATTACAAACAAGTAGATTCTAGCTACTAGTAAGCAATTATGAATCATCAGAGTATAATTTTACTAGGTAAAACTGTAACTCCCTAATAAAGCAACTCCTACACACACACACACACACACACACACACACACACACACACACACACACACACACACACACACACGAAGAGATAACCACGACAAAAGGGATGTTATAGCTGGAGGGAAAAGCTGGGAAGATTGATAATATTCCCCATCTGCAGGGTTCACTGAGACAATACTTCTGATGTGACAGGACTTGCTGCTCCTTAATATTTCTTCTCCAGGTGCTTTCACTTTTTTGCCGGGGCGTGGAGCAATTTGCACTTAGAAAGTTTCTAACTTATTTGGTAAAAACTAAAGCTTACACCAACTGATGGGGAGAGATAAACTGACGTTTTCAGGCTTGAGGGTTTTTTTTAAACAGCAGAGAGAAGGTCAGCTCCTTCCTTTTTGACCACTGATCAACATTCATATCCACAAGTTGTTCAGCTTCCTGGGAGCCATTCATATTGTAGTTGTAAGGCAGAGGCGTTTGGCATCGACAAGTGGCTACCGTTCCCCAGACCAATCAGCTACTTATTGTCAATTGAATTTCCCTTTGTACAGCCCCCTTGGTTCCAGCTCATCTTCAGTCTTTTCCACAATGCTTGAAAAACAGCAGTGCGAATAGCGCTTAGACTAAGTGTCAGACAACTTGCTTTTCTTAAAAAAAAATGCAATAATCCTTTCCTCAGTCCTTTTTTAAATAAAAATAATCCTTTACCTATTCCAGTCCATGATCAAAAATACTGAAAAATAAAAAGACAAACTCTACAGTAGACAAATGCTGAAGAGGAATTTCCAAAAGTTGAGGCCAAGTGGTTGACTGAGCAGTGACTAATGTAAGACCACTAGGAGCATAAAAACCTTTGTGAGTTCATTTGAATGGGCTTTTGGGACTGCTAATGCATTTACTTGGCTGACATGTTTCCTTGTTTGATTAATTTTGAAAATAATCATAGATCAAAACAGCCAACCATAAAATTGACTGGGTAGTGCATCTGACATTCGCCATGATCTCTGCCACTGATTCCCCCCAAATCTTTTGAGTCAGAGCATATCTTTGGAGCAGCACACAACCCAGGTGCCTGCAATGCTCCAAAGAGATTGGGAAGTCTGCTGAAGTGTTTGAGCCTGAGTAGAATGGGGTCACTTTGGGAGGTGCACATGAAGTCCTTTTATTAAAGGATATCACTTTTAAAACTGGGATTCCCAAGGGGTTCCAATGTCTATCAGTGGGTTGTCCTGAACATCAAAGAAGAACTCTAATGTTTAGCCCTTCTTGCTGCAATCAACTTGTAAGGATATAAATACCCTTGAAAGGCTGCAACCTTACAAAGCCGCCCTGAGCACTTTGGCACTGGCTGGCAATCTCTCAAAAGTGTCTATTTTCTAGTTATTACAGAAGTCTATAGTCTTACAATCTTTGCTATCTATATTGCCTTGTTAACTATATTGTCTTTACTAGCAGTCAGCCTCCAAGGACTGTGGAGGTTACTTTATTGCATTATTTCCATTTAGAGTGTTTGAAGATTTAATGTTATGGTGTAGGGTTAATTTTGTAGCAATACTACAACAAAGAAATTTAATCCTGACACTTAAGTAGAGTTGTGAATGTAGTATATATGGCTTCTGACATGTGAGAGCTGAGGCGATTCATAGAGTAAGGGTCTTCTAGAATCACTACAAATGGCAGTTTAGAGAAAGAGTGTCTTTAGTCAGCTGAATTCAAGTTGGTGGACCTTGCTCCCACCATCAGAATGGAGGATTTGAGCTTGGAGCTGAAAGTGATGAGCATAAGCAAAAGTTTCTGAAGTTGTTTCCAGGAGTGTTAAAGTAAATTTATTAGATTCATTAATTAGAATAATAAAGTAACAATAAAGTTTCCGAAAAGGTTAAGAGAAAATGGAAAAGAGAGAGGGAGGAAATGGAGTAGAATGACAGGAAGCGTTTAACTGCCATTGAAATTAGAAGATCCAAAATCCTGCTGTGTCACTGTAACTAACGGAATTGGAGTTACAGACACTCATTTCCCAAGTGTCTGACTCCAACAAAATTATCTAGCTACTGCCTGAATATGGATACATGTGGATGAGTGTTAGGTGAAGGGACAGCAAAATGCAATATATAATGCAGATCAAGTAGTAACATGTTAGCCCAGTAAAAAAAAACTACAAAGCTGAAGTTGGCTCTTCCAAAGAGAGTTGGTTTTACAAGTAGCCTAATGTTGTACTTTGAATAGTCTCATACTAGTATGCTAGCTTGAAACATTTCTATGGCCCTCACTTTCGCCATATAAGTTTACAGCCCAACTGCATCTTGCCAGCATAAATACATCTAACAGATGACATGATCGCAATGGCCACACCTTGTTTTACTAAATCAGGCAGCTATGATTTGGACACGATTACAACCCACCTCCACCCCCAGAGGAAATTCCACAAGGTTCAGGCTGGAGCTTTGGGTATAATAGCCTGCTGGTTACAGTGCTACTGAACTAACAGAGGTTGTTGCCTAGAAATTCAACTGGACAAATGGCATCAAACTGCAGGAAGAGCCCCCATAATTAAGAATGTCGCTGCACTGAGAACAGAACATTGGGAGAATTTTAAATTCAAAATAATTCCTAAAGTTTGCTCTTAATGCTGTCAAATGGTCTGCAGGTGGGCAAGAAATACTACCAGTGTTACCAAATCCCAAGAGCAAATTAAAAACATTTAAGACCATAAGACCATAAGACATAGGAGTGGAAGTAAGGCCATTCGGCCCATCAAGTCCACTCCGCCATTTAAATCATGGCTGATGTGCATTTCAACTCCACTTTCCTGCACTCTCCCCGTAGCCCGTGATTCCCTCTGAGATCAAGAATTTGTTGATCTCTGCCTTGAAGGCATCCAACGTCCCGGCCTCCACTGCACTCAGTGGCAATGAATTCCACAAACCCACCACTCTCTGGCTGAAGAAATGTCGTCTCATTTCAGTTTTAAATTTACCCCCTCTAATTTTAAGGCTGTGCCCACGGGTCCTAGTCTCCCTGCCTAACGGAAACAACTTCCTAGCGTCCACCCCTTCTAAACCATACATTATCTTGTAAGTTTCTATTAGATCTCCCCTCAACCTTCTAAACTCAAATGAATACAATCCCAGGATCCTTAGCCGTTTATCAGACGTTAAACCTACCATTCCAGGGATCATCCGTGTGAATCTCCGCTGGACACACTCCAGGCCTAATATGTCCTTCCTGAGGTGTGGGGCCCAAAATTGGACACGTATTCTAAATGGGGCCTAACTAGAGCTTTATAAAGCCTCAGAAGCGCATCGCTGCTTTTATATTCCAACCCTCTTTAGATAAACGACAACATTGCATTCAGTTTCTTAATTAGAGAATCCTGGACCAACACTCCCAGATCCCTTTGTACTTCTGCTTTGCGAATTTTCTCACCATTTAGAAAATAGTCCATGCCTATATTCTTTTTTCCAAAGTGCAAAACCTCACATTGAATTTGGTCAGCCATTTCCTGGAACACTCTCGTAAACTGTCTAAATCTTTCTGCAGCTTCCCCACCTCTTCAGTACTACCTGCCTGTCCACCTATCTTTGTATCATTGGCAAACTTCACCAGAATGCCCGCAGTCCCTTCATCCAGATCATTAATATACAAGGTGAACAGCTGCAGCCCCAACACTGAACCCTGCGGGACACCACTCGTCACCGGTTGCCATTCCGAAAAAGAGCCTTTTATCCCAACTCTCTGCCTTCTGTCAGACAGTCAATCCTCAATCCAAGCCAGTAGCTCACCTCGAACACCATGGGCCCTCACCTTGCTCAGCAGCCTCCTGTGAGGCACCGTATCAAAGGCCTTTTGGAAGTCTAGATAGATAACATCTACTGGGTTTCCCTGGTCTAACATACTTGTTACCTCTTCAAAGAATACTAACAGGTTTTTCAGGCACGACCTCCCCTTACTAAACCCATGCTGACTTGTTCTAATCTGCACTTACAGGAATTTAGAAATCTCATCCTTGACATTGGATTCTAGAATTTTACCAACTACCAAGGTTAGGCTAATCGGCCTATAGTTTTCCATCTTTTGCCTTGATCCTTTCTTAAACAAGGGGGTTACAACAGCAATTTTCCAATCATCTGGGACTTTCCCTGACTCCAGTGACTTTTGAAAGATCATGACCAAAGCCTCTGCTATTTCCTCAGCCACCTCCCTCAGAACTAGAACATATAGAACATAGAACATTACAGCACATTACAGGCCCTTCAGCCCTTGATGTTGTGCCGACCTGTCATACCGATCTCAAGCCCATCTAACCTACACTATTCCATGTACGTCCATATGCTTGTCCAATGACGACTTAAATGTACCTAAAGTTGGCGAATCTACTACCGTTGCAGGCAAAGCGTTCCATTCCCTTACTACTCTCTGAGTAAAGAAACTACCTCTGACATCTGTCCTATATCTTTCACCCCTCAATTTAAAGCTATGCCCCCTCGTGCTCGCCGTCACTATCCTAGGAAAAAGGCTCTCCCCATCCACCCTATCTAACCCTCTGATTATTTTATATGTTTCAATTGTCACCTCTCAACCTTCTTCTCTCTAATGAAAACAGCCTCAAGTCCCTCAGCCTTTCCTCGTAAGACCTTCCCTCCATACCAGGCAATATCCTAGTAAATCTCCTCTGCACCCTTTCCAAAGCTTCCACATCCTTCTTATAATGCAGTGACCAGAACTGTACACAATACTCCAAGTGCGGCCGCACCAGAGTTTTGTACAGCTTCGCCATAACCTCTTGGTTCCGGAACTCGATCCCTCTATTAATAAAAGCTAAAACACTGTATGCCTTCTTAACTCTAGGATGTAGCCCATCGGGGCCAGGAGATTTATCAATTTTTAGACCTTTTAGCTCTTCTAGCACTTTCTCTTTTGTAATGCCTACTGTACTCAACTCTGTCCTCTGGCTCTCCCTAATTGTTGGCATACTACTCATGTCTTCCACTGTGAAGACTGACGCAAAGTACTTATTAAGTTCTTCAGCTATTTCCTTATCTCCCATCACTAGCCTTCCAGCATCAATTTGGAGCGGCCCAATATCTACTTTTGCCTCTCGTTTGTTTCTTATGCATTGAAAGAAGCTTTTACTATCATTTCTAATATTACTAGGTAGCCTACCTTCATATTTGATCCTGTCCTTCCTTATTGCTCTCTTTGTTATCCTCTGTTTGTTTTTGTATCCTTCCCAATCTTCTGATTTCCCAGTGCTCTTGGCCACTTTATAGGCTATCTCTTTTTCTTTGATATGTTTCCTGGCTTCCTTTGTCAGTCATGGCTGTCTAATCCCACCCTGGATAATCTTTCTTTTCTCTGGGATGAACCTCTGTACTGTGTCCTCAATTACACCCAGAAACTCCTGCCATTGTTGCTCTACTGTCTTCCCCACTAGGCTCTGCTTCCAGTCGATTTTTGTCAATTCCTCTCTCATGCCCCTGTAATTACCTTTATTTAACTGTAATACCATTACATCTGATTTTGCCTTCTCACTTTCAAACTGCAGACTGAACTCTACCATATTATGATCGCTGCCTCCTAAGTGTTCCCTTACTTTAAGGTCTTTCATAAAGTCTGGCTCATTACATTTGTAAATATCCTTGACGGCTCTTCCCATAAGTTGCCATAAGTAACTTTGACAGAATATCAACCCAATCCTTCTGTGTGCAATTTATTTTGGGTTTCCTTTGGCCTCCTGGCAAAGCTACGGATGGAGTACAATCAGAAAATTCCTGGTATCCATCTTCTGTATTTGCTAGCAATGAACCTTCATGGACTGTGGAGGTTATTTTACTGCATTAGTTCCATTTGGAGCTTTTGAAGTGTTAATGTTGTAGTTTAGGGTTAATTTTATAGCAATATTACTACAAAGAAATTTAGTCCTGACACTTGAGTAGATTTATTAATGTAATATATATGTCTTCTGTCATGTGAGAGCTCAGGAGATTCATTACACATCGACTTGCATTAGTACCAGTGTAGCTAGATAAGATTTAAAGGCCCTCAGGCAGGTTTTCAATCATAAAGTGGTTCCATGTTTGGAGTTCTTCATTTTAAGTTCTTATTTGAAAAATAACTCCTCATTTGTTTTCAGTCTTTAAGCACAGAAGAAAATCAGTGAAGATTCGGAAGGGTGGGTGTAGGGAAATATAAATGCTATCTGTGGATAAAACTACATGGGCTAGAATGAACTATCCACAAAACATCATGGGCATCTCACTCCATTAAACATGGTTGGTTATGTAGCTTAAGGGCCACCATTCATCATTGCATATGAATATGGGGATTGAACTCATGCTGTTTATATTAATCTGTGCCATAATCTAGCCAGCTGACATAAATGACCCTTATGATGATAAGGTCATACTTATTTGTTTATTTATTATTATTATTTGCATGTTTCTTCTCTCCAGGTACCATTTTAAACTCTTTTTTTTGCCTCAGTCCTATTTGTTATCTTGCCCAGGTAAAAGAAAAATCTTGTATTTATATAGACAATGCATGGTGGAGCTGGAGTAGCACAGCAGGCCAGGCAGCATCAGAGGAGACAGAAAATTGATGTTTTGGGTCAGGACCCTTCCTTGGAGCTATCTCCTTGTATTTATATAGCACCTTGTACAATTTTAGAGTGCCACAAAGTGCTTCACAGCTAAATAAGTAATTTAGTAATCAATGTTGTAAAGGCAACGCAGCAGACAATTTAGAAACTCTTGCATACAGCAATTTAGTAGTGAGCAAATAATCAGCTCTATTGCTGCTGTTTAAGGTATGCATATTATCCAGGGCAATGGATTGGTTGGAGCCTTTCTGTAGCTCTGGAAGTTATGTTAAACATGTATAGCACATAGTTCAACCTCAGCTGAAGTGCTGCATACAGTTCTAGGCTCTGTACTTAAGGAAAGATGTGGTAGCATTAGCAACAGTGCAGAAAATATTCATGAGAAAGGTCATGAGGATGAGGAACTTCAGTAACTTCAATGAAGATGGATTAGGGAGTTGAAGACTGTTTTGTTTGGAAAAGAGAAGATTGAGAGGAGGTTTATTAGACAAATTCAAAATCATCAGGAGCCTGGCCAAGAGTATTTACAACAACGATGTTCCCATTGGAAGAAGGATCAAGATAGAAAGGTGTAAAGTTAAGGTAATTGGCAAAAGATGTCCAGAAAAATGATGGTAAAATATTGAACAGCTGCAGTTCAAAAACAAACAAAAAAATGAGTTAAAACTGAAAACTGCAAAGTATATGGTCTGAAATTATTAAATTCAGTTTCTATCCAGAAGGCTGTAAAGTAAGATTTGAATATAACCTTCAAACCTCATTGGAACACTGAAGATGGCTGAAGACAGAAAGCCCAGTGTAAAGGCAAGTTAAATAGTTTAAATTTCAGATGACTAGAAGCCCTGGGTCATGTTTGTGGAAGGTTGCCCCATCAATGCAGCTGTACCTGACAGAAAGTGGCATCAAATCTTCACCATGTTACTTTATCAATTTCCTGACCCTAATCTTCTGATCTTCAAATCCACACTATGCTCTTAACACATTTAATAAGGGCATAATCCAAGAAAATGGAATGGAAGATAGTACCTGAAAATTGCACCAAAAACATATGAATATTTGTATACACAGTTCTAGTCTAAACTTATTTTTATTCAAGATTATAGCATATATAGAGTCAATTTTGCCAATATATACTGGTGCACACTGTTATAACAGATGAAACATAAAAGTTGTTTTTGTTGCATGTTTCAATAAATCAATCATTAAGTTAATTATTCAAGATATCTCAATATTAATATCTCTCCACTCCTAGGACAAAACATCCACTGTCTTAGATCTTCTTTGTGTTACATGAAATATCTACAGATTGTGACGTCAAGACTCCACATCCCTGAATAGCTTCATTTACTTTGCTCTATTAGCCTGACTTGGTATGGTATATGTGTTCTACCTGAAGGCAGGTCCTTGGTTCGTTGTCCACTGATGCTTCATCCTGAGTGGCTTTCCTTGGCAATTTGTCAGTGGTATTTCACCATTGCCTTCCACCCTTGTGGCAGAGCAAGGAGGCAGGTCCCAAATCTACTTCAGCTGGAATAGGAATTAAACTACTGCAGGTAGCATTCTGAACTACATACTAGCTATCTAAATTACCCAGTGCCCACCCAATTGGCATTGCAAAAGCAAACATTTTGTTTTCATGAATGAAATTCTGATGAATTCAATGCTTTTTTCTATGAAATCTTGATAATAGAACATAGAACAGTACAGGCCCTTCAGCCCACCATGTTGTGTTGAACTTTTACCCTAAACCTATTCCAGCTGAAGTAGATTTGGGACCTGCCTCCTTCCTCTACCACAAGGGTGGAAGGCAATGGTGAAATACCTCTGACAAATTGCCAAGGAAAGCCACTCAGGATGAAGCATCAGTGGACAACGAACCAAGGACCTGCCTTCAGGTAGAACACATATACCATACCAAGTCAGACTAATAGAGCAAAGTTAATGAAACTATTGAGGGATGTGGAGTCTAACTAACCTCTACCCCTCCCTTATACTATCATCCATATGCCTATCTAATAGCCGCTTAAATGCCCGTAATGAGGCCGACTCCACTACCCTCTCCGAAAATGCATTCCACCCCCCAACCACTCTGAGTAAAGCACCTACCTCTGACATCTCCCCTATATCTACCTCCACTCACTTTAAAACTATGTCCCCTCATAATAGCTAAATCCACCCTAGAAAACAGTCTCTGGCTGTCCACGCTATATATGCCTCTGATCATTTTATACACCTCTATCAAGTCACCTCTCATCCTTTGTCACTCTAAAGAGAAAAGCCCTAGTTCTGTCAACATTTCCTTGTAAGACCTTTCCTCCATTCCAGGCAACTTCCTGGTAAACCTCCTCTGCCCCTTTTCCAACGCTTCCACATCTGTCCTGTAATGAGGCAACCAGAACTGGACACAATATCCAGAAGGGGCTGAACCAGGCTTTTGTATAGTTGGAGCATAACTTCACGGTTCTTGAACTCAATCCCTCTATTAATGAAATCTAACACACCATACGCCTTCCGAACAACTCTATCCACCTGGGTGGCAGCTTTCAGGGGACTGTGGACATGAACTCCAAGATCCCTCTGCTCCTCCACACTGCCAAGAATCTTTCCGTTAACCCTGTATTCTGCTTTCAAGTTTGTCCTTCCAAAATGAATCATCTCACAATTTTCAGGGTTAAACTTCATCTGCCACTTCTCAGCCCAGCTCTGCATCCTGTCAATGTCCCTTTGTAACCTAGAACAGCCCTCTGCACTGTCCACAACACGATCTACCTTCATATCGTCCACGAACTTACTAATCCACCCTTCCACTCCTTCATCCAAATCATTTCCAGAAATCACAAATAGAAGAGGCCCCAGAACTGATCCTTGTGGTACACCACTCGTAACTGAGCACCATGTTGAATATTTTCCTTCTACCACCACGCTTTGTCTTCTAAGGGTCAGCCAATTCTGAATCCAATCTGCCACATTTCCCTCTATCCCATGCCTCCTTACCATCTGCATGAGCCTACCATGGGGAACCTTAGCAAACACCTTACTTTAATCCATGTATACCATGTCCACTGCTCCACCTTCATCCACGTGTTTGGTCACATCTTCAAAGAATTCAACAAGGTTTGTGAGGCATGATCTACTCACAATCTGGGATTCTATTTTATTGTTTTCAATTTTGACTCTAATATTTCCCCAGCTCATTCTTTTAGGCTCACAATTCTAAGATTAAAAAGAAAGGCTTTGGATAATTAACAACGAGCAATAATATTCCGTCACGTGATCATTTTAATGATTCCATGAAAATGCCACCTCCAATCCCAATTCTGAATGTATTACAGCACTAAAAGTGGACTCATTCCCGTGTAAAGACCTGTTGATTAATATACTGGCTTGGATATCTGGCTAATACAGTGTAAAGCAGCAACAAGACATTCTCGGGCTTAAATCATTGCAGAAGGACATGAGAACCTGGATGCAAGGGAGCTATTGCAGTTTTGAATAAGCTCTGGCTAGGGTGGTGAAGCCAAAAGTTCTGACAGCTGGAGGCTATTGGATGGCAGGATGAAAATAATACATTTTAACGTTGTTATTTTGAATAGTAACCAAAACACAAAATTCTAATGCCAGCTACTGTGTGACCTTTGAGCTGACAATTTATTATCCTGTGATGTGTGTTTTACTTTTAGGGAATTTTATTAAGAGGGTAAGGGCAGGTACAGCTACAGTATTTAAAAGACATTTGGACGATTACCTGATAGGAAAGGTTTAGAGGGATATGGGCCAAACACAGGTAAATTGGACTAGTTTACTTTGGGAAATTTGGTTGACATGATGTGAAGGGTCTGCTTCCATGTTGTATGACCCAATGACTCCAGGACTGTAGAGGGGGAGAGATCCCTTGACCATGACAATGTGATGTTGCTGACAACTATCGAACTGAAACTGACATAGGATTAGCACCTTCAGGAGGCATGAGGAGAATATTGTTTCTCTATCGGTATTTGTTGATGTAGATGCTGATTCTTTCTTACTTCCTACAGAAAGAAGGACCAGCACCAGGGCACTATAATGTGAAGTCTCAAACCTTGTCTCAGTCCATGACTTCGTCCTTCCAGTCAAAAGTACCTCGGTTCTTACCTACTCCCAGTGTGAGTATGAAAATGTCTACAAATAAAACATTGCCCTTGGTGGATACCTGAAAATATGAA
This sequence comes from Stegostoma tigrinum, assembly GCF_030684315.1. Classification (NCBI taxonomy): domain Eukaryota; kingdom Metazoa; phylum Chordata; class Chondrichthyes; order Orectolobiformes; family Stegostomatidae; genus Stegostoma; species Stegostoma tigrinum. Next base: position 72,284,163 of record NC_081362.1, on the reverse strand, counting down.
AAAAAACTAGCAATGCAACTTCAAAAGCAGTTGTAATTTAATTAGTGGGCAATGCAGATGCTTTTCCAAATGCTATATATATTTGTGTGTATTCCAGGTGTGGTGATAGCATTCACAAACTGTCAACACTTTAGGGCATATTTTGCAATACAAAGGGAAATTAGGCAAGATTGTTGAGGAGCAATAAGTCTGCTTATGTGGAACTGGACTGGCATGAAGTGAAATTCTTTTAACATCCCGAGTATTAATGTGAGCTGCATGTTTGCTAAAGGTTGGGAAATTACGTGTTAGTTAATTTGAAGACTTGTGGGAAACAATTAGAAGGATGTAAAAACCAAAAGAACTACAGATGCTATAATTCAAGAACGAAAACAGAAATTGCTGGAAAAGCTCAGCAGGTCTGGCAGCACGTGTGAAGTAAAAAATCAGAGTTAATGTTTCGGGTCTGTTGACCTTTCATCAGAATTAATGGTGGCTGGCAAAACATCAGTTTACATGCAACTTATAAACTATTTATATGTCCAACTATTCTTCTCTCTCTTTTTGGGTTCTGTCCCATCGTTTACTCCCCACCCCACCCATCCTCCCTGTTTTCTGCAAATAAACTAGCGTTTTCCCAGCCACCACCAGTTCTGAGGAAGGGTACCAGACCCAAAATGTTAACTCTGATATTTTTCTTCACATGCTGCCAGGCCTGCTGAGCTTTTTCAGCAACTTTGTTTTTGAATTAGAAGGATGTAATCTATTAATGGACTATCAAGTCAAAATTGTACCAGACAATAAGATTGCTGAGATTTTCAATGTATTTTTCAACCCTTCCAAAGGCTGCATGAAGTACAGGTGACCTGGCAACAAAGAACGACTAAATAAATGTGGAGACAAGATGCAGATTTAGGGGGCAAGAAAATGAGGGTTAGAGTCTCCAAAGATGTTAATTATAGGATCCCTACAGTGTGGAAACAGGCCCTTTAGCCCAACAAGTCCACATCGACCCTCAGAGCACCCAGAACCATTCCCTGATGACCCACCTAATCTACACATCCCTGAACGCCATGGGCAATCCACCTAACCAGCACATCTTTGGACTGTGGGAGGAAACCAGAGCACCCAGTAGAAACCCACACAGATACTGGGAGAACATGCAGACTCCACACAGACAGTCACCTGAGGCTAGAATTGAACCTGGGTCCTTGGTGCTGTGAGGCAGCAGTGCTGACCACTGAGCCACCATGCCACCCTGTTGAGATTAACCACTAAAAAGGTTAACAAGCCATTCTCCAGCTGAAACTCAGCCAGCATAAAAATTATGAAATTCTACAGAAAACACTTGCAGTCAGTAAGCTGCCAATTTGAAACTGACTCACACATTTCAGAGTTCCAAGTTTCAGTGCTTCATCTGAACCAATATAGCAGATCTCAGTTGGAGATTTTTTTATTGCAAAAATATAGTTTATTCATAAAAAATCTTAATGTACATGCTCAAGGTACTAAAACAGTTCTGTACAGTTTTTGCAGAAAACAGAAAAAACTAGCTCATTCCTCAGGGCTTCCCTACAGTTAAATAGAGGCATTTCCTATGCATGCAGGACACTAATTGCATACATTTTGAGACAATGAGAGGGTTTGATAACTGAATGGACCCTCATTGTACTTTGGCAGGAATACCTTAGACAGTGGTTTTTCCCCACTGCGCTTTGGCAGCAGCTTCCCAAAGCTTTAGTATGTCCCTCTGTACATGGCCCTGGACCTTGGAATGTGCCAGTCTGTGACAGTCAAGGTCAACTCTTTACATTGGAAGTAGGCAAGTTTCAGGAAAAGCAAAGAGCGTCTTTCACTAGAGTTGATGATACTCCAGGCACAGTTGATGTTTGTCTTGGTGTGCATCCCAAGGAAAAGCCCACAGAGCATAGAGTTCTGTGTCGCAGAGCTGTTCGAGACAAACCTAAACAAAAACCACTGCATCTCACTTCAGATCTTCTTTGCAAAAGCATATTCCAGCAGGTGACCCACTCTCCAACCGCACCCTCCCCCTGCCCCCCGCCACAGCTGGAGAGAGCCCAGGTGTACACAAAGTATCTCACAGGTAGTGCCCTTCTCACCACCAGCCAAGCTGCATCTTAATGCTTGTAGCAAAGTTCTGGTGATGAGGCATTCTGCCAAATGACTTTGAAAGTCTACTCAGGGAACAACCCGGCAGAATCCACCCTCTGATCTGGAGATGGATAAGATTTACCAAATGCATGCGATGTTCCCAAGTCAGGTGTAGGAGAAGTTAGCAATAGTTCTAATTCTATACCATTCTCCAATGTCTACTTCAGCAAGAAACACGTATTTACATCAGAAAAGAATTTTTGCTGCGTAGGCTGTGTTTTCTTTTGAATAGTTAGTATTTACTGTTGTTAGATCTCAATTAGCATATGAATTAATTAAGCAACTTGTACAACTGGTGATGAAACTAGTAGCTTTGTACAGCCAATTATAAAAAAAAAGTGGGTGTTTAGGAACTGCTTAGTTAGAAGCAGAAAAAACATTCATCATTGCCAGTCTTGGAGTATTAAAGAAATGTTTTGGCAAGTGTAAGAAAGATTTTGGTCCCACCCTAAACAGTGCTTTTCGACCAAAGATGTTATATCTGAAGACGAGATAACAAAATGTGGAGCTGGATGAACACAGCAGGCCAAGCAGCATCTTAGGAGCACAAAAGCTGAGGTTTTGGGCCTAGACCCTTCATCAGAAAAAGGGGAGGGAGAGAGGGTTCTGAAATAAATAGGGAGAGAGGGGAAGTGGATCGAAGATGGTTAGAGGGGAAGATAGATGGGGAGGAGACAGACAAGTTAAAGAGGCGGAGATGAAGCCAGTAGAGATGAGTGTAGGTAGGGAGTGGATAGGCCAGTCTGGGGAGGACGGAAGGCAGCTTTCTGTCTGGATCTTGGAATGGCAGGATTATGTCTAAGCCTGGATCATTTGTACAGGTACCTCTAGTAAGGCTGGAATCCATACCCAGTTGATTGCCTGATGCCATGAAAGTATCTAATTGGTGAATTAACCTGCTGAAAAGTATTGGTTTGCTTGCTTATCATTATCAGATACCATATACACGATAAACTTTTATGAATGTTTTGCATTGTTACATAATCAATGACTATTATTTTGAAAACCTGCACAGAATGAAATTGGTCTAATATAGGATGTACTGCTGAACACTATAAATCAAAAGCTCCTTAAGCTTCTCTGAGTGGCCTCAGTGATAAGGAAAGCAAAATCCAATATGAGTTCTGCTCCTAATCACTATCCATGGATGCTGATTAGAAAGTGCATATTTGGGGATTAGAAGAGAAAAGAATAAGTCTAAGTTATGATATTTCATGACTGATTTGCAATTAATCACTTACTTTTAGATAGTATTAGAGGACCTTTGGCTTTCAGGGAAGAGGGAGGTGAGGTGGGGTGGAAATTTGACTGACAAATGTCAAAGATTAGATCTATAAAAGGATGCTTAAATTTATTTTTCCAAGTAGGCCAGGCAATGATAGCTTTAAAAGGGTTGTTGTTTCAATGGTAATTTGCTCTTTATGTGTTGACAGAAAACACCAGGACCAGGAACATATGATCCTATCAGACGGCAACCAAGCTGGGCCAGTGCTAGTTCGGGTCTGTATTATTAGTAATTAAACGTGTAAAATACTTAATGTCTCAATTCCATTCAGCTTTTTCACAACTTAACATACACATAATTTTCATTGCCATTGTTTCTTGGATATGTTAATAACTCAGTGATAAGATCACACACTCAAATATGGACATCATGTGAACAAAATGACCATCAATTAAGCTGGAAAAAAGTTAAAATAAAAGTGGATTAATCAAATTCCTTTGTACAGTAGCACAATAAAGATTAAGGAGAAAACTTAGACTATAACAGCACAGAAAACATGCTAAATCTTTATAAAGTTGTCAATTGTGGCTCAGCACTAACATCCTCACCTGGGTTCAAGACCCCATTCAGGGAAATATTCATGAAATCCAGCCTGACACACCAACACAGCACTCCCTCAGTACTACATTGTCAAAGAAGACATATATTTCAGAGTTGTGATTTACACAAGTGTTCAAAATTATCAGAGATAATGGGAACTGCAGATGCTGGAGAATTCCAAGATAATAAAACGTGAGGCTGGATGAACACAGCAGGCCAAGCAGCATCTCAGGGGCACAAAAGCTGACGTTTCGGGCCTAGACCCTTCATCAGAGAGGGGGATGGGGAGAGGGAACTGGAATAAATAGGGAGAGAGGGGGAGGCGGACCGAAGATGGAGAGAAAAGAAGATAGGTAGAGAGGAGAGTATAGGTGGGGAGGTAGGGAGAGGATAGGTCAGTCCGGGGAAGACGGACAGGTCAAGGAGGTGGGATGAGGTTAGTAGGTAGATGGGGGTGCAGCTTGGGGTGGGAGGAAGGGATGGCTGAGCGGAAGAACCGGTTAGGGAGGCAGAGACAGGTTGGACTGGTTTTGGGATGCAGTGGTTGGGGGTGAAGAGCTGGGCTAGTTGTGTGGTGCTGTGGGGGGAGGGGACGAACTGGGCTGGTTTAGGGATGCAGTAGGGGAAGGGGAGATTTTGAAACTGGTGAAGTCTACGTTGATACCATTAGGCTGCAGGGTTCCCAGGCGGAATATGAGTTGCTGTTCCTGCAACCTTCGGGTGGCATCATTGTGGCAGTGCAGGAGGCCCATGACGGACATGTCATCTAGAGAATGGGAGGGGGAGTGGAAATGGTTTGCGACTGGGAGGTGCAGTTGTTTGTTGCAAACTGAGCGGAGGTGTTCTGCAAAGCGGTCTCCAAGCCTCCGCTTGGTTTCCCCAATGTAGAGGAAGCCACACTGGGTACAGTGGATGCAGTGTTCAAAATTATGGTGTGTTTTGATACAGTATATGAAAAGGAGCTGTTTCCACATACAAGATGGTCAATGTTCAGATAGATTTAAGAACCAAGGTTATGAGATTTACTTTTACACTGTGTGTTGCTATGATCTAGAATGCACCATCTGAATAACAGTGCATTTCTTGAATGTATTCATTGGTAAATTTTCAAAGGGGGTTAAATGTATACTTGTAAAGAATGCAATTTGTGATGAAGGCAGGGAAATGGGGCTAATTGGATCACTCTATCCATTTGCCAATACAAGTTTGAAAGCAAAATGGTTGATTCTATGAATTTCTTCTGAGATTAGGGCCTGTTTGAACTCAGTGCAGTGAGAATAAATAAAAGATTACACAAATATGCAAATCTGAAATATGCCGCCAGCATATTAGTACATGTAACTACTGTACAAAGAAGGTTATACAATTTTTTTGCGAAGTACCAGTGTGTATGAATTAGCACCAGGAATAGAGTATGGCTGTTAATATCTATATTTCATAATTGAAACTGAATTGAATCGTCACAGAAAGAAAAATAAAAGACAGCTTTTAGTTTAAGGTCTGCATGTCCGCCGCCTCCTGAATGCTAACCACCTGTCAATCAAAAGCCCTGCTTGTAATGCAGGGTTTGTGCTGGAGTGAATGCAGGTCAGAAGATCGTTTTTATCTCCTGTCACAATGGAGTACAGTATTCATTATTTGTCTGATATCTGCATCAGCTTTTTGAGGGTGCTGGGTATTTAATTTGAGAAATGTTTAACTCTGCTTTTGCACAAAGCAGGGATTACACAATTGGCAATTAAATTGCTAATCACATGTAATGCTATCCCATGCATCAGTTTTAACTGATTTTGTGTATTGAGGAGTAATTGTCAGGGCATGGTGTGTAGGGGGAGTGGGTTTGTGGAGAGAAACCCCCTCACCCTATTTGAATAGGAAATAATGCAAGTGGAACTCAGGAGACTCACGGTAATATGCTTGAGGGATTGATTGCCCAGTTGTGCCACAAATCACACTGCAATTCCACTAAATTATAAATGAAGATTCCCCACTATAAATGTATATTCTATCAAGTAAATGAAATGTGATTTCAATGCAGTGTTTTTTCTGTCTCCATTGAAGTAACAGTGTGTCACACTGTCTTGGTGAGAGACAGGATTTGAGGTGATGAAGAAGTGCTGGATGTCTCGAGTTCAGCACTTACAAGATTTGAAAAATGATGAATAAACAAAAGCTTCAATCAGGAATTCTAGCAGTAATGTTTCAATTCTTTTCCTTTCTCCTTCTTTCCTGACATAGCCTCATTATTGGCTATAATTGCACAACCTCTATAGCACCTTCTCTGAATGGCTATTCTTTAATTGTTAATTTTCTTACCTTATCTCCTGAAGATACAGATTATTTTGCTTTGGTACAATTTTCATTGCCTCATCGTAGGAACTTTACTTCATGCTTGAGTTCGGTTGGCAGTTGTCAGGAGAATAAAGGCCAATGCTGTCCTCACAGATGCGCTTTCCAGTCGGAGGCATTTGATAAAAGTCAGCAATGGGAGATTTGGCAGTTACACATCCCAAACCTAGCCTTACGCCGCTGAAGTAGATTGTTCTAACTCAATTACTGGCCTACCTAAGACCTGCTAATTTGGTGAAAAGTATAAATCCGATATAAGATTTTCCTTCAAGGCATGTTTATCCATTAAACCTTGGAGATAATTTTTCACTTAAGTCAGATCTGAAATATATGTGGATCTATATTTTACCATACAGTTAAATCTCCTCCCAGGCTGTTTGAACCTGCTCCTCTTGGGGCTTTCTTGAAAACATATGGGAAGATCTAGTTGCAGCTAGCTTAGATTGAATAGTAAGAGCTCTTTTGAGAAGGGCAGGGTAACAAATGGCCCTCAACATGAATACGCCTGCTTTTTTGTTAACCTTTACTTGAAAGAATTCCAGTTTTGTTGTTCCACACGATTGCCCATACTGATGCACTTTATCTGAGGAAATCAAGGCCCTGAGACGTGATGTTGTATGCTGACATGTTGCGCAATCAAGTTATAAGTTCATGATTCACTTTCAGAAATGTACAGGGTAGATTTTTATGTCAAGCCACCGGGGAGGTACTGTTGAGTGGGAAGCATCAAACTTTTTCTCTGAGAGGATGTCAGATTCTATGGTAGTTAGAAAAACAATAGGGTGAATCTTTACCATTAGCAATTAATGCATGGTATATTGTGGGAGTTACAAACAAAATTTCCCAATGAGGCTTATTATCTAGAATTATAAAATCCCTCCGTTGCACAAACAGGCTGTCTACACTGACACGTTGCAGAGCATCCCACCAGACCTAACCTCCTACCCTTCCCCTGTTAGCCCTGCATTTACCCTGCTAATCCACCTAGCCTACATATCAGTGGTTACTATGGGCAAGTTAGCATGGCCAGTCCACCTAACCTGCACATCTTTGGGCTAGGGGAGGAAACCAGAACACCTGGCAGAAATCCACACAAATGTGGGGAGAACATGCAAGCAGACAGTTGAAACAAACCTGGGCCCATAGTGCTGTGAGCCAGCAGAGTTAACCACTGAGCTATCATGCTGCCCTAACCACTGAGTTTAAATTGTTTAAGTGCTCCTAACGGGATGCTGAACTTGCAAGGTATGCTCGTCAGGAAACAACAGGCCACCAATCGAAATGGAAAGAAAATCCAGATGCTCAATTTTAACCCAATGTTGCGGGTTGTTCTGTGAGGATGTCTTACCTCTGCTGCAGAGGTTGCATGCACTCTGTGTATTATTGCTTATTAGAAACTGGATTTCTGCCACCATCTGCTTTTAGGGTAGGGATTCACAGGTGTATACCTGATCAGGTGTGGTAGCAGAAAACCATTATGTAATCTACGGAGAAGATGCTCTTGTCTTAAGTTGTAGTTTATTGCATGATGGCAACTAGCTAGCAGTTACGTTAATATGATAGACATTGTTCCAGAGGTTATGAGAAAGGCCTGCATGGGTGTCTTATTCCTTTGAAAATCCACGTTTTTCTCTCACCAAGCCCAAATGACATTGGCTGATGTGTTTAAGGCAGTCCTCAGCATTAACCCTTTCAGACTGTTAGAACCTTATGCAGGAGGGTGAGCCCTTTAAAAAGTAGCCTTTAGCTTTACTGTCTCACTCTTACTGGAAACCCGATGGTCATCGTTCCAAATGCTTACTGCAGTTCAGGTGGCTGAAGAACACACAGGAGAAAATGGGAATCAGGTTAACAACAACAGACTGGAGTCCTTGTTCATTAAAACACCATTAGGAATCCCATTCATCAAGTCGCTGTGATGTTCCCACCTGGTGAAAGGCCTTCAAGGTGGGTGGAAAACTTTCCTTAGTAGGCCCCAGGAGGACTGGAACAGGAGTGAGGCTATACTGAAAACCAGCCCAAAACATACCTTCTCCTCGCCAAACTGACTTGGCTTCCAGCCAGCAGATGAGAGCTGCTTGAATTTCTTCTCCCGTCACTCTGGCAGCTACCACCCTCTACTGTTTTGGGCCAGTAGGGTGCAGATCAGTTGTAAGAGCAAAAATGCTTCATGCCTTAAGCATGTGTCAACAAGTGCATTATACATCCATATTCTGCCCACCTAAAACCCAGATCCTCTTTCTTAATCTTCCTCATCTTTCAAGATTTCTCCATGGCTCACATGCCAATTAAATCCGAAATACAGCCCTGTTATCTTGTAACTATATCGATTGTGGAGATTGATTGTTATGATTTCTCAACAAATTAATTCCTTTGTAACCGCATCCACCCCTTCCTAAGGAAGTTATAATTGTCACCTCTCTTCTAAAAATTGCTCATTCTTAAACCCAGAGCTAGTAAGAACTGTCGATGTTGCAGCCAGAGATAACACATTGTGGAGCTAGAGGAACATAGCAGGCCAGACAGCATCAGAGGAGCAGGAAAGTTGACTTTTAGGGTTGGGACCCTTCTTCAGAAAATTTATCCAGTCTTCAGAAAATTTCTGAAGAAGGGTCCCGACCTGAAACGTCAACTTTCCTGCTCCTCTGATGCTGCCTGGCCTGCTGTGTTCCTCCAGCTCCACAATGTGTTATCTCATTCTAAAACCCTCTGAGCTTGCAAACTACTGCTCTCCTTTCAACCTTACTTTTCTGTCCAAAGTCCTGGCATGTGTTGATTAAAGTTACAATTTAAGTTTCTTTTACCCCTCACAGAATAAATCAAACTTCCTAACTCTGCCTTTAGTTCAAGCGAATTATTCCAGGTTTTGCTGTCCAAGTCAAGTTTTTGATCAAATTGCAGGGTGTTAGGGCATTTTCAAGAAGGAGATAGATATTGTTCCTGCAGCTAAAGGGATCAAAGAGCATGGGGCCAAAGCAGGAACAAGGTACTGAGTTGGGCTATCAGCCACGATCATACCGAATGGTGGAACGGGCCCAAAGGGCTGAATGGCCTATTCCTGATGGTGTTTTCTATGTATTAAGGGAATGACTCTGCAGACTGTATATTCACCTTGGGCAACCAGATATTCTGGTTCTTCTGGGGTAATTATTAATTAAATGTCCTCCTGTCTTGATAGTTGCCTGAAAATAAGTCAAGGGTCACCATTTTCACACATACTATTTTTTTCAAACACAATCTGGGTGGAGGAGGAGAGAATCTATGTGAAATGCCCTTCCCATCCATGCCAATCACATTGCATTGCTTGGTATTGCATTGCATGTCGCAGCCCTGTATCCTCACATTTATGATCCATCTTGATGTCTCCAAGGGAGATGTCACTGCCTTTTAGGTCGATGACTCCACTGCTGATGACACCTTTCAAAAGTCTATAATCTAGGGTCCCCAGTTCTGGCTAGACCAATTCTAGGAGATATCATAAATGATTTCCCATCTTCCATTGTCCCTAGTTGAGACTTCGCTATTGGTTACCAAGCCAACCTGTCAACCATTATGATGGAAATGCTATTCTCTGGTTTCTCAATGTGTCCTAATTTTGACTTTTGAAAATCTGGTCAGCCTCTGTTTAGCATGCATGAGTTAAAATCAAGTTGTCGTCTATCATTTCTGTAGCTCACCAGGTGACCTCAATTGTAGCTTAGTTCCTGCACAGAAAATAACAGTGGGAATGCAGGGTACAAGTGTAAATCTATCCCTGCAGTTATTTCTCACCAAGATATCATTTGAAGCTGTGAGGATGAAATTTTATATTAATTGAATGATGCAGTGCTAATAGGATGGCAGATCTGTATCCAGATTACCAGCTGTACCGCTTGTCCCTCTGCCAAAGTTCCAAGTAAGGTCACATGGCAGCACTGAAATAGATTACCATCATGCAAACATACTAATCCAAAAGGAAGAACAAACTTGTACTCAATAAATCAGAGCATGCTTTAGCTATCTGACAGTTGCCTGAGTTTGGCAGTGTTTCTCTGACTGTTGGTGATGCAGAAAGATTTGGAATTGGGCACTTAAAATGCTCAGAAAATCCTTATCCATAGTCTCTTATCTTCCTTTCCATTCCATTGTGCCTCATTCTTTCTTTGTCTCTGACTTTTTACTTTACTTTTTCTTAGTCTAGGTTTAGTAGCAGCAATTTTTGCCTCTGACTTCCAGAGACCTAAGCAGACACTTTTGTGCAATACTGGGAGAATGCTTCACTGTCAGAGTGCTATTTTCAGTTTTGGTAAATTAAGGCAACCGTCCTTATTTGTGGAAGTGGAAAACAGCAGAGTCCTCCTGAGAGTTCTTCACTTTATGGGCAATGGTTCTTGAATGGGTAACATAATTGAATCCGGTCAGTTGTCTCATTACGAGAACTTGCTGTGCAGAAATGGCTGCCGTATTTCTCTATTTTAAAATCAAATGCTGTAAAACACTTTAGGAAAGGTGCAGTGCGTATATGCAATTCTCTATTTTCTTTTGATTCTGTTTTTATGTGTGTCTCTCCTTTTACCCATGAAGTAACTGCACAGAGGCCAGTATCTCATCACCAAGTCACCTATTATTTACTTGTACACAATAGAGTGGCTGTGACCAGCCAGCTCAGAGTCAGTCTCCCCTGAACTGAGGGGATTCTAAATCCCCTGTTAATATTGGACAGCAAGGGCTTCCCAACTGGTCCACATTAACACCCATCAAGGATCTCATAGTCGACACGATCCAGCTGGTTCCAATCACTACAGCCTATCAGTGGTTTATTTATCTATTCTTCTCTTTTTCAGCATGCTGTTCCCTTCTGTGTTTCTCCCCTCCACTACATATCTTTCCCTTGTGTGTTTCTCCCCTCCATTGATGTCCACCCCTCTATTTTTTGTCTGCTTCATTCTTCCCCTTTCATTTCTCTGCATTTTAAAAAAAATATTCTTAATAGCTGAATTAGCTGCCAGAATATCAAATTCTACTGCTAATTGTTGTCCTAATTATGCCTACTAATTTCTCATAACCAATAACAGTAGAGTATCACTGGATAAACTTGTAACCACTCGTAATGGAAGGTTCTTCAGCAAAACAACAGAATGTAGAGCAGTTGGAGAGAGGGTCTAAATTAATACTTTTTTGTGCTGAAGTTAAATTACACCCCAATCCCCCACACCCTCTTCTGCCCCTTCAGAAAAGATTGTTAAATTGCTGGAGGTATACTGCAGTTTCTACAAACCCAGGCAAGTGCCAGATGTCCATCAGGATGCAGGGGGATACAGTATTGAGGGTAATCAAAACTCAGAGCTTTAGTGCAATGCTGTCATACTGTTATTTTTCATGGGCGCTTGCCCAGAATTATTTTATTTTAAAACAAACTGACAATAAACCCTGCTGTTGCAATCTATTGCTTTAAAGTGTTTTGTTAGACAATGAACATAGTCAAATTTAAAACAAGACAATGTTTTTCGTTATTACTGTCAAAGGTAAGTTATTTGACAAAGTTTATTGTTGATATGTTCAAACAGGTATTTACATTATTTATGCCAAAACTTTTAAGGAGGATCACATTGAAAGTACATTGAGGCCACACTGCTTCTGTTATTAAAAACAAAAATCTGTTCTGTTCTTTGTCCACTGTAATGCACAAGAAGCATGAATCTAGCCATCTCCATTGAGGTTTTACCAACGTGGTTATTCATCAGTTTCCACATATGAATTGTGAACAAGCAGGAGCTTGCACGCTGTTCAGCACCCTCCGTGATTCCTCAGATACTGCAGCAGTCCATGTCCAAATTCAACAAGACCGATGCAATATCCAGGCTTGGGCTGACAAATGGCAAATACCATTTATGGCACACAATGCCAGGCACTAACCATCTCCAACAAGAAACAATTCAACCACCACCCCTTGACACTCAATGTTGTTACCATCACTGAGTTCCCCACTGCCAACATCCTGGGTGTTACTATTGACCAGAAACTAAACTGGAGTCACCACACCAACACAGTAGCTATAAGAGCACTTCAGAGACTAGGAATATTGCAGCAAGTAGCTCATCTCCTGACTCCTGAAAGCCTGTTCGCCATATGCAAGACACGTGTCAGGAGTGTGTTAGAATACCCCCCACTTGACTGGATTGGTGCAGCACCAGTAATACTCAAGAAGCTTGAAACCACCCAAGATTTGGCACTACATCCATAAGCGTCCACTCAACACCACCAACACTCAGTTGCGGCAGTGTGTACTATCTACAAAAGGCACTGCAGAAATTTACCAAAGCTCTTTGGACAGCATCTTCCAAACTCATGACTACTTCTGTCTATAAGGACAAAGGCAGCAGACACTTGGGAACACCATCACGTGCTAGATTCCACCCACCCCCCCCCCCAGGCCACTCAATATCCTGACTTGGAAATGTATTGCTGTTCTCTCTCTGTAGCTGAGTCAAAATCCTAGAATTCCCTCCCTAATGGCATTGTCGGTCAACCTACAGCATGTGGACTGAGGCAGTTCAAGAAGCCAGTTCACCACCATTCCCTCAAGAGCAACAAGGGACGAGCAATAAATATTTGCCAGCCAGTGATGCCCACGTCCCATGAATGAATGAAAACAAAGCATGATATTAGTGGAAAAAACAATGTTTGTGTGAAAAGAAGACTTGGAGATATTAATTCTGCATCACTGAACTAGCACAGTAAGAGGTTAACCTCAATTAAACCAGATGGTAGAGCTAATAATGTATCCATATACAACGCATGTAACAGACTCGTCTGTGGTTCTTGACAACTCCAGGATTGCAATCCAGGATCATTTTAGAAATAGGATGACTGGGTTGGAAGTGAAAGAGAAGTGTGAGTCAGGAGAGACCTAATGCAGGCAAAAGAGGAATGGAAGATGAGAAGCTGAAGAAATATCAGCCTCATTGGTGTAGCATGCTGGAAATCGAGCTATGTTATTCCCAGATTCATCTCAAAAGTTAAAGATTTTATCAAAGTATCAAAAGTTCCTCAAATGATCTATCTTTTTGAACCCAGGCTAATAAAAAGCATGGGTCAAGTGTCAATGCTTAACAAGAATGACTAAGTACTAAGAAATAGAGATTCTAACTACAGGTGAAAAACTATAAATTGTCAACTTATAAAAAAAACTCCTTATAAAATTTCCCCTATCTTCACATACAGACACAAATAGACAAAAAAAATGTTATGGATGGAAGGAAAATTCAATGGCCCCTGTGATGGGGTTCACAATGATCCCTGTCACCTTGCTGACCCTTTTTGCTTAGTGATCTTCAACCTTTCCTTTACTTTCTTGTAGGAAGCATAGAGTGACTGGTTCATAGACTCTAATACCTTTGACTTATTGGTTAAAAACCATGGCTTACAACAGCTCATGAAGAAAAATACAATATTTTCAGGATTTAGGTATCTATTACTGCAGCAGAAGACAAAGAGATACCACCTCTCCTTTTAGAGGTCCATGGTTTATGACCACATCATTCACGCCCACAAACTGTTGAGCTACCTGGGAACCAATCACAACATGGTTCTTAGGCAAAATACCTTGTTATTGACAACTGGCCACCACCATACAGATCAATCAGCTACTTGTTGCCGGCTAAACTTCACTTTGCACACATCTCTGGTGCCTGTTTGTGTGCAACTATCTTTCCTCCATTGGCTGAACAAGCAGCTGTACAAGCACCACATACAGTAAGTATTGGTATCTTGCTTGTAAGTAGAACAACTCCCTCCACAACAAAATCAGAAATTGCTGCAAAAACTCAGCAGGTGTGGCAGCATCCGTGGAGAGAAAACAGAGTTAATGCTTGGGTCCATTGATCTTTCTTCAGTACAGTTCTAACAATTCCTTCCACAAGCCTTGCATTTTAAAGCAGTCCTTCCATTTCAGTCCACAATCAAAATTATGGAAATAGGTGAGATCAGATAGAAGGCTAGGGAGTGAGTTTGTCAGGCTGCATTCTACGTAGTGAGATTTAACTTTTAAGCTTTTGACTCAAATTTAAGGTTAACTTCCTGACTTGGCTGTATAGTTCCATTGTGACTGTAAAGTAATGGAACTGGTTGTTTCAAACAGTCCTTCAATGGGAACATTAGCCCATTGGGTATTTAGCTGTATCATTCTGTAAATTCAATATTCTCTTACAGTAATTATATCATAAAGTGTAAGTTCCAGAACATTATACATATTGTTTGTCTTGAATACAGAGGTGTGGCTCAAACAAAATCCAGCCCAACCACTGCATGATGATATATCACTGCCTTTCTGAAGAGGATTGTTTTTGGAAAGACATAAGTGTGGCTAAATTTAGTTCCCGTCTAAAGGCACACTGTTCCAATCTGGTGACAACTTGCCTTCACTAACTTTACAATCAGCCATGTCTCTTGCTACCAACAAGTGAATGCTCAGTTGAAATGTAAAAGTCACATCCTGATAGTAGCGTGTTGAAAAGTTTTTTTCCCAAGCAAGTCAGGCAAAAGCAAGTTTAGTGCCAAATCCATGAACAAACCTGTCAGAAGTGCTGATTGGCCAGAGGAGACCAAGGTAAGTTAGAATTACTAAATAGAAGAAAGAACTGTGGATGCTGGAGAATGGAAATAAAAACAGAACATTTTTAAGTTAAAATTACTGTTTGTAAAATCCCGGTATGTTTAGGAGGAGCATAAATACCCTTCCACAGGCCTTTCCTCTGCCTGGCCTTGACTGCCTCCTTCTCTAAAAAGTGCCAGTTGCCCAGAATTTACTTTATCTGAAGTATATAAAGAGTATGAAGTTTATGTAGCTCTCCAAGTGTATCGCAAGTCCAGTCAGCTTCAGGAGGGAAATTGTCTTTCAGTATTTAGGCCTTGGAGCTTTAAATTGAGTCAGAATGGCCTTTCTCTCACACCCATTGCAAACGTGCCCTTTTTAAAAATTCAAGGACGTAGTAGTGGGTTGAGCACATCATTATGGAGATTTCATGTAATGTTTTTCAGAATATCGCTGTCTAACAAAATGCAACCATTAATTCAAACTCCTGACAAGAATATTTAACAGTTCCCAGTCTAACCTTTGATATTTTGTTCATCTTAATTTTTCTGCAACTAATAATTTGCTCAACTGCACCCTCAGCTCCAACTTTAGTGCCCCAGTCTTCAGTAAAACTTTGCTCTTTCCATCCAATGCATGGAATTCAAGGACTTCTTTTTAATCACCAAATTCAAGTGTATCCAACCAGCTGCCTCTGCTGTCCCCCCCATCTCTCCCTTCCTGGCGTTCTCTTAACCTACGGGCCAAACTTCCTTTAAAGATTACACCTGAACTAGCCTTGAACTTACATCTTTCTGTAATTTCTCTCTATCTCCTCATCTCATCTCTGAGATCATCTTGTCCATAAACTCCATCTCAATGACTAATCACCATATTAACTAACTAAGCAAAAAGAAAATGGTTTATAACTGAAGTTTCTTTCTAGAATCTGGCTTGTCTAGTTATACCAGTGTTTGGGATCATAACAACAGAGATTTTCAAAGTGCTTGAATGAATAATCACAGCTAGAGATAATTGAATCGTTACGGTGGGGAAAGAGATCATTCAACCCATCAAGGCCTCACCAATCTTTGAGGGAGCATCCCACCCTATTCCTATAACCCTGCGTTAACAATGGCTAATCACCAAGACTACACATCCATAGGCAGTATGGACAATTTAGGATGGCCAGTCCAGCTTACCCATACATCTTTGGACTGTGGAAGGAAGGTAGGATGGCAGTTTCTTTTCATAACAACATTAGTGAACCAGGTGTTTTTTTTCCCCGACAATTGACAATGTCCTTTAAGGAAGGAAGGTACCATCCTTTCCTGGTCTTGCCAACAAATGACTCCAAACCCACAGCTATGTGGTTGGCTGTGAACTGACCTTGGGGCGACCAGGATGTGCAATAAGTACCGACCTAGCCAGCAATTCCCTCATCCCATGAATGAATAAACAAAAGGAACAACATTTTCTCTGAATTAAATGTTGTGAATACTGAAACTGTTGTCTTGCAACTCTCATCCCTAGCTATCAACAACATTCCTCTCCCTGGGAACAGTCTGGGATTAAAACATTCCATTTGTAATCCTGATAGCTCATTTGATGCTCACCACTAACTTCATCCTGCTTCAGTTCATATGTTGCTAAAGGCCTTATTCATGCCTTGATACCTGACCTATTCCAACACACCCCTGCTTGGTCTGGTGCATTCTACCATCTGTAAATTTGAGCTCATTCAAGTTTTGCTGCCTGTGTCCTTATTCACATCAAACTCCATTCACCCTTCACATTTGTGCTGCCAACTTTTGTTCAGAGAATCATAGAAACCCTACAGTGTGGCGCAGCAGGCCATTTAGCCCAATGAGTCCATGCCGAACATAATCCCAATCTAAACTAGTCCCAAATGCCAGCTCAACAACAACAAAAACAAAGTTGCTGGAAAAGCTCAACAGGTCTGGCAACATCTGTAAAGAAAAAAATAGAGTCAAAGCTTCAGGTCCAGTGACTCTTCCTCAAAACTGTCTTTTCCTTCACAGATGCTGCCAGACCTCTCGAGCTTTTCCAGAAACTTAACTGTTTTTTTCTTTACAGATGTTGCCAGACCTGGTGAGCTTTTCCAGCAACATTATTTTTGGTCCTGATTTGCAGCATCTGCAGTTCTTTTGGTTTTTATCCCGCTGCCTGCACCTGGCCTATATCCCTCGAACCCCTTCCTATTCATGTAATTATCCAAATGTCTTTTAAACAGTGCCATTGTACCTATATCCTTTACTTCCTTAGGAATTATCCCTGTGACCCTGCTTTTCCAAACGCTAATACACCTAACCTACACATCCCTGGACGCTGTAGGCAATTTAGCATGGCCAATCCATCTAATGTGCACATCTTTGGACTGTGGGAGGAAACTGAAGCACCCAGAGGAAACCCACACAGATATGGGGAGAATGTACAAACACCACACAAACAGTCGTCCAAGGATGGAATCAAATCTGGGTCCTTGGCGCTGTGAGGGAGCAGTGGTAAACACTGAGCCACCGTGCCAACCTTCTGTGGGCTTCCTGTCAGTCGAAACCTTGATTTTAAAAAAGTCTTCCTCATTTCAAATCTCAAGATTGCTTTGTGCTTCCATATCACACAAATCTCCACCAATCCTCTGGGGTATCCGCGCTTACCTAAACCTGGTCTCTTCAGCACCCCCATTTGTACATATTTCACTGTTGCCAGCTGTGCCTTCAGTTGCCGAGGCTTTAGTCTCTGGAATTCTCTCCCTGCAGCTCTACATCTCTAATCATTTCTTCATTAATGCTGAGACTTTTCTACTTATGTGGCTTGGCATCATATTTTGCTGTTGAGAAGTGCCTTGGGACATTTTACTACATGAGTGACACTATATAAATACAAGTTGCTGTTGTTGTCAGCTTCAGAGACAATGTTTGTTAGAGTTCTACAGGAAATGTGTTATCTTTCAAAAGTGGTCACCAGCTATTCAAATTAAAGCAGAACAAAAATAGCCATCAATAAATCATCAACAACTTCATAATTTTGTCTGTTTAATAACATTGTTATTAAAGCCTGGGCAGTCACAGCATGTTAATTAAGTCAATACATCTTGAATACACAAATGTGTTTTTCTGTTGGTTATACCTGAAAGCTGTGTTAACCTTTATAGAAGTACTGTTTGACTATTATTGCATGTTAGACTTTGTTTCCTGATTGTTTGACTTTACTGATAATGCCTCTCCAGTGGGGTATAAAGTACATCACATTCTGGAAACCAATAAAATTGGAACATAATTAAAATTTGGAAACACCTGTGATGAGAATATGCTCCTTTTGTTCAGTCTTTAGTATAAACTGGGCACCATTAAAATGGTGGATTCATCCTGAAGAATAGAGGAACCTGAGGATGTCAGGAACCAGAGAGTACACTATCCAGTTCCTTGGGGCTGCTCTAACATATGACCTTCTAATGGCTGATCTGTACCTCAACTTCATTTTCTGTAGACCTGTACATGCCCAAGGAAGTAGCATTTCATTGATTTTAAGATCTGTAGAAATTTGGAGCAAAAGTAGGCCATTCAGCCCCTTGAGCCTGCTCCGCCATTCTAGAACATGGCTGATTATTTACCTCAATCCCATTTTCCTTCAGTATCTCCATTTCCCTTGGTTTTATCAGTATGTAGACTCTATTGATCTATGTCCTGAGCATAATCAAGAATTATGCATTTCCACACCCTGCCAGGGTAGAAAGTTCCAAGGAGAATTCTGCAGGCGACAGACCAACCTCAGGTCATAAAAGTCTTGAGGTAATTTCCAGAGTTTACAAAAACGAGCCAAAGAGACATGCTGAAGGGTGCCTCCCTCGATCCCAAGAGGCATGTGTTCTAGTCATGAGGATGGAGTAGACCCGTACAAATGTGAAATGAAGAACAGGAAGGTTGACAGCAAGGGCCAGGATAGGACCCTCCTTCCCAATGACAGATCTCTTAATACTGGATGAGGCCCTTAAATTGATACTAACTAGACACCTAAGGATTTCAATTGGTGATGGAATAGGAAAGCTGTCCAGTAACCTTCTGTTTCCTAGCCTATCAAGATATCTCTTGAAACCAAGCATTCCCATAGAAGGAATCTACTTGTTTGTTATCTGTGTGTCATTTAAGGAGACACAAAAGTTGAGTTCTGAAAGAGTTACATTTCTTGCATTCTGTCAGCCGTGTAATTGGTCTCCTGAGCCGGTGGTGACATCACATTTACATTTTCCATGTTTGTCCAATGCCAGCCTTATTTATCAGGAATGAAACTGCGACATGCCATGAAAAATAAACCCGTAGCACTCACATTATTTGATTGAAAGTGCTATTTTACCTTGACAGGAGGCCGTCTGTTAAAATGCAATGGGCTCCAGCAGCAGCCACTTTTTCAAGAACGAGTGGCTATGTGCTGCTCCTGACTCGTTACTCTCTTACAAACAGCCTTTCAGGGAATCAAAATAAACTAAAACAAAATAGCTCTGCTCACTGCCATTTTGATTTTCAAGTCCTGGTTTCTGATTCTCAAATGGAGGACCTGTTTTAAAAATAATGGCTTGGAATCAAGTCAAATATGTTATTGTCCATAGATGTAAAATGTTAGAAAATAATCTGAATGATTTTCAAATAATTCAACAATAATTTATTGAATTTGTTATTCCTGTTTTTATTTAATGAACAGATGCCTTCTGTGTTCCCTCAATTTGTCTGCAAATATTAGCTTTCCCTTTTAAAATATCTGTGTCTTTGCAATTTTGTTCTTACATATTCCTCTGTTTAAATGTCCAACAAATCCACTGTGTATATTTGTGCCTTTAGACATACATATTTCTCCTTATTTCTTAGTATATACACATGTTGTGTTGTGTGAGTGTGTATGTGTGCATGCGTGTGTGTGTGTGTGTGTACATGCATGTGTGTGTGTGTATCTGTGTGTGTGTCTAACACCCGAGGCTTCATTTTCACCACAAAGTGGGGAGCAGGAGCCAGGTCTCTTTTTGAGGACAGAAACCCACCTCCTGTGAAACTGAATGAAGTTCAGATTTTCATGAGAATGAGCCCACAGTTAGTAATGGGGATAGATTTGCTGTCCATGTAGAACTAGTACAGCCAGGAGCAAAGATAAGTCTAATGAATTGTAGGACTGATATAGGTTCAGCTGATATTACTTGGCCTGAGGCAGAGATCTACTGATTGTTTCAGAGCCTTTGATTCAACCAGAAGAAGTGAGATGTTACAGGGAAGCTGAGGGCCAGATACCAGGGTCAGGACAGACCCTCACATCAGGGATTCTGACCACAGTTTAATGCTGCAGATAATGTAGGGATAGGAAACGGGTCATCTTCTGGAGATTAATTGGAAGAGACCACCTTGCCATTCCATGTGAGTACACTCTCTCTTCAGCTTCCAAATTTCCTCCTCTTTTACCTCATGCTCCTGCTCCTGTTCCTGCCTCAGTGAGATATCTCCTGTCAGCTTGTCACTATCCTCATTGTCCACATCATTTGGAGGGCTACACTTCTCTGGGTGGTTAAAGCTCTCTGGAGGTTCACACGTCCCTGGACAGCACAGCAGAAATCCATCAATGCAGAGCTTCCTAGGGGAAGTTATCAGCAGTCACCAACCAACCAGTGCAGATACTGGACTGAAACCTCTGGAACCTGGTGCTCTGCTTTTTAGTTGTCCTCCTGAGTAAATGGTATTGATTACATCACTTTGGTGCCTCTGTTTGGGTGCTTATAGAAGGGCCAGTGTCCATCTCTTCAAAGCATTTCCATTATCCCTTAGAATCCACCTAAATTCTGTAGAGGTTAGAGTGAAGATCTGAAGCAGCCTGGACTGGTGGAAGATGAGGGTTTCATATGATGAATTATTTCCAAAGATCTGCCTTCAGGCATGGAACTGAAAATGAACAAGATAGAGTTTAAAGGGACATAAGGATTTTTCCAGACAAATGAATAAAGATTTATTTCTTATAGCTGTTTGAATCTTTTCATTTATTAATGTTTATATATGTTCCTATGTTCATCGGTTTCATTTAAAATATTATATAGCACAGATTTGATGAACCTACATTAATACTTAAATACTTGGGGGAGGCATGTCCTCCTTGACTCTAGTTTAATAACTTCTAAAAATTAAAAGTCACACATTTGATAAATACCTAAATGGTTAAGGGTCATGCAGGGTTGAAAATGATGGAGTGAAAGTGGGGTTAATCAAGAACAGTGGTTAACTGAGATCGCATTGGTGTTTTTAAAGCTTGTAGGTCATAGAAGACTGGGGGAGGTAAACTTGGAGCTTGTATTAAATTGTGTGATCAATCTTCATTTCAGTAGAAGAATGCTGGATGAGGAACCTCTGTGGAATAGAATATTTGTGCTTAGGAATACCAAGAGCTCAGTTTATTCTCATTTTTTCCTTACTGGGCCATTTTTGCTTTGAACAAAAGTATTGTCAGTGTTTAAATTGCTTTAAAGGGGAGGTAGCTGAGTTTGAATATTTGCAATAGCCTGCCGCAGTGGCTGCAGTGAGGTAGTTTTCATTCAATATTTGACTAATTCATTGTGGCAATTGACAAGTTTACAGTTCCAGAGTCATGTTGCTGGTGAAAGCAAATAAGGCATAGTTGAGTCAGGGCAAGAATGATGGAGAAGAGCAGTTGGCTGGGGACATGTAAACAACATCCTATTCCCTAATTCATAGGAAATATTCCAGTTCACCAGCCATCCAGCAAAATCCTCACAAAGTACCCTCGAGCATTATTACCATTTCAGAACAAAGCACTGCCCACGTGTGCATGAATTTTGCATGTCAGCTCAGGATATTGTGTGATGGATTAAAATTAAACACACTATGCATTTGACAAATTTTATAGCAAATGGTAATTGCATGTGCCCACTGCAGTTTGCTTTTTCAGAAAAAACAAATGAGTTGAGAGCTGTGGATGACATTTTTTGAAGCACAATGGCAGAGCTCGATCAAATATTTGTTTGGCTCAAAACCTTGGATTTGCGATAGTCAGGCAATTTAGAGGCACGGCCATCTATTGTAATGCTACTGCTCACTGGACTAAGTGTTGCATTCCCGTGGATATATGTTAGATGGCAAATTGAGCTGTGCAATGCTTTTGGTGGCACTCCGTGAATGGTGTGTTGAGGTAATCAGCAGACAGCATTGTGATTGTGTGCAACATTTGAATACCGTTGGCTGTGTGGACATTGATGTGTAGACATTATCATAACTACCTGGCAAAGTCTGGTGAATGGTCTTCTCAGGGTCATTGTCATCATTCAGGCATGTGCAGAGCAGTGCCGTCTGTCATTGAATATCTAAAACAAACCATGAATGACAAGCCCGCCAACTACTGTCTAAAGCCCATTCTCACTTTCTTTCTGGAATAATCCAAAGCCGTCAAAAGAATGCTAATCATCACTGCCTAATCCAAAAACGTCTTCAAGTTAGCAAAGATTGAGGATTAATTTGCTGTATTACTTGTGCGTTGACATGCCAAGAAGTTAGCTACTTTTCCCTTTCTATAGAGCACTTTGTTTTTTTTACCATCCATTATCCAGGCTGGCAAAGGTGTGCTGCTTTCCTGATACCTTCCTATATTGTCCAACATTCCTCTGAACTTCACCATCAATGTAACTTCTCCTTGCCATTACTAGTGTGCACCCAGAACTCTTGCAAGACTTGTTCCTAAAGTAAGTGCAATAAAGCAACTGTAGAAAACAAGTGCAAACAGTACTCCACAGTGCTGGAGAGTAAGATACCCCTGTTTCAATCAGTTGGGTATAATGCAAATATACATCAGAAAATCCATCTTAAATCTGAATAGCGTGAGGTTCAATAATAAAGCTGTGGTTTCTGCTGCTGAGCTGGTTGGGTTTAAATCTCGAGATGACATGCTAAACCTATGCCATGTCTCTGTTTATTGTCCACAAGTTGAATCTTTGTAGATAATTGTTGACAAGTAGTTAAAATCCATCAGTAAAACTGGAGCTATTTTTCTATTTCTTTTGAACAGGAGTTACCTCCTAAATCACTGGAATCCCTCCTTGCGAAGATTGTTTCCAGTGACACTCTTCCAAGAAGTGCTGCTCTGGAATGTAAAGTGCATAACCAATTGTAGAATTCCACCAAACAATATTATGCCAACTGCACTTCAAATGATAAATTTATTTTCCAGCTGCAGCTACTGCTATATTTAAAATGTGAAGTGCTCTGTTTCTAATGCGTTGGAGATAACCTGGGAACTTTGAACAAACGAAGCACACTTTCCTCAGCACCACAACTCAGGAGGTAGGGGAGAGATCAGGTAATCTTCAACCATAATCAGTATAAAGTGTGATTTTTTTCACCCCCTTGATGACCATGTTTAGCATCATGTAGTATTTGTCACCTCAATCAGTATGTAGTACTGGTTAAGAGACATTTCGACATTCATTAATTTTCCTTTATCTTTACTTTATCTTGGCTCTATCTAGTGACTAGTGGTAGAGATAACACAAATATATATCTATCCTGTACTATCTTCAGAAAAGGCAATGTTCTCAAGTGACAAGAATTGCATTATTTTGTGTTATAGCAATAAGTACAACTGCATGTGGCTGGGCATAAACACTAGGTTGTGAGGGAGCTGGTACAGCTACATCTCCTTCTGAAAGCTGGAGTGGAACCATGTGGCTCCACCTATAAACTGTGGGTGGTATCAGTAGAATGGGTGGAGCCAATAATTACTCCCACAGCTACTGTTGCTAATTGCGTTTCTGCTCTGACTGACTTTCTTTCTAAAACAGTGATCTTAAAGTACTAAACTCACTTACTTGAAAGTTTTTCTTTTCTTCTGGTTCATTTGAATTTCTCCTCCTTGTGGGTGGGAGCCATATCTGCATTGCTGCAACCATATGAGAGGGCCTATATAAGTAAGTTTTTTCAGAAAAACACCAGGGCAATGTTGGCAGTACTGTGGTTGTATTGAAACGGTTTAATTGTGGGGCACATTGCTTTGGCACTACTGTCTGGATTTTGCCTGGGCCTGAAATGTTTGCTTTCTTCCACACCGTCAGATATTGTGATGGGTCATGACAAGTGAGTTGAATTGGCTGGTGACTGGCGTCTGTGATGGTGGAGACCTCAAGAAGGGGCTAAGAAGATTGATGAACTTGAGACAACTGACTAATATCTTGGTGGCAAAAATGGCTTCATCAAGTTTGGAAAGATTGTCTTCCTCCGGTTGTGAAGTAATGAGCTATCAAAGTCTCTGTAGCCAACCTTGTCAGCTGTCCCTCTCCACTTACCACGTCTTTCTAGCACTATCCTATGATGCCCAACTATTTTATCAAACATACTGACTCTTGGTTCCAAAAGTGAAAATTTGTTGCTGCAGTGTTCGTCCTTGTAGAATTACATTATGCATTTGGTCACCTCATCTAATTCCACTTTCCGGCCCAACATGTGAAGCCTTTACTGTATTAATGCAAGTTATTGTTGCTTTCTCTCAACCAGAAATCCTTTCCTGAATTTTGACAATGGTTGAAATCCTGGCAGTGTTTTGTTTAGGAGACTCATGTGCATGAGGTACTGAAGTAAAATACAGGCTTCAACCTGAACATGACAGTGACTTGGAATTGAATTGAATTAAATTAAATTGAAGTAGGTTTATTGTCACATGTACACACATGAGTACAATGAAAAGTTTACATGTGGCCATTTACCATGCCATCTTAAGTAAAAAGTTACCTAGGTACAGAAATTTAGGATTCTTTCAGGGTTAGGAGATTATTGCACAAAGAAACTGCACAATAGAAGACACTAAATCCACAGTAATAACTTGGAACTGAATTTGAATGAAGCAGAAGAAGCGAAATAGGTACTGCAAAGATAGGGAACCAAATAGTTGATATGTAAAGTGAAAAAAGCAGGGGCAAACTTAAAAAGAAAATGCTTGTGTTACACTGTGAGGCTACAGCCATTTGGGTCCTACTGATTATTTAAGCATTTAAATAACGTTTCCTCTTGTTGAAATTACACCTTTTTCCTTAAACACTTAAAAGCATCAATTTGGCTGATGAATCTGAGAGGAGAAAATCATTCTTCCTTTCAAACTTGCTTACCAAGTCTTCCTCAGATAACCTATTTCACCAGCTCTAGGTTATACGAAGGTCTTCGCTGTCAGAACCTGTTAATACTCTCTGCAGTGGTTGCAGCAATGAAGAACCAAATTCACAGGTGTCAATGGAAGTTCACTCATGCAGAGACACAACATTAAATAGTTTTCCGTCATGCTTGATGAATACTGAAGTAAGGAGCTTTTATCGTCTTGAGCAAGGAAAGGTTCATGCTGTGCATAGAGGATTCAACTGCTTGTAGAATTGTAACCTCCCTCTTCCCGCTGACAAAAGTATTTGATTTCAACAAGGTCATAATTATTTATGAATACTGAAAAGCAGTATAAAAGATAAGACTATGTTAACAGCACTCACCACCAACATGCAATGAGATTATACAGTGACTGGCTTTTCTCAGTTCTTTATTCAGAAACTTAACATAAGATCATAAGAAGTAGGAGCAGGGGTTGGCCAATCAAACCCTCATGCCCGCCCCAACGTTTTAGAAGATCATAGCTGATCTGCCCCAGGTCTCAATTCCTTTCCTGTGCCAGCTCTGTGAAGTAAAGTAAACATTCTGAGCAAAATGTGTACAATAAACGCCACAGAGCCATCAAGAATACAATTGAGCATTTTGCTAGAATCTTGAAGCTGAGGCTCCAGCAGTATCTCATGGTGTATAGCATTCTGCACAACATAACTCTGCAATCGGAATTGGGACCATAAAAGGAGTAGCCACAATAAGAGAAGAGCAATCTAATAAGGAAGAGTTGAGTTAGTAAAGAAAAGTATAAAAGAAGGATGTGTTGCAGCATAATGCCTGTCAGGGAGCTACCGACTTGCACCCCCAAGATCCCTTTCTATATCAATGCTCCTACGGGTCCCGCCATTTGCTATATACTTTGTTTTTGCATTTGACCTCCCAAAATGCATCACCTCACAATTGATTGCTTAAACTCCATCTACCATTTCTCCGCCCATCTTTCTAACGGACCCATAATGCACTGTATCTCTTGACAACCTTCCCTTATTATCTACAATTCCAGCAATCTTCATGTCATCTGAAAACTTACTAATCAGGTCACCGACGTTTTCACCCAAATCATTCTATATTGTACAAACAACAGAGGTCTGAACACTGATCCTTGTGGAACACCATTAGTCATGTACCTCCTGGTAGGAAAACAACCCTCTACAACTACTCTCTGTCCTCTATGACTAAGCCAATTTTATATCCAACTGATCAGCTCACTATTGATCCCGCAAGGACTAGTCATACCATTAGGGACCTTGTCAAATGCTTTAGTAAAGCCCGTGTATATAACATCAACTAACCCCTCGTCAATCACCTTTATCATTTCTTCAAAGTACTCAATCAAATTTATGAGGCATGACCTCCCTCACATAAAACCATGCTGACTGTTCCCGATAAGTCCTTTCTTTTCCCAATGTGAGTAAATTCTGTCCCTAAGCATCTTCTTCAATAATTTTCCTATCCTGGACTAATCCTCACCAGCCAGTAATTGCCTGGATTAAACAAAGGAACAACACATCTATTCTTCAGTATTCTGGGACCTCACCTGTGGCATGTTGAAATTATGGCTATTTTTTCTTGTGAGCCTACTAGTCCTAAGGCACATCAGTGCCTTTTTGTGCTGTAAATTATAAATGGATCCAGTTCTTATCTTTTAAATTTGATAAGACCCTTGTGTTTTCCAAATGGGAATTTCTAACAGATGCTTCAGCCCAGCCTATACTGTCTTGAACTGATATAGGTTGGAACTGATTTACTCTTGGTTTTGGATTCAATACGCCACATCTGCCCCTGAACAGAGCAGACAGGGTGCAGTGGACCCTTATATCAAATATAGCATGGAACAAAACAGATAAAAGGAAATGTCAGCTTTTAATGATAGAATTAAGGGTAGTGCAACATTCAGATCTTGCATAATATGGTGATAGGAAACATTCACGCATCTCTTTTCAGTCAAGTTCCTGTTGCCTAGTCATCTTGATACATAACAGCTCAAAAATTTGTTTAGGCAATAGCCCCTAGCAACCAATTGTTCTCCATCCAACGTAATGGATATCCATATTGCCAAATATGTACCCTGACGGCTATTATGCAATATATATTCCTGGTAATCGGCTGGTGATTACAAAGCCAGTAAATGTGCATGGGTTACACCATTCTGATTAGAATGAGAAACAGGGTCTGTATAGACAATGTGCGAGACTTGGATTGTGAAGGCATCAGGCCAAAGCTTTATTGTATTGCAGTAAAATAGGAGCCACTGGGCTGCCTGACTGATAGGATCTGAGGCAAAACCCGACAACCTCCCTCCCAAACAAAACTGGAGCCAAAACCTACACCCGCTTCAAGGGCATCTGGCATTGCAAGAAAATTAGGAAATGTCTCTATGCCTTGGCAGTCTTTTTTAACGAATACACAATATATCAATATATAACCCTGGGAACGTTAACCTTCCTTGACTTTACAAAGTGTTGCCTGTAAGCAATGAAAGTGATATTTTCTTAATATTTTTCTTAAGGAGTCAGCACATGCAGGGTGTGAAGTGGGGGCACAGGTGAATGTGCAGGTTGACCATTCATTTGAAATGTAACAAAACGACTTGGAAAACAAATAGTTTGCAGTAATATTTTGCAGGGAAAGCATCCTGGTATGTGATCCTAGACATGGAATGCTGTAGCCATTCTACTATACAAGGGATTCTACTATACAAGGCTTTTCAAACGGTCCGTAACCTGATCTTAAGCCAACATTGATAGTCGTGTGATAACAAGGTGTAGAGCTGGATGAATGCAGCATGCCAAGCAGCATCAGAGGAGCAGGAAGGCTGATATTTCGGGCCTAGACCCTTCTTCAGAAAGAAGGGTCTAGGCCCAAAACGTCAGCTTTCCTGCTCCTCTGATGCTGCTTGGCCTGCTGTGTTCATCCAGCTCTACACCTTGTTATCTCAGATTCTCCAGCATCTACAGTTCCTTTATCATTGATAGTCGTGTGACTGGCAGCAACAAGACTGTTGAATTTTCTCCATCCCTGGGCTGATAACAAACAATTCAGCTTTTTAATGAAAATGTTCTTTTATGAGATATCACAGGATGAGACCAGGAGTTGTTACCCACTGCTCATTGTGCTTGAACTTTACCAAGTATGTCAGGAGGGCAGTTAAGATCAACCACATTGATATGGCTCAGGAGTTACACATAGGTCAGGCCAGTTAAGGATCACAGATTTCTTTCCCTGATGCGCGTTGGTAATTTTCAATGGCAATTGGCAGTAGCTTTATGGTCGTCTTCACTAAGAATAGTATAAATTCCAGGTTTTATAAATTAATTTCAATTTCACCAGATGCCATAGTGGGATTTGAGCCAATGTGCACAGATCCTGAGCCTCTCGATGAACTAACTCCTATGAATTTACCACTGTGCCACTGCATTCCACATTTAAGTAGTTCCCCTTGTTTGCATTAAGTTTCATCTGCTTCTGTTGTGATCTTTATCTCATCAAAATTCATTTTGTATGTCCCCGCATGGTTGCCTGTCCAGATTAACTGACATACACACACATCATCTGAGAATTTAAACTTCTGAACAAAAAGAGTGCATTACATTACTCAGTGTGGTCTGTGGACCATTAATTATTGAGAAGAATGTAAAGATACAAATGTCCAAGGTAATTACAGAGCGGAGAAAACATTGTAAACTAGTTTTTTTGGGCGTTTTAATTACCCAGGTTTAGACTGTGATAGTGGTACTATGAAGAGCAACAAAGAACAAGTGTTCTTAGATTGTGTTTGGGAGAATTTTCCACAACAGTGTGTGGCCAGTCCAGTGATAAAGAAGGCACTGCTAAACCTGATTCTTGAGAATGGGATGGAGCAAGTATAGCAAATGTAAATGGGGGAGCATTTTGGGAACAGCAATCATTGTATCACAATTATTAGGATGATGGTGGAAAAAGGAAAAGGACAGCACAGAATGAGAGTAATTAACTACAAAACAGCTGACTTGATTGGGGCAAAAAAGACTGGACAGAGTAGAATTAAAGGTTAGCAGGAGAAGGCTGTAGCTGCACAATTGGGTACCTTCAAAGCAGGGATGGTTTGGACACAATTGAGGTATTTTCCTGCTAAAAGGGCAAGGTAGGGCATAAAAACCCCAAGCTCCCATGGTAAAAAAGGGGACTTAGAGATCAAGATAAAGGAATGGGCTCATGACAGATGTCAGGTAGAAAATGCAATTACAGACAAGCTGAATGCAGCAGGTTCAAAAGAGACCTGGGTGTAAATGTGCATAAGTCATTCAAGGTAATAGGACAGGTGGAGCAAGTGGGTACTAAAAGTGGGTACTAAAAGTGGGTACTAAAAGTGGGTACTAAAACTGATAATATTCTCAGTTTTAATCAGGTTCAAAAGAGACCTGGGTGTAAATGTGCATAAGTCATTCAAGGTAATAGGACAGGTGGAGCAAGTGGGTACTAAAACTGATAATATTCTCAGTTTTAATGATATGGGCATAAAGTACAGGAGCAAGGAGATGAAGCAGAACTTGTGCATGACACTAGTTAGACTTCAAATGAGGCATTACGTACATTTTATGTACGTCATGGATGTTATGTTTGCATGCTACACTTTAGGAAGGATTTGACCACATTGAAGAAGGTGAAGAAGTGGTTTACGCGAATGCTTCCAGGTATGAGAAACTTCCACTATAATGATAACTTGGAGAAGTTAGGAATGTTTTCTTTGGAGAAGAGAAGGCTAAGAGGAGATTTGGTAGAGGTTTTCCAAAATCATGGACAAGGTGGATAGGAAGAAATTGTTTCCTTTCTTAAAAGAGTAGGGAATGAGATGATGCAGGTATGAGATAATTTACAAAACAAAATAAATGTGATGCAAGAAGGATCTTTTTCATCCAGGAGGTAGTTAGTATCAGGAATGTACTGACTGGAACTATGGTGGAGGTGGGGTCATTTGAGGCAGTCAGAAGGCTCTGAGATTATTTAAATAGAAACGATGTTCATTGGAAAAAGTCAAGCGAATGGCACTCAATCAGAATGTTCATTCAGAGGGCTGGTGCAGACACAATGGGCTGAACAGCCTCCTCCTGCACCATAACAATTCTGTGATGAGGTCACGTTCAGTGGTTAGGTCAAAGTCCATTTGGGGCCCCAACATCAATCCCTGACAATCTATCTCCATTTCTTTCCCCAGTTCTGTCTCTACTTGTCCAGAAAGTACATGCTACCTCGTACCTTTCAGCCAATTCCTTCTCTAGTTTAGATTTTACATTTAATTCAAATTACTTTAAACTAAAACAGCACGCTTTCTTGTCAAGCATTAGCTGCCTTCACGTTAGGTTTAGCAGGTTACCAGGGCAACAGTATTAAGTCCAGCTTTTGAGCACCCACACCAAATTTAAAGTAAGCTTGCTGGATGCTGGGTAAGCCTTTTAAAACAATTTTCACTGACAATAGAGAGTGTAGCAAGTTTCTGGTTGCTGGGGGCTACATGAAACTCCTGTATTAGGAGTCAGCTGCTCTAGCATTGCCACTAAACACAAAACAACAGCAACCATTGTCATAAAGCCTCTCCAAAGAATAAAAACCACTAACTTGTGATGCTTAAAGTACAGCCATTGAACACAGCCAAACACAGCAAGCAATCTTTCAAATGGCAAGTGAACGAAGGACCACTTGAGAGGTTTATTTAGTGGCAATGGTAGAGAAATGAATGTTGACTAAGACACACCGCCCCCTGGATCATGGCCCCACCTCCGAGCACCAAACCATTGTCTCCCATACTATTCACAAGCTCATCACCTCAGATGACCTCCCACCCTCAGCCTCCAACCTCCTCATTTCCCAACCCTGCACCACTCGCTTCTATCTCCTTCCCAAAATCCACAAACCCGCCTGCCCTGGTCGACTTATTGTCTCCGCCTGCTCCTGCCCCACCGAACTCATCTCCACCTATCTGGGCATTTTCTCCCCCTTGGGCCAGGAACTCCCCACCTACATCCGTGACACCATCCACACCCTCCACCTCCTCCAGAACTTCCAATTCCCAGGTCCCCAACACCTCATCTTCACCATGGACATCCAGTCCCTATACACCTGCATTCCCCATGCAGATGGCCTAAAGGCCCTCCACTTCTTCCTGTACCGCAGACCCAACCAGTCCCCCTCCGCCGACACCCTCATCCGCCTAGCCGAACTCGCCCTCACGCTCAACAACTTCTGTTTTGATTCCTCCCACTTTCTACAGACAAAGGGGGTGGCCATGGGTACCCGCATGGGCCCAAGATATGCCTGCCTCTTTGTAGGTTACGTGGAACAGTCCCTCTTCCGTACCTGCACTGGCCCCAAACCCCACCTCTTCCTCCGTTTCATTGATGACAGTATCGGCGCTGCCTTGTGCTCCCAAGAGGAGCTCGAACAGTTCATCCACTTCACCAACACCTTCCACCCCAACCTCAAGGTCACCTGGACCATCTCCAATACATCCCTCACCTTCCTGGACCCCTCTGTCTCCATCTCAGGCAACCAGCTAGAAACCGATGTCCATTTCAACCCCACTGACTCCCACAGCTACCAAGAATACACCTCCTCTGACCCACCTTCCTGCAAAAATTCCATCCCCTATTCCCAATTCCTTCACCTCCGCCTCATCTGCTCCCAGGATGAGGCATTCCACTCCCATACATCTCAGATGTCCTCGTTCTTCAAGGACCGCAACTTCCCCCCACAGTGATTGAGAACACCCTCGACCATGTCTCATGCATTTCTCGCAACTCATCCCTCACACCCCGTCCCCCCAATAAGCACCAAAAGAGAATCCCCCTCGTCCTCACATACCACCCCACCAACCTCCAGACACAACGCATCATCATCCGATACTTCTGCCATCTGCAATCCAACCCCACCACTAAAGATATTTTTCCATCCCCACCCTTGTCTGCCTTCCAGAGAGACCACTCTCTCTGTGACTCCCTTATCCTCTCCACACTCTCCTCCAACCCCACCACACCCAGCACTTTCCCCTGCAACCGCAGGAAGTGCTACACTTGCCCCCAGACCTCCTCCCTCACCCCCATCCCAGGCCCCAAGATGACTTTCCACACCTGCACATCTGCTAATGTGTTATACTGCATCCGCTGTGCCCATTGTGGCCTCCTCTACATTGGGGAAACCAAGCGGAGGCTTGGGGACCGCTTTGCAGAACACCTCCGCTCGGTTCACAATAAACAACTGCACCTCCCATCACGAACCATTTTAACTCCCCCTCCCGTTCCTTATACGACATGTCCACCCTGGGCCTCCTGCAGTGCCATAATGATGCCACCCAAAGGTTGCAGGAACAGCAACTCGTATTCCGCTTGGGAACCCTGCAGCCCAATGGCATCAATGTGGATTTCACAAGCTTCAGAATCTCCCCTCCCCCCACTGCATCCTAAAACCAGCCCAGCTCGTCCCTTCCCAACCTGTTCTTCCTCGCACCTATTCCTCCTCCCACCTCAAGCCGCACCTCCATTTCCTACCTACTAGCCTCATTCCACTCCCTTGGCCTGTCCGTCCTCCCCGGACTGACCAATCCCCTCCGTACCTCCCCACCTCCCCGCCTATACTCTCCTCTCCACCTATCTTCTCCTGTATCCATCTTCGGTCCGCCTCCCCCTCTCTCCCTATTTATTTCAGAACCCTCTTCCCATCCCCCTTTTCTGATGAAGGGTCTCGGCCTGAAAAGCCAGCTTTTGTGCTCCTAAGGTGCTGCTTGGCCTGCTGTGTTCATCCAGCTCCACACTTTGTTATATCAGTGGAAATTTCTGCATGCTTTTTAAAATGACCAGACAGAGTCATTTTATTTTCAGCCACACAAGTAATAACAGCCTCAATTTAGTGTCATGTCAGGAATACAGCAATATCAAGGGAGCGTTCCCTCAGTACAACACTAAAGTGTCAGCTGTCCTCAAGACCTGCATTACAGTGTTAAACAATGAGAAATGACCAAGGGTTGGAAACCAGCCTTGTACCACTTGCTGCACCATTGTGGATCAGTGGTCCCTATCATAGAAAGTTGGTCTTCCTTTTACATTTCCTGTAAAGTTGGTCAACTGTATTTCCAAAACATTTTGTGTACACTTTTAAAAAGTTAACCATCTGTCCCACAAGATCCAGGTTCATTGTGGATCATCTCTGTACACTCATGAGATTTGTCCTTGATTAGTATAACTCTAGGATTAAGCTTTGACCAGTATAACCTTGTTATATTCTATGAGCCCTGCATTAACCATGGAGTAAGGGCAAGGTCTGCATTCATTTGAATGAACATTAACAAATTTTGTTAAACATAATTATTTCCAAGGCATGATAAGAGAGGACTTCTTCTGGAACCCTGAAGACACAAGTTCCAGTTCCATGAGACCTAATGCCACTATGACAGAGCACCTTTCACAGAGACCACTTAACTGTACTTGGACAATAGGTACATTTAAATATTTTCTCTGTATTTCATTTCCACCTCTTAACCAATGATATTTAATTCTTTTCCCCTTGCTCTATCCCAAAACAGGTCTCTTTGACTCGAGATATTAATCTTTAACTACTTTCTCAGCCGTCTTCTAGGATTCATTGGTTGCATGGAATTCCTTGTCATTTCTTGAAGGGGCGTGGAAGTGTAGAATGGAGTGGCAATTTCTTCATAGGCATGAACATTTCTGGAACTCTAGCAAAAAAGAGAAGTGCATTATTGTTGATTAGAAAATGGACCTCTGCACTAGGATCTATAAACTGTTTTGTTATTGATTTCGAAGTTTGATTGCATTGTGTGAGTGCTAAGAACAGGAGGTTTAGATCAGCAGCAAGCTCTTTTTAGACCTCTCCAATTCTTGTTCAACTTTGACCTGCTGGTGTTTCTTTTATGCTTGATTTTAAACTCTAGTGAGATATTTTATGCTGGACTCTATGTTCTACCAAGGCATTTCTAGGAACTCTGTAATGTGATCTTCGTCTTTGTTGATAAAAGCCTCGAGCACTTCCACAGATTGTTGATTGTTAATTGTCTCAATTATAGATTCCTAGTGTCTGAATGTTCAAAGATTGTTACATGTCACAGCATCTACACTTTGTGGTTGTTTAGTGAACTTACCCTGCACAAGTGGCTGATCTTTTACCTTCAGTTGAGTTTTCTGAAACAATGCCAATGTTGTGGCTTTCTCTAATGGGTATTGAGATGCTGCTGACAGCTTTATGTCAGTCTTTTTGCTTTCCTTTTGACCTGCTGTCTTTATCAGATGGACAAATTATTTCATCATTTATATAAATGATTTGGATGTGAGCATAGAAGGTATGGTTAGTAAGTTTGCAGTTGATACCCAAATTGGAGGAATAGTGGACAATGACAAAGATGACCTCAGAGTACAATGGGATCTTGAATGGATGGGCCAATGGGCTGGGAAGTGGCAGATGGAGTTTAATCTAGATAAATGTGAGGTGTAGCATGTTGGAAAGGCAAATCAGGGCAAGACTTCTACAGTTAATGGTAAGGCTCTAGGGAGTGTTGCTGAACAAAGAGACCTTGGAGTGCAGGTTCATTGTTCCTTGAAATGGACTTGTAGGTAGTTAGGATAGTGAAGATGTTGTTTGATAGGCTTGCCTTTATTGGTCACTGCTCTAAATATTGGAGTTGGGAGGTCATGTCGCGAATGTACAGGACGTTAGTTAGGCTCCTATTGGAATACTGTGTGCAATTATGGTCTCCTTGCTACAGGAAGGATGTTGTGAAGCTTGAAAGGATTCAGAAAAGATTTGCAAGAATGTTGTTGGGGTTGGATGGTTTGAACTATCGGGACAGGCTGAGTAGGCTGGGGCTATTTCCCCTGGAGTATTGGAGGCTGAGGGGTGACCTTATAGAAGTTTATAAAATCATGAGGAACATGGATAGGGTGAATAGACAAGGCCTTTTCCAAAGAGTGGGTAAGTCCAAAAATAGAGGGAATAGATTTCAGGTGAGAGGGACCTAAAGTGCAACTTTTTCACACAGAGGATGGTGCATGTATAGAATGAGCTGCTGGAAGAAGTGGTGGAGGCTTGTACAATTACAACATTTAAAAGGCATCTGGATTGTTATATGAATAGAAAGGGTTTAGAGGGACACAGACCAAATGCTGGCAGATGACACTAGATTAATTTAGGTTTTCTGGTTGGTTCAAAGGGTGTGTGCAGCTCTGTGATGCTATCTACTTGTGGTTGTTGGCACTATCACTGTTGTTGCATGTCCTTAATGAGGACAGTTGAAAAAACAGACAATTTTACCTCTCGGTCACCATCTTCAACAGAGGGTGATTCTCCTCATAACAGAGAGCAAAGCCCTTAGGAGCAAAGCATCTGGATCTGAAGCTAAGGGAAGTTTCAAGACCACTGCTTCATTTAATTTACTAGCAGGACTGGCAACTTCATTCTGTGCCATCTGATCCTGAAACAACAAACTAAGGTCTCACATGCTTACTTGTGACTGATTACCTTCAGCTTGGATGCCTTTTTTGCCCCACTAACCAGGGCTTTTGTTTTGAAAGAAATGAAAGATCTGTGCTCTCTTCCAGTGATCCTAGGGACGGGTGAAGGTTTTGTAGTGGAGTCTGCTTTAGGGCTCACTGAGTCCAGTGTGTTCAGTAACTGCTAAGCAAAGAAGATTTAATGCCACGTAGACATCCCCATTTAAGAAAGAAGCACACTGATTAGGAATGATATACAAGATCTCTCTATCTCCCTTATGTCTTAGTAAAGTATGGATTTCATCTGCCCCCTAGTTCTGGTTTTAAAACTTCCTGTAAAGCAAAGTTGAAAGGAAGATGGTCAGAGGCCTCAGTCATGGCTCTCCACCTGAAAGAATTGATGTATTCACACTGTATCCAATTTGAAATGATTTTTCTTGACATTATCTGTGATCTCTGCAAGCCACAATTTGCCTTGCAGCTCAGTGCAATCAGGAGAGTCAGAATCTCACAGGGGATCGGTTATACTTCACAGGACGAATTGATCCTGCCCCTCCATGCCCTCTGCTCTGCTCTGTGGTTAGTGCTGTGGCATTGCTGATGCTGCTGTCACATTACCTCTCTCTTGGCATTCACAACCAACATTCCCAACATGACCAGTCAGCATGCTGAAGCCTAATTTCCACTTCCAGAAACTGCTGCCATGCCTAGATTTCAGAGGCCAATGCAGCCACAGGAGGAATGAGAGCAAACATAATCCTCTACAAAACCAGATTCTGCCAGTGACATTCCTTAATGCCATTGACCACCCCCTGTTCAGTTATATGCTTTCTGTTGGTGAATTTTCTGAGTTACTGCCCCGTGGATTAATTCCTCTCATCAATGATACAATCTTGGTACAAGTGGCCAATGCTTTCACCATGTTCCCGGCCATGGCCTTGTTTTTGGACTTTATCAGCTTTTGCATGGGCTGTCCCCCTCTGTGGGGGGTGCCTTGAAGTCCATTATTCACAGCTTCCTTTTGACAGTGAACTTATCTTCAGATCCTTCCCCCATTTCGGGAATCAGATCTTTCTACTAGCCTCGTTCATCACCCGTAACACTGTACTGTCAGCTGCTACTTACTACTTACCTCCGGCTATATAAGCTACAATCATGAGGTTTGTCCGAGTGAACACTCACAAGCTTTATTAAATGTAATTATTTAAGAGAGATTTGAGAGAAGACATTGTCTGGAAACTTGCAAACCTGATCACCATGTGATCCAGCAGATATTCTTAAAGCAAAGGCAGAATAAACTTTTTACTCCAATACACGTGTAATTCTACTTCACCCTCAAGGTCCTGTTTTGCATTCCGGGCCAAGACCTAGGACCTAGTTCTGATCCAAACTGTGGATCCTTTGCCAGTTTTAGCTCGATTTGCAGTTTTGATTGTAGTAATTCACAAATAAATAATGATAAGACACATGCAGCAGTTTCAACTGCATTGTGACTTATAGAAATGTACCTTCATGATATGAAGAGCAATGTAAGACTGCTAGATTAAATGAAGGAAACATATTGTTTGCATAATATAATGGTAATCTGATACTGAATTTCAAACAGAAACAATTTTATGTTTGTCCTTGAAGGTTGAACATATTTATCTTCATATGATTCAATTTGACGGCATCTTAATTTACACAGAAACATCCAGAAATATTTTCTAAAGCCCTGAGGTAATAGCAGAATATCACTTTCACCTTCTCAAAGGCAATGAGGGGCAGGCAATAAATTCTGGTCCAGTGAGCAATGCTCTCATCCTACCCTGAATACATAACGAAAATTGTGATCAGAGATAATGGGAACTGCAGATGCTGGAGAATCCAAGATAACAAAGTGTGAAGCTGGATGAACACAGCAGGCCAAGCAGCATCTCAGGAGCACAAAAGCTGACGTTTCGGGCCTAGAGCCTTCTGACTTCTACAGGATGCACACCTTTCCAGGGAACTTATCACTGAACTGGTATTTTGATACTAAGTAGCAAAGAAAATCTAGCAAAATCACAAAATAACCTGAGGGCATATTCACCAACAAAGCTATCTCTTTATAACCTCTGAATTCTTTATTATCTTGAATAAATGACAGAATACAGATGAAAATCTTGTTGGACAGGTTTTAATTCCAAGTAGCATCAAGGGGTACTTTTAATTTTAGACAATGACAAAGCGTGTGAGGAAACAGATCATTGACTGTCAATGCACACCTTCCTCGATCTTTATTTCCATTAAAGGCAATAAAAAGGGTCTACCCATTTTCCACAACCATCAAAAATCAGTCATAAGTTGCTTCCAGAGACTTGAGCACATTATCGAAGCTGATAGTTCAGCATAGTTCTGGGGAACAATATTCCACTGGAGATAATAAAGTGTGAAGCTGGATGAAGACAGCAGGCCAAGCAGCATCTTAGGAGCACAAAAGCTGACGTTTCGGGCCTAGACCCTTCATCAGAAAAGGGGATGGGGTGAAGGTTCTGAAATAAATAGGGAGAGAGGGGGAGGCGGACCGAAGATGGATAGAGGAGAAGATAGGTGGAGAGGAGAGGAGAGAGCAGATGCAGTATACCACATTAGCAGATGTGCAGGTGTGGAAAGTCATCTTGGGGCCTGGGATGGGGGTGAGGGAGGAGGTGTGGGGGCAAGTGTAGCACTTCCTGTGGTTGCAGGAGAAGGTGCCGGGCGTGGTGGGGTTGGAGGGGAGTGTGGAGCAGACAAGGGAGTTGTGGAGAGAGTGATCTCCCCGGAAGGCAGGTGGGGAGGTAGGGAGGGGATAGGTCAGTCCGGGGAGGACAGACAGGCCAAGGAGGCGGGATGAGGCTAGTAGGTAGGAAATGAAGGTGCAGCTTGAGGTGGGAGGAGGGGATAGGTGAGAGGAAGAACAGGTTAGGGAGGAGGGGACGAGCTGGGCTGGTTTTGGGATGCAGTGGAGGGGGGGTAGATTTTGAAGCTTGTGAAATCCACATTGATACCATTGGACGGCAGGGTTCCCAAGCGGAATATTAGTTGCTGTTCCTGCAACCTTTGGGTGGCATCATTGTGGCACTGCAGGAGGCCCAGGATGGACAAGTCGTCTAAGGAATGGGAGGGGGAGTTAAATGGCTCACGACTGGGAGGTTCAGGTGTTTATTGCGAACCAAGCATAGGTGTTCTGCAAAGCAGTCCCCAAGCCTCCGCTTGGTTTCCCCAATGTAGAGGAAGCCACACCGTGTACAGCGGATGCAGTATACCACATTGGTGGATGTGCAGGTAAACATCTGCTTGATGTCGAAAGTCATCTTGGGGCCTGGGATGGGGGTGAGGGAGGTGGTGTGGGGGCAAGTGTAGCATTTCCTGCGGTTGCAGGGGAAGGTGCCGGGTGTGGTGGGGTTGGAGGGGAGCGTGGAGCAGACAAGGGAGTTGCGGAGAGAGTCATCTCCCCGGAAGGCAGACAAGGGTGGGGATGGGAAAATGCCTTTAGTGGTGGGGTCGGATTGTAGATGGCGGAAGTATCAGAGGATGATGCATTGCATCCGGAGGTTGGTGGGGTGGTATGTGAGGACTAGGGGGATTCTCTTTAGGCGGTTATTGCGGGGGCGGGGTGTGAGGGATGAGGTGCGGGAAATGCGGGAGACACGGTTGAGGGCATTTATCAGCTTTTGTGCTCCTAAGATACTGCTTGGCCTGCTGTGTTCATCCAGCTTCACACTTTGTTATCTCGGATTCTCCAGCATCCGCAGTTCCCATTATCTCTCATTCCACTGGAGATGTTTTCTTTTAGATTAGATGTTAAATTGAGACCCTGTTTATCCTTGCAGACAAAAGTAGAAAATCCCAATGTAATGCTGGAAGAAAAACAGATGTCTTGGTAACCCTGTCAATATTTATCAATAAAATGAATTATACGTTAATAACCTCAGTGATATTTGTGGGATCTTGCCGGGTACAAATTGGCTCCTCCAAATACAACGTCCCAAACAGTGATTACTCTTCAAAAGTACCCCTTTGTGATGAATTTTGTGATATTCTCAGATTGTGAAAGGTGCTATGCATATGCAACTTCTTTCTCTCCAGCATGCATGGATAATTCCATTGCTAGCCGCTTGATTATTTTGGTTTGCTCCTCTCGCTCGTAAAACAGTTGTACTAATGAGTGTATTGATGACCTTTTCCTGACAGTTTTTGACACATGCTATGAAACTTTAAAGATATGCTGCAATGTTGTGTTCAATAAAATGCAATACATTTTCAGTCAGGAGAGAAATCATAACCAAAATTGTATAGAATGGAAGATAGGTGCAAACTGCAACATTGGCCACCATGATGAGGCCACCTTGCCAGAAAGTCAAGGGAAACTGCTGTTTTCACAACCACCACCGGGAATGAGAAACCATCCAGGAACCAGAATGTCCCTCTCCGGAACATATTGCACATGCACAAACAGAACTCAAGCCATTAGGCACAGATTCACAAGAAGGAAGATATAAATCATCACCAACTCTTTTCTCAACTTTTATGCTTATACTTCTAACATTCAAATTAGGAACCATCCACATAATTATGTGGACATAAAGAATCCCATATCACGATTTGAAAAGAACAGAGGAATTAACCCAGTATCTTAGCCAACATTCATCACTCACTCAATATCATCAAGATGTATTAATTAAATTCCCTTGTAAATTATGGCATCTTGAGAGTTCCTTCTCTTCCCTCAAGACCAAATTTGCCATTACGTTTTGGGTCAGGGCCAGGGCTGGGGAGGGGGAAGGGAGCTGGGAAATAAATAAACAGAGGAGGGGTGGGGCTGGGGGAAGATAGGTGGGATGGTTATAGTGGGATGCTGGTAGGGAGAGATAGTGATTGGTCAGTGGGAAGGGTGGGGTGGATAGATGGGAAAGAAGATGGACAGTGATAAAGGGAGCTGCAGATGCTGGAGAATCCAAGATAACAAAGTGTGAGGCTGGATGAACACAGCAGGCCAAGCAGCATCTCAGGAGCACAAAAGCTGACGTTTCGGGCCTAGACCCTTCATCAGAGAGGATGGACAGGTTGTTTCAGGTCAAGGACATTGGGATGAGAGGGAGGGTTGGTCATGGGATGAGGACAGTGGTTGGGGAGATTTTAAAACTGGTAAATCCTATGTTAAGGCCTTCAGGCTGTAGGCTTCCATGATGGAATATGACGTGCTGCTCCTCCAGTTTACAGGTGGTGTCACTGTGGCACAGGAGGAGGCCCAGAATGGACATGCCACCCAAGGAGTGGGAG
This sequence comes from Stegostoma tigrinum, assembly GCF_030684315.1. Classification (NCBI taxonomy): domain Eukaryota; kingdom Metazoa; phylum Chordata; class Chondrichthyes; order Orectolobiformes; family Stegostomatidae; genus Stegostoma; species Stegostoma tigrinum. The sequence goes on along the minus strand of NC_081362.1, from coordinate 72,243,339 downwards.
GGGTAGTTAAAATGGTTTGTGACATGAAGGTGTTGTTGTTTGCTGCGAACAGAGCACAGGTGCTCTACAAAGCGGTCTCCAAGCCTTCGCTGTCTGGAGGAGCTTGGAGAGTCGGGTCTGGAGGCCACTGTAAAGCCTGGTGCTATTGCCTGACTTTATGGGAGTTGTTGTGTATTGCCTGGAGGCTCCTTGGCACAGAGGCTGATGATCTTCAGTGTCGCCCTATTTGTTGCCAGTAAGCTCCTCCTCCCTTATTTGAAACAGCTGGGGAGGTGAGAGGACTTTTGGATTAACAAAAAAGCAGCCCCAGGGATGGACCTGCAGAACTGTCTGTCCCAGGCTGGGATTAGCTTATATACAACATGAGTAGTGGCTCTATTTGGTGTTCAGCAATAAACAGTATTCCTTTCTAGTCAGGCTTCCTCAGTTATTATCAAAAATCTTCTGATTCATACCTTTTTACATTGAAGCAAAACATTACTGTGATTCATGGTAAAAGTGACCAAAATAGTTTAAGGAAGCGGTCACTTAAACTTCAATTTCCACTTCTTTGAAGCTTGAGCCCTGTACCCTGGGAGCAGAATTGTTGCCTATATCCTCAAGAATTCTCTCGTTTACACTATGCTTGAGGTGCCAGAAGCCTAGCAAGATAGAAACTGAAGGCCAACAGGCACCCTCTGTGACCACAGCAGATGACTCTATTTTATCGCCCCCTAACATTCTTAATTACCGGAAATTATCTTGCCATTATCTCTCTGCCTATATATTTTGTGCCTATGTGCTTCCCTCCTCTTCATCAGATGAAGGAGCAGCACTCCCAAAGCTTGTGATTTCAAATAAGCCTGTTGGACGATAGCATTGCGTCCTGTGACTTCTGACTTTAACTGAGTCTGAGCATTGATACAACACAGCCCATTCTTCTACCAGGGCTACTGCAGGGCAGGCAATAGGTCTCCTGAAGCTGAGGTTCCACTGCTGGGATCAATCTGGGAAGGCCTTCCATTACACTCCAGTCAAAACATTCCACATAATTATACAATTCTGTGGCTCTCTACAGCTGCAACAGGCAAAGTTGGCGTGGGGGGTGGAATCTGATGGAGAATGACGAGCAGGGGGAGTGGGAGATACCTTCTGAAGAGAGGGTGAGGACATTGATCAAGAGGGAGATGCTTTACTTCATGACAGAGAGCAGTAGTGTCAAACTGGATTTAATTGACAAAAAACTGCAAGATCTATGGATGCTGGAAATCTTAAACAAGAACGGAAATTGCTGGAAAAGCTCAGCAGGTCTGGCAGCATCTGTGGAGAGAAATCAGAATTAACGTTTCAGGTCCACTGACCCTTCTTCAAAACAGATTGCAGCTAGGAAAATGTTTTTTTTATGCAGAGTGTAGGGTGGGAAGAGGGGATAAGTAGTAAACGATAGTTGGAGATAGAGAGAGAGAAAAATCTTGGACAGACAAAGGAGTGGATAAGAGTCAGCCCAGGAGAATGAATAGTTACTAATGTGGTTTGTTAGTGGCTAACATTGGGTGTGTGTAATAGCAGCCCTTGTGATTGTAAGGCCTGGTGTGTGGGACTGGGGTAAGGACATGGGAGAAGTTGCCTCAGGCCCTAAATTTGTTGAACTCGATATTGAGTCCAGAAGGCAGAGTTCCTAGGAGGAAAATGAGATGCTGTCCTTCCAGCTTATGCTGGAAATTCTGAAACTGATGTAAATTGTCAGAGGAAACACAGACGTAAGTGGAGAGGCACTAGACAATGGAACAAAAAAATTGACTCACAGTAGAAAGAGATGAATTCTGTGGGGCAGGAGCAGGCAGAAACAGTGGGTCTGCCCGGACAGTCCTGTTTGTGGACTTTGGGAAGGAGGTAGAAGCGAGCAATGTGGGGTTGGTAGACTATGAACATGGAGGCAGTGGAAGGAAGATGACCAGAAGAAATAGGTTTAGTGACCATAGTGCACACAATGGCCGAATGTTCCATTGTAGGGTCATGGGGTTAAGGTGTGGGGGAGATAGGAGGAGGTACCTGTGAGCTGGTTCTCAGTCTCTGCAGTGTAGAAGTCAGTCTGCTAGCAAACAACAATCCTACCCTTACCAGCAGGCTTGATTACAAAGTTAGGGCTCCATCTGAGAGCACAGAGTGCAATCAATTCAAGGAAAATAGGTTGAAATGGGGGGATAGGATGGGTGAGGAGGACGGAGGAATCAAGGCAACCAATGTCACATCGACAGTTCTCACAAAAAGAATGAGTGCAGGTAAAAGGCCAGAGGGAGGGCTCCAGGTGGAGGCAAAGTATTGGAGGTGGCTGAAGGGGTCGGTAGGATGGGGGTGGTGGGGGGAGGGGGTGGTGCGGGATGACCCTTGTCCAAAGAAATGGGCATAGAGGTGAAGATGACGGAAGATGAGTTCAATGTCATATCATGTCCAAAATTCATTAAGGTGAGGACGGAAGGATAAAGCTGAAACCCTTGCTGAGTACAGAGGGCAAAAGGTTAAGAGGGATAGTAAATACCCAACAGGAGATTGGGTTAGGAGAGGGGATGGAGTTAGAGGGAGGGAGTAGGGAAGGAATGTTCCAGAAGGGCATACGTATATCTGAGTTATTGCACCTTGTGTTCCTTCATGCCTGAAAGGAAAAGAATAAGCCTTTTGTTAGAATTTCATTGACCCACCGGTTCCAATAGATGAAAGCTGGGCGCAGTGATCATTCACTAACTGTAAAATTGTTGGTGCTGAATATACAAGCAGTTTTCTTTTCCCTGTTTTGAGTGGTTTGTTTGATATCTGTTCACTTTTAGTGTTGGTGAACAAAGGTGAATATTTGGGACAATTTGAAGGTTTCTCAGCACATCATGTTCCCACACAGAACAATAATAACATGTTGGGCAACAATGGTGAATGGGCAAAGCGTAGCAGTGAAAACAGTACAGTTAAGGACAGATAACGTGCGGCTGGTGCTTGCAATTGGAGTTGGAATCGCATGGAAATGCCAGCTGTGCCACCTGCATTGCTTTGTGTCTGCTGAACTATTACATTGATAGTGAAGAACAACTTTAGATCGCCAACACACGACTCGGCCAATCATGCATGAAGGCAAGGATGGCACCTATGCCAGGGATCCAAGGATATTCCCGCAGTGGTTAGAGCTTCAGCCAATGGTGAGTGTGGGAATCTAGCTACCGGTGGACAAGAAGGTGCCACAGCAGTGTGGTACCCAGTTAGTGAGATTAGTTTGGAACTATAGTGTGAACTAACTTGTTAGGCCTTCCAGAGAACAATTCTCCATGAAACTCAACAAAACTGACATATAGTCAACTTCTGGTGAAATTCACCACTATATTGCTACACTACCCAAAACAATGTTCATATCTGAAATAATTTAGGATACATCCACTGGGTCTTCTGAATTTTTCTTTTTGAAGGAGACAGTGATTAGCACAGTCCCAGAATCCACAGAATTTTACATCCAATAAGTTAAATTCTGGATTCTGTTATTGATCTGTGCCCTACCTCTGGTTTATTTTCCTGTATTTGCTGAATCTTGCTTCCCTAGTACTTCTCAGACCAAGAGCAATACATCCTGCTCCAATCTATCTAGCCATAATGGAACAGAACTGTTCCACCATTTGAAGGGAAGGCTCACAAACACTGGATGTAAACAATTGGTGTGTATCTGGTGTATGCCTCTGATAAAAGACACGTAAGTGGTCCAGTAGCAAACCTTTCTTGCAAAACTAATGCATTCAAGGGAAGGAGATGCTACAATTCGTTGTGCACGTTGCATTAAGGGCTGGAGTCTGCCTTTGAAACTGAATTAATGGGTTGCCAGTCACTTTACCTGCTGGTTGCAAGTTGAATGCATGGCTGTCAGAGCAGTCTCAATCCAGCTTCTACTGAGCAAAAAACAGTCGCACAGATCTACCTATTTTGCACTCAGTAAGCAATCAGTTAGTGTACAATGGCAATTGGTGTGAGAAATATGCTGTAGAGAAGAGTGGGATTGAGGCAAAGAGATATTGTCAGATTAGCATGAAACTGAGGTTTATTCCCAAAATTGCCAGGAAGTATATTAACAGGACAAAGGATTTTATTTGTATTTTATAGAGAGAGAGTTAAGTACATTTTTCTTTTGACTATCATTATCTTGGCAAATAGACATTGCTTCAAATAAAATGATATGGTTTCTCCCAGCACTCAGAGATAGTGACCCACCAAGGAAGCTTGCTTGCTTTTGCTTTATTTTCTATCATCTGTGCCAGTGATCCACATCACACCTTGGTGTCTCTCCACATTCTGGTGCCTTTTGCACAACACCCCTCCTGATTGCCACTATTTAGCCTCCTTTCAAAATTGGTGTTCTCAGTTAGCCCTGCGACCTATCATGAGTTTTTCAACAGGATATTGTTCCTCCTTAATTCCATCAGTCCCTGAGCAGTTCCTCACCAGAACAAAACGAGTGCACGATCAGGTCAAACAAACCAACCTGGGCAGAAGAGCATTAGCAGCCATATAGGTGGCCAAGTGTTGAGGTGGGCTGGTTTGAAGACCCACTGCAGTCCCTCCTGGTACATCTACTTGAAGGCTGTTCAATTTTCTAGCTTTGACTCCTCACCTCCTGCTGTCACCACAGAGTTCTTGCTAAGGTAGTCCTTTTACGAATCTGGCCTCTCAGCCAAGCATGCAGGATATAGCTGGGTGGCCTCGTTGTGGATACTTGGCTAAGGATTGATTCATAGGGTAAGACTCATAAAAGATGTATCCAGTGAGAACAACTGACTTTGCTTGATTGACATCTTTAAGTCATTAAAATAAGTTGTTCATTCTGTAATCTCTTTAGTGATGTCTTAATGTTTATTTGCAGAGGATTACGAGTTGTGAAGTGCTTGAAGCCTCCATTTCTCATACTTCAATGATCTGTAATTGGGTTGCAGGAATAGAATTGTCTTTTCAAAGAAAGATTTGTGAGCGAGCTTTTATTTCTCAGTGGTTTTCCAAATGCCATTGTTACAATGTAGTTCATTGGTTCTGTGCGCCGTTTGTATTCAGTGAAAGGGCATGGAAGGGCCTTGGGTTGGTAAGGAGGATACAAGAAGTCACCTGGTGTGGGTAGGGAACAAGAATTGGGAATGGGAGCATGGGTAAGACTTTCTGAAGTTATACCTTCTCAACCTATTCAGTTCACTAGGTTGGCCCCTGGTATAAAGAGAGCTGTCATTTGATGAGAGGCTGGTGAATTGGGCCTATATTCTCCAGAGTTTAGTAGGATAAGAAATGGCCTGATTGAAACTTGCAAGATTGTCTAGCAGGGTAGACATTCAGTGGATGTTTCTGCTGGCTTGGAAATCCAGAACATGAAGGCATACTCTCAAGGTAAGGGGTCAGTCATTTTGGATTCAGTGTGTAGTTTGAATTAATGTTATGGATACTCCATAATTGAGTTGATTTTAAGGTGAGATAGACAGATGTTTAGTCTCTCGGCATATAAAGGGAAACACGGAGCGGTGGGAAAGTGTAGTTGCAGTGAACAATCAGCCATGATCAATGGCCTGTTGAAGGGTGGAGCAGGATTGATGGGATTGATGGTCAGATTCCTGATCCTATTACATGTGTTCTTGCTTTTCTTTCTCCGTTGCTAATTATCTCTCCTCTCTGGCAGACATGTATTACCAACTCCACATGGAATAGCAGCTCTCAGCCTCCTCACTCAAGTGAAATTACAATCCAGCATAATTCCATGATTTCTTCAAAAGTTGTACACATCGTTTTCAATTGGAGGGAATGACAACCATGAAGGATAGCTGGTTCGTCTCCCTACTTAAAAAAGTGTGCTGAGACCAAATACAACATCTTGACCCACATTTCATCTGAGATCAGTTGACTACAGAGTCCTAACTGAGTTTAGGATTTCCTAATCTACGCGGATCAGTTCCACATTAGGTAGATCCATTCACTGGGGAATTTCATTCTGTGTCAGTATTTTCAGCTTCATTTCCTTAATGCATCAAGTATTTTAATTTCATTCTGTAGTTTTGGGTTTCATCATTGTATTCCCAGCTGAATGGAATTATGAAAGTGACCCATGGGACCAAAGAAATGATACAGCACCGAAGGGGAGCATTTCGTCCATCTTGTCCATGTCGTCCCTTACCAGATTGTGGCACTGCTATTCTTAAGCTGGTCACCAGATATTAATCGTAATCGTAGAATCCCTACAGTGAGGAAAGAGGCAATTCAGCACACTGAATCTTCACCAACCATCTGAAGGGCATCACACCCAGACCCAGCCCCCTATCCAATCACTGTAACCCTGTTTTTCCCATGGCTAACCCACCTAGACTGCACAGCCCCGGACCCTGCATGGAAATTTAGCATGGCCAATCCACCTAACCTGCACATCTTAGGACTGTGGGAGGTAACTGGAGCACCCAACGGAAATCCGCACAGACATTCACTCAAGGCTGGAATTGAAGCCGGGTCCCTGGTGCTGTGAGGCAGCAGTGCTAACCACTGAGCCGTCCATGTAGGATGTAAGATGTTTTGTTTTCTGCTCTATGTCCTTCCTGAATGGTATTGATTAGACTTCAATGAATAGTTCCTTTGTTGCCATAGGCTAGATAAAAAAATCACATCCTGTGGAAAATTATGTAGGGCATCCAGTTGGATTGAAGATGTCACCTTTGCCAACTGCCAACCTCACTCATGCCCTGCTCTGACTCTCCTGCCATCTGATTACCCAAAACACCCAGTTTATCTTGCAACCCCTTGGCATGGTAACCAAAAAGCAAATGGCTCCTCATTATCTGAATAGACAAGGCTAAACAGTCCATCATGTCTGATTTTCTATGATAACCAAAATAATCCAAGGACAGTTTAAAAATAATGCAACTTTTAATGCTTTTGTGATATTCTGAAGTGTTTCTCAGAGTCATGCCCTGGAGATTAATCTGGGGGCTCCAGTGTGTTCCTGGATGTTGACAATTTCAGATTCATTGGTAGAAATTTGAATCTACCTGGCTAGACTACACTGTCACAATGTCATCTCTCTTTGAACTGTTTAAAACAGCTTCTGCCAGTTAATATTTTGACAATGTCATCCCTTTGGAAGTTCAGTCTCAGCCAAACTTTGTTTATCTTTCAATGAATCAATTCCAAATTAACTCTTAAACTTCTTAATGAGAAGAGTGAGTTTTTTTTTCCGCCCCCAGACAGGGCATTTGTAATGATACAATAGAATTTGTCATCCAGAAGGCAATGTGTGGTTCTTAACAGATGCATGCCGGGCATCATTGACTGCAATAATATTAGTAAAACAAACAAGTACAGATGCTAAAGATCTGAAACAACATCAAAAATTACTGCCAAAGCTCAGCAGGTCTGGCAGCATTTGAGAGAAAACAGACTTAACATTTTGACTTCAGTAATTCTTCATCAGAACTGACAGCAGCCAGGAAAAATGTGGAATTTATGCTGAAGACGAGGTTGGGGAGAGAGGTGAGTGAATAGGTGGAGATGGAGCCCAGAAAGAGAGAGATATGTAGAAGAGTCCTAAGGGCATTGGAAAGTGCTATATAACTGCAAAGGCTTATATAAATTGACAAAATATCACAAGTTCCTGCTGGGTATGAAGTATATATTTTTTTAAAACAGGATATTGACTGTTTATGTCTTGCTAACTTTAAAAATCCATTTTCTTTACTACCTGATAAAACTCTAGTTAATCCTAATAAGAATGCACCTGGCATATTTGAATAATGCTTTCGTCAGCTGAGCATCTAGCTAAAAATAATACAATTCAGAAGAGGTCTGTGCCAAATTAGACAAAAAAGAACTTGCATTTATATAATTTCTTACATCCTCAGGAGATCACAAAGCTCTCCACAACCAATCAATTCTTTTCAAAAATTTTATCTTACTGGATGAACAAGTGAAAACGCCCAATTTTTACCCTGTAAAGTTGCTCAAATAACAAATATGATGAATGACCAGATTTCAAATATTCGTGAGTTCGGGAAAAAGGTGGGAAAACACTTTGTTTCCCTTTGAATAATACTGTGTAACCTTTTAAAGCCATCTGAGCAAGCAGAAACACAATGGGTTTTCTCAGTTTAGTATTTCGCCAAAGTTCCAATACCTCCAAAAGCACACCCTCAGTAATACGCATTTGCCTCAATCATGTACCCAAGCCTAGGAATCAAGCTTGAACTCATTATATCAGAAGGGAGAGTTCTACTATCTGAGTCCAACTGTTGAGAAGAGTTCTGGAATAGCGTTTGGATGATAGGGAGAGGGAAGTTTTCTAATTGCTCCTTTTCTTTAGGTGATATAACCACTTTTATTGTGGGATTAAACATTTAAAGAGCTGCTTTGACTAAGTGGGCATTGACCTTACTTCAGTATAAGAATACACTTCCGAGAACCCTGTCAGCTCGGCCGTGAATAACCATCATATTTTTTAAGCTTATAGAAGATGGAGCAAGACAAATTATTAATGGCAGAAAATTTTGAATCAGACGCTACAGTTATGTGGATAGATTGGGGAAGCTGTAGATAGTTTTTATTAAAGAAGACAAAATTGAAAGGAGATTTAATAAAATTGTTTAAAATAATGAAGCATCTGCAGAGTGTAGATAGGGATAAATGGTACCCAGTACGGAAGGAGAATAAGACAACACCAGAGGTGATCTTCAAAAGAAGAATGGGGACATGAGGGAAACTGCTTTTGATTAGTATGTGTTTAGGAGCTGGAATGCCCTCCCTGAGAGTGTGGTGGGGATATATTTAATCAGGACTTTTAGAGGGAATTGGGTAAGCATTTTAAAACAAAAGCAGTGTGACAAGGATTGGGACTAGCTCCATTGCTCTTGGAGGGAAACAGTATGAATGCAATGTGTTGAATGGCCTGTGCTGTAACCATTCTGAAATTATATTATAGCACTGAATTAAACCTAAACTATTGTTAAATAGGGAAACATTATAACAAGATGTTTAAAGAGCCATTTAGCAGTAAGCAGGCAGTCTGAAACGTCTAAATGTTTGAGAACCAATTTTATAGCTGAAGATGTTTATTATTTGACCAAAGTATTCTAGTTTCACTTATAAAATATAATGGAATGAAGAAGGTGAAATTTAAATTTCAGGTCTAGGGCTGCACTGAATATTTATTGGAATATCAAAATTACCTAATGCAATTAAGACATTAGTCTTCTGCAATAAAGGCAAAAGAGATTGAATTAACTCAAGGAGAGTAAACTGGCAGGCCATGGATCATAGCATGGGAGCATTTGTTTATTATCATTTTCATTAGGAGAACAACAAATCTAACCAGGTGCTTTAATGAATAAAGTAAATAGTGTAAGGTAGATCATATTGTTGAGTCAATGTTCTGTACCAACCCTTTGTCTTCATGGGCAACTCAGCTGTAAATGTTATCAATCATACTTCACATCTTCCAGTGTTACATTTCAGCCAGTCAGGGATGGATGGGTATCAGAAGTTTAAAAAAAATACCTGATACCCTAATATCTTAATTGCTCAACGTAATTGCTCAGCTATCTGACTCTGCAGAGAGAAAATAGAAAATAATACTCCAAAAAATATGCCCTGGAAAGCTTCTCTGTGTCAGTATATTTCGCATCATCTGTGGTTTACGAGGAATTTACAACTTGGTGATGTCCATTCCAAAGAAAATGAGCAAATGATCTAAATATAACTCGGCTGAATTAGTGAAAAGCTTTCCATCAAGATCTGTTTTCCGAAAGTTTGCCGAGCTGGTCGCTACCTGGCTTGGTAACTGAGAAGAACTCTAGGATCACTTTCCTGATGACTGATGTGATTAGAAATGACTGCTCCAATGAGTAAATCATGACATATTCATGAAGTGGAAAGTGTGGCTGCAAACCTGCTTCCAACAGTCAAAAAGTAACTTGGTACGCATGTGTCTCCCTGCTTCAAATATCCTGCAGTGTTTATCAGGGACTTATTCGAGGGCACCAAGTCAGTCGATATAACACACCATTTGACCATAGCTCTGCAACTCATGTTTCACAAGGTTGCATGTATTCCTACAGTTTAGTTATAACAAAAAGACATTATCTTTCATTTTCATGATTGTTTTCTTTTCAAAGTATGTGTATTTATTAATTCATATTCTTGTATTTTCAATTTGTTTCTGTATCTTGCAGATATTGAGGTAAATCCTGTCTTTGTGTAAAAAGCAAGAGGTTAGTCATTCAGCTACAGCTTTTATGAGTATCAACTTAATATAACTTAATGCTGTTATGGAAGATCTACCTCATCGATCGTTTTGGACACTGTTTCCTGGATGCTGTGGTATTACCCTGATTGCCACTGCTGCTGGCACCTTATATCTGCCACTCTAATGGCATGTAGCACTGGGTTGTTTGCTGCCAACAATCCTCTTTTGACTACACTGTGTCTTAGGGCCTATCTCATGGTTAGCGGTAGGGGATACATCACTGTGGAGTTTTTACAGAAAAGGCACTTGCCCTGGTTAACAGTAGCAATAAGTACAACTACATTACTTTGGAAGTTAGTATCAAACTCACTGTCTCCACCCAAAGACTGTGTGTGACCGCAACAGAATGGGTGGATGTTACATGACATTAACTCCTTCAGAACCATTCCCTTCAAAACAGATGCCTTTAAAACAGTGTAATAAAGTGTGAAGCTGGATGAACACAGCAGGCCAAGCAGCATCATTTGAATGCCTTACTACAATACATGAGGTCTAGGCCCGAAACGTCAGCTTTTGTGCTCCTGAGATGCTGCTTGGCCTGCTGTGTTCATCCAGCTTCACACTTTATTATCTTGGATTCTCCAGCATCTGCAGTTCCCATTATCACTGATACAATTTTAACCCCTTTGAAACAGTGCTTTCCTTTCATCAGTGAGACTCGATACAGAATATTGACAAATTGTGCAGCCCCACCTTTAAATCAGCACAACTCAATCCCATCCCTATTCACCACTAGTGCCTGTTTGTTCTGTCTGATACAGGAGGCCTAGTGACACTGCAGTCCTATAGGTCAGGGGCTTGGTGTCAGGTTTGAAGTCTTCAGTTTCAGACACTCTCTTCATTAGATGACCAAAGGCTGTGTTGGTACACTGGAGTGATGTTGAATTTTATTTTCCGTGTCTAGCCTTGTTGAGAGAAAGCTCCAAAGAAATGGGAATTGATCAAATTGCCCTGACCTTGGTGGTGGGAATATTACTGGGACAGTATGGAGAGATAGGATAAGCTATTACTTGGAAAGTTACAAATTAATCAGGGAAAGTCAGCATGGTTATTTCAAAAAAAAGTATTGTGCCTTATTAGCTTAATTTTGTGAGGAAATAATAGAGAATTGATCCGGGTAGTATTTCGAATGTTATTTACATGGATTGTAGTAAGGCATTCAAAAAGGTCCCACATTGAAGACTGATCAGAAAAATTACAACTTATGGAACACAGGGGAATATGGTGAGTTAGATCCAAAATTCACACAGTGACAGGAAAGAGTAATGATTAACCCATTCACGGCCAACCCATTCTCGCTCACATTCAGGCATACTATCTGAACATATGGGTTGTTTTCAGCACAGACTACCCGTTCTCCCCTATCCTCAGCTCTTGTTCTCACTTATTCAGTTTCTCTTCTGTCCAAGCCTACTATTACATAATGGCTCTAGACAGGGTACAGAGTAGATTTACATGAATGTTGCCAGAGTTGAAAAATTGTAGCTAGGTGGATATGTTGGAGACACTGGGCTGTTGTTCTTAGAACAGAAGATGCTGAGGGTGGTCTCTTCGATATGTATATAATAAAGCGGGGTTAAGATAGAGTGGACAGAGTAGGTCAGATTCCTTATGGAGAGATCAGTTACCTGGAGCACAGATTTAAAGTGATTGGGAGAAGGATTAGAGGAGACATGAGGACAAAGCTTTATCACCCAGAGGGTAGTGGGTGTCTGGAATTCACTGCCTGTTTTGGTGTGAGGTGGAGATCCTCAGTGCTTTAAAAGAAACCTGGGTATGCATTCTGAAGTGCTGTGACCTGCAAGGACCAGGTGTTGGAAAGTTGGATTAGAATGTATGGCTGGTTTATTAAGTTAGCACAGACATGATGGACTGATTGACCTCTTTCGACACTTTAACTTTTCTATGGCTCTTCTTTGAATTCTGTGGCCCAAAGGCTCGTTGTGGATCTTGATAGTCAAGGGGTGGGAGGAGTTGTGGGCAATGCTATGCACAGGTGCAGGCTGGTGGAAGCCTTCTGCCTTCCGGATGTTTAGCCTAAGATCCATTCTCTCATTTGTCTTTGCAAGTGCAATGATAATAGTTTGGAGCGCAACTTCTGAGTCAGGTCTGGCACAAGTGTCATCTCTTATTGTGACTTGGCTACAAAGGATGAGGTGATCTTGGTCCTGGACTGGGCACAATGCAGATTGTCGTGTATCTTAGTTCCACACCAGCGGGTAGCTTCCTGGCTATAGAGCAGAGTGCTGCAGCAAGGAAGATGAAGAAAAACATGGGAGCATTGATAGTCTTCTAGAGCAGACAGCTCAATATCCTTGAGAACCATTATCAGAGATACTTTAACGATGTTCTGTTAATTTATTGTCAACACAGACAAGCAAATTGAGACAAGGCTTTCAGTCAATCAGATGCAATGGGGTGGGCCACATTGCCATCATACCTGAAACAAGACAGGCAGCATGATGGCTCAGTGCTTAGTACTGCTGCCTCACAGCGCCAGGGGCCTGGGATCGATTCCACACTTGGGCAGCTGTCTGTATGAAGTTTCTACATTCTTCCTGTGTTTATGTGGGTTTCATCCAGGTGCTCACGTTTCCTCCCACAACACACAGATGTGCAGGTTAGGTGGATTAGCATGCTAAATTGCCCATAGTGTCCAGGGATATGCAGATTGGGTGGATTAGCCATGGGAACTGCAGGGTTATAGGGCAGGGGATGTGGGTTACTCTTTGGAGAGTTGGTGTTGATTCCTTGGGCCGAATGGCCTGCTTTGACACTGCAGAGATGCTGTGAAGACATTCAAATCAAATGTGCAACTCTAAGCTTCACCACGGCAAATGGTTCCCCGCAGTCAGAGAAAATGCTTCAAGGATGAACCCAAAGCCTCCCTGAAAAATGGCAATATCCCCTGGTTTGTGGCGCAACACTGCATAATTGGTAACAAAGTATTTATCAAAGTGCCAACTAAAGCGAGAATGTTTGACAGATCCAGTGGAAACAAAGCCAGCATTTTTTGCCCCCTCTTGAAAATGCGATGATGAGCATCCATCTTGAGATCTAGTAATCTGTGCGGTGGAGGTATAGAGGCCTGGAGTGCTGTACACAGTTCCAGGAATATGATCCAATGATTAAGAAGGATCAGCAATACAGTTCCAAGCAATGAGGGTGAATGACTTTGGTGGGGGGTGGGGGGGTAGCTATTAAGGAAACCTTGGTGAGTTGCTGCACTCTGTTTTGTGGATGATACATATTGCAGCCAAGGTGCAACTGTGTTGGAGTTGGTGAATATTGAAGGTTGTGGATGGAATGCCAATCAAGGCTAGATGCAAGAAGGATATTCCCAATGGCAGGGAATCCCAGAACTGGGGTCGCAGTCTAAGGATATGAAGTAGATCATTTAGGACTGAGATAAGGGGAAATGTCTTCATCTGGGAAGGCACGAGCCTCTGGAAGTCATTGTCACCATAAGCAGTCGAGGCCAAAACATTGTATGATTTCAAGGAGTTGAATATAGCACTTGGGACTAAAGAAATCAAAAGACATGGGGGAAAGCAGGAGCATTCTATTGAGTTTGGATGATCAGCAGTGATCATTTTGAATGGGGGAGAGGGTTGAAGTACTGACTGGTCTACTCCTGCTCCTATTTTCTGTGTTTCTATGACATGCTTTGAGAAGTCAGATGGTGAGCTTGCTTTTGTCACTGCATCATTTATATGGCGGGTCCAGATCAGTTTCTAGTTTATGATAACCCACAGAATGGAGATAATGGAAGTTCAGCAATGGTAATGCTGTTGAATGACAAGAAAAGATAGTTAGATACCCTCTTGGTGGAGCCGGTCAGTTGAGGCAGTTCTACAGCACTCAAATGTTGTGTTTGTGAAGCATAAATGTGCTTATAGTGCCCGCTTCTATTAAGGATGGATATGAGTTGCTACCTGGTGGAGAATGATTGGACTGACCCATGCTATTGCTTTATGTTGACTAGCTTGGAAGCAGTGTCTGGGCCCACAGATGCTGTCTTGCAAATTATTGAAGCTGATTTCAAAATCTGTAACTGATCAAATGTGGAATTCATTCTTTTTGCTTTGCATCGCTGACAATTGCCATTAATAATAAACGGAAAATCATGATCAGATCGCCTTGAAATGATAATCCTAATGAGCGTTTAATTTGATTGGGTTTTCTGAAGTGTGGGTGCGAGAGAGAGGACAACATCACTACTGAAAAGATTTGGAAGCAAGTTTGCAACAGATACATTTCAAAGCATGAGCTAGATCAGAAACTAGGTAAATGTGTTTTGCCTACACACCACAATCATATAAACAATCTACACAAGGGTCACTGTAGCGAGAAAGGCCACCTAATGATATCGTTCATTTTTTCCACAAGGGAATGGAAATAAAACGGGAATGGATGAAATTGCCACAGTTTTACAGAGATGCAAGGGGTAAGCAAGTGGCCAAATGGCTTCTTTCTATGCTGCTTCTTTCTGTAACTGGATGAACAGAGAAACTCAGACTTGTCCAGTACTACAATACTGAATGAAAAGCTCAACTGATAAGGTAGGTAAAGTCTGTCTCAAGAATGTAAAAGCTTACACTTTCGTCAGCATGGAGTCATAAAGTCATGTGCCGCAGAAACAGACCCTTTGTTCTAACTCATCCATGCCGACGAGGCATCCCAATCTAATCTCGTCCCATTTGCCAGCATTTGGTCCATATCCCAGTCAGCCCTTTCTGTTCATATACCCATCCAGATGCCTTTTTAAATGTTGTAATCATACCAGCCTCCACCACTTCATCTGGCAGCTCATTTCATACACACACCCCTCAGGTTTTAAAACTTTCCCATCTCACCTTAAATCTATGTCCTCTAGTTTTGGACTCCCCCACCCTAGGAAAAAAGACCCTGGTAATTCAATCTGTCCATGCCCTTCATGATTTTATAAACCCCTTCATAAGGTCATCCCACAGCCTCCGATGCTCCAGTGAAAGTAGTCCCAGCCTATTCTGCATTTCCCTGTAGCTCAATCACTCCAACCCTGGCAACATCCCTGTAAATCTTTTCTGAGCCCTCTCAAGTTTATCCTTCCTATAGAAGGCAACCAGAATTGTAAGCAGTGTTCTAAAAGTTGCCTCACCAATGTTTGTACAGTCACGACATTATGTCCCAGCTCCTTTGTTTAATGTTCTGACCAATGAAGGTAAGCGTGCCAAAAGCCTTCTTCACCAGCCTGTCTACCTGTGGCTCCATTTTCAAGAACTATGAACCTGCACCCCCTAGGTCTCTTTGTTAGGCAATACGCCTTTGGGCCCCCAATTAATTGTTTAAGTCCTGCCCTGGTTTGCCTTACCAAATGCAACTCCTCATATTTATCTAAATTAAACTTCAGATAAGTAACTGTTTCTATACTCTGACTGAGAAACCTGATATCAAAATTAACTTATCAGATAATGCTCAAAGGTTCATATTATCTATTGCTCATGCGTTGGCCCAAATATGAAGTCATGTTTAATGCAGACAGCATTTTATCAACAATGGGCAGGGAAAAGGGGAGAGAAGCAATGTTTTAGGACAAAGATTAGGAAAAATGTCTTCTCTCAGAGGACTGTGTAACTTTTGGACTCTACCTCAGAAGGTAGTGAAGATAAAAACAATGAATATTTTTAAGGTACTGGCAAATACATTCTAAAATAAAAGAAAGAAATCAAGCAAAGAACTGCTGGCGTTGGAAATCTGAAACAGAAAGTGCTTGAGAAACTCAGCAGATCTGGCAGCATCTATGGAGAGAGGAATAAAGTTAATATTTTGAGTGGAGTGACTAAAGTTCTGACAGCAATCACTGGATTCAAAATGTTAATTCTGTTTCTGTCTATACAGATGCTGCCAGACCTGCTGCGCTTCTCCTGCACCTTCTGTTTTTGTTGTAAATGGCTTCCTGTTAGGCAAAGGAATGAAAGACTATCATTGTACATGGGAATGTGGATTTGAAACACAAACAGATCAGCTATGATCGTTTTTGAGCAATGGAGTTGGCTGAAGCGGTGACATAATTTGTTCCTAATTTATATTCATATGTAATAGAAATGGTGAGATTTGGCATGCTTTTCACAAGGTAGATCCCAAAATGTACAATACAAAATGTCCATTTTCTAGCTTCAAGCTTCATTGGGATCCTTGAGTTTGGGATAACCCAAATCCTGTCCCACTCCATTGCATTTGTATGGGGGAGATGGAAGTTCCATCCCTTGAACAGGTGAGAAATTCTTCAGGAAGGTTGGAAGCTGATGATCTTTCAGCTGTTCACCTGCTGGAATTATGCAGGAAATGTATCACCATGTTCTCATTGGGAAAGCACCATTAGAAATATTCCAAACACACAGAAGGCAGTTCTTTAGGCAAGTTTAAAGATCGTTGATAGGCGTTCACAATTTTGAAAACATTAGGGTAGAATTTATGAAGTGATTCTCTTCACAACATGCAGTGAGTTTCAGAAAAGGCCTCCTCATTGACACCTGACACCTGCTGCAGCCCCAGCTACAGCTGATCAGAGCAGAGAAAGCATCCGATTTCCATTGCTGCAAAGGTGTCCTTGGCCATGATCCTTTAGGTATCTAGCTCCTGCCGGCCTACAAAGAGATAGTTGCTGGTCACTACAGCATGAGGGATTCACTGAGGCCTTCTGTTCTTTGAGAGTACTTTTTCAATTTCTCTCAGCTGCACAAAGGAGTTGGACTGAGTACACATCTTGACTTGTGTTACAGGCTTCTCCATTCTGCAGGATGCTGCTGGCTGCATGGATGAATTGTGGATTCTACATGTGTTCTTTAGCCTACACCGTCCTGAATATTAAAAAGGATTTAGCCCTCTTTACTATCCAGTTAGCATATGACCACACAAAGAATGCTTGATATCTCCTGGCAACAGGCATGATAATCCCTATTCTACTGCTGTCTGCTGTATTACCTTAAGTTGAGAGCTAACGGTGATGGTACTGGGCAAGAAAGGTTTTCTACCGATGTCAAAATTAATGATTCTGATGTGTAGCCCTCACAATATCATACCAGACATAAGCAGCACAAACCAAGCTGTCATACCAACCTTGGTAGAACATTGGAGTACTGTAGTAATGATTCCTTTGCCTATTGTACCCAGCAGAATCAGGGCCAAGTCGTGGTCTACCTTAATGATCTGGACATCATGAGGGGATGGCCATTGCCAACAGCTACTACAAGCAGCCGAAGAGCAGGAGAATGAAGTAAAGCAGGAGATGGAGGAAAAGATGAGGCAGCTTGGACAGCTTTTTCCCACCTGGGCTTTCCAGGAATAACTCATCTGAGTGTGATACCAAGAACAACCTCAGCAATTCTTCATTCACCAATAGTCCCACTGCATCCTTTCTCTTTGACTTTGACCATCACTGTATTTGCCTGACCACACTGCAAAAATTGAATTAAAATCCTTCAAATTTATCCATGAGATAATTTCATATTCTACATAAACACAAGGTAATTGTTTTTGTGCAACTTCTAATTGCCCATGTTTACTGTGTTTTTATTGTTTCTGTACAGTAGCTGGAGCATGTCTTGTGAAAAGGGATTGACTTTCAGTTGGAACTGATTGCATATTGTCTTCCATGATGTCTTGAGCTGATCTTCTTCCAGATAGTCTAGCTTTGGTCTGCGCCACCAACACCAGCAAGACTGGCAGTCGCATGGGCTGCTTAGCTGACAAGGGCTCGTGCTTGGGATGGATGTTGATGCCATTCTGAGCAGATTTATTCTCTATGGAGTCACTGTCACTCTCCCAGACATGTGCCTCAGCGATTTCCATAATACAGTGGACATCAACGATGTGATTTATTGGGTCAAATGCTATAGTCTGAGAGCTGCCCTGTATGTTAGCTCATGTAGAATTGTACCATAAAGATCTAGGTTCTTGTTTAGACAGATATCTTGAAGTTTAATAACAAAAGTAATTGTATGTATTGCTGTAATGCCATACCATGGTGATTTGTATTGCACTAATGAGTGACTGAAGTTGGGGCAGGTACCTCTATACTGGGAAATGACATGTCCTTGATGTAACTGCCTTAAGGCCTGTCTGCTCTGAAATCCACACAATGACAGAACAGCCAGTACGCTGCTTTGTTGTGACACACTGCAAGCCATATATGGGAAACGCATTGCAGATAGTTGCAAAATACAAATGATTTCTTCTGTGCACTGGCCAAAGGGTGTTCTCTAAATATCAGCAGGATCACAGACCTTGAGTCAGATATTTAGATGTGACCATTGCCATTTTAGACAGAAAAACTGGTAACACCTGTGAAAGTCTAACTCATTTGCTATACTTCAAAATGGAGCACCAGTTACAGCCATAATATTCATTTCTAACTATTACTGGCATTTTATTGTTCTTTTTCCCCCTTTGGGATGGAAACCACTAATGATCTAAATGCCCCAATTTCCAATCAAAGTGTTATAAAAATGTTAGTCATAACTGGGTGGAATTCAACATTATAGGATACAGTGATTCTCCAGTTCAGGGTAACATTCCAGTCAAGGCCATGGTAGGTCTAAAACTAATTCAAAAGCCTGGGAATCCTCAAATTCACTATCACAAATATGCAAGCAAAAGTTGACATTATCAAGCAGCAAGATGAAGAATAGTACTGAATCAGAAAATAAGGCAATTAGCATTTGGAAAATGAAAGCAATAAGGTTAACAAGTGAAACACCAGTGCCAACAGAAGAAATAAAAGTCAGAGATTCACAACTTAACTTTATAATGGTTCAGCAGTAATCTCATAAGGGGAGTAGAAGAAATCCCCAAGTCATGTTCCTTTATGCACAACCAGTGTGAAACTTGCTTGCCATTTCAATCAGAATATTTCAGTATTAGGCAAAGTTAGTGTGAGAGTGGGAAATGATGATATGTTCAATTGCTGCCATTAGAAGCATAGGTGGGATCAATGTCTTGGCCATGAGAAGGAATTGACTTGAGAGATGCAGTTAAACAGAGACTAGTTTTTACAGGAGGCATCAGTAAGAATACTTTTGACATTGAGAAAGTGCTAAGAGAGCACAAAGTAGTCTTTCATCAAGGGGGAATAGCTAATAAAATTGAAAATCACAAGGTTGAATTCAAGACAAACAACAACAAACTGTCAGCTAACATGTTGCAAAGTGTGGCCAGTCCCTTAGGGATGGTTAGAAGAATAAGCAAAGTGTTGGTGGGCAGTTGTAAGGTGTTTTTCAGAGTGAGAAATGATTCATCCAAGACTCTGTTCATTCCATGCTCAAGTGTATGAAAGCTGTGAGAATGAATATATGGTGATTTCTTTGGGGTAGAAGGAAAACAGTTTTAGACGATAGCTATAGAAAGTGATAAATGTTGAGTCTATTCACCATGCCACAAGTGCTTAAACTATTGAGGGTTCAAGACAATTTATGCACTGCCAGAGATTTTAGTATCAGATAGCGGTGCACAATTTAGTCAGAAGAGTTCACAATGTTTCTGACTAAGAATAGGTCAAACACATTCTGATACTGCTGTAGCACCTTGCAGAAAGAAAACCGCATACCTTCTGAAGTGATCTTTTAGATAAAATATTCATTCATGAGATGTGGCATTATAGAGTAGAATCAAATCTGACAGCACAGAAACAGGCCCTTCAGCCTGATGAGTCCACATTGACCCTCCGAAGACCATCCCACCCAGATCCATGCCCCTACCCTATCTCCATAACTGTGCATTTCCCATGGGAAACTCATCCAGCCTACACATCCCTAATCGATTTAACCTGTACCTTTTTGGGCTGTGGGAGGAAACTGGAATACCCGGAGGCTACCTATGTAGACACAGGGAGAATGTGCAAACTCCACACAGCCATCTAAGGGTGGAATTGAACCGGGTCCCTGGCATTGTGAGGCAGCAGAGCTAACCACTGAGTGACCATGCTGCCCTATACTGACTATATTGCTCAGAGGGCAGTTAAGAGTAACCATATTGTCATGGGTTTGAAGTCACATGTACGACAGACCAAGTTGTGAAGACAGATTTCCTTCTTTGAAGCACGTTAGTGAACCAGATGGGTTTATACAACAACCAGTGATGTTATATGATCACCATCTTTTAATTCCAGCTTCTTACTGAATTCAAATTATGCCATTTTGGGATTTGAACATGTATCTTCGGAATATTAGCCGCTACTTCTGGATTAATAGTGGAGTGATATTACCACTAAGCTGCAACTTTTGTTGTAATATTGTATAAGGTGATAAACTAGATAGTCATCTGCGTGTTTCCCTTTGACACAGGCAAGAAAATCATCTCTTTTCTTACAGAATAAACCCACAGGTTACAATAACATTGCTCACCTCCTGAATTAGTGTTCAAACATGCTTTTAGGGCAAGGCTGAGTTTGCTTAAGCCTGATGTCAGTCGCAAAGAAAAAGAAAAGCATGACAAAGTAATGATGAGTTATGATAAGTGAGGCATGAAGCCTAGATGGACAAACAGGAGGCTGGAAGAACACAGTAAACCAGGCAGCATCTGGATGAAAGGAGCAGGCAACGTTTCGGGTATAAATGTTCTTTATATACCCTTGACTCACTTGGTGATTGTAAACAAGGCTTTTCAATTCCTGGCTGGGTGGTTGTCCAGTGCCCCCCATCAGACAGCTGTTCTGAAGAAGGGTAATACTCAAAACGTTGACTGCTCCTTTCCTTCAGATACTACCTGGCTTGCTGTGCTCTTCCAGCCGCCTGTTTGTCGACCTTGGATTCCAGCATCTGCAGTTTTTTTTTGACTCTATGAAACCTAGAGAATTCAATGTTAGCCAGAATTTCATGGTGAGAAACCTCCAAGGTGATAAGAATCAAGTATGTCAATAAAATAAAACAATCTAGTTCTAGGTCTAATCAAGGGTCACTGGACTTGAAACATTGACTCTGCTTTCTCTTCACAGATACTGGCAGGCTGGCTAAATTTCTCCAATAATTCTGGTTTTTGTTTTGGAATAAGTATGCGATTGGATTGTTATGAATGTATTCAGGTATCTTGTAAAAGATTGGAGAGGGAGGCATTTGCTGTTGTTTAAATTATTTGCTCAAAAGTGGAAATATGATAGCGAGCAAGCAAAAGCTCCTACAATTTTAATTCCTCCTACAGCTCAAAGTGTAAGTCAAAAAGAAAGTGAACACCAAAAAGAATCTGAATGTTTAATAGAATGCAGAACAATCAGTAAAGTAAGATGAATCAGAGTTTTAAAGACAAATCCATCGGTGTCACAGTCCCCACCGTTAAGTAACATTCATAATTAAAGTCATAGTCAAAGTCCGAGTTCAGATTTGACACACTGATGTTGAGGCAGCAGAGACAACTTAAAGGAAATGGGAACAATTGTCCATATGGAAAGAAGAAAGAAGCATGTAGGACCCTGTAAGTGAAGACATTTTTAGTATAGAAGGGCAAAAAACATTGGCGCAGGCTTGGCAGGCCAAAGGGCCTGTTCCTGTGCTGTATTCTTCTTTGTTCTTAGCCTGCATCTGACAATAACTGGGTGGTGATGTGTTCAAAATTGCATCAGTAAGCCTACTGGCCAATGGCAGCACGGCCAATGCCATTTTAAAGGAACCCTACCCCCAAGTATCCAAAAACATTGCTTTTGCAAAGGACACGGGGTGCTCCAATATAAGCAGGGCGGTAATTACTAACGTTTGGTCAAAACTTGATGGAGCCTGCCCAGTGTGCAACCTGATTTCTTCCACAGGGATAGGAAGAGAAAAGGTGCTGCAGAGGTACCGTTACTGGCAGAATTCAGGTGGGAAGGGTACACCTTGGGAGCCCTCAATAACAATTAAGGCAACCCTGGGATCTTTAGGCACCATAACCACCTCCCCACACCAGTTATTCACTTCCCTGGTAGCAGCTATGGTAAGTGCTCTTTACATGCCTTTGACTCACTTGGTGATTGTAAAAAGGCTTTTCACCTCCCATCGGGTGCTTGCCTAGTGCACCTCATCAGTCAGCAGTTCAAACATTAGAATATACCTCAGAGAGTCTGCAATCATGACCAAATGGAAACTGAGCAATTCGAGTAAGTGGAAAAGATAGAAAACAGGTGCAGGAGAAGGCCATTCAGCCCTTTGAGCCTGCATCATCATTCAATGTGATCATGGCTGATGATGCAATTTTAGTCTCCCATTCCCGCTTTCTCTCCACATCCTTTGATCCCGTTAGCTGCAAGGCCTGTATTTAAGTTCCCTATTAAATGTATCTAACGCCCCAACAGCCATTTGTGCTTGAGGATTCTACAGGTTCACAACTCTCTGAGTGAAGAAATTCTTCCTCATCTCAGTCCTGAATGACTTACCACTTATTCTTAGACTGTGACCTCTAGTTCTGGACTTCCCCAACATCGGAAACATTCTTCCCACATCTGTCCTTCTAAGTTTCTATGAGATTCCCTCACACTCTTCTAAATTCCACGAGTACAGCCCAATCAATCCAGTCTTTCTTCATATGTCAGTCCTGCCATCCCGGGAATCAGTCTGGTGAAGCTAAATAGCAAGAATATCCTTCTTCAGACTAGGAGACCAAAACTGTAGACAGTACTCGGGGTGTGGCCTTCCACTTTATTGTATTACTGCAAACTTACTCCTGTACTCAAATCCTCTCACAAGGAAGGCCAAAATGCTGTTAGCTTTCCTCATTGCCTGCTGCATCAGTGTGCCGACCTTCAGCGACTGTTCTACCATAACATTCAGGTCTCACTGCACTTCACATTTTCCTTAGCTGTCACCATTTGGATAACAGTCTGCCTTCCTGTTTTTGTGACCAAAGTGAATAACCTCACATTTGTCCAAATTATATTGCATTTGCCAAGTGGTTGCCCACTCAGCCAGTCTGTCCGCGTCACCCTGCAGCCTCTTAGCATCCTCCTCACAGCACACACTGCCACACAGCTTAGTATTGTCTGCAAATTGGAGATACTGCATTGAATTCCTTTGTCCAAATTGGGAATGTATAATGTGAACAGCTGGTGTCCCAGCACAGAACCTTGTGGTACCCCACGCATAGCTGTCTGCCACTCTGAAAAGGACTTACTTATTCCAACTCTCCGCTTCCTGTCGGCCTACCAGTTCTCTATTGATGTCAATACATTACCTCCGATACTGTGGGAAAGTTTGTAACTCCAGCCACCTCACTTGTTATTTGCATTTATATTCTAGTAGTTTGTTACAGAAAGGAATGGCTTGGAAATTATTATTTTCATATCAAAACATTCACAGACAATAAATTGCCTTAATGTGCAAAACATGTGCAAAACAAGCACACCAGGCAATTAGAGTTAACATGGTGTAGAGCTGGATGAACACAGCAGGCCAAGCAGCATCAGAGGAGCAGGAAAGCTGACGTTTCAGATCATCCAGCTATGCACTTTGTTATCTCAGATTGTCCAGCATCTGCAGCTCGTACTATCTCTGAAACAATTTTAACACCAGGCAATTAATTAGTGTCAATGGCAAAGTAATTAATTACCAATTAATGTGTTTGATGTGGGCTCAGGGAGGAACTTTGGCCGGGAAATATACAAGACTGTCCACTCTTCTTCGAATACTTTCTGGGACACAGGCTAACTTTTGTGGCTTTAATTTAAAATTTCATCCAGTGGGTATTCTGTTTGACAATCCAGGACACCTTCAGTACTGCAGTGAGATATCAGCCTGGTTTCTGTACAAAATGTGATAAGCAAAGGTAAGGGTTCCACCAAGGGAAACAACCAGACATGAAAGGGACACCCAGCAGCTCTCTCAGTCAAGGAAGGTCATACATTGAGATCCCACAAGTGACAAAAAAGGGCAAAAATAATCTTGTAAAATTGTAAGTCATTTATGTAATTTTTATCTCAATTATTTTCATGAGAATATTCTCTGTCAGTATTTGATTTGAAAACCAAACTGTCAGTTTCCCTCCTATTAATTGGCATTACAATAGTAGTCATGTTTCTTTCATTATGAAAATATCATTAATAACTCTAATTTATTATATCGATAACTCCCCTTTCGTCAATGAGCTGATTGGAGTCTCATTTCGCATTTTGCCAAAAGTTATTTTGCAATGTCTTGGTTTCTCATTTGGAGCTAACTTTTATAAGTACTAAGAAATTTTTATAAAATGTTACTTGGTTTTGTAATATTCACACCATTTGGTGTGATCGTATTATGAAGCAATGTTTGGCCTTGTTTTCCTGGCCACCACTCAGTTCCTTGTTTGGCCACAAGAATCAGGAGAAAGCGATGGAGACATGTGGTTAAGAGGTCTGTGGACATCCCCTGCTTACATTTCTCAGAGGTGCCCAGGAAACATATTCCTGTGATCTGCCCTGGATGCCAGCTTGTCAGGGGGTCTTTGAAGGTCCAAGGGCAGATGGAACTATGAAATTAGATCCTAATACTTGAGGCATAACATGTTATTGACAGCAGTTACTAGCTCCCCTTGGTTTTCCTGCCGGCATTAGATTTAATCAGGGGTTAGGCCTACAGGAGTCCCTTTATACTTTGGAGCTTTGCTCTTGTCTAGCACAGTCCAGGAAGCAAGGGGTATGTGAGAAAATAATTGATTTTTAAAAATCTGCATGTTTGGTAAGAATTAGGAATTAGATTTTAAGGAGTTATGATGATGGCTATGTATATTAGCTGCTTTTAGAATGTTTTCTGTGTGCTTTTATCTCTTTTTACACTGTTTATTGAATGTTGACAGAAGCTGTTATCAGACATTTTACTGTCCAACCTGAATCTTTCTCTCTCCATTTACGATTCATCAAACTATAGTTCCTGTTTTTGGCCAGTCTTTTCTGGGTGTCAATGCCTAGTTGGGTCTCCACAGCATTCCCATTGATGAATCTTCATCCCCCATTTCCTCATGAGATCCACTGCATTGTATTTCTGGGAATCTCAGAGGACTCTCTGAAGTACAGTTATTATCCTTGCACTGGTGATGCATGGTAGAGCCAGGAATAGATCAAGGTTCAAATAACAGGTGGTGACTGGACTGTCTACCAGACGCCAGCAGCATATTCATTTCCATGTAATCACCTCATCTCTAATTTCCTGTCAAATTACACAACAGCTCTGAACATCATTAATGCACCAATACATTACAATACTGTCTCCAGAGGACTGCACCTGGGGCTTTCCTAAAGTATATCTTAATACCAAAACAAACCCTTATCTACTGAGCCCATCAAATGAACCCCAGAAAATATAGCGCGGACACTCTTAAGGTATCCATTGCAATGCCTACATAAACATGTAGACAAGGCAGCAACTTAGTGCGCAGCAAAGTAGACTATGACAGAAAGGTGATGAGATAACACAGTGTGGAGCTGGAGGAACGCAGCAGGCCAGGTAGCATCAGAGAAGCAAGAATGTTGATGTTTCGAGTTGGGACCCTTCTTCAGAAATCTTTTCTGAAGAAGGGTCCTGACCTGAAACGCCAACGGCCTGCTGTGATCCTCCAGCTCCACATTGTGCTATGTCTGACTCCAGTCTCTGCAGTTGTCACCATCTCTGACAGAAAGATGATACTAACTCTCAATTTAGGATCCTGCACTCTTCCCCACTCTTTGAATCTTTCTACAGTCAGTGGTGTCCAAAAGTAGGCAAGGATTTGTAAATTCTAGACTATTCTCCAGTTATTTATATTCTCAATTAACATGAGTTGGTCTGTTTCACAATGAGATAATTATTCTTGAGGTGTAGCAAGTGTTAAATATACATACAACGGTAGACATCTACCCAATTTACAGTTCATCATGTGGCAGAGAATGTACATGCACCAAAGCCCAAGTTGTTGTTAGAATGACTTCCTGTGTTAATAATTTAAACACAAGTGTTGGAGCTAAATTTAGACTCCTGTCGATGCCAAGATATAGCATGGCTATGCATGGTAAGCATTCAAAGGTTTACTTTCCACTAGAACATGAATTCCCAGGTTTTTCCTTACAAAGGCTTTTCGTTTGGATGAAGGCTGCCTTTTCTACGATAAACAATTAGGGCTAACAGGTGGAAGAATTAAAACAGAAATGAGGAGGAATTATTTCCTTCAAAGGGCCATGAATCTGTGAAATTCACTACCCGAGCGTGTGGAGGAGCCTGAATAAATTTAAGAAGAAGAGAGAGATTTTTAATTAATAATGTGTTAAGGGGCTAAGGAGAACAGATAGGAAAATAGTTAGGTAGAGAGGAGATTAGCCATGCTTGTATTAATGGTGGAGCAAGTCTGAGGGGACTACTCTTACTCCTAGTTCTTATTTTCTTGTGTTCTTATGCTGAAAGCAAAATCCTGTGGATGTTGAAAATTGAAAATAAAAATAGAAAGTGCTAGAGAAACTCAGCAAATCCGGCCGCATCTATGAGAGAGAATCAGAGTTAATGTTTCAAGTCTAATTACTCTTCTTTGGAATTGAGGTCTCGAGTCTAACCCTGAATTTGTCATGAACATTTACTATAATCTTAGCAATACAGAAATAAATGCTAATTCTGTTTCTGCAGAATTCCCATCGATGTATGAAACCCAACAGCCTATATGTTAAAGTATTTTCATAAACACTCAGGCCAGAGCTGATCAGTGAGAAAAATGGTTTTCCTTTTGCGAATTGTAACATATGCAGATGATTCTATTACATTTGAATATTTACAATACTGCTCCCTGCTCAACACAGGGCCAGGTACAAACTGCACAATATTAGCCTCTGCTGTAGAGGAGCATGGACGGAGTAGAAAGTGAGAAGCAATTTTCCTTAACCCCAGCTTCTACCAAGAACGAGAGGTTATAGATTTAATGTGAATGACAACAAAAACCAAAGACAATAAGAAGAAAAACTGCTTTATGAAGCAAGTGATTAGGATCCAAAATGCTGATTCTGAAAATGTGGTGGAGGCAGTATCAATTGTAGTTTTCAAAAGAGAATTGGATAAATACTAAAAAGAAAAAAGAAATGCAGGGCCACAGGGAGTTGGGACTAGCTAAATTATTCTCAATGAGAAAATCTTTTATAACAGGTAAACCCAGATAAATATGTTTTTGAGGATTTTGTGCTCCACAATTGTGGTTGCTGGAAATGTTTACAAGATCATGCAATGAAAAATGGCTAATTAACAACTTTTTTGGTAAAAGGGTCTTTAGGGAAGACTAACCATTATATGCTAGAATCCATATTCAATTGGAAATGATATACTTTAATCTAAAACTAAGGTTAAATCTAAACAAAGGAAACTGAAAGAAAGGGCAAATTGACTGTGCTGAATTGGGAAATCATTAAAAGCTTGGTGGTAGACAGGCAATGGCTAGTGTATAAATAATTAATACATGGTTTACAGCAAATGTACATTTCTTCGAAGCACAAAGCTCCAACAGAAAATGAAATGCCACCATTGCCCAGAAGAAAATTATCAGAATGTATTAGATCAAAGAAAGGGGCTCAGTGGTTGCCACTGCTGTCTCTTAGCAACAGGACCTGGTTCAGTTCCATTCTAGGATGAGTGCCTAAGTGGAGTTTGCATATCCTCCCTGTGTGTGTGTGGGTTTCCTCCAGGTGTTCTGGTTTCCTCCATAGTCCAAAGATGCGTAGTTTAGGTGGATTGGCCATGCTAAATTATCTGTAGTGTTCAGGGATGTGTAGGCTCAGCCATTAACCATGGGAAATCCAGGGTTTCAAGAATAGGGTTGGGGGGTGGTGGGGTGGTGGGACTGGGCGGGATGCTCTTCAGATGGTCAGCCTGGACTCAATGTGTTGAATGGCCTGCTTCCAAACTGCAAAGATTCTGTGAAAAAAGTCTTACGAAGTTGCAAATAAAAGTGGTAAGCCTGAGGATTCGTAACATTTTAGAATTTAGCAAAGTTGGATCAAGTAAAAAAGGGAAAACAGAAGTGAATTAGAGAGAACCAAAAAAATGGACTCTAAGTACAATCCAAAAGCTATTTCCAGAGATATGGTTAGAGGTTGGCACAGACTGGACCTGAATAATGAAGCTACATGACATTTAAGAAGGATAATACAAAGTGGAGGTGTATCCCTGTCAATTAATATTAATATTGGCAAAATAGAGAGGGAAGATCTAAGTTCAGTAAAATAGTATGTAGAGGCAGTTTTCAGTACATATGTGAAATAATAAAGGTAGTAATTCATTTATAGGACTGATGCACAGATCAGCATTCCCTGTAATTGCTTCTCCTGTTGTATTGGTCCATTAGATTTGTTGTTCTGCTTCTGTTTAATACAAGCTGGTGCTCACAATCCAAAGGTCATCTTCAGCTCACAGTTTTAAGTTCACAGCTCCAAACTAAAATTGATAAACAAATAAAATAAAAACAATGAAAATTAGTGACGGTTATACCACACTGCATACACCTCTCATCAAGGCTCATGGATATAACTCTGACTCTTATATATATCATATCTATCTATTGGCTGTCACTCACCTCATCCTCCAAACTATTAACTCTTCTACCGTCTGTACTTCCTACACCTCATCATCTCACTACTAAGGAGAGGGAACTGGAATAAATAGGGAGAGAGGGGGAGGCGGACCGAAGATGGAGAGTAAAGAAGATAGGTGGAGAGAGTATAGGTGGGGAGGTAGGGAGGGGATAGGTCAGTCCAGGGAAGACGGACAGGTCAAGGAGGTGGGATGAGGTTAGTAGGTAGATGGGGGTGCGGCTTGGGGTGGGAGGAAGGGATGGGTGAGAGGAAGAACCGGTTAGGGAGGCAGAGACAGGTTGGACTGGTTTTGGGATGCAGTGGTTGGGGGGGAAGAGCTGGGCTGGTTGTGTGGTGCAGTGGGGGGAGGGGACGAACTGGGCTGGTTTAGGGATGCAGTAGGGGAAGGGGAGATTTTGAAACTGGTGAAGTCCACATTGATACCATTAGGCTGCAGGGTTCCCAGGCGGAATATGAGTTGCTGTTCCTGCAACCTTCGGGTGGCATCTTTGTGGCAGTGCAGGAGGCTCATGATGGACATGCCATCTAGAGAATGGGAGGGGGAGTGGAAATGGTTTGCGACTGGGAGGTGCAGTTGTTTGTTGCTTTTCTTTCTGCAAAGCGGTCTCCAAGCCTCCACTTGGTTTCCCCAATGTAGAGGAAGCCGTTCTGCAAAGCGGTCTCCAAGCCTCCGCTTGGTTTCCCCAATGTAGCGGAAGCCCTTCTTTGCTGGTGAAATTGGCTCACTCACTCCACCAATGTTTCTAATGCACCCCAACTGATCTATCTGTACTCCCTGGATGGGTTGCACTTTACCTGTAGGATTGGCCATGGCCCCGTCTCTGGAATGCAAACACACCAGTTTCCTGGATTCTGGGAGGCCCAAGTGCTTGATTAACTGTGACAAATCCTCTGGATTGGAATCACATAGGCTCCTTGACAGCTGTGGTAATGCCCCTGGATTGATCATAGTCCTCATTCACTCTATTAAGGACTGCTCCCCTATGACTTTTAGCCATGGTCATTTGCCTGAAGAGAGGCTTGAGAGCTTTAGTTATGACGAGGGATTGATTAGAAAGGTAGAAACTTGGAGCAGGAGTCAGCCATTTGGCCCTTTGAGACTGCTCTGCTCTTCATTATGATCATCTCCTTCAATAACCTGTTCCTGTTTTCCTCCCATACCCTTTGATCCCTTTAGCCCCAAGAGCTACAGATGTGACACGTATGTATTCACCCTTATGAAATTAGTTCCACTTCCCTTTACATGTCGATGATTGGTCTTGTTTTCCTTAAAGCAAAGGCGACTAAGGGTGAACATGATTGAGATATATAAAATTAGGAGTGGCATAGATAGGGTAGACAGAAAGAAACGCCTTCCCATGATGGAGAGATCAATGACCAGGGACACAGATTTCAGGTAAGGTGTAAGAAGTTTAAAGGGGATATGTGGAAAAATGTTTTCACGCAGAGGGTAATGGGAATCTGAAACTCACTGCATGTAGGGGTGGTTGAGATGGAAACCCTCGTAACATTGAAGAAGTATTTAAGAAGCATTTAGATGTACACTTGTGATACCTGGGCGTACAAGGCTACAGACTAAGTGCTGGAAAATGGGATTAGAACATTTGTAGATTTATATAGTTAAGTGCCTGTTTTTACCAGCACAGACTCAGTGGCTGAAGGACCTTGTTTTGTGCAGTAGATCTGTCGAACTCGATGACTATGACTGAAGCAGTAGTTTGCCATGTAACAAAGTATGGAGCTAGATGAACACAGCAGGCCAAGCAGCATCTTAGGAGCACAAAAACTGACATTTCAGGCCTAGACCCTTCATCAGATAACTTTGTTATCTTGGATTCTCCAGCACCTGCAGTTCCCATTATCTCTGATGGAATTTTAACCTCACTGCGAAGCCTCTTCCAGGGATGCCTAACCTGAAGAAGTGACCCTCCTCCCTCTGGACTAACCTGAGGGGATCTCTCTCCCACTGCAACTCTCTTGAATCCATCTTGAATCACTTCCCCCTCTCTCCCTATTTGTTTCAGAACCCTTTCCCCATCCCCCTTTTCCGATGAAGGGCTTACGACCGAAACATCAGCTTTTGTGCTCCTGAGATGCTGCTGGCCTGCTGTGTTCATTCAGCTCCACACTTTGTTCTCCAGCATCTGCAGTTCCCATTATTTCTATTTGCCATGTAAACTGCTGACACATGCAGATTAGTCAGGCAGTGAGGGTTAGGTCTAGTCAGTTAAGGGCTTCATCTAATATTGGTTTCGGGCATGGAGTAGTCAATTAGCAGCTGCTCAAGTTGGTCAAGAGTGAGGAGCCAAAGATTAGGCACTCCATCATGCATCTTGGCTCTATATGCCTCACAATGGGCTGTTTCCCCCTGCAGTGAGACAGAGGGGGGGATTAATGAAATGAAAGTGGATGGCACATCTGGTAGTACGATGTAGATTAGAGAAAAGTAGTGAGATGTCCGGACTGAGCAGGTAGGCAGTACGGAGACCATGCAAGGGAGTTGAGGGAGTTGCATGTAGAAGTGAGAGGGGTAGAAGACGAGCCTTAGTGCGAGGTGAGTACAGTAACAGTGGGAGGCTGAGTGTGAGGTAGCAGATAGAAGATAGTGGCACTTACCCTGGAAGAGCAGAAAGTTCATTGGCCATTTTACAAAATTGCTACACGTTCCTCCAGACTGTTGGACTTTACTGAATTGGGTGGCTACTTGAGTCAAGCTGGTGTAAGGCCTCCTATGAGATGAAGACAGCCCTCCTCTGTACTACCCTATCAACTAGTCGCTATGCACAAAATGGCATTCCAATTTCCCTTATCTGCCAGGTTTGGACAAATGTCATGAATAGTGCAGGGCAGCTCCAGACTGACAGCACTTTGCTGTGTGTACGCCAACCCTTTAAAGATGGTACCCGCACCAAGTATCCAGGAGGTACTGGCAGTGCCAAGTACCTCAACCGACAGCAAGTGGGAGAATGGGGTTAGAATCACGCTAGAGGGGCATCATCAGTTAATGAGGTGAGGTTGGGGTAAGGCACAAGAAAACTCTCCAAGCCTCATAGAAAGAAACCCTTCGTGAAATCCAATGAGAAAGCAAATTTCTGATAAGGTTCAGTCCTTTGTTTGCAATTCTTTAATCATATGATGCAATATTCATTTCATCCTTGTACTGTGTTCACAGCATACAACAAAGGAATCACTAGCTGATTCATTCTGAATTTTTTCTAATCCAGGAAAGTCACAGTCTTAATTAGACATTGTTTCTCCACACTGCTGGAAGTGAATTTGTAGAATAGACACACAGGTTATACATAGGATTTTTAAACTAACAATAGTTTTGGATAGATGTATAATTATACAGTTCCAACATAACATGAACTGTGGAAGGAAATTAGTTTGAAGGCTGAGCTGTAGCTTTTATTCTAGTGCAACCACTGTAGTGTATATGGTGTCAATGTTACAGATCTAAGTCTCTTAATAATTGTGATTAACATTGCGCTGAAAGATCTTCAAATAATTTGTAACTTTAGATATTGCATATATTATTAAATGGCATACTGTTAAGTGTTAGCTTGCAATCTGCATGTCAAGGTGCCGTACAAGTACTAAATTATTTAAAGTGATTGTGCCAGTGACTTGGAAGGGTGAAAATGCCAAGCATTTTAGTTATTTCAGGTTTGCAACACACACCAGCCTCCTGCCCCAGAAATGAAATGCTCCTATTCTCTGTAGATCTCTGAGGATCTCAATTAACTCTTGAACTTTCCTGTGTGGATGTACAAACAAAGACTAAACATTCCCTGACATGTCTAGACCACTTTAAAATGTTGCTTCACATGCAGCATTAGAAATTCATCTTTAAGTTACATTTTCGAATGGGATGATGTATAATCTTTTATTCAACTGCTAGACATCCAATGCTTGTTTCAAGCCAACCCTCCAGTTTTCTCACAGCACATTACAAAATGTCAATATTAAAACATTGTTTTTACATTGAACCAACAAAATGCTGGAGAGACGATTTCTCTCAGTTCATGTGCGCCTCCATTTTCATTGATAGCATCTTAATTAATGCTGAAATAAACAGGGGCAGCAAATCCACCCTCAAATTCCTTGAAGGAAATTTCAATCATGAGACAATGAATCAGAGAAAATTCACTCCCGCACTTTGAATTGGTGAGGGGCTGCTCCTCCAAGCTGTAACTCTTCTGTGTTTGCTGCTGTTAGGTTCACAAAGCTAGAAGAGATTGGGGAGGAAGAGGAGGCTGCAAGAATGGTGAGGTGATAAAGGAGACTGGAAGAGAGGGGGAAGGGAAATGGAGGCTTAAGAGAGAAGGTGGGAGAAGATTGTGACAAGCAGCAGTGATTGCAAGAGTATTTGATTCAACCAACCATGTGTGAAAGTGAAGGAGGACTGCTTCTCAATGGAATGAAGAGGTTCTATGATCTGTTAGAGGGTGGCGTCATAGTCAGTTAAGGGAATCATCCAAAACCACTCCATGGGGTTGGCTACAGTTGGTCAGGTACTTGCTTCTGCCTGACACTGGGGATATGTGTCTTTGTAGTCCAAGAACTGGGCCATGGTCAGTCCCAGTCAAGTACAACCATTCTCAGGAGTAAAGGAACATCAGTTGAAGTGCTGTGAAGACCTTAGCTCAGGAGATCAGCCAATTTTCGTACAATGATGCCAAAGGTGGGAGTGAATCTAATAGGCATGGGTGCATGAGCAGTTAGCAACAATGCAGGAGCAGGAGAGGTGGTGAGATACAATCTCTAGCTTGAGGAGTTACAATGTGGGATAGATATGGTGTAGATGCTGTTGGAACAAATACTGTGGCAATTGTTCAATGCAAATCTGAGTTTTGAGATGCAGTAAATGGTTAGTAAATACATGGTAAAAATATTCCAGCGTTATGCACACGCAATGGAAATGAATCAACTGTGACTGCACCAGTATGTCAAAGATGTGATAAGGATAATTTTGCTTTGGTGTAACTTGCGTGCATTAAAAAAATTGCTAACTTATGCCTTTCGTCTTGTGTCAATTTACTTTCTGTGATGTCAAGAAATTTAATACTTCTGTACTGTGGCTTTATATTTAACAGGTTTAATCTTTAATCAGGGCAGGACTTATACGCTTAATGTTAAGTCCTCGGAAGTGTTGCTGAACAAGGAGACCTTGGAATGCAGATTAATAATTCCTTGAAAATGGAGCCCCAGGTCAACAGGGTAGTGAAGAAGGTGTTTGGTATGCTTGTCTTTATTGGTCAGTGCATTGGGTAAAGGAGTTAGGAGGCCATGTTGTGGCTGTACAGGTTACTGATTAAGCCACTTTTGGAATACTGTGTGCAGTTCTGGTCTCCCTGCTATATGAAGGAACTTGTGAAACTTGAAAGGGTTCAGAAAAGATTTACAAGGGTATTGCCAGGGTTGGAGTGTTTGAGCTTTAGGGAGAGGTTGAATAATCTGGGTTATTTTCCCTGGATCATCGGAGGGGTGATCTTGTAGAGGTTTTTGAAATAATGCGGGGCATGGATAGGGTGAATAAACAAGGCCTTTGCCCAAGGGTGGAGGAGTCCAAAACTAGAGGTCAGAGGTTTAAGGTGAGAGGGAAAAGATTTAAAAGGGACCTGAAGGCCAACTTTTTCATGCATGCATGGAATGAACAGCCAGAGGAAATGGTGGAGGCTGGCACAATGACAACATTTAAAAGGTGCCTGGATTTGTAAATGAATAGGAAGGGTTTAGAGGGATATGGGCCAAATGCTAGCAAACGGGACTAGATTTAGTTAGGATATCTGGTTGGCGTGGATGAGTTGGATCAAAGGGTCTGTTTCCGTGCTGTACAGCTGAATGCTTCTCTGACTCTATGACTCTATATATCTGTGTTATTCTATTTCTGCTCCTTGTGAGTTCAATCACCCTTATGTGAATAAAAATGCAGAAGGCATTGTTACAACTGGACTGCATTACCTAATAAATGAAGTTGTAAAAGGACTCCTTAAAGAACCAAACAGTAGCCCTTGTAAAAATCTCAAGAGCCTGTGAAAATAAATTCTTTTGACCCCTGATTTGAGTCCAAATTGATCATTGACTTTTCTAACTATGCTGAAATTTTAAACAAACCAATTCTAATTATGTATTTCTGAAAAAAAACATATTTTGTATCCGCATTTAGTCTTGCACCCATAAGGATAATTCATGAGAAATGCTAATGAAACAGGAAACTAGATTAGTGATAATGGGAAGTCCAGATGCTGGAGAATCCAAGGGAATAAAATGTGAGGCTGGATGAAACAGCAGGCCCAGCAGCATGTCAGGAGCACAAAAGCTGATGTTTCGGGCCTAGACCCTTAGATTAGATTAAGCTAGATTGTCATGTGTGTACCAGAGTACAGTGAAAAGACTAAAGAGGCACGCCTCGCTGGCAATTTCCTGGACTTGTGAAGAAAAAACAAGAAATTAAAGCAATGGATATGGAATTAGTCCAGTTTTATCCAGTTCATGATATCTGCCCAAGAGCTCAGCTCCCACTCTCCTACTTAGCCACAACCTCTTTGTCTGTCCCTCCTGACGCTAGAAATTGGCTGCGTCCTGTAACAAGGCCCTTCCACTGCTGCTGTTCCTGCAGCCGTGTCCATGCTAGGGCCTGGATTGTGGCTCCATCCTCTCCACCACCACTGCTCCTGTGGCCGTGTCCGTCCTGGGAGATGTGCTGGGCCCAGTGGGGTCGTGGATCCAGGCTGTTGATGCTGCCTTCGCTGCTGCTGCCTCTCCTATTGTGCCCGAGCCTAAGAATCGCTGAAATCATCAATGGAAATCGTTTCTGCTATAATGCATGTTCTGGCAAAGTGAATTGTCTATAACATGGCTGACGAATAGGGGAATACTATTTCTAAAACGTGAACTTGTGTTGGCTATAATGTGACTCCATCGGTGTGTGGAGAAGTACGCATCAACATCACATGATCATTTTGCAGGCTTTGTCCTGAGTGTGCACACAATGATAGCACTGAAAGAGCCTCTGCACTGGCATCACATGATCAACATGAACAGCTGAGCAACCTCAAAATCTTTTCCCCCATCAAGTCATCTTGACATTTTTTCAAGGTAAGGTGTTAAATTTACTTTTGTTTCATTATTAGATATGAATTAAACACTTATTCAAACTTTTCTATGTTATGTGATATTTTTTGGTGGTGTGTCCCTAGTCCCACTTTTCCCCTAGGCCCCGTTATTTCTATGGCATGATTTTCTATAATTTGATGGTGCACAGGAACGCAACTATCATCTTATAGCAGAACTGACCGTATTGAGAAAATGATTGAAGAGGATGTGTGAAAAGGTGAGGATGTGACCACTACCCTGCACGGTGCCGTCTTCATGGTGCCCAGGAGCGACTGAGTCTCAAGCTCAGGAGCTGAATGCTGCCTTCTCTGCCGCAGCCAATTTGGGATTCCCGACATTTTAACTAACATTTTAATCTGCGGGAGAAGAGAGTGCTGATTGGTTGGCCATTGCTTTCTAGACTTGGTGGAGACATTGCCATGGAGAATGTTCCAACTTGATGATGTTTGATACTTAACTGCCAAGCTTTGTGAAAATCAGGCTGGTTGACCATGGACACTCAACCAGAGAATGGCTGTCACCTACTTTGTTGAGTGGAAATAGGGGTGATGTGTATGCATATTGTTTCTGACTGCAAAGAACAGGACGCTGTGTAGTAATAGAGATAGCTTCCAATATGCACAAGTGCATTGCATTGGGAATTCAGATGACAATCTTAAATAGTTGTCAGCTTAATTCTTAACACACTCAGGATTATTCAGCAAATTATGCACAATCATAGGATTACAACCATTGTTAGCCAGTCTTTTGGGTGTATAGCTTACATACCAGGTACTGCACAAGCCAGTCAACCTATTACCTTACAGCATGAATATATTTATATATTTTTGAATTTATGCATTTCTCAATGTTGTCGGGAAAGGCTTATCATAACTAGTTACCCCCTCAGAAATCTATCTGTTTGACTAATCATTTGGCCACCTGTACCAATATGTCATTACTGAATCACCAAATGAAATTCTAGAATGATCACAGACCTGAAGCAAACAATTTGTTGTGTCTAATCTGTGATGGCTCTCTGCAATTGAATTCATTCCACAATCCCATGTTTTATCCAAAACCCCGGTTTCTTTACTTAGAAAATAAAACCTTTCAGCAGTCACACTCTTCACAGAAACTTCTAATTTCATCAGTTCAGCAATTTGATGTATTTGTGCACTTCAATTCCCCTCATTTTTGCAATGAAACTGATGGAACGTTGGGTATGCCCACTGCGTTGTTGATGTTGTTGAACAGTTTCTGTTATCATTCCAGTTTGGCAAGTTCATTATCCCTTGGGAGCGATTGAGCAAAATTACAAACTTCAATCAAATAGAACTCTAACATTGAACTACCTTTGTATACTAGATTTAGAAAACTCTGCGAATGGAGTCTTTGTTTCTCTGAATTACATTTCCGGTGTTTGAGGCTTTATGCCAAAGCAGTAAATGACCCTATTCGTCCATGACCAATTGCCTTTTTTGGTCTGAATAACTCAGAAATTATTTTGTTTTGTACTGTTTCAATGATCTATATCCATACTTTTCCTTATGACTATTAAACACACTCTAGATAGTCATGCTAATCTTGCTAAAGGTATTATAATTGAACTATTATATCCTTTAGTTGGTAGTGTTGACAAGAAGTCAGATTAGGATCAGGAGATATATATACAGATAATTTTCCACCATCACAGAAATAGGAATTGCATCATATAAAGAAAACCATTAATGACCATGGGAAAGTGAGCCACGGGGCTATAAGAACAGTAATTTACTCAATGATGTCGTACTCTGGGAAGTCTTTGAATTTACATTCACTCTTTAGGTAACTACAGCTTTGTGATTTATGTTCATGTGTCCTCACATTGAAGCCATGTCTGAAAAAAACTGTACAGTGTGTTTCTATACACTATACATGTTTTAAATCTTCTGAGGTTTAGAACATAGAACATAGAAAAGTACAGCAGAGTACAGGCCTTTCGGCCCACGATGTTGTGCCGTGGAATAATCCTAATCCAAAAATAAGATAACCTAACCTACATATTCCTCAATTCATTGCTGTCCATGTGCATGTCCAGCAGTCGCTTAAATGTCACTAATGACTCCGCTTCCACAACTACCACTGGCAAAGTATTCCATGCGCTCACAAATCTCTGGGTGAAGCACCTCCCTCTGACGTCTCCTCGATACCTTCCTCCGAACACCTTAAAACTATGACCCCTCGTGGCAGTCAATCCTGCCCTGGGGAAAAGTTTGATGGTGCATGCTGCATGACAGCTAGGTGTGCTTACACCCTACTGGATGCAAAACAGCTTTAAATCCCAGACTTACCCCAGACCTGGGAGGTAAGAATGTTATGCACAAAACTATTCAGTCTTTTTTAATTTCTTACCTCTTTTAATTTTTCACTATTTGTGTGCAATGTTTCAAAATACCACATGATTTAATATTTTTATTACATAATAGGAAGGCTGCTTAGCCTGGTAATAAATGGTGATCAAAATGCAAAACAGCCAGCTCTCTTATGAACCTTGTGTTTTAATTGCATTTCTAAAGAGTATGCAGGACCATATCCCTGCAAAACTCAGGCAGTGCCACTGTAAGGAAACACATCTGAATCTATGGAAAGATAATAAAATGTGAGGCTGGATGAACACAGCAGGCCAAGCAGCATCTCAGAAGGGTCTAGGCCCGAAACGTCAGCTTTTGTGCTCCTGAGATGCTGCTTGGCCTGCTGTGTTCATCCAGCCTCACATTTTATTATCTTGGATTCTCCAGCATCTGCAGTTCCCATTATCTCTGAAATCTATGGAAATCTATCTCCAATATTAGTGCAATTAGAGGCATTAGACTGTCACGGCTCCTAAGAGATGATACAGTACTTACATAATGTTGATGTCATAAGCCTGCAACTAATGTGTCACAGAAGGATTGAACTAACATCAAATCCCAGTTTCTTCTTTCCACACCTTATGTTTTTCTTTCTGGTGCCAGGTTTTGTTTCAGTTATTCTAGGAATTGGGGTTTAATCCCCTTTATTTTATCCCTGCCCAAATTCCTTTCCCACTTTCCTTGCGACGATCACATATATGGGTCTCCTTCGACAATGGCTGCCCTCTGGCGCAGCACACAGATGACTTCTAGTCTAAGGCTAAATTGTGAAACTCAGTAAATCTTTCAATTACTGATGGGCATGTAGCTGGATCCATTCCTGTTCTCGATTGCTATTCTTAGTCACAGTAGTGTGCCAGCACCTCCCAGTTGCGAAACATTTTAACTCCCCCTCCCATTCCTCAGACGACAAGTCCATCCTGGGCCTCCTGCAGTGCCATAATGATGCCACCCGAAGGTTGCAGGAACAGCAACTCATATTCTGCTTGGGAACCATGCAGCCCAATGGTATCAATGTGGACTTCACCAGCTTCAAAATCTCCCCTTCCCTCACTGCATCCCAAAACCAGCCCAGCTCGTCCCCGCCTCCCTAACCTGTTCTTCTTCTCACCTATCCCCTCCTCCCACCTCAAGCTGCACCTCCATTTCCTACCTACTAACCTCAACCCTCCTCCTTGACCTGTCCGTACTCCCCAGACTGACCTATCCTATCTCTATCTCCCTACCTACACTCTCCTCTCCACCTACCTTCTCCTCTATCCATCTTCAGTCCGCCTCCCCTTCTCTCCCTATTTATTTCAGAACCCTCTCCCCATCCCCCTCTCTGATGAAGGGTCTAGGCCCGAAACATCATCTTTTGTGCTCCCAAGATGCTGCTTGGCCTGCTGTGTTCATCCAGCCTCACACTTTGTTATCTTGTTTGCCCAGTATGTACAGAAGCCCATCATCAGGCAGGATTTTTAGCCTCTGCCAGGGGTAGGAGCTGAGGTGAGAAGACACAGATGTTCACACTGCATGCATTTTCTTGGTGCCATCCTTCCCCAGGCCACTTTATCAGAGTTGGGAAGAGGAGGGTTGGCAGAACTATCAACCCATGAGGGGCAGGAGCCTATGAAACCTATTAAAGCCCATCAACAGAGTTTGGCTGGGATTCTGCAGTCGGTCTTCATGTCCCCTCAGGAGCCAGACGACAGTGATTGAAACAATCTCTGATTGCACCCTCCCCCACCGACCCTCCTTGCTGTGTTTAATTGATTTGACGGGTCAATCCCGAACTATTATTAGCCACGACAGGACAAATTGCACTGGGTCACCATATCGCACATGGCGTAGACCTCTGCCCCACACCCGAACCTGACAGCAGGATTCAGAAGCCTACAATGGAAGACCTGCCCAGAGTCTGTCCTAACATGCTTCCAAGTAGAACTTCTGGTAGTCCAATGGATACATACTCTCTCTCTCTCTCTCTCTCTCTTTGTCCTTTCAGGCACATTTTACTTAATGAAGACCCGAGTATCTGGGACCAGGTTGAATTGGGAGGTCTCCAAGATTGTGTATTAATACTATTGGAGTTTAACTAATTAAAACCATTCTGGCTAATTTTCTCTCAAAGGTCACCTTCCCCAATAGTACACTGGTTTGCAGGGTTGGAGAAGGAGGAAGAGAGGTGACCTGATCGAGGTGTACAAGGTAATGAGAGGCATGGATAGAGTCGATAGCCAGAGACTTTTCCCCAGGGCAGGATTGACTGCCACGAGGGGTCATAGTTTTAAGGTGTTAGGAGGAAGGTATAGAGGAGACGTCAGAGGGAGGTTCTTCACCCAGAGAGTTGTGAGCGCATGGAATAGTTTGCCAGTGGTAGTCGTGGAAGCAGAGTCATTAGTGACATTTAAGCGACTGCTGGACATGCACATGGACAGCAGTGAATTGAGGGGAATGTAGGTTAGGTTATTTTATTTTTGGATTAGGAATATTCCACGGCACAACATGGTGGGCCGAAAGGCCTGTACTGTGCTGCACTTTTCTATGTTCTACGTTCAGTAACTGCATCTGTTAGGGTGTGTTGCTCTCAAACCAGGCATTTCTTTTTGCCAAAAGCTCTAAAATAAATGTCTCAATTATACAGTGAGTGATAATTAGCCATGGTGTTGTACATCACTGACCAGTGAGAGAACATCAACTATTCCTTTTCACAAAAACATTGTTCAAATATTTTTTAATGTATCTAAGTTTGGAATGAATATCCCAACCTGATTAACCACTCCAAGAATCTCTGGACATCAATAACACATTTAGGTTGCGGAAAGTTACTGGTGGCTTTTTATTTGACAGACTACCATTATGCCATTTTGTAGTTCTGTGTATCTCAAGAACATAATGGGAGTTTTCACAAATTCATGTGGTTACAGCCACCTGTAACACTGTCAAAACATCACAAACCTGTTCATGTCCTGTAATGCCATGGATAACTATGTTACCCATATGACAAACTACTCCCTTTTATTTTACAGAATGTAAAACATGGTTTGCTGGAATATTTCTGGTGCTGATGATATAAAGCCTTAATTCCTATTTGAAGGATATCTTAATAGCATCAAGTCTAGTGAGGAAAATGCTGCTTATGTTTTGTTAAGCAATCATTCGCTGAGGGTGTAGCATGGATTTCCCTTGAGATTGATTTATTTAACTGTGCCAGTTCCATTCAGAGCCTAAATTTGCCATTCCACCTACCTTCTCCTCTATCCATCTTCAGTCTGCCTCCCCTTCTCTCCCTATTTATTTCAGAACCCTCTCCCCATCCCTGTCACGAGTCCTGAACATCTTATAATTCCTGTGCATTCCTTTAGACTGAAAATGCTGGAATATCACTGAGTGTATTTCTTGTGGGTGTCCATGTGGCTTGTGGTCTGATACATTGCAGTCATGTGCTTACGAACAATGTCACAGTGAATGTTATATGCTGAGAAACATTCTCACATAACAATTAGTTCCTACTTTATGAGTAATGTAGCTTGAAAGCATTTTTTTTCCAGACGGAAACTACAATGCCTCTGTATCAACAGAACAATTCCAATTATGACATATATGCATGTAAACTGAGCACTAAAACAATCTTTTGCAGCTTGTTTTCTAAAAGTATTATTCATGGTATTTATAACATATTCATGGTATAAATGTCAGGATGATGTGCACCATTTTCTGTATTTGACATTCAGAACTCTTAGCAGTGAGTCAGGATGCTGAACAGTCAATGTGGATTATGTAACTCCTGCTGTTGCAACAGTTGCATTTAATGCTGTTTCACTTACTTGTGATGTTGTTGATGTTTCATGACTTGTCACTGGTGTGTTGATGATCTCTCACTGGTTACTGATGTTGTTGGTGTTGATGTTCTCTCACTACCTGGTGTTATTGCTGGGAATTGTTGATGTTCTCTCACTGGACAGCGATGTTGTTAGTGTTCTCTCACTGACTAATACTGTTGCTGGTGTTCTTAATATTCTCCCATAGGTAAGTGATGTTCCTGATGCTGAAGTTTTCTCACTGGTTAGTCATGTTGTTGATGTTGTTGGGCCAGTCACGTGGTCTAGAAACGAGTCAACAGATTGGAGGAGAGGAGCCCCATGAGAACTGCTGACATAAAAAAGGGACAAATACCAAAAGACCTCTATCAGGCAAACGTTAATACAGGCAAGAGACAAAGGAGGAAGCACCTAACCTTGACCATACCTCTACAGTAAAAATAACTTACAGATGGAAGTCAGCCCAGTGGGTCAATGCCAGGTCACTGCAGGAAAATCCAGCCAATTATGAGCAGACTTGTTTGGATGATACAGTCACCCCATACAAAAGTTCACCCAAAAGCCAGTGAAGTTTAGAACTTTGGCAGCGTAAACTCCAGAGACCAATCAACTTGTCAAGAGGAGTGCCCTTCGAACTAGACAAACTGATGGAAATAAGCAAGGTGGATCGGACCATGACTGGCCAGAACAGTCCATTCTTTGTAGCGTGTAGTATATCTTCATGCAACATAACAGCAGATTTGGGAGCTATTAAATAAAGCTGTAAACTCAAAGGCCAGGAATATTAGTATTTTTGACGAATATCCACAGGACGCTTCAGGGTGGGGATCTGACATAATTGGCATCCCTGGGTGGGCACGCGATAATAAAAGACCAGTAGGTCCTCCAAAGTCAAATCACCAGCCCAGTACCCTTGGTGTTCAGCCTGAGCAGTGATTAAGAGGGCAAATGCCCCATGTGAAAGCCCGGATTTTAATAACTGAGGACATGGGCACTTCAAGGATTAAGAGCTGAAGTCTTACAGAATCAAATATGACAATGGTAATCCTGAGCAGTAACCATGGGAGAGGCTCTTAGTGAAATACATAGAAAAAAAATGGACAGACTAGAATGAACTTAAGAGCAAGAAACTGGTTCCCAGGGAAGTAATGACAATTGGCAAAAGTATTCAGGAATGGGTGGTAGATAATGTCAAGAAGAGATGGTAAGAGAAAAATGAGAAACCTGTTGCAATAGGGTGGCTGATAAGGGATTCTCGGAAATGCAAGAAAGTGAAGAAACAAAGAGAAATAGAGGGGAAAATGCTTGAGGGGGAAACTCAGAAATTAGAGAAGTGGCAAGACTGACCACTAGGGTTAAAGATTTACAGGGACAGAGAAATGCAGATTTGGTACATACAAGCTAGTTCTGGTTGCAGTGTGAAAATTTAGCATGAGAGAGACAGAAGTAAGAAAGGG
Organism: Stegostoma tigrinum; assembly: GCF_030684315.1. Classification (NCBI taxonomy): domain Eukaryota; kingdom Metazoa; phylum Chordata; class Chondrichthyes; order Orectolobiformes; family Stegostomatidae; genus Stegostoma; species Stegostoma tigrinum. The sequence goes on along the minus strand of NC_081362.1, from coordinate 72,199,816 downwards.
AGAAATAGGGAGCCAAGAAGGAAGTGGACAGGTGAAATCAGCAGTACACTGACTGAAAAACAGCCATGAATGTAATATAAAAAACAGCCCATGAGAAACAGGTGAGCTTGGGAGACCACACAAAATCGATGAAACTGAGTCAACTAGCAGTGCAGAGAGGTGTAATCTGTGTTTTTGGGTGGGCCCAAAAGAAGATGATAGTGACAGGGACATAGACTGGGGAGACTTGGTGGATAAGGCAGCCAGGTATGGGCATGAAAATAATTGGGATCCCAAAGGCCTGCAAGCATATGATATGTTCGCAGAGCCTACAGCACTCATCCTCATGAACCTGATCACAACCACAATGACAGTGGTACAACTGGGAAACGAAGCAAACAGGGACCTTGGTGTGACCAACCCATGCACCCACCCGATGGTGTAGAGTATCTCATACAGTGTACAACAATGAAGGGGAATAGCTAGGGACAAAGGGACTTGGGGACCACCCAAGGCAATTGTTCCAAGTCGTCACCCAGCACAGAATGATATATGGATTAGATGACGATGAATAATGGAAGTTACTTATAATGTGTTTACACTCACATATCCACTCTGCACTGGCCGAGATGCAGAGGCAGAACGGGGGAACTAACTTAGACCTTAAAGAGCATATAATGAATGTAATGGGTATGAATAAGGGTGATCCCATGGCCAACCTACAAAAGCGTTGCCAAAGAAAGGTGGAATACTTAACAGCCTTTACATCCAGACTGTAGGGAGTGTTTCGGGCATTTATGGAACTGCATTAGATTGGGCAAATTTGAATGATGAAATAGGCAGTAGATGGCTAAGTGCCCCAGAAACTCATGGCACTGAGCAGTCAAAAAATGAAGGACCAGTCCTTAAGGCACTGCTGCTGCCCTAGGAACAAGGTGTAGGTCGAGGCAGAGGGAGAGGGAGGGAACACCCGACTGGAAGAGGAAAAGATCCCGTTTTTATATGCCACAGTTGTGGAGGAAACAGACATTTTGCACACTACCGTCCCCACCCTGGATGGAACACCAAACAGAAAAGGAAAATTTACCCTTAGAGGAGCTAAAAGGACAGAACCCCCAGCATAACATACAGGAGATACAGCCAACAAGGGGACTGTATCCCTCAGCCCCAGTGACGGTCTCAGGCCTCCCCAAAATGGGTGTGTGCCACAAGGTGGGATGAGACCGGAGACATTTTGCGTAGGGAAGGGATGGAGACCACCCTATCAATTTTCTATGGGACACAGGAGGATCCCAAACTACTATCAACACCATAAGTTTGACAGGGATAAAATGAAAAATACAGAATACATTGATCTTAAGTGCATTTATGGGATACTCATGAGTGGGACAAGTGAGTGCCCCAATTGAAGTACAGATTGGGGAAATAGTACTAAACCACTCAATAGTACTCATCAAACTCCCTAAGAATAGAGACCAGAACGCAGAAGCACAATTGTGGGAAAATGGAAGGGGGGATATTTATACAGGATCCCAGCCCCAAACCACAGAAACAGCCTGGATTTCCAAAGCAAGCTGACAAAGACGTGGGAAAGGTAATACAGACTCTAGTCTGGCAAGGAGTACTGAGGCTAATTTCCTCTTCCAACAACTGATCCATATGGTCAATGCAAAAACCCGATGAGAGTTGGAAACTTACTGTAGATTATTGATACCTCAATAAAGTGACTCCATTGACTATGCCTACCGTAGCCATTAGCCCAGAGAAGATTGTGAAACAAATTGAAGGAGTGAACTGATTTAGTCCTTTATATTAATAATGGGTTTTGGTTTATTCCCCTAAACAGGGACCTTCAATGTAAATTTGACTTTACTGTTAAGGGACAGCAATATACTTGGACCACCCTACCACAGGATTTCCACAGTGCTCCGTCGATCTATCACCAGGGTTGGGTCGAGGGCTTAAGAGGCTTCTCTTGACCACATTGTTTAGTTATAGTATGTAGATAATTTTTTGCTGCAGACCAGCACTAAGGAAGAACATTATGAACTGCTAGAATTACTGCAGGTCCTACAAACACTGAAGCTGAGGGTTAACCCTAAGCAAGTACAGATCATGAAACAAGAATTTGGTTATTTAGGAATGGTACTAACCCTAGGAAAATGAGGCATTAACAGACAATGACTTGAAACGGTGAGAAAGCTCTCTGTGCCACAAGATTTAACAGAACTAAAGTCATTTTTAGGGATAGTTGGGAAACTCTAGAGACCACATAGATGACTTTGCCATAAAGGCTGCACCCTTGGTGGAATTATTAAAGAAAAAGATCAAGTGGCGGAGTATTCACAGGCAGTAATAGCTTTGAAGTAGGCATTAGCCACCACTCCTCCCCTAAGTACCCTGAATACTGAGGAACCATTCACATTAGAAGCAGTAGCAACAGATACTACCTTGACAGCTGTCCTATTACAAACACAGATGTAAATCTAAAGCCAGTGGCATATGCGTCACCCATGCTGATTCCATTAGAACAAGGGTACATGGTACTTGAAAACACTTATTAGACTCCTTTTGGGTGGTTCAACACTTCACTTGCATAGTGGGCTCTAGTCTGTGAGAGACAATACTTAATACATAGACTAAGATACAGCAGAGACACTTAGAGTTCTATAAAAGCATAATTCATTCATTAAGTACTTAAAACGAATAACACACTTTTAACTATTATTGCTATCTCAGTCACTGTCTTTAACCACCCTGGAATTCTGTAATTAAACCCAAATGTTATTACCTGGGAGAATTTGCAACTGGCCCGGCTGAACCTGCTCAACATCCTCACCATTCCTCCTGGTGTAGAATACCTTTTTACAACGTGAGTCTTCAAAGTATTGTTGAACAAAGGAATTTCTTCAGGCTTTTTATACACAAGTCTTTGTGCCAAGTACATTCCTTACTTGGAATTCTGCATACACATAACCAATCCTGAGATTTTTGTCCAAATGTAAGCCTTCTTTGGACTTATCTGTGCACTTGAACAATCCCAAATGCTTTATCCAAATGTCTACTTATCTGATAGAACCAGCAGCAGTTCCTGGTTTTCTGCATTTTAACTCTTAGTAGATCTGACTGAATCAGCTTCCATACACAAAGCAACCCAATCCAGCTCTATACCTTGTTATCTCCAATGTTGAACCTCGTATCAGTTTCTATCAGTTTTCTGTCAGTTCCTGTTATCGTCCTGCTATCTTCAGTCTTATCCCCTTATGATCCAAAGAGTTATCTGAGGATCATCACTACTGGGTTTGCTACATTCTCCAGGGCACCTCCAGACAAAGGCAAGCATTACTTCCTTACAGTAATGTTTTCTCAATGAAGCATTACTTTAGTTGTGTTATCTGAAATGCCATATAGATCATTGTACTCGTCAAAACTATAGTGATAAACCTAAACAAAGTTACAAATCAGTCTCAGTCTATCACAAATACATTATTATACACCTTTCCCAACTCGTATGATATACGTAATGTCAATGCAAATGACAAATGAATGAATAGTAAGAAATACCATGAACTAGCTCTATTTACATTATACCTACCCTGTAATAAGCCATTACAAAACCTCTTCCATATGAGCTATCTTTTTGTTTTGCAGACTAATCTCTTTGTCAGTCCTTTCCATTTCTTAACTTTACATTTTAACAAACAAAATAAGATTACTACAACAAGAAGTGTAATAAATTATAATACAACAATCACATGAGACATCTTTCTGATCCATGATTGGACCTAAGTGTTCAGTCCCCAATTCCAAATTTTACTCCAGAAACTTAGAGCCTGCAAGTCTCAATTTGCCATTTCTGCATGAGTTTTAATCTCCTCTCATGCAGAGCCCAAACTCCATTTGCCTCAAAAGTGAACTTCACCCAGTCTGCAGTGAAGTGTGGTGTAAGTAGAAGTTCCATAGCTACAAATTGGATTGATAGACTTATGTGCAATTTCTCATCGAGTTCTGGCTTTAATAAAACTTGTGGCTAATGGTCAAATCAGAAGCAATATTGCTGATTGCCACATTCTGTCCATCTCGGTTACACAATGAGGCCGCCATGGCGACACATACTTCTCCTGCTAAGGCATACTTCAGGAAGGTTTGGTTATTCACGGGCAGCATACACAATGAACAGTTCTCAAAAGAGGCAAATCACACTGAGTTAACCCTTCTTCTGGTTAAGCCCAGTGATTTCCCTCTTGATGGCATCGAGACAAATTCACTCCCCTTTTAGATCCCTCTAGAATTAAAGCATGTGTTGACAGGTTGCTTAATGATATGCAAGTTCCTTCATGGTATTTACCCACATTATGCACTCGCATTAAGAGGGGTGTCAGATTGTCCCTATGTTTGGGTATATGAAGCACCGCACCTATACATGGCTGACCTTTATTATCATCACAGGTGCTTAAGATCTGGTCAATGAGAGTGAGACATCTGAGGTGACACCGGGCATCTTTTCCCCTACCCATATTCTTAGTTCCACCTAATCTGCTACACCATGAGTGTCTAATTGCGACATATTTGTGCTAACCATTGAAAAAAGCCAGCTAGTATATGTTGAACAAAATGCTGCTTTATTACTGTGTGTTACTTCATAAGCCATTCAGTGTATAATCTTGTTAGTGATACTCTGAAGGGATCTTAACATATCAATAGTGCTCAGGGCTACCTGTGGCACTTGCCATCCTATCCCACCCATCTTTCATTGATCCTGATATTCCTAATGTACTATTTCCCATATCTTTTCCTGGAGGGAACTTAACTGAGCCTTCAATTTTGCTATGTCAAGGGTGTTAACAGTTGCTCCCCCTGAGGCATAGCCTGCTTCTGCTAACCCTATCAATCCCCTCTTCCTCCTTTTTCTTTCTAATGTGAATTCACTAAGACTAAGTTGTTTCTGGAGTAGGTGGTTGAAGAGCTGTCAGATTATGATTATCTGTCAGGTTAAACACTAGCTGTATGTGTCTATATCCTGGTACTACAGTTACGATCTCTTCCCTTTCTTCCAGAACTAATCCTATTCCCCCTGTATCTCTCTGAGATTCGCTACATCATCACTCTGAGGTAGTTCGAGGGGTCATTGTGGCAGTAGATTGAGCTGTAGTCATGGACCGGGTTCTCTATATTCTCTCTACCAGAATTTCCTCCTTTTTGTTTTGATTCAAATGATCCTGGTAAATTAAGTTATCTGCCAATATGGTGGCACTTTTAACCCTTTTTACCTCTATATTTCTCCCTTGCAATAACAGTGTCCATCTAGCATTTCAGTTTTGGCTCACTGTGCCATCATTAACATACCCACCCAGCAGCGTCTGAATGGGTACATGTTCTGTCAAAATTGTCAATGGCTTTAATCCTACAATGGAGGTAAAATACCCAGCATACTGCCAATAAATGCCTTTCACATGCTGTGTACCCCTGTTGTACTGGCATGAACATGCGCAAGGCATAGACTACAGGTCTCAACTGACCGTGTGCCTCTTGCAATAAGACCACTGGTATTGTGGGGTCTGTTGCAGCCATTTCCGTGGAGAATGGTTAAGCTGTATTTGGGGGTTTTAGGGCAGGAGTACTCTGTTTCAAAGCTATTATTGCTTGTATGTATTCTGGCTTCCGTTCCCATGGGATATTTTTCTTCAGTAGCATCATTAGTGAAGCTGCCTTTGCAGCAAACCATCAATATAGTTTCTACAATACCCAGTCAAGCCCAAAAATAATCTTAATCCCTTCACATCTGTGGAGATAGGAGGTCTAGCTACTGTTTCAATTCTTTGTTTGTCTACCTCTCTTTTTCCTGGTGTTAACACCAGTCCTAAGCAACTCACTTCCTGCCTGACTATCTGAGCCTCTTTCGGACTCAGTTTTAACCCAAGCTGCTTTAATAATTGCAGCAACTCATTCAAAAGCCTATAATGCTCTTGTTTGGTTCCTGTTTGCAGAAACAAATCATCAACATATTGTATCAGGCTGTCTGGCCTAGAAAAGTCCCACATCCTGTTGCTCAACCATTGATGAACAATCGTTGGGAAGCAGTGGAATCCCCGTGGCAAAGCTGTTCACATACACTGCTGTCCCTTAAAGGTGAAAGCAAACTTATACTGACACTCCTTGGACAAAAGGATTGACCAAAATCTATTGCTTATATCCAGCACTGTAAACTACTGTGCATATTCACCCTGTTTAATCATGGTTTCGGGCTAATAAGGGTGTTAAAGGTGTTACTTTATTTAGAGCTCGAAAATCAACAGTCAGCCTCCAGCTCCCGCTTAGTTTCTTTTCTGGCCAAAAAGGTGAATTGTTTGAAGAGGCAACTCCCATTAACATGCCCTGTGCTACCAGACTTTGCACTACCTTTTTTATATCACCTCCTTGGAGACCGTTTTGCAGAACTCCTACGCTCAGTTCACACTAAACAACTGCACTTCCCAGTCGCGAACCGTTTCAACGCCCCCTCCCATTCCTCAGACGACATGTCCATCCTGGGCCTCCTGAAGTGCCACAACGATGCCACCCAAAGGTTACAGTAACAGCACCTCATAGTTCGTCTGGGAACCCTGTAGCCCAATGGTTTCAATGTGGACTTCACAATCTTCAAAATCTCCTGTCCCCCAACCGCATCTCAAAACCAGCCCAGCTTGTCCCCATCTCCCTGACCTGTCCTTCCACCTATCCCCTCCTCCCACCTCAAGCCCCAGCCCCAGCCCCAGCCCCAGCCCCATCTCTTACCTGCTAGCCTCATCCCACCCACTTGACCTGTCCGTCCTCCCTGGACTGACTCATCCCCTCCCTAACTCCCCACCTACACTCACCTTTACTGGCTCCATCCCTGCCTCTTTGACCTGTCTATCTCCTCTTCACCTATCTTCTCTTTTATCCATCTTCTATCCATCTCCCCCTGTCTCCCTATTTATTTCAGAACCCCCTTCCCCTCCCCCTATCCTGAAGAAGGGTCTAGGCCCGAAACATCAGATTTCCTGCTCCTCTGATGCTGTTTGGCCTGCTGTGTTCATCCAGCTCTACACTTTGTTATCTCTGGGGGATCCATACTGCTGATCTGGCTTTGCATCTGGGCCCTGTATACTCACCTCCCCTTACATTTGTCCACAGTCATGCTTATGTTTGGTAAACATTTCCCAGTTTTGTGCAATAATTCCTTGTGCTACCAGGTCCTCACTCATGTCAGTAGGACTGATCCACATTTCTCCCACTGTACCCACTTTCTCCATATAGTGTCCTGCAGGGGATTTCAGCACAATCTGCTCCTCACTTATTCCTGACATTAGCCATACAGTTCACTGGATCAAAGCACAGTCCTGTTCTGGCCACGAAATCAGTTCCCAGGATATGCTCTTTATTAATACATCAACCTTTTGTTCCTATTTGTATATTTAAAGGTCCAGTCACTTGTCCTACTTGACAATATCCTGTAAAACCACTCAAGATTATTTCTATTTTTATTTTCCTCTTGTCACTATTTGCTATAGATGTGTTCAGGGTGGTGCGGGATCCTCCTGTGTCCCAAAGGAAAGTGATAGGGCAGTGACCTATCCGACGATTGACTAAGGGTCTCCCTGTCCCATCCCATTTTACATCAGACATCTATACTGCAGAGGCTTGAGGCTGTCATTGGGAGCTGGGGTACAACATGCTTGTTTGTTGCACAACATGCAGAACCAACGTGGTTTACAAAATACCATGCAATGACTGCCACAAACATTACATTGGACAGACCGGAAGGAAACTAACCATCAGTATACATGAACATTAACTGGCAGCAATACGGCATGACGAACTGTCCTTAGTATCAGTACACTCAGACAATGAAGGCCATCTGTTTAACTAGGACAAGGTAACCATAATAACCCAAGCCAAATGTAGACACGCACGGGAATACCTAGAGGCATGGTTCTCCACCCATTATTCAATCAACAAATATATAGAATTGGACCCCACATACAAATCCATACAGATCAAAACCGGAAATGACATAACAGACCAAACAGTATAAATCCCAGGCGGAGTAGAATAACATCGCTTCACTGGAGGCTCCAGTGATGATGTCACCTAGCATGGTGAAGAAATATCTGAACAAGAAGGAAAAGGGAAAGGAATAAAAATGGAGACAGTCAAATTGCCAACTGACCTCTAATAACTGGGGAGATGATTTAGAAGGTAAATATAGGAGAAGGTTTGTGATGGTTTGCTTATCACAGTCATAATGCATATGTAAGCGTATTGCTGACAATGCTGTATTGTCTGTCGTAATACTTGTTATGATTGTATTAACTTTAACCCAATGCTGTTTTACTCATTAAATTGCGAAGAATAATTACAAATGTAAGCATGAAATGTATGATAGGATGCATAAATGTTTTCTACTTTTATCCTATGAATTTATATGATCCTCAACTTCATAGATTAAATTTAGTATCATGAGGGGGTTGTGTTGCATCAGTCATGTGGTCTGGCAATGAGTCAACAGATCAGAGGAGAGGGGCCCTGTGAGAAGAGCTGACATAAAAATAGGGTCAAAAACCACAAGGACCACTGACATGGATGAATACCAATACCAAAGGAGCAAGCATTCGGTCTTGACTTATATATCTACAGTAAAAATAAGTAACGTACGGAAGTCAGCCTAGTGGGTCAATGCCAGGTCGCTACGGCAAAATCCAGCCAATAATGAACAGGCACATTTGGATGATATGGTCAGCCATGCTGAAGATCATATAAATATCAGCAAAGTTCAGAACTTTGGTAGCACAAACTCAGGAGACCAACCAACGTGTCAAGAGGTTGAATGAGATGAAGTGATGGAACCATGCAAAACGGACTGGACCGTGACTGGCCAACAGAGACCCTCCTCAGTAGTGAGTAGTTTATCTCTATCGGCATATTTGGGAAGTAGTAAATAAAATTGTGAATTCAAAGTCCAGGAGTACTAGTGTTATTACTGAATTGACAGGATCCTCTAGGGTGGGGGTCTAACAGGTGTTTTTTGTGTTGCTGATGTTCTGTCATTGGTTAGTGATGTTGTTGATATCTGGTCACTAGTTAGTGATGTTGTGGTGATGTTGTTGATGATATTTCGCTGGTTAGGGATGCTGCTGGTGTTGTTGAAGATCTTTTCCACTTTTTCAGCTCTGGATCAGGTTAAATACCAACTCTGTTTACACTCTATTGCAGGCTGGGTTCAGTCTCAATGATGTTTGGACTTGGAATCTCAGGTCCACCAACCATGTGTTGAATTGCAGGTTTTCGTTTTTGCATTCTGTACATGTACACAGCTTTTCACAGCTCACACATGAAAGTGACATGCTTTCTGGAACATTGACCCTGCCTTTTGTCTGTAGTTCATTCTGTTTCTGTCTTATTTCATCCTGGTCACTGAGAGGAAGTAACTTGCATGACAGAGTTTTCTCATAGGTTGAAAAGCTCTGCAAGCAATTTCCTATCAGCTTTGAGAGGGGTGGATCAGAATAACAATAAGCCAAGGTATGCATTTTCTGTTGTGTCTCAGAGTTTCTCTTCACTGTTTGGATATACGTTTCTAATAACCTGTGCCCCTTTGGGAATGTAGTATGAAGGTGATGATGCTGACCCCACACTGTTAGCAAATTCTTTCCACATTCTGGAGGTCAATTGATTTTCATTATCGCGTACCTTTCTTTCAGAAATCCTTTGCTCAACTAACAGCTCTCATAATACAGAGATGGATGCTGGCCATTGACTTTAGGAAGCGGACCATAGGACATGCTCCTATGGTGCTGAGGTGAAGATGATCGAGAACATGAAGATTACTAAAAATCTGTCCTGGTCTCCCCATGTTGATGCAATAGTCAAGAAAGCACAACAACGTCTCTACTTCCTCAGGAAATTCAGCATGCCCACACTGGCTGTTAACAATTTTTATAGATGCACCATAGAAAACATCCTATCTGGGTGCATTACAGCATAGTATGGCAACTGCTCATCCCCAGATCACAAGAAACTACTGAGATCATGAACGCAGCCCAATCCATCACACAAACCTCCTTTCCATCCATTGATTCCATCTATATTTCCCACCACCTCGGGAAAGCAACCAACACGATCAAAGGCCTCTCCCATCCCAGTTATACTCTCTTCCACCCTCTTTCATCAGCAGAAGATATAAAAGTTTGAATACATTAACAAACAGATACAAGAACAACTTCATCCCTGCTGTTCTCAGACTTTGTATAGACCTCTCAAATGTCAATTCTGATCTCTCTCTCTGCACCTGTACTCTACACCCTGTTCTGCTATCTTAATGTACTTTGTATGGTACAATCTGCCTGTCTAGCATGCAAAACAACACTTTTCACTGTACCTCAGTACATGTGACAACAATAAATCAAACTCAAACTCAAATCTTTCACCGTTTGGATAAAAGGTAGTAGTTTGCAATTCAAAGATATGATTCTTGACAATGTGCCAATATGAATATGAGTTTGCTCGCTGAGCTGGAAGGTTAGTTTTCAGACGTTTCATCACCATTCTAGGTAACATCATCAGTGAGCCTCCGACGAAGCGCTGATTTGGAGCCAATCTACCATCCTCTGAGAAAAAGAACAGGAAATGACATCACCAACCCAAGGAAACCTAACCAGATAAATAGAAAGCGGGACATAACACCAGCGCTTCGTCGGAGGCTCACTGATGATGTTACCTAGAATGGTGACGAAACGTCTGAAAACTAACCTTCCAGCTCAGCGAGCAAACTCACATCCAGAACCTCAACCTGAGCTATAAATCTTCTCAAAACTCGCTAACGTGCCAATATATTTCACTCTCACAGAATGCCCTGGTCTGACTGGAACCACAGTAGCTGTCTCCTCTTTTTGTTGTACATTTCTCTATTTCTGGTACGCATTGCATGTAGATGTCTTTTTTTTTGATGTGTTTGCATTAGTCTATCCAATAGACAACTGCTTTGGCTCTGAGCATTGCCCTGTCCATTCCCACCCTACTTTCATATCTTGCCTGGAGAGGTTTCTGCTGCATTTGGTTTGGAATTAAATATTCTGGATCTGACCAGCAGAACACCGCTTTTAAGTGAAAGTGCCAGATCTGATAAGCTCCTATTGGCTATGCCTGCTGTATTTTGTTAGGATCACCTATTGAGAGAGCAGATGTAACTTTTTGCCTCTGATAGTCTTTTCTTTAAATTAACTCTGTTTTTAAAGTATTACATTGTGCCTGATTGGTAAGGTAACAAGTTTATTTTTTATTCTTTATTTTTTAAGTCTTGGGAATTTAGAATAATGGGAACGGAGGCCAGGGCAGTTGAATGTTCCTCCTGCAGAATGTGGGAGGTAAGGGTCACCCCTAGTGTCCCTGCTGACTACATCTGCGGGAAGTGCACCCAACTCCAGCTCCTTGAAAACCGCGTTAGGGAACTGGAGCTGGAGCTGGATGAATTTCGGATCATTCGGGAGGCAGAGGGGGTTATTGAGAGGAGTTACAGGGAGGTAGTCACTCCTCAAGTACAGGAAAAAGGCAGATGGGTTACGGTCAGGGGAGGGAAAGGGAACCGGCAGGCAGTGCAGGGATCCTCTGTGGCCATTCCCCTCAACAATAAGTATACCGTTTTGGATACTGTTGGGGGGGGACGACTTACCAGGGGAAAGCAGTGGGGCACAGGTCTCTGGCACAGAGTCTGTCCCTGCTGCTCAGAAGGGAAGGGGGAAGAGGAGCAGAGCATTAGTCATTGGGGACTCCATAGTTAGGGGGACAAATAGGAGGTTCTGTGGGGACAAGAGAGACTCACGGTTGGTGTGTTGCCTCCCAGGTGCCAGGGTGCATGATGTCTCTGATCGTGTTTTTGGGATCCTTAAGGGGGAGTGGGAGCAGCCCCAAGTCGTGGTCCACATTGGCACCAACAACATAGGTAGGAAGAGAGATGGGGATTTAAGGCACAAATTCAGGGAGCTAGGATGGAAGCTGAGAGCTGGGACAAACAGAGTTGTTGTCTCTGGTTTGTTGCCTGTGCCACGTGCTAGTGAGGCGAGGAATAGGGAGAGAGAGGAGTTGAACACGTGGCTACAGGGATGGTGCAGGAGGGAGGGTTTTGGATTCTTGGATAATTGGGGCTCTTTCTGGGATAGGTGGGACCTCTACAAGCAAGATGGTCTTCACCTGAGCCAGAGGGGTACCGATATCCTTGGGGAGAAATTTGCTAAGGCTATTCAGGTGGGTTTAAACTAATTCAGCAGGGGGATGGGCACCAAAATTGTAGTTCGACTATAGAAAAGGTTGAGAGTAGGATGGTCCGAAATAAAGTTTCAGGGAAGCAAGATGGCACCGGCAAGCAAGAAGTTGGATTGAAGTGTGTCTACTTCAATGCCAGGAGCGTTCGGAATAAGGTGGATGAACTTGCAGCATGGGTTAGTACCTGGGACTTCGATTTTGTGGCCATTTCGGAGACATGGATAGTGCAGGGACAGGAATGGTTGTTGCAGGTTCCAGGATTTAGATGTTTCAGTAAGAACAGAGAAGATGGTAAAAGGGGCGGAGGTGTGGCATTGTTGGTCAAGGACAGTATTACAGTTGCAGAAAGGATGTTTGGGGACTCGTCAACTGAGGTAGTATGGGCTGAGATTAGAAACAGGAAAGGAGAGGTCACCCTGTTGGGAGTTTTCTATAGGCCTCCGAATAGTTCCAGAGATGTAGAGGAAAGGATAGCAAAGATGATTCTCGATAGGAGTGAGAGAGACAGGGTAGTTGTCATGGGGGATCTTCAACTTTCTAAATATTGACTGGGAACACTATAGTTCGAGTACTATAGATGGGTCAGTTTTTGTCCAGAGCGTGCAGGAGGGCTTCCTGACACAGTATGTAGATAGGCCAACAAGGGGCGAAGCCACATTAGATTTGGTACTGGGTAATGAGTCTGGCCAGGTGTTAGATTTGGAAGTAGGTGAGCACTTTGGTGATAGCAATCACAATTCTGTTATGTTTACTTTAGTGATGGAAAGGGATAGGTGTATACCACTGGGCAAGAGTTATAGCTGGGGGAAAGGCAATTACGATGAGATTAGGCAAGATTTAGGGAGCATAGAATGGGAAAGGAAACTGCAGGGGATGGGCACATTAGAAATGTGGAGCTTATTCAAGGAAAAGCTCCTGTGTGTCCTAGATAAATATGTACCTGTCAGGCAGGGAGGAAGCTCCTGTGTGTCCTACATAAATATGTACCTGTCAGGCAGGGAGTCGTGGTTTACGAAGGAGGTGGAATCTCTGGTCAAGAGGAAGAAGAAGGCTTATGTTAGGATGAGATGTGAAGGCTCAGTTAGGGCACTTGAGGGCTACGAGGTAGCCAGGAAAGACCTAAAGAAAGAGCTCAGAAGAGCCAGGAGGAGACATGAGAAGTTGTTGGCGGATAGGATCAGGGTAAACCCTAAGGCTTTCTATAGGTATTTAAGGAATAAAAGAATGACAAAAGTAAGATTAGGCCCAATCAAGGATAGTAGTGGTAAGTTGTGTGTGGAGTCAGATGAGATAGGGGAAGCGCTAAATGAATATTTTTCAACAGTATTCACTCTAGAAAACGACAATGTTGTCGAGGAGAATACTGAGATACAGACTACTAGACTGGGTGGGATTGAGGTTCACAAGGAAGAGGTATTAGAAATCCTTCAGAAGGTGAAGATAGATAAGTCCCCTGGGCCGGATGGGATTTATCCTCGGATCCTCTGGGAAGCCAGGGAGGAGATTGCCGAGCCTTTGGCATTGATCTTTAACTCGTCATTGTCTACAGGAATAGTGCCAGATGACTGGAGGATAGCAAATGTGGTTCCCCTGTTCAAGAAGGGGAGTAGAGACAACCCTGTTAATTATAGACCAGTGAGCCTTACCTCAGTTGTTGGTAAAGTGTTGGAAAAGATTATAAGGGATAGGATTTATAATCATCTAGAAAAGAATAAATTGATTAGGGATAGTCAGCACAGTTTTGTGAAGGGAAGGTCATGCCTCACAAACCTTATTGAGTTCTTTGAGAAGGTGACCAAACAGGTAGATGAGAGTAACCCGGTTGATGTGGTGTATATGGATTTCAGCAAGGCATTCGATAAGGTTCCCCACAATAGGCTATTGTACAAAATGCCGAAGAATGGAATTGTGGGAGATATAACAGTTTGGATCGGAAATTGGCTTGCTGAAAGAAGACAGAGTGTGGTAGTTGATGGGAAATGTTCATCCTGGAGAGCAGTTACTAGTGGTGTACCGCAAGGGTCGGTGTTGGGTCCACTGCTGTTTGTCATTTTTATAAATGACCTGGATGAGGGCGTAGAAGGATGGGTTAGTAAATTTGCAGACGACACTAAGGTCGGTGGAGTTGTGGATAGTGACGAAGGATGCTGTAGGTTGCAGAGAGACATAGATAAGCTGCAGAGCTGGGTTGAGAGGTGGCAAATGGAGTTTAATGCAGACAAGTGTGAGGTGATGCACTTTGGTAGGAGTAACCGGAAGGCAAAGTACAGGGCAAATGGTAAGATTCTTAGTAGTGTAGATGAGCAGAGAGATCTCAGTGTCCATGTACACAGATCCTTGCAAGTTGCCACCCAGGTTGACAGGGCTGTTAAGAAGGCATACAGTGTTTTAGCTTTTATTAATAGAGGGATCGAGTTCCGGAACCAAGAGGTTATGGTGAAACTGTACAAAACTCTGGTGCGGCCGCACTTGGAGTATTGTGTACAGTTCTGGTCACCACATTATAAGAAGGATGTGGAAGCTTTGGAAAGGGTGCAGAGGAGATTTACTAGGATGTTGCCTGGTACGGAGGGATGGTCTTACGAGGAAAGGCTGAGGGATTTGAGGCTGTTTTCATTAGAGAGAAGAAGGTTGAGAGGTGACTTAATTGAAAGATATAAAATAATCAGAGGGTTAGATAGGGTGGATAGGGAGAGCCTTTTTCCTAGGATGGTGACGGCGAGCACGAGGGGGCATAGCTTTAAATTGAGGGCTGAAAGATATAGGACAGATGTCAGAGGTAGTTTCTTTACTCAGAGAGTAGTAAGGGAATGGAATGCTTTGCCTGCAACAGTAGTAGATTCGCCAACTTTAGGTACATTTAATTCATCATTGGACAAGCATATGGACGTACATGGAATAGTGTAGGTTAGATGGGCTTGAGATCGGTATGACAGGTCGGCACAACATCGAGGGCCAAAGGGCCTGTACCGTGCTGTAATGTTCTATGTTCTATGTTCTATGTACATTCACCAGGTAATGAATCTGTATACCTTTTCTCATACTTCACTTGTGTCAGTGACCTTGATAACAAGCTACAAGCAAATATTCTTTTCCTGAGTTGTATTTCAAATTGAAATCGTAGCTCTGAAGTCTCAAAGGTAAACTCTGCAGAATTGTTAGAGTGAACATTGGTGTCTTCAATATAATCTTTCTCGAGACCAAACTATATGCAGAATTTCTCAGATTCATATGCAGCTGTCAAAAGCTCTCCCCGGTGGTCCACCTGGTCTCAACTAATGTTAGAACTTTGCATGAAAATACCAACAGCTTTTCCTCTCTTCCCAAGGCTGCATACAATTCCCTTATAGAATCATCTACCTGCAGAGTGACCGGGTTCTTATGATTAAAGTATGATAGAAATATTTCCTGTGTGCTGCTTCTTCAAGTTAGCTGAAACCTCTCCTGTATGTTTCTTGACCACACTCTTAGCTCAACAACTCTTTTTCAGCTTTTGTAGGTTAGTGTCTATTTTAACATGTGAGTTGTAACTGAACTCAAGCCCTGAGTCAAACCCAGTAAAATTCTCAATTCTTTCTTTTTTTTCAGAGCTTCCGCCTCAGAGCTGGCTGTGATATTTTCC
Source organism: Stegostoma tigrinum (assembly GCF_030684315.1). NCBI lineage: Eukaryota > Metazoa > Chordata > Chondrichthyes > Orectolobiformes > Stegostomatidae > Stegostoma > Stegostoma tigrinum. The sequence continues at coordinate 72,183,936 of NC_081362.1, read as the reverse complement.
AGATTTGTCATGGCTTTGCCAGGCGTAAATGCCATTCTAAAGAACAGACATCCTATCGCCTTCTCAATGCATCCGGCAAAGCCTGAACTCAGTTTCCCTGGTTTGCTCCAAGGTTTCGTGTGGATTGCTCCTTCTCTGTTGAAATAACACAATAAAACAAGACACGGTGACCGTCAGTGAAAAACAAAACACGCTTTTTTTATTATCAGACTGACTTTCAGCATCTGAGGGGCAAAACAAGCAAAGGAGATTGAAATTGTTTCAAGTATATAAAAACACACCTGCCTGTATAAACGGTTGCTAACTTCTTCAAAACCATTTTTTCCACTCTGTGAATGTGAAACTGAACTTAGGCCTTACATTTCAGCTGATGCACAAAGCAATCATTAAGTTAAAAGAAAAAATTTACATGAAGCCTTCTTTATACTTCTCCACCTGTTCGTAGTTGGCAACTGGTAAAGAACCAGAAAGGGAATGAACTGTTATGCAATGCTAGATTTCACCTCTCTGTGGTTATAACTATGGTTGAGCTTCTTACCCTGGAGTATTGAAATGGAAGCTGACCGGCTTCAACAAGACATTGATGATGAGGAGCCTAAATAGCGACAGATGCAAATTCCAAGGGGTGGGGAACCTGTGCCTGTCATAGATGTACGTATAAGAAATTTATTTTATAATCAATGTAAAGCACGTTAATGTTTCAAAGTATAACTAAATCACAATAACTAATTTCAAGGCCAGGTTTCCAAAGTTCACAGCTACAATTTGGTGCATTATGTGTCTGTTTGAAAATGTTTATGTTTGATGTCTGCCCCCAACTCACTCCAATTCCACTTCAACCATCAAAATCTCTGCTCACTGACCAATAAATATCAGGTGCCACTGATTATAATTTTTCCAGCTTTCTTGTTATTTCACAGCTTAGCACAACGGGTTGTCAATGCTAGAGATTGCAACATTTTTGACTATATCCTTCCAACATTGACATCAAGCACAGTTGGATCAGCTACACCCCCTGCTAAGTGCAGAGTGAAGTTTCCTTCAATCTGTCTCGGCTCCAAACCTAGAATTACTGCTGCAATGTATTTCATTTCCCATGCTGGCCACTCTGTTACTTTACCAAGATGAAACACTTTGGTAATTTTGCTAAATTTGATGTAGTTTTACATGTAGGGTCTGTGCTGAGTACTGCTTAAGTCAACAGACACCCACTTTACATTGAGTCTTTTCAGTTAGTGGGGTCCGTACATCCAAGCAGATGGAGTGTAATTAAGATCAATCCTTTGAGAGTTCACCTTTATAGTGTGATGTATTAGCGTGCTAATTTTCAACAAGCCAACCGTACCTTCCATCCCCTTTGAAAGTAGTCAATGTATGGAATTGCTACATATCTTTGGATAAGTAAATTAGAAAAAAGTAGTTTACTCTGCAGAATTTTGAATTGATTGTTTCTCCAGCCTCGTGGTGCTTTGTGTGTCTGCAGTGGGAGAGTGAGGGAGGGAGGACGGAAAAGGCTGCAGTGTATGGGTGGTAGAAATAAGGGACTGCAAGCAGGGGCAGGGTAAGAAGATGACTTTGGTGAGGGCTGAAAGAAGGGGGCCACATGGCAAGGAGGAGACTGAAATAAAGCGAGAACAGTTTTAAAACTCTCAAGATGTGAATATTCAATGAAAATTCAATGGAGCCAAGAAAACTTGGCATTACTGATGTAACAAATTGGTTGGAAATGATTGTGCAAATCACCAGCTTGAAGAGCTATTATGTGGGGAGGAATGTAAAGGATGTCATCGTAATAAATATTTCACCAATAATTAAATTTAAATCTGGGATTGCGATCTGGGATGCAATAAAAAGAGTAGTGACTGCCTGTTCAAATATTCCAGTGTTTGCATTAGCTGTGACTGCAGTGACCAGTCTGTTGAAGATGTGGTGAAAATAAACTTTTTTTGTGTAAAGGTATGTGTGTTATTTTGCAAAATAAAATCTTGGTTGCTAATTAAGGCTATTTTGTGCAATATTCAATATTGCATTGTCTAAGAAAGTAATGTTCCCCCATGTGTTATGACTTTAGGTTTACTGGAGGCTTAATAATTATTGTGGTCTCATCTAAGGCTAATATCGTAGCAGCAATTCAACATTATATCCAACTTGTGAGCCTTCGACATCTGTGCTGTCACCAAGATCCCTGTGTATAAAGGCAGTTATCCTTCCAAATTTTCCATGTGGCTCTGCAACTTGGACTACATATAGCTGTCACCTCAAAACCTGTGAGAAGTAGCATCAATTCTGTTTGAGACATACTCTCCATATCAGCTGGAAGGACAATTCAAGAAACGTCAATGTCCTTGAAGTACCAGCATCAAAGCCATGAGCATCCAACTCTGCTGGTCTAGCAGCATGCTTAGGAAGCCGGGTTCTGAATACCAAAGAAAATCATCTTCACTAAGCTCAAGGAAGGGTCTCAAATGACAGGAGGCCAAAGGAACTGTTTCAAAGGCTCCTTGAAGTCTTCCCTCAAGAAACGCAACATCGATGTCAACACATAGCAGAAGAATCCCTCTTGGAAGAGACTCCTGTGTGAAGGGACACAATTTTTTGAGAACACCTGTCACCAATAGGGAATATGGAAAAGGAATCAGATAAAAAGTCACCAATGATCTCAACGCCAAGGGCCACTTTAAATATCTGCCATGTGTGGTTGAAGATGTGGTCCTAGGATCGGGCTCATTAGCCACTCAAGGACCCACATAGGCTTTGATCAGTGAGATGAAATTTCCTAGGTGGACAATTACACCCATTAGCAAGTGGTTGCTAACAACAAGTTGTTGCGGGTTGAGGAAATTTTCTTCATCCTGTTTCTGAAATCAAATACCCAGTATGTCACCTCAAATACAGAAAGCACCGTTGCTGTATGAAACAAAAACAGAAATTGCTGGAGAAACTCAGGAAGTGTGGCAGCATCCGAAGGAAGAAAGCAGAGTTAAAGTCATGGGTCGAGTGACTCCCTGTCAGTTCTGATGAAGCAATTTCTGTTTTTGTTTCAGACCTCCAGCATTCTCAGTACTTCGTTTTATCTTATTGTTACTACATTACTGCACCATCTAATAAATCATATAATAAGGATGAAAAAGTAGCCCCTGAAAACCAAAGGTATCCCTCAAGAAAGTGCCAAGATGAGCCCTGAAAAAAATACAATTTCGAATTGTGGCACAGTCTTGCTTAGAAAAAGTAGAGTCAGTCATATCATACGAACAAGCAAGATGTGTGAAAATATCCGACAAAGCCATGGTCATGAAGCATATTGTACTTAAATCTACACTTTCAATGGTCTTTACAAGGGGATACATTGAGCACAAAAGTAAAGAGATTTTGCTGAACCTAAACAGGACAATTTGATCTTATTCTGAGCATAGTTTCCGATTCTGGGCAACAGAGGGATGTGCAAGCTTTGTAAAGAATTCAGAGGAAATTTCCTAAAACAGCTTCAGAGATGAGTGATTACAGAGGAGCTGAGGTTACTCTGCCAAGAGCCAAGAAGCCTGAGGAGATGTGATGGAGGTGTATGAAATTAAGAAGAGTTTAAATAGAATAAGCAAATAGTGGAAGCAGATATAATAGTGACATTTAAAGGGCATCTTGACAAATACATGAATAGGATGGGAATAGAGGGATATGGTCCCCAGAAGGGTAGGGGCTCGCTGCAAGCATGGAGGGCTAAAGGGCCTGTTCCTGTGCTGTAATTTTCTTTGTTCTTTGCTTTGTTATTAATAGAAACTGTTTCCAACAGCTGAAAAAGCCATAATCAGATGATGCAGATTTAACTTCATTTTTGTGGATTGGCAAAAGAACCAGAAATGACACAGGAACACAATTTTACACCAAGAACAATTATTATTTTGAGTGCTTTGATGGAAAGAATGGCTGGAGACATAGTGGGCTGGCTGGTTTTCTCTGCAAAAGAACTGGCACAGATTCAATAGATTGAATGGCCTCCTTCGGTGCTGCACTATTCTATTCTGAAGGATCCAAAATGCATCATGAAGGTGTTATGACCAAATCATTGGCAAGTTCCCAATCCATTATAATTCCAGAAAGGACACCCTAAACTGTTAACCTCCTGGAGGAAGAAGGGATGAACTGATTCCCTTTCTTTCTTCAACCATACCCCATTTAGTTGCAACAAGGTTAATTTATAAAGGATCCCTTCCTTACCGGTCTCCCAGATCTGAATAAAGTTATGCCTTAAAAAGAGGACAGCTTAACCAGGCTTTCTTGAAGTAACAAAATGTGAGTTTATTCATTGATAAGTGCAAGAAAAATAACCAAGCAACAATCGTGCTCACAAATTAGAAATAAGACTTGAGTCCAAAAAGATAAAAGTTAAAAAAAATCATGAGTCAGTCCTGATTTTTTCATGCAGAACAGATCATTGCAATGGAGGTTACAGATCATGTTGATATTGGTTCATTCGGGTTTGTGATTGATAGTTCTGCAAAAAACAAGAACTATGGGTGCTGGAAACCTGAAACCAAAACAGAAATTGGTGGACAAAATCAGCTGGTCTGGCAGCATCTGTGGAGAGAAAGCAGAGTTAACATTTCACATCCAGTGGCGACTCCGAATGTCTTGAAGATGAGTCACTGGACACAAAACATTAACTCTGCCTTCTCTCCACAGATGCTGGTAGTCTGACTGATATTCCGCAGCAACTTCTGTTTTCTTTCAGTTTTGTAAATTGTTTAGTTGTGATGTCTTTCAACTGTGATGGAATTCCAACATTTAACATGAGAGACAGTCTTTGTTCTCTTGTTTATTTTTAACTAGGTTGCAGCACTCGGCGGGGTGGGGGGGGGAGAGATTCTTTATCTGCAACACAATATTTCCCAGGGGATATGTCTTCAACTGTGACCTCAAAAGTACACTAGCATTTGAATCCAGGTCACTTACACATGACAGCATTCAGTCCCACAAGTCCATTCTTGTAGAGTTGAAATTGGCTTTTTAGACTTTCTTTCTTGTATTATTGGAGAGTAAAACAGACATGTTGGGAAGAGATTTATTTCTCCTGAGAGGGGAGAGACAGTGAACCCCCTTCACCATCTCCTATTTGGTCTCTCCCTGTCTGAAATTTCCTTGATAATTAATGCACATTGTTCAATGGACTGCACTTTGTTTTCTTGTGGTGGTCGTCCTTTTTTAAACAATATATTATGCCGTTAAAGTAAAAATGTCTATAAACACTTTGGGTTCTGATTGACAGTTATAATGAAAGTGCTGAACAGAAACTGTCAAGAATTAAAAGCAGCAAGGGCTGGGAGACGGGCAAATTTCTAGAGCCCGTGATTACTCTCCTTGCCTCTGCTCTTGGCAAAGCTCATCCTTACCAATAGCTCATCCCTCCATGAATCTTACCCAGTAGCCAATTGTCAAAAATGTTGTTGAAGCCATCAGTTCGAAAGAAGAAATTACTTCTGTCTTGATCTTAGGACATCCCAAAGCACTTCACAGTCAACGAAGATTCTTTCAAGTCTAGCCACTGTTGCAATGTAAGAAGCAGCATGTAATTTGAGTGCCGTTAGCCCCCCAGAAACAACAATAAATATTGAGATTATCTGCTTCAGTTATTGGCCAGGATACTGGGAGATAATCTCTTGCCTTTACTTGAAATATTGTGGAATCTTATACATTGACCCATAGAGATGTAAAGACACTTCGGGAATGTTTTCTTTTCAATTTTGTAGTTGTTTGTTGGCTTGCCGAGCTGACTGGTTTTTGTGCAATTTTTGTTAAAACATTTTTAAAAATTTAAATTTTGTTTTGCGGAGTCAAGACTCATCTGGTGCATTTTCAGCTCCTCTCACCACATTGCATTTGTGCTGTATGCAATTAGCAAAGATCGGGCCAATGCATGGCTCGATTACACATCGACCATCCAATTAATGGTGGCAGGCAGAGCCCTGAGGCTGGGGGTATTCAAAGGTCATCTGTCAAATACACGTCAATATCCAGAGATTGGAGTTGCTGATGTCAGTAATAGAAAGAGGAGGCACCTCCTAGTGATTTTTTTAGCCGTGGAAGAATCAAAACATGGCCACAGCTGCCAGGTTCTTAGTGTGGAGGGGTTTTTGCTTTGAAACACAAGATTTAAGAACACAGCCAACTGAAGATCATGAAGTAAAATTCTTTATTCCACTAACATCAGGTTTTAACAAACATGAATGAAAATTAAGGATCAATCAGGAAAACCACGTATTTACATGGAATTGAGCTTGTAGTTCCCATCTGGTTAAGGAAGTCTTTTGTCTATTTCCCCGTCTTTCGGGGGGCCACTTTGTCACAAAGACAGCCCATCCTCCAGGGAAGGTCCACTCGACTGCAGTACCACTCCTGTCTTCTTCACATATGCCAATAACTGCTAGAGGCACTAATGCAAATTCAAAGAGCAGCCTATCTTGTGATTGTTGCTGATGGGGAAGGAGTGATCCTGCCCTGGGAACCTGCTCCAGTCACTCTCCGGGATTTCGTCTCAACACAAGACCTGACTTTCATGATAATAAAATGTGAGGCTGGATGAACACAGCAGGCCAAGCAGCATCTCAGGAGCACAAAAGCTGACGTTTCGGGCCTAGACCCTTCATCAGAGAGCATGTTTGGTTTAGTCCTCTCAGATTGACCTTAATAGGTTGAATTTAGCTGCTTGTTGCTAACAGATAGATAGTTGTCAGCAACATGCTTAAACATGACCAGGGTTTGAGAACATCATAGCAAACTGACATATCAATGGGTGTCAAGAAATTGTGGGCTCATCCACTTCTGCAGACATTTAAAAATTTCGTCCCCGGTGGAAGGTCTCATCTGAAAAACGGTATTTCCAATTGCAGTGAAACCAAGAGAGCACCAGAAAAACTCTGTAGGCCTGGCAGCATCTGTGGAGAGAAAGCAGAGTTAACGTTTCAGCTTTGAAGAAAGATCACTGGATCCAAAAATTAACTTTGCTTTCTCTCTTCAGATGCTGCCAGACCTGCTGAGTTTTTCCAGCCGTTTCTGCTTCTGCTTCAGATTTCCAACATCTGCAGCTCTTTGTTCTTTTTTATTTCCACCTGCAGCCCTGATGAGCAGGCTCAAGGGGCCAAATGGTCTATTCTCTATCTAACTCACAAATTCTTACGTTTCTGACTCAAAACTGAATGTTCTACCAATGGATCAAGGCTGACAACTGTCAATATGTCTGTTTCTCTGGACATATTTGGATCTAGTGCACACTATGCTCTGACATTCAGCCAAGAAACTTTTCTCTGTCCAGGTTACCATCCAGAACATCTCGAACAATCCCTTATACCAACTTGCCTAAATTTGAAGTCAATGGTCTTATAATACTTTAATTCAAACTCTGTTAGTCTTTTTGAATGTGATCCTCCGTTGAAGACTTGGAATAATTCCTACCATCACAAGAAAGGAGTTTTCTAGAACAACCCCCCCCACTCACCCATTCCACTGAAGACTATCAGATTAATGCCAATAAAATGAACAACCTGTTTAAAGACTCCTTCATCTTTCCAGATTTATATCTGTATCCACTTTGACACATATAATGTCTGATTCAGCTGCACACTGCAGTGTATGTTATTGTCTTAGTTGCGTCTGGCATACCATGTGACACCCTGTTTAATTTTTCAAATTAATCCTGTTTCAGATGCTGCAGTAATTTATGCTTGGAGTATTTCATCGTAATGGGCTCTTGACCCCTGAGGTTATAACGAGTGGCAGTAGTCAATTAGATTGAACCACTTGAACCCAGTTGGTACAGCCGCAGTTAATGCACCAAAACGTCCACTTTCTCATAACATATCGAACCACACCTCCCCCTTTCTGCCCAACACTCTACTTTCTGAATCTCATCTAACCCTTTAGTTGGAATTCAAATCTTTCAATGACATTTAACAACATGTCAGAGATAACAAGAGTAGCCAAGTTCTTCATTCCTGTGTAACGCAGCGACAATGACATTATCATGCTTTATTGTATTTATAGGAAAAATGTCGCTTGGTAGATTGTCCATGGTAACTTTAGTGTGGAGTTGCCATGAGGACAAATCAAAAGGCTGAATGGCAGTTTATAAAGTTCACATTCAGTTATTTTTAGCACAAAAAGGAAAACTATAATTCAAACAGCCAGTACCAGGTCATTGCTTTGTGCTGGTTCAACGTAAATAGCAAGGCTTTACAGCAGCACTAATCTAGAAAATTGGAGACAATTATTGATTTTACAGATGAAGTGGAGCAATAAATATGAATTTCTCACTGTTTTGGAAGGTTCATGCCTCAGAGAGTGGCAGAAAAAATTGTTGTGATGTTATGGCTTAAGTCACTCCTGCATGATGACTTCAGCTTGTACAAGGGGACATAGTTACAAATTGAGGGGTGACATATTTAAGACAGATGTCAGAAGCAGGTTCTTTACTCAGAGAGTGGTAAGGGCGTGGAACGCCCTGCCTGCCAATGTAGTTAACTCAGCCACATTAGGGGCACTTAAACAGTCCTTGGATAAGCATATGGATAATGATGGGATAGTGTAGGGGAAGGGGCTTAGATTAGTTCACAGGCCGGCGCAACATCCAGGGCCGAAGGGTCTGTTCTGCACTGTATTGTTCCATGTTCTATGTTCTATGATGGGAATGGTAGTGACGTGGACTAAAGTGTGCATTCTAGCAATGTGGAAAATGTACCAGAAATGTCAATATGACTTTCCCCTTCTTGTGTCCATCCATGTAAAGCATACTGTAAATTTCAGGACCTGAGAGTCTAGAAATGATACAAATACATAACATAGACTCATCAAATTTCTCAGTACATGAGATACTAAACCAGATAACTCTTTGGGGTGGCACGGTGGTTAACACTGCTGCCTCACAGCACCAGGGACCTGGGTTCAATTCCAGCCTCGGGTGACTGTCAGTGTGGAGTTTGCACGTTCTCCCTGTCTCTGTATGGGTTTCCTCCAGATGCTCTGGGTTCCTCCAGATGCTCCAGTTTCCTTCCACAGTCTGAAGATGTACAGGTTAGGTGGATTGGCCAGGCTAAATTGCCTAGAATGTCCAAGGATATGTAGCTTATGTGGGTTATCAGGGAATGGGTCTGCGTGGGATGCACGAAGGGTTGGCGTGGTCTTGTTGGGCCAAAGGGCCTGTTTTCACACTGTAGGGATCCTATGATCTAAATATCAGAGGCAATTCATATAAAATTATTAATTGTTTAATTGTAATGTTTCCACAACAATCTCCATGCTCAGATTACCCGCTTTGGAACGGACTTTACACAGTGGCCAATAGGTCAGTGTTTCAGTGATGTGGGTAATTTGAATCACCATGCCAGGAACTGAAATTTCTTGCATTGTCTGCAAGAAGACAACAATATTAGATGGGCTGCTATAAACCTCAGAATTTTAATCTCAAATTAAGGAACATTCATAGGGACCATTTTGTGCTGTGCTTTTCGATTTAAAATGATCCTGGTTCTTGCTGTGTACATTTCAATGACAAATCTGAACATGTATTGCATCTGAAAAGTAAGTTCTACAGAAATATTTTATGATAAATTATACCCTCACTTCAGATTCAGACTCATTAGTTCCAAGGTAACCGAGCCTGTACAGTAAAGATAAGAGATAAATACTGAAAATCTGTAGCAGAAAATGTTAAAAATATTCAGCCTGTCGATGCACGCTTCAGAAAAGGATGGTAATATGGACAGGACAATTCATCAGATGTTTAACTGGAGCAGCACTTTGAAAAAATGTTGCTTTAAACACAGGGTGCTGGCATTTTGCCAGTCCTGAGTCAACTGCATTGTGCTTGATATTACTCCATAACAGTATAGGAATGTTGCTGCATTACTTTCCCACTAGTTTAATACAGTGCAATCTTCTAACATCTGCTGTGTTATATTATTATCCTGCATTATGAAGCTTCTTTTGAAAAATAAATGCAGGAGTCTTATCAATTTAAGCATGCTGCCTTTGAAAAAAAAATACAGCCATGGAGTCAGTAACTGCCTGTGGGAAAGTTCCCTGCCCTCTGACCATTCAGAAAGAGATCTGATCAAAGAATGTGCAGGGATCTGCCATTAACTCATTTTGTTCTGTGGTTGGTTAAAGAAGAAATGACCCTATTCTAACTTCACTGCAACAATCAAAATGAACATGAACATGAGGAAGGATCACTGGACCTGAAATGTTAACACTGATTCCTCTTTGCAGGTGCTGCCAGGCCTGCTGAGCTTTTCCAGCAACTTCTGTTTTTGTTTCTGAATGTGATCATTGTCTTTTTTTTTCCCAGTGTATGTGTATTGGATGTGGTAACACCATCAAACTCATCTCATTGAGAACAACAAGGAAGCTAATTTCTGCTTCCAGTCTCCTTTGCTACTCCCAGGAAGCAGCTCACATTCACTGGGTTTCCATTCAGAGATACCAGCAATTCTGCAAAGCTCCACTCAGCAGCTGCTCTTCACGTTGACAGCCTAAAGAACTGCCATGGTGCATTAGCCATTTCTGATATCAGCACACACACACAACTTCCAATTCAAGTTACATAATGGTGATCAGATGTAAGAACTCTAGTTGGTCTTGATCCTTATTTCTCCAGAGGGTTTGTGTCCAATGGTTTGGGCAAGATCTCTCAGTTAGGGTGTACTGCAGCACCGGGCTGTACTTATCCCAGAAGCAATTGTCTAATTGTAGAATGGCAGATACAAAGCCAGATCATAATTAATAAGCATGTGTGGGATAATGAAGGCTGAGGAATGTGTTCAGAGGATTTAAATTGACAGCTTTGGATGTCTCAGACAGAAGTGTAGAGCTTAAGTGGTTTGTTACCACAACTAGATCCGATTTCAATCTTTATCTCTTTGCTGAGTGATATTAAGCTGCCTCTAAAGGCTTCAGTAAGGTGGAACTTCCTTCAGCACTGTGGCTGTACCTATAACACATGCACACAGTTGTTCATAGTGCTGACTCACCTTCTCAAGGGCAATTAGGGAAAGGCAACAAATGCTGCCCTGTCTTATGATGCTGACATCCACAAAAGAACAGAAATTGGAAGTTCTGAGCAAACATTGAAAAGCATTATGGTGCTCTGACTTCCAAAAACCCTTTGAATTTGCACCAAATGGAATTAGGACTTTAAAATGTATGTTTAATTGTTCTTTTGCAGGGCATGGGTGTCACCGGCAATGCTGGTTCAGGGGACCATTAACAGCCAACCACAATGGTGTGGGTCTGGAGTCTCATATAGGCTAACTGCCTGAATTACACACGGCTTTCACTCATTGTATTCACTCACTCAGTGAGAAAGGTATGATCTCCTTCAAGGTGCCCTCACTTGCAAGGTGTGAAGGAGGTGGCATTGAGCACCAATATGCAGGAGGAATGCCAGTTAGGTACCTCAGGGCACTGAGAGGTTGGTGGTCCAGCCGTAATATCACTGGGCTAGTAATTCTAAACCCTAGACTGTGTTTTTGGGATATGTGTTAATATACTATACCAGTGCATTGTGAAATTTAAATTAAATAAAATCTGGAGTTAAAAATCCATGACTATATAATCAGTTGATTGTTGTAAAACTCATCTGGTTCATTACTGCCCTTTAGGGAAGGAAATCTGCCTTCCTTACCTGGTCTGGCCTCCAAGTAACTGCTACCATATGGTTAACTCATATCTGTCTGCTGAAACAGCCCAGCAAACTACTCAGTTGCATCAAACTGCTACAAAATGTATTGAAAGCAACAAAACTGAACATACCACAAGGGCAGCAAATGCATGGGAACACTCACGCCTGCAACACAGCCACCATTGCAGACGGTAGAATTTGAATTCAATAAGAATCTGGGATTAAGTGTCTAATGATGATCATTGAAACCATTGTCAAATCTCGCTGCACTTATGTTCTCTTGACCTTGTCTGCTTATTTGACGACTGTCCTGGCTTCTTCAGCATGCTTCTTGTCTGCTTTGGTTTCTTCAACATCTCTGTCAGTTTCCTTTTTTTCCCTTGTCTGAGGAAACATTTGGACCATCCATCTTCCTATCTTTTCAGTTGTACAGCTGTTGTGCAGCTAGTTTGTGCAGGATGGAGTAAACATTCATCATTCTGCTCAATGAGTAACATAATATTCCTTTCTGATCTGCCAGACCAAGGAGGCACATTTCCAGAAAGCCAATTCTCTATTCAGTGATGCTTCAGTAAATATATAGGCAGCATTTTTATGCTGTTCAGCATCAGTCTGAAGTATCACACTGAGATCATTTGCCATTCCTTCTGGCCTACCTCTTGTCAGAGCTCTGGAGTCAATACAGGGGAGTGAATATTCATGGAACTGGAGAGATTTGTAGGATGCAAACATTATGATAGCTGCCTGGAAAGCAGGTGCACACCTTCAGGAATTGTTGCTTGTGCTCACAAATGGTGTTGGACATTGAGAGGGTGAAATTCCTTCTGTTCAGGACCCAGACTGTATGATGTGCCCCATCGAGCAGGCAACGGCCCTGGGTACCCGAGCGAACCCAGTGAATCCAACATCTCAGGCAACTTGGCTGTGTGTGGTCTTTCCTTTAAAGTATCAGGCACCTTGGGCTCTCTGCATCAATGATAAATAGCAGAAACTCTTCTGCTTTGCTTTAAAAATTATGCACTGCCAACTGGGAGATGCCACATATGCCCCTTTTCGAGGTTTGATAGGAGCCTGTGGCAGGTGCTGGGTGCTCAACTACAGCTGCAGCTCCCTATTTCTGTTGGCACTGTATATTACTCCTTCTTAACCTCACCAATGCTATTACAGCTGCTGGGTTACATTGGTCAAATACTTAGCCTGCCAAATACTGATTTGTGAAGAAATACAAGAAATGAAATGCTTGTTTTACTTTTGAGATCTCTATGGTCAAGCAGCTCTTCAAGTCTTGTCGGGCTGTTTTTGCATTGTTGAAAACTTTTTCTATCAGTCTTTTTACCTTCAGCACACCCTTAGTTCTTCTTTGGTCACGTCATGTGACTTTTAGCCCTTTTGCTTAATATATCCCTAAATATTCATGCTATTCCCTGGATTCCATTCCAATCCAGATCCCCAAGGTGGGACTTGAACCTGGGTGTCCTAGTTCAGGGGTAGTGACACTACCACTGTGCCACTACAGCCCCTATGCCCAACCTTTTGAATATTCTCTAAATAACCGGTGGCTCAGTGGTTAGCACTGCTGCTTCACAGTGTGAAGGACCCAGGTTCAATTCAACGCTTGGGCGACTGTTTCTGTGAAGTTTGCACAATCCCCCCATTCTGTGTGGGTTTCCTCCCACAGTCCAAAGATGTGCAGGGTAGGTGGACTGGCTAAATTGCCCATAGTGTTCAGGGATATGTAGATTGTGTGGGTTATAGGGTGACGGCTCTGGATAGAATTCTCTGAGAATCAGTGTGAGCCGAAGAGCCTGTCTCCCCACTGTAGGGATTCTATGATATATGAACATGTTTGGGGATATTACTACACACCTCTGGTGCAGGTGGGGCTTGAACTGGCTCAGATGCAGTGAAACTACCACTGTGTCACACCAGCCCCCTATGCCCATCCTTCTACTTAAACAACCTCTCCTTTAATTCACCTGCTCTCCCTCACCCCCTCCCTCCCCCAAGTACATAACTACCCCACTGTGTTCCTCACCCTAAATATGGCAGTCCATGTACTTCCCTGTCCCCCTTGCTCACATCAATGTGATTTTCCCCTCTGTCTTTCAGTTCCCTCCTCTCTTCTGGATTCTTGCAGTGCCCCTGATGGCTACAATCTTAAGTCACATTCCCTACCACTCTTTTCTACCTAACCCACTTTGATATGAACCTCTGAGTTGAGCCCCAGTTTTGAGTGAGGCCACTTGCGTGCCTCGGTCAGGTTTACTGGTGTCGGCCAGTGCGGTTGCTTTACTCAAGCAGGTCCGTTGCCTCAGTCAGGATTCACCCTTTACACTCAGAGTTTGTGCAAAGAAATGGCTTGTTTACAAAGGAGCCATATGACTGGCAAAGTCTGTACTCCCTAGAGATTGGGGGAAGAGGGCCACACTGCCAGTGGCACACCTTATATAAGCAGTCTGGTCTGTGCACATGCGTGTTTCCGAAAAAGGTTACACCTTGGACTATAAAAACAAAACAGGCTCTCGACCATTAGGTTTGGAAAAGGTGACTCGATGGAAAGGTTCTGAGTATTTATTATCGAAATCTTAATCCCCAATTGTGGAACCATTGAGAGTTTGGGTGCATTATGTATCCAGTCACAATAAAAATATAAACAAGTAAAAAGAATAAAGGACATATTGCAAAATGAGTACACTAAAATTTGGAGATTGCTATTGTGAAATTGCAGATCAGACCTTAAGTGCTGGGTCCAGTCTAATGCCTGAGACACAAACGAAACATCAGGTCCCAGAGATAGTACAGGGAAAGATTATGAAAACAGTCCTGAGTATCAGAGGCCTCAGTAAGGAAGGCAAAGAGAAAATTATGTCTTCCAAGCTTGCAAGATGACAACCAAAGGGTTCTCATAACATTGTTTGTTATTGCAATGTAGAAAATGTCCTTCCGAAACAACATTTTATCACATGAGCAGCAATGTAGGAGAATGGAGATGTAAAACCCTGAAATTATTTGAAATAATTGCACATTGAGAGTAGTGGCCTGCAGTTTGTTTTCTTCTGGATAGAGGGATATGTAGTAAATGGTCATGATCCACAGTTTACCACTTTGTGGACTGAGTGGTGTGTATGACAGAGGGAACAGACACCGGGGAGTGATTACAAGGCAGTAACCTAATCAACAGGTCAAATGATGTCATAAACCACAAGCATGAGGCTTGAGCAGTTTATAACTGTCATCTAAACCTCAAGATGAAATTACAGGCTGGGAATTGCTAAGAGTACCTCTTTTTTAGCAAATGTATTCTGAGCTCTTTGAGTGACTTAGTGTGTAAATACATCAAGTGGTGCCAGACTGTGCCATTTCCTGGTTTATACTGAGTTAGCAGATCTCAGCTGCAATGGAAAGAAGGCTGCTACAATTAGCTTTAGTAGCTCCAGGTCAGGCAAGAAAAATAAAATAATTGGCTGAAACATGTAAAACTGCAGCTGTTAAGAAGGCATATCATGCATGCATAAATCTCTCATTCGGGTTTCAATCAGTGACACTAATTTCTTAAATTCTTAACTTGGTGACTATAGAGCTTAAGAAATGCTGCAAAAAAATACACATCGTAAGCAGTCATGGCATCAAAGACAGCACATCAGCACAAAAGGAGCCTGAAAATTCATGCACAAAGCAATTTATTACTCAATTTACTGCCTACATTATGATTGTACCTGATAGTCACACTGTGCATAAATCAAGAACATAAATCAACCGTTACAATGCGCGATCTCTACATTTGCAGATGAGTCACGTTGACACTTCGAATCCAGGTTAGGAATGTAATGGCCCTCAGTTGTCTGAACCATGATAATTTGGATCCTGTTATATAAATGCTATGTAAGCTTTCAATCACTCAAACCAGATGCAGGTAGACTTTACAAATAATGAGCTTGTTACACGTTTTGAACTATTCTAATGTATATTTCCATCTCTCAGTTTAGCCCTTCTAGGGTCATAAACTGCTCCACAAACGTGGATAGCAGACAAGATGAAAAATTGTTAATGTCATTCAAATCCAACTGCCAGCTACAATCAGCTGTGGCTATGAATCTTCAACGTATCCAACAGGCAAAATCAGATAATTGCTATGTGAAGATGTGCAGGTTCTAAGCTGCACCCAACAACTGGGTGACACAATATTGGTGCACTGATGTCCCCATGGTGAAATGCAATGTTATCTGAAAGTCCAACCCTTTTATCCTCAAAGTGATGGAGGAAAAATTTGCAAGTGCATAGAACAACCATTTTATTCCCTGACACATTAGATGTACTGTACAAAATAATTATGCTGAAACTATTAAAATCATTTATAATTAAGACACAAACCAAAACAACAAGCCCTTGAATGTCCGTGCATGGAAGACATTAGGTAACAGGTTTCTCTAAACCATAAAATTCATGTTATTACCCGATATAATGCATTTACAAACATGATAACAGACTGTGTTCACAGGATAGTATTTAATAGATGCTGGGTGAATTTACAAACCAGCGTCTTACTCATTTGGTATAACTCAGTGCATTGAGCAGATTATAAAACCAACAAGCTGAAGTCCATTTATTCATGGCAAAATAAATATCCATCTTTGTGTTGTGCAAACATGTACTCTGTGACAGGTCCTATGTAATTATTTAACATCGGTATCTTCAATTGTAAAACTAATCTTAAAAATCAGCTTCCTTTCCCAGAAATAAAGTGAACATTTTAAATAAACTATCTAATACTGCATATGTGATCTCTAAAGCTCTGGTATCTTCGACAGTAAGTGAATCAAGTGCTATTTCAAATACAGTTTTTTGAGGCACAGTCATTGAAAGATTTATAGGACAAAGTGTCTCAAGTGGCTGGAACAAACTATCAGCATATATCTCCCTTGGCATAAGTCACTCCTGCTAAGTGCCAAGCCAGTAGTATTTTCTAGACTGGTCCACAGTGTGAATTAATAATTGAGCCACATGAGTTCCTACTACAGATTCTGTACAGCTTACACCCTGTGTGGGAAATGCGAAACTGAAACCCAAGTAAATATTGTGCCTGGCTTAGGTAAGGATGCTATTTCATAGCATCAATTGATCTTTAAAACGACACTGCCAGTCACTAAGTTACAATTACAAAAAATAAACTGCCCTTTTCAGTCTCAACAAACTTTAAATGGTCATTAACTTGTGGACAATGTGGAAGAGTGTCTAACAGTGAGTGGAAGAATACCTTTCATGCACCATGTGAGTGACAGCGACTAATGTTAACTCTAATTAAGTGAAATGGTGGTTTACCTTAAAAAGAACTTCTAAAAATACAGTTGATTCTTAACAAATAGGAAAGAGGTACATGAAACATGAATCTTCAAATCAGCTGATCCTCCTGCTGTTCATAAGTGAGCCACAGAACAGCTACACTGGACCACTTATATTTAAACCTACTCCAATCCATCGATTAAATAAAATGTACTAGATTATCAACTTGGTGAATGCCCAAGGCAATCATTATCCACTACTGAAGAAGCTGGCCCCTCTTCCTAGCATCTCAGAATCGTCCTTTTGAGCATTTTAAATGATCTTGGGTTCCTTAATGGTTAACAAATTGTGCTGATTTGCTATCGATGAGCTATTATTTAGGATAAACTCATCAAGTTAGAAAGTGAACCAGACTCGTTCCTAAACTTTTTCCCCAGATTAAATTCAAATCTTTCAGTAATTCATGTTTAACTATGTCTATGTTAGCAGCGAATGTAAGGCAGAAACTTAAATGAAAGTGAAATAAGGCCCATTTCCTCATCTCCCACTGAATTCTCAAGATCAACTCCCTTAGCTCAGTCAGGTTTTATGTCTCACCTTCCCAAAATTATAGCTCTAACTTATAAACAGTAAATCATGTACTTAACAGACATTTAGAACCATAAAGAAATATATCCATAAGAAATAGGAACAGGTGTATTCCTCTTGAGCTTGTTCTGCCATTCAATAGAATCATGGCTGTGTCAGGAGAGAAGTTGAAATAAATAACTCTACATTATGTGAACTAATGACCTATGTCTGTAAGTATCTATAACCAGTAACTGTTCTTCAAATGAATCTTTAAAATAATGAATCTGATTCCCTCACTTTTATTATCCTAAAATCAAATCCAATCAGCTGTCATTTAACTGGCATGAAAGATTTGGCTTTGTGCTTTAGGGGCTAGACAAATTCAGTGACAAAAGTTATTTCATGAAGATTTTCCTTAATATAGTAAAGCCCTTGCCAGCACGTTATGGTCCCCCAAAAGGATTTTCTCATAGCCAACTAATGCACAGAGCTAACATGAAACTGACTGGACTTGCTCAGACTGAGCACTACCAGATCTGCTAGTCTGAGTTTGAAGTGAGTACCTTTCACACTTCTAGACAGTTCACACTTTTTTTTCACATTACGGAAGATTCCACAGTCAGAAACATTTAGGTGTGAACACAACCACTGAGCACCGCCCGAACATAATTCTGTTTGAGCTGCAGCCAGTGAAGTGAAATCACACTGCAATGTAAACAGGACAGACTCAAAGCTAGGCCAGCTTTCACATTTCAGACAAATCCGCAGCAGAAGAAAAGCTTTTGGAAAAGGTTCAGCTGTATTTTTTGCTGCTTCACCTGCATTGGGTCTTTTTTTAAAACAGTGCGTCATTTTGGGTGATAGTTACTTTCACATTATGGTGAAATATTTTGTTAGAACTGAAATGTGTGCAATAATGCACAGTGTTACCGATACAACCCATTGATCATATCATTGAACAGGTCCTGAAACTACGCAAGTGTCCTATGAGACTAGCTAATTATACACATTGAAAATTACAACAGGAAATTCCTTGACATACAACAATAGTTCGAGTTGTTGCTTAATATGGTGAATGTGAATGAGGTTAAGCCTTCTCAGCTCATGGTGCAAAATGAAACACGTACTGTGGCATGGGCTGCCTGCGGCTGAGCTCACACAAGTCAACAGTCAATCATATTTTAAACAGAACATTGCTAGTTGATGCTAAGCAACCTCAGAAAACAGTGGTCAAATGAGACAGTTTTAATTTCCTGTTTCCACTGTTACTTCCCTTTCTGTCATCCAGAAATCATTGTGATTTGTCAGTTACTACTCAATAATTATTTTAAAATTTTATTTTTTCCAGTAAACAGATAGTGACTAAGGTGTGGCTACATAGCGCAATTCAGTGCTTTCCCTGCATTACCAAAAGACATTACATTTATACAAATACCCGCTATGGTGAGAACCATGAGCTAACATCCTTTGTGGAAATTCTGTGGGGTGTGACTGGCATCTTATATTTTCTATATTTATCTTCGATATTATTGCCATTTGGGATATTCTTCTTCACTACAAGACAGACAAAATTATCGGCCAGCTTTGGCTGCTTTCAAACCCAGAGGTAAAAGGCAGTTTTCTAGCATATTGTTCAACATAAAATATTCTCAAATACAAATTCCACTGGTGCCTTAACATTAAAATTTGCAGAGAAGTATGAGAAAAATGTGGATAGATTTACAAAGCAAGAAGTATCCACATGAAGAATTGTGTACTGTCATAATTTTCTAAGGACTGTGAGGAGACAGAGTTCCTTTATCACACAGACATACAGTAAATAAATGCTGCACAGTCAGCCACTGGTACTGCAGGGCTGCCTTAATGATGAAATCAGACTTTCAGGAAGTCTAGTTAAGAATAGATTATTATTTGGGCGTCCGATGCACACTCTGAGTGTAGTACCAACAATGTAACTTCCCCATGACTAAGCCATGTGCAATGTTGTGATCTTGTCAAATAAACCACATTAAACTGAAGTTTTGTCATTGTGAATATCATATGAGGTATTGTGTTATACTTTGGGGTTGGGAAGAATAAAATCAGGAACCAGATATGTAATAACTCAACAGAGGCCTGTGCCCCGTAATCGAGTCATCCTTTACTTACACACGCATAGTACTTGACACTGGTCCAGCTCTCTCAGAGCCAGCTCTCAGAGTGATCAGAACCTCTGAGCCAAGATAATAAAATGTGAGGCTGGATGAACACAGCAGGCCCAGCAGCATCTCAGGAGCACAAAAGCTGACGTTTCGGGCCTAGACCCTTCATCAGAGAGGGGGATGGGGTGAGGGTTCTGGAATAAATAGGGAGAGAGGGGGAGGCGGACTGAAGATGGAGAGAAAAGAAGATAGGTGGAGAGGAGAGTATAGGTGGGGAGGTAGGGAGGGGATAGGTCAGTCCAGGGAAGACGGACAGGTCAAGGAGGTGGGATGAGTTTGGTAGGTAGGAGATGGAGGTGCGGCTTGGGGTGGGAGGAAGGGATGGGTGAGAGGAAGAACAGGTTAGGGAGACAGAGACAGGTTGGACTGGTTTTGGGATGCAGTGGGTGGAGGGGAAGAGCTGGGCTGGTTGTGTGGTGCAGTGGGGGGAGGGGACGAACTGGGCTGGTTTTGGGATGCAGTGGGGGAAGGGGAGATTTTGAAGCTGGTGAAGTCCACATTGATACCATAGGGCTGCAGGGTTCCCGAGCGGAATACGAGTTGCTGTTCCTGCAACCTTCGGGTGGCATCATTGTGGCACTGCAGGAGGCCCATGATGGACATGTCATCTAAAGAATGAGAGGGGGAGTGGAAATGGTTTGCGACTGGAAGGTGCAGTTGTTTATTGCGAACCGAGCGGAGGTGTTCTGCAAAGCGGTCTCCAAGCCTCCGCTTGGTTTCCCCAATGTAGGGGGAGCCACACCGGGTACAGTGGAAACAGTATACCACATTGGCAGATGTGCAGGTGAACCTCTGCTTAATATGGAAAGTCATCTTGGGGCCTGGGATAGGGGTGAGGGAGGAGGTGTGGGGGAAAGTGTAGCATTTCCTGCGGTTGCAGGGGAAGGTGCCGGGTGTGGTGGGGTTGGAGAGCAGTTTGGAGCAAACACGGGAGTCACGGAGAGAGTGGTCTCTCCGGAAAGCAGACAAGGGTGGGGATGGAAAAATATCTTGGGTGGTGGGGTGGGATTGTAGATGGCGAAAGTGTCGGAGGATGATGTGTTGTATCCGGAGGTTGGTGGGGTGGTGTGTGAGAACGAGGGGGATCCTCTGATGGGGGGTTGTGGCGGAGGCGGGGTGTGAGGGACGTGTTGCGGGAAATGCGGGAGACGCAGTCAAGGGCATTCTCAACCACTGTGGGGGGAAAGTTGCGGTCCTTGAAGAACTTGGACTTCTGGGATGTGTGGGAGTGGAATGCCTCATCGTGGGAGCAGATGCGGCGGAGGCGGAGGAATTGGGAATAGGGGATGGAATTTTTGCAGGAGGGTGGGTGGGAGGAGGTGTATTCGAGGTAGCTGTGAGAGTCGGTGGGCTTGAAATGGACATCAGTTACAAGCTGGTTGCCTGAGATGGAGACTGAGAGGTCCAGGAAGGTGAGGGATGTGCTGGAGATGGCCCAGGTGAACTGAAGGTTGGGGTGGAAGGTGTTGGTGAAGTGGATGAACTGTTCGAGCTCCTCTGGGGAGCAAGAGGCGGCGCCGATACAGTCATCAATGTAACGGAGGAAGAGGTGGGGTTTGGGGCCTGTGTAGGTGCGGAAGATGGACTGTTCCACGTAACCTACAAAGAGGCAGGCATAGCTGGGGCCCATGCGGGTGCCCATGGCCACCCCCTTAGTCTGTAGGAAGTGGGAGAACCTCTGAGCCTCCTGTTTATATCAGATTAACAGCCCCAATTACAGAACTCATTTTCTATGAGGTCCCCGGGCTAACCTCATTATAATCATGACATCCCTCTCCCTCTGAGTCCGGGGATATAGGCCTGCTCTTTTTCTTGCAGCCTGTCCTGGGACATTTTCACACTGGGTCTGGTTCCTCTGACTCAGCCTCGGATATGGGCAACATGCACTGGACCGTGGTGCCGGAGCAGCTTGGAAGAATTTCGCCTTTTTCTTCAGGCGATAAAGGCATGCATGCTGCAACATCTGCCACACCTATCTCAGACTCAGAAGTTTCTTCGACGCTAGGTGGTGGGGAAGAACCCACAGGTTTCGACAGCCCTTCTGGCTGTTCTGAGGGGGGGCCAGGTATGTTTTGCTCCCATTTGTGAGTTTGCAGCTTTCATGTGATCCACTTGCTTGTTCAGGACCACTTATCATACCCGAACTTTGTAAATACCAGAAGTCTTCTCCCCATTTGCAACTCTGCTGGAGCTATCCTTGTAGTTGCAGGAGGGTTGAAGCTGTAGGCTGTATATTAAACTTGCCTTCAAAGTTTGAACTGTTCTTTCCACCAGACCTTTGGACAATGAGTAGTATTGAGCTGTTCTTACATGATGAATACCATTCAACTTTAGGAAATATTTGAATTCCCTGCAGGTAAATGACGGCCCATCATCTGTGACCAACACTTCCAGGAACCTGTCTTTTACAATAGATTCTCACAGCTTTTCTACTGTTGTCCTTGCGTTTGACCAATGAACTCTCTGCACACCCAATCACTTTCAGTGGGTGTCCACAAGGGCAATGAATGCTGAGCCTGTGGAAGAGTCAGCATGGCTGACATGAAATTGACTCGAGGGTTTACCCGGCCATTCCCGTGAAAATGGGGGAGCTGCTGGTGGTGTAACTTTTGTTCTTGTTGGCACTCTGGGCACTGCCCCACCGACGTGGCTATGTCTGCATTCAGTCCTGGCCACCAGACATAACTTCTCACCAACGTCTTTATTTTGAACAACTGGATGACCCTGGTGGAGTTCAGCCAGTATCTGGTGGTGACCTTTGCTCAGGATAATCGCTCTTGCTCGCTGTAATGTAATGCCATTCTCTACGGTGATCAGGTCTCACAGAGTCCAGAAAGGTTTCAGTTCTGGTTCTGATGGTCCTTATGCTTTCCCCATCACCCTCAGCTGTTTTAGTTTTGTCAGGACCAGCTCTTCTTGCATCCACAGTCTGATACCATCAGCGGTGACCAGAAAGGTGTCCAGAAAGTTTAAAACCAGAATAGACTCTTCCAGGGAAGGCATCAATGATGTACCTGACAGCAAGAGGAAACTCACGGCATTATTACTTGGCCTCTTGAAAGGTGTTCCAATTTGTAACTGTATGCACTTAGAATGACAGCCCAATGCTGACTTTGACTTGAAGATATGGGAGGCATGGCCTAGTCTTCTTTGAGTAGCCCTAGTAGGCGTTTGTGGTCTATTACTATTACAAATTTATGTCTACAAACTACTGGTGGAACTTTCTCACACCAAAAATGACCGCCAAGTGTTCCTTCTCTATCTGGGCGTATTTGTGCTGTACATCAGCCAACTCCAGGAAGCAAATGCTGATGGGTGTTCCTCTTCATTGGGCCACCTATGAGTCAACACTACTTTAATACCATACAGGGAGGCTTCACACGTCAGCACCTGATCTCACTTGGAATTATAGTGTGCCAGCACCTTAGGCAATGATAGCTGCTTCTTCGTTTCCCTAAAGGCTACGTCTTGGCTATGAGACCATTTTCAAAGCTGACCCTTTTTCAATAGCAGATGCAAGGGTGCCAGGATGGAGGCCGGGTGATGTACAAACTTCTTGTAATAATTCACCAACACAAGGAAAGACCCAAATTCCGGTATAGACACGGGAGCTGGGGCACCTTTGATCGCCCTCACTTTATCTTCCAATGAGTGTAACCTGGTTGTCTGAAGCCCCAGTAGTTCACTCTGAGTGCCTGGAACACACATTTTCCATTCTAAGGCATATGCCCACCTTGAAGAAACATCTAAGGATTATGCCCAAGTTCTCTAAGTGCTTTTTATTGCACTTCCCTGTTATTAGCACATCATCTCGATAAATGCTGATCCGGTAGACCTTGAAAATGTTCTCCACCATCTGCTGAAAAATTGCACATGCTGACACTACCCCAAATGGCAGTCTCGTTTATTGGTACTTCAGGAATTCTCATCAAATCACAATTGCAGGTACGCATGGCTCATGTCCAGCTTCGTGAAGGACATTCACCCCCTCCCCTCCCTGCAAGCTTGTAAAAAAATCCTCTATGTGAGGGATCGGGTATTTATCCAGCTGCAAGAAATGTTATACGGATTATTTAAAATCCCAGCAAAGGCGAACCGACCCCTCAGGCTTCACAATCAGAACAACTGGCACTGCCGATTCTGCAAACTGCACTGTTCTGAAGATTCCTTCACTTTCTAGCCTCCTGATTTTCACCTTTACTTTTGCCCATGAAGTAGATAGCACTGGGCAGACCTTGCAGAATCATGGAATTACCTCCTAGTCAATGTGCAGGGTGGCCTTGGCTCCTTTGATAGTACCTAGACCTTCCTGAAAAACGTCCAGGTATTTCACTAGAAATTCACTCAGGCAGCTCCTTTGTATATGGAAAATGTTGAGACAGGCGTGGTGAATCTTTCACAACCAATTTCGCCCCATGCCTTTTACTACGATCAGTAGTAAGTGAACCAGTTGCTTCTCATACGAGACCGGAATCGAAGTTGTACCCTCAATCTGTAAAGGCTCCCCGGTGTACGGCGTAAGCCGAGGTCTTATGCAAACTCAAGGGTTGGAGTCCAGGACGAATTCTGTCGAAAACCGATTCTGCAATCACTGATACAGACACACTGGTTTCAACCCCCATTAGAACGTTAGCCGGACGTATATTTTGATTGGTTCTGATTCGGATGTTGCCAAGCAATTTAACTGCTCTAAACCAGGTATAGGTAGGGTTTTAAGGATGTGCACTCTCCCAGGTACCAGCCTATGAGTTCTCTTATTCAAGTTAGATCTGATGGGACTCCTTTGCTGACTCAAGTTTGCATACCAGCAGCAACTACAATGGCTTGCCAGCCCAGATCTGAAGAAAATTTTAACTGTTTGGCCAAGACTTGGCTTTGTTTTGGGGCTTTGCTGTGGGCTGACCTTGAGTCCGTCTGTTCAGGATATGGCCTGAGTGTGGCTATGCAACTGCCTTCAGTCAAGTGGTATTCCCCAAGATCAGTCAGACTAGTGAGGGTGTTCACTTCCATCGGAATACCCTGTAACTCATATGCTCCACTTGTGGCATTTTCCAATGTTGCAGAGCATGTTTGAAGTCCAGTTGGGCTTCAGCTAGTAGGCGTTTTTGCATGGCTACATCATTAATCCCACACACCAAACAGTTTCTCAGCATCTCATTAAGGGTTAAACCAAAGTCATGAGCTTCTGCCAGTTAACTTAACCCAGTCAAAAATCCCGACATGGATTTCAATGGTTCTTGAACTGCTGAGTAAAACCAATAGCATCTCAGAATTAAAGGATGCTTAGGGTCATAATATTCCTTAACTAAATCCATCAACTCTTGAAAGGTTTTAGTATCTGGTGCCTGAGGAAATGCTAGGCTCCTAACAATCCAAAAAGCCGCAGGTCCACAAGCTGTCAGGAGAATTAGTAATTGCTTTCCATCTTCTCCAATGTCACTTGCTCAAAAAAAAGTATTCTTTCCACATACTGGGCCCAGTCTTTGATGGCAGGATCAAAAGAGTCAAGTTTCCCAAATAAGAGCTTGAGGCCAGAAACGCTCACCCCAATTCAAAGATGATTGCTGCAAGTGAATTTCTTCAGAAGCACAGTTTTTCTCTCATTGTCACTGTAAGAACTCCACAGGGGCTGATATCCCGTCAACTCCCATCTTAACATGCACATAATACACACTGGTCCTGCTTCCTCAGAGTCGGCTCTCAGAGTGAACAGAACTTTGGATACCCCTGTTTATATCTGTCAACCAAGGCTCCCTGATTGGATCAGGTTAACAGCATAAATCAGGGAACTCATATTCTAAGATGCCCATCTGGCTGTTCTCATTACAATCACTACAAGATACTGGATATTGGCTGCCATAAAATAAAAGATGATTGAATTATACAATAAATACAAGTCATAGCTGAAGTACTGAACGGCTGAACAAAAGGCTCAGCAAAAGGGACCACGCACTTAAGTAATGATCAGACAAACAGACACATCAATATTACAGTAGAAAATGTGATGTCTCATAAAACTGTTCATGTGGAAAATACGCAAGAAAATCTTTTTTTGAAACTTATAATTCCTGAGGATCTTGGATAAATTGACAAATTCAATGCAGAATTCTCTGAGTTAACCTGCAGTGATTTACCCAAAATTATTAATAGTGATTACATCATGCAGCAAGACAGTCCCTGATAACTCTCTCAGTAAAGGTCTGATCTCTAGTGCAGCGAGAAGTGAGTAAGAACAGTAATACTGAAATGTACGTGCAATTTGAGGGCAGTTCATCTCAGTTCCTTCATGCAGTAAACAGTCACAGGCTATTCTGGAAAAGTGCCACTGCATCTGCTGTAGAATAACAATACCTTGCTCTGGATACTATTCTGTGTAATATACTGGCTCCACAAATGTCTCACAATGTGTCTCCCATGGTTTAATTAGCACTGCTGTGAATGGAAAATCTCTGCCTGATCCTAGTAGGAGCTATAGGACATGAAGGAGGCCATTGTGAACTTGCAGTGAAAAGAAAACTGGCTAAAGGAGCTTGACTCGATTGTCCTGGATATTTTGCAATTGAATTCTGCTCAATGAGTCAGCAAATTAAATCTTTGGGAAATATACAACTTGACCCACATGGCAGATCTCAAAGCTCTCTCGGTATGATGGTGAACGGAACAACAGGACTGCTGGCTTCCAGCTCTAATGCGGTAAGAAAATATTCTGCAGCATCTTCATATTTCCCTTGGCCTTGTAGCACCTCCCCCAAGCTGTTCCAGGCCTCGTGGGATGTCGACTGAGCCTGAACAGCATCTCTCAGAAACTTTTCTGCCAAACTATTCCGGCCCATTTTGTGCAGTGTCCTTCCCTATAAAAGAATAAAACACAAAGATCACAGCTTTACACAGAGAATTAACATACATTATAACGCTCAGCAGAAGAAAATAGAAACCATGAATTTAGAAAAGTACTTCCATTAATGGAGCATCTTTCACGACCTCTGGACATTTCATTTCACACTACTGTTAATAAATTATGTTTGAAGGCTTGAAACATGTGGGCCAATACAGCAGCTATTTTTGCACACAAGTTCTCACAAAGAGCAGGATGTTAAAAGATCTGTGTTTGGTGGACCATGGCAGCAGCAGACCTTCATTGTCTTCCTCGGAAAAAATACCATGGGATGTTTCACTGTGATACTGACAGATTCTTGGGAAGAGAGAAGGGGAGTTGAATCAGAATGAATGGTTTGGGTGCAGGGAAATTAAAATCTTAAAGTTCAGGACTGTGGCCTGAAACCATGCATTTCCATTTTTAACTGAGGTGAGAAGGTGGCTGCGAGACCACTCACTCCAAAATAGTGAGCCTGCACTTGTCGTGCCTCACTAGGGTAGCTGGAGTTCAGGCCCACACCCCCATTTCTGGAGTCATTAAAAAACAGTTAAAGATTTTAAAAGGTACACAAAAAATCCCAAAGTACACAAAAATTCAGACCCTGGTTAACAGAAATCATGGAACAGGTTTCAATGCTTAACCAAATTACCATTTATTACAAGTACTCAGATTCAAGCTACAGAAAAACAATTTTACATTGGTAAATAATTAATTAAAATTCTAAACCCCCTCATAAATTTCCTCATATGCAACTTTGAAAGAAGGGAAAAAAAAGGGGTGTTATGGATGGAACTAAAGACTGGGAAAGCATTTTAATGGTACCCAAGATGATTCACATGAGTCTTGTGCTGGTCAGAATGCTGCTTCTCAATCTTCCCTTATTGGAGGTTTTTACTGGTTCACTTATAAAAGGCCACTGACTTATCAAGTAAAAGTCACAACTTACAACAACTGCTAAAGGAAAGACAAGTCAATTAACTTCAGGCTTAAAGTGACTTTTACTGGAGAGAACAGAAGTGGATCTTAAGTTGTAGGAGACCTGATGATTTCTCTGTACCTTGTTCACAGATCCAAGCTGTCCAGTTTCCTGAGACTAGTCTCATAGTTGTTACTATACAAAAGCCTTTGTCATCAATTACTGGTCATTAATCTACAGCCCAAACAGTTACTTGCACCAACTAAAAATCTCTATGTCCAAAAATCTTCAGCTCCAGTTCGTCTGCAATCTACTTTGGTTGAACAAGCAGCTCTGTAAGCAATGCTTGCAATAAGTGTCAGTTTACTTGCTTTCAAAATATCTAGCATCCTTAGTTTTAAAACAGATACTTTTCTTATTTCAGGCCACAATTAAAAATACAGGGAAAAAATGGTCTTTACACACATTAAATATTATAATAAGGCAGCAAGACTACTTCTAGTCATCAGCAAAGTGACGGAAGGTGTTGACGACAATGATACAGCTTTCACCCAAATATGGACAAATGAGCTGACTTCCAGAGAATGATTACTGATGAAATTAAGGTAACATTTGACACACTGTAAAACTTTTCAATTGGGATCAGGAGAAAAAGTCTACAATTGGAGACATACCTAACACAAGGGAAGATAGTTGTGATTTGTCAGAGGTTAATTTCTAAAGTTTGTGTCCTTGATAGATTTCTAGATATTAAAAATATCAAGGGATATGGGGACTGTGCAGGAAAATGGCACTGAGGTAGAATATCAGCCATGCTCTGGTTGAATGACAGGGTAGATTGGAAGGGCTGAAAGATCACTCAGTTTCCTATTTCCTCTGTTCCTATTCTCCTACGATTGCACAGTGATCAGCTCTACTTGCAAGTCGCGACAGTGAAGCCATCCATGTCTATATGCAGTACGACATAAATAACATCAGGGTGCAAGCTGATACATGAAAAGTGGCATTAACCGTAATAAGTATCAGTCAATGATCATTTCCAACAAGAGAAAATCTAACCATGTCCCTCGACATTCATCATCCACCAACAATTAACAATAATCTGTGATGAGGACGAGGGGTCACTATTGATTCAAACCTTAACTGCATGAGCCATATAAATACTATGGTTCAAGAGCAGGTCAGTGGCAGGGAATTCAATGGTAAATGATTTGCTCCTTGATCCAACATCTACAGGCACATTCAGGAGCATGATGGAAATCATGGAATACTCACGACTTGCCTGGATGAATGCTGCTCCAACAACATTTAAGAAGTTCAACATAACTTAGCACAAAGCAACATCTTGATCACCATCCCAGACACCACATTAAACATTCAATCTCTCTACCTTGATCATGGCTACTATGGGTACCATATAAAAAATACACTGGAGCAACGTGGCAGGGTTTCTTCAATGTACCAAACTGGAACCTCTATTGCCTTTGTCAACGGCTCCAGGGACATGGGATTTCAAGTCCCCTTCCAAGTCACACACCATCCTGACTTTAAAATATATGGGCATTTCTTTATCAAACAGCATACAAGAGTAGCTTTATCATACAGCTAATGATTTAAGATAGCATTTCACCATAATATGTTAAAAGACAAATAGGGATGGCCAGTAAATTCTGGGCTTACCAGCTACACCCGCAGAAAAGTCAAGAACTCTCACAAATGAAACTCTCTCATTCTTTGAAGCCGCAAAGACTTCACGGTGGTGGATTCCATCCAACATTCTTAGCTTCAAAACAGCAGCCTACAGTAGCATGCATACATTTCCGAAATACGACAGGAATGAGTCACTCTATTTGGACATGCATAATCTGATTCTACAGAGCAGTAATTCACTACTGTAATTTCAAACTTTCAACCTTTCACAGTTGAAGCTAAGTTGGGTTTTACATAACTCTCTCCCTTTATAAGTGAGTTTTGTTAATATTCCCCATTTATCCTTCCTTTCTACCAGGCTGGGAGGTTTCATTAACCAACTAATGCGATAAAATTTATTGACTAGTCACTGTTCTCTAAATTTGATCAAATTGTAATCTTGGTGATTTATCACAGTGCAAGTAACATCTGTGTTCTTAACTCCATTTCTAGTTATTTATGATTTACGTATTTTCAATTTGTGATTATTTATCATCTATTACAAATCTTCTCTGTCCTGTTGACTAGTCTCTCAAAGGTCTATTGGAACAGAAATAAGCATTCAGCCTCTTGAATTGTTCTGCATTCAGTTCAGGCACAGTGGTTGTATCACTGGAATAGTCATCCAGAGGCCTATACTAAAGTCACAGGCAGAAGTTCAATCCCAGGATCGGGTCCTTGTTATCAAGCTAATTTCCCGGCCCAGTCAACGCTGTTTCACCGCACATCAACTTACATCAGGCCAGAGACAAGTCAGCTGACCATTTCACAACAACGGGCACAGGCAAGAGGTGGGGAAAACAGGAAGCACCAAATGTGATTTTCAAAGCAAGCAGCATTCTGGGTAACCTCAAAGATAAAAGGTAGACCAATACCATCACCAATACCCTGCAAGTTCCCCTCCAAGCCACTCACCATCCTAACTTGGAAATATACCATTGTTCCTTCAGTATCTTCAGCAAAAATCCTGCAATTTCCTCCCCAATGGCACTGTGGGTCTTCCTAGAGAACGTGGACTGCAGTGGTTCAAGAAGGCAGTTCACCACTATCTTCTCACTGGCAACTAAACGTTGGCCCAACCAGTGATGCCTGCACAACTCGAGTGAATTTTACAAAACATCCATGACCTCTCAAGCCTTTTAGGACAAAGACAGCAACTGCATGGGGGCATGCACACAATCCTGATTACTAATTATACCATTACGGGGTCAAAATCCTGGAATTTACCCCACAAGGGCAGTGTGGGGGCACCTACACCATTCTTTACCATTGTAAGTGTTGCAATTAAATCATTTCTCAAATTATTAAACTCCAACGAATATGTGTCCTCGTAATTTAACCCATTAGGTTGATTTGTGCTATACTTCCTGAGGTTTGGTACCCAGAACTGAATATTCTAGACAGGCTCTGTACAACTCAAGCATCACTTCCACACCTGCACTCCAACCACTTTGAGATAAAGGCTAACATTTCATTTGCCTTTTTGATTACTTTTTGTACTCGAACACTAGACTTATATGCTGTGTGTCTTGGGATATATCAGTGGATTGTTCTGCTCCTCGACAATTTCTCAATTCTTGTCACAAAGATAATATTTGGGTTTACCTCTTTCAGATCCATAGTAAATCATCTCAGGCTTCCCCACTTCAAACCTTATTTGTAATAATTTTGCACATTTGATTTGTCTTTCTATGTCCCTTTGTGATTTCCATTTCTCGTCCACATAACCTACTGAGTCTCCCAACATAATGTCACTTGCAAGCATGGAAATATATTTATTTTGTCTATCACTTAACGCATTCATTTTGTGATTATTTTCCCATTTAACTTAGATTTCATTTCATTTAAGATGCATTTCATTCTCGCTGAAAATCAATTAATATAACTGAATATCTAAGTTGGCAGTTGTTCACAATACTCCTTTGTATGCTGACTTTCCATTGCCCATGACCCATGCTACTTTGAATTGTTCTTGCCCAGTGGTGATCATAAAGTAAGGTTGGCTGAAGGTTATTTTTCAAAGGTTAGGTTTTTTTTTATTACGGATGTTCCCAACAATTAATCTTGGAATTCTGCTATACTTGCTATTGAATTTCTGTCTCTGCTTCAGCTGGTTTCAAGAGTTGCTGACATGGCACTTTACTCAATCTAATGGCAATTATACCACATTATTATGATGTTTACAAGCATGCAAGAGTTTTAATCTGACAAACTGAATCCTCTTTGCTATGAGCAACCATCATGCCAGATTTACAGGGCTAACTACTTTTACTTTGCTCTCAAATTAATTAGATTTCAGTTCAAAACCTTGTAATAGTACATTTTACTGCTCTGGTAGCATTTCCATTTACCAAAATAAATAAAAATCTTGTAGTTTCTCTACACTGACAAGCTGAGAAAGTATACAATGAACCTAAATGTGGTATTACCTATTTTATGATTTCTCATATTCATCTCAAGCAGGAGCTCCATAACCAAGTGCAAAGCCAGAGAAGAATTTTTTCACATTGATCAGGGCTGGGTTCAAACCAATGTTTCCTGTGTAAGATGATAATCTGCCGCTCCTGTCAAACAACAGAAGGTCTGATTGGCCTATTGAACCACTGGATTCCAAGTCATAGCTTTTTGGATTGATAGACTGTCAGCTCCAATGGCAGTGTGGGTGTTTTTTCTTTAGTCATTCACGGCATAAGGGCAATGCTGGCCAGGCAGCATTTATTGTCCATCCCTAATTACCTGGATGGCAGTTAAGAGTCAACCACATTGCTGTGGGTCTGGAGTCACAGGTAAGCCAAACTAGATAAGGATGGCAGTTTCCTTCCCTAAAGGACATTAGTGAACCAGATGGGTTTTTCCGTCAATCAACAATGGATTCACGGTCATCATTAGATTCTTAATTCCAGATATTTACTGAATTCAAATTCCACCATCTGCCATGGCAGGATTCAAACGCAGGACCCTAGAATGTTGTCTAGGTCTCTGGATTAGCAGTCCAGCGATAATACCAGTAGGTCATTGCCCTCGGTTATATTGACTTAAAGTTTAAATTTTATTTGCTCAATCTGGACAGAATTTTTTGATCATTTCAAGGCAGAGATTCTGCAATGGGTGTAACTTAAAAAGTTATGAAATGTTTAAAATTGTAGCTAATAGTCCTATTTTTTTCAGTACTACCTACTCCAAAATGCGATGGTAACTACAGTTTAGCTTCAAGTTGCTGGTTTATTGCTGAAAGAAAAAGTTACAGAAACATTCAAAGTTAAAGCATTCAGTTCAGGAGATGCAGGTAAAATTGAAACTACTGCATGGTTTAAATTCTTGCCCTGTCTTTACCTCTTCCCTCTTGATTGTAACTACCACAATGGCCTCTCAGTTTAGAGTCGGTTAAACCTCAAACCATTCAAGCATAGGCATATCTGAGTTGGGGCCAAGGGTGGGAGTTGAACTTTGGAAGCACAGGAATGCAGCATTCTAGCCAGCTCAGCCCCCCTCGCAGACTACAAATAACGGTATGTCATACCCAATAAACAAACCACTGCCAAGGTTAGAACACAAGGAACAGTGAGGCCTTTGAGCAACGCAGGATCTTTTGCTAGAAGCCCGTTGAACTGAACAAAGCATTTTCAAGACCATTTCTGAAAGGAAATCACTGAAATTCATTAAAATGCGTGATTTGAGAGGACTGTGGTATTCCACACAAGTTAACTAATTATCTATCTTTCTGCTAGAACACTAGGCAAAGAAATTTTTTAAAAGATATGAATGGAAGTGCTGGAATTACATATACCGGTCAATCAGAGTCCAAAAGAGAAACATGGTAAACATTTCAGACAATGCTTCCAGATTAACTGTAAAACACAGCAGCAAGAGTCAATCGGGTATATTTCCGTTTCAGTTTTGGTATGATACTGTTGGGTGGACAGTCAATGTGAACAACAATTGCTGTTTTGTTTACACTCTCAATCAATTTAATGGAGTGTTCAAATTAGTTTGTCTGTCTCCCAATACGTAAAGAAACGCAGTTCCAGGGAAATAAAAGGAATCTGAACACAGCTTCTAACTGCACCTCAATCTCATAGTTTAAACTTGCCTGCAAAGCTTCCCTCATTTTTTAAACACAAATTGGCTTTTAGCTATTCATCAGGTTCGTGGGGCTTTATTTTACTACACTGACAAAAAATTGTTGTTGTTTAGAACTAGTGCTTTGTTTTTCAATTTTTTTTGCCCGTTTTCCCATTGACAAATACATTTTCCATTATGTCATTTTCCTTCTGATTCCCAACTGTGGTTCAACTGGATAAACGACAGCGCTACTTACTAAGAAGGCCTGTAGATGGTTGCTCTCCTGAAATATTTCCAAAGCCTCCTGCCAGAAGCTGTGAGCATCTTCTTTTTGATTTTGTCAATCCAAATCTGTATATGGCTGACTGGGCAATAAATGGCTCCCAAGTAGAATAAGGCATTTTGTAACAATTACGCTTAAATTCTCCT
This sequence comes from Stegostoma tigrinum, assembly GCF_030684315.1. Classification (NCBI taxonomy): domain Eukaryota; kingdom Metazoa; phylum Chordata; class Chondrichthyes; order Orectolobiformes; family Stegostomatidae; genus Stegostoma; species Stegostoma tigrinum. The sequence goes on along the minus strand of NC_081362.1, from coordinate 72,150,247 downwards.
CTTTATTTTTGTACTTATTCCAGAGAGTTTGAGAATAAAATCAGAAGTCCATGCTGCAGCAATTTGAGTGACTATTCAGTTGTGACACCCCTAACATGTAGTGGTCATTAGCTGAATTAGACATTATCAGATTGAGAATGAAACAAGGACTGAAACTATATTTAGGCTGTGTTAGAATAGCAACACGTAGCCTAGGTGTTACAACAGCACTACAACTAATTACTTTGAAATAGAAGCAATGCTTACCATCTAGAAGAGATGGCCAATATACTACTTCTCCTGAAATAAGAACAGTAAGAGACACTTAGCAAGTCTGGCAGCACCTGCAAAGAAATGTTCTCTGCAGATGCTGAAAAACTTCTAATTTTTTCCAGATCTTACCTTTCCAACATCCCAGTATTTTGCTTTTATATTTCTTGTCCTGCATGATTGCCAGTTATGCTAAGGATTTGTTTCTGTTATTGCATGAAGACTAGGGACACTTCTGTATAGAGAAGATACACAAGCTAGTAGAAACAGAGCAGTGGATGCTAGCAAATTTCTGGAATGCTAAAAGTTGGGACTCTTAAGCAGTATTAGAAACAAGGTCAAATTTCCTGTGCATAAATTCTGAGATGGGAATAACACACTAATTCCCAAATGACAATTCAAGCTGACTATGGTTGGCAGAGAGAAAGGAGAAAAAGGGTTCGCTTCAGCAACGCAAGCTTGATGAGAGGGGTGAAGGTTCAACATCCAGAATTAGTGTTAAGACTTTGCTTTGTATGTATGTAACTAATCTATGCTTTTCAAATATTATAAATAAATGAATTACAGGAGATATTTGCCCTCCAATAAGTACATTCCTCAAGCCACATTACAAAATGTAGTTGGTAAATCTTCTTTTATTATGTCTTATTCCCAGACTGATTATTCAAATACAATATTCATGATTTTGGGAAAATACATTAGATCAAGTGCAAATCCAACTTCCCTTCCAATATCAGGTCATGAGAATGTTCCAAGATATTACAGTGTACAGTGAACAGTCAGCCCAGGCATTGTTACAATTTGTATAATAAAACCATGATGTGGAGATGTTGCTGTCGGACTGGTGACGAAGGAGCAGCACTCCAAAAGCTTGTGATGTTACGTAAACCTGTTGGACTATAACCTGGCGTCATGTGAATCCTGACGTTATACTAAAATCAACCATGTTCACTTTCTCCCACCCAATTTTAGAAGTCCAATATTCAACATTGTCTTCACTATAAGCCTACCTACTCTTACAGCTCCCTTGACTACACTTCCTCACCTACTCAATTTCCTGCACTTCTGCTCTCACTCCTCGCCCTTCCTTCCAAAACTGCAGCAAAGTTTCCTATTACTTCATAGATATGCCAGGCCTGCTGAGTGTCTCTCACTGTTCTCATTTCAGGGCAAGTAGTAGATTGGCCATCTCTTCCAGGATGGCAAGCTTTACTTCTATTTCAAAGTAATTAGTTTTAATGCTGTTGTAACACTCAGGCTGCCTGTCACTATTCTAACACAAAACATGGTTTCAGTCCTTGTTTCATTCTCAATTTGGGTCATGCCTAATGGAGGTAATGACAGCTACGTGTTAGAGATGTCATAACTGAATAATCACTCATATTGCTATTGTGATAACTTCCTGATATTATTTCCAAACTCTTTGGAATAAGTATAAAGGAGGGAAGAGAAGAGAACACATTCAAGTGTATTTGTTACAAAATAAAACAAAACTGCGAATGCTGGAAATCAGAAGCAAAAATAGAAATTGCTGGAAAAACACAGGTCTGGTGGCAACTGTGGACAGAAATCAGAGTTAACATTTTGGACCCAAATTGTTAACTCTGATTTTTCCCCAAAGATGCTGCCAGACCTGCTGAGTTTATCCAGCAATTTCTGTTTTTGTTTGCAATTGTTACAAAATGTCTTGCTCGATTTGGGAGCCATTTATTGTCCAGTTAGCTATGTACAGATACCACACAGATTAGGGTTGATAAAACCAAAAGGAAATAGCTCACTCTTGGATATTTGTCACAGCTTCTGGCAGGAGGCTTTGGAAATGTCTTAGGAGGGCAATAACCTGCAAGCTCTCTCAGTAAGTAGCACTATTGTTTATCCAGTTAAACCACAGTTGGGAATCAGAAGGAAAATGACATAATAGAAAATACATGTGGCAGCAGGTCAGTTCATTTGTCACCTTGTCCCCTTCCAGACAATCTTTCTACGTAATTGCACGATATGTAATATCTAAACTTTCACCACCCCTTTCCTCAGCATTCAATGCTTCAAACTTTTCTTCATTTCAAAAATATACTTTATTCATAAAATATCTCTATATACATACATAGTTACTAAAACAGCTCGGTTCTGTACAGTGGTATATGAAGAACTAAACAAACATTAGAACCGAAAGAGCTGCAAATGCTGTAAATCAGAAACAAAAGCAGAAATTGCTGGAAAAGCTCAGCAGGTCTGGCAGTACCTGTGAACAGATATCAGGGTTAGTGTTTTGGGCCTTTAAAACATTAACACTAGTTTTTCTTTACAGTTGCTGCCAGGCCTTCTGAGCTTTTCCAGCAATTATGCTTTTGAAACAAACATCAGAGTATGAGTCTACCCAGTAAACAATCCAAAGGCATCTCTTACTTGTACAGGACTATATTTGCATACGTTTGAGGCATTGGGAGGGTCCGATAACTGAACAGACCCCCATTTAACTTTGGCAGAAAGACCTCAGACAGTGGTCTTCCCCCAATGGGCCTTGATGACAGGTGCCCAAGCTTCACTGCATCCTACAGCTTGTAGTCCTGGACCTTGGAATGTGCCAGTTTGCAACAGTCGGTCGCTGCAAACACACTTTCTAGATGAAACAGTGACATACTTGTACTTTTTCAAACTAGTAAATTGCATTCCCTGCTCAAAAAGCAGTCTCATGTACAAAGTAGGTTACTGATTTGTATAGCATCTCACTTCCTTCTGTTTCAATTCAACCCCTTGCTGTGACATTTATACTTCTGTCCTTGCCCTGCTGCAATGCTCAAGTGAAGCTCATTGCAAAGTTTCAGGAATAACACTCCATATAACAATTAGGCATTTGGCAGCCTTCTACACTTAACACTGAGATCAAGAACTTCAATTTGTAAAAACTGAAAGAACTGCCGATGCTGGAAATCAGGAACAAAAACAAAGTTGCTGGAAAAGCTCAACTGATCTGGCAGCATTTGTTAAGGAAAAAACAGAATTAAAGTTTCGGATCTAGTGACTCTTCCTCAGAACTGGGTTGTGAATACAACCCAGTAAAATTCCAATCTGTCCCTCACTTAGATTATTTTTTGTCACAGTAAGGCTTAAGTGTTTTTCACATTTCTGATTTCAGACTCAGCTGTTCATTATTCTTGCTCACTTTGGAAAACTCTTCTTTTCTACAATCATTACCACTCCCTTTGTTTTTTGTTCCATGATATTTTTGAAATTTTATCTCTTCTGCTATCTACACTATCCCAGACCTTCTCTTTTAATCTTTTTTCTTCGCTTTCAACTGCATAAAATCAATCATATTTCTATTTTCCTCCATTCTAAAGAAGTCAGAATCAACTAGAAACTGTAAATCTGTTTCTCCTTGTACAGATGGAGTCAGAGCTGCTGGGCATTTTCAGCACTTTCTGTTTCAATCCAGATTTCCAACATCTGCAGTATTTTACTTTTATTGAAATGTGTCTCTGGGAATGTCCTATATGAGATAGCACAAATTAATTCTATCATGGACTCTTTTCAAAGCATTCAATTTCTTGAAATGAGAACCAATCAGCTGATCTCCATAAACAAAGAAAGTGTATGCAAATTTCACTTGGACACTATGCAATGAAGTTCAAAGTTATTATTTTAACATTAACAATGTATATTATTTAATGCAGCAGCTTCGGCTGACAGGTGGTGTACTCACAACCCAGCTCCACAACCATTTGCCTCCCACGATATCTGATCAAATGCCTTTTCTTATGCTATAACCCTTCAAACTTGTTTGAGGACAAAAACTTTACAACTCTTGATTTGTTGCAGACGTTAATTGTTGCTGAAAGTCCACTCTACTAATGATATTTCTGATTACCCTCATGGCTGATTTGTCAACCAACGGAAGTGAAATCGTTACACACTCAAAGTTCTTGTAATTTTGAAAACTGTTATTAGCTTCCTTCTTCCCAGTAATAGAAGTACAATTTTTTTCAAACCACAAGCGGCCAGTGGAATGCGAAAGGCCAGATGTGAACAGAGTTCGGCTTCAGTGGGGTGATTGCGACCAAGTATTTTACTGCACTTGTTTTTCAATCTGTTTTCAATTTTCTTTATTTTAGTTCTTCAATACAAGGGACATTTTAGGAACTACTCATATAGTGCCTTAACTGTGAGCCAGCTTGTAGCAGTAATAGGTAATTTGTTACAGAACAGATGTGAATTTCTGTTCTTGGGTCTTTTTTAAAACAAGAATAAGAAAAAGGAACAGTGCTAGGCCATTCAGCCCCTTGAGTATGTCTCACTAACCAATAAGATTACAGTTGATCTTGTAACTCAGATACACATTCCCAGGCAACTTTGTTATGCCTTGATACTCATTCTTTCCAAAAATCTGTAAAACTGACCAAGAATATACTCAACAATTCCATCCACAACCCTAAGTGGCACAGAATCCCTAAGGTTTACAACATTATGTATGAATAAATTCCTCCTCATCTCAGCCATACATTTTAAGGCTGTGATGACGAGTTCTAGGGTTCATAGCCAGAAGAAACATCTGCCCAGCATCTACCATATCAAGGTCCTCAAACATTTTAACTGTTTCAATTAGATCACCTCTCATGCTTCTAAATCCCAGAGAAAACTGGAGGCTCCGGTGTACTTATTCTCTTTTCAAAAGATGACACCCTCAATGAGTCCCCTAAGAAATCAGTCTGCCATTTTAAAATTATTTTCCTTATTTGTTAACTTGTTTCATTTAGCACTATGTACCTAATACACAATTTGTTGCAAATATACCTTCTGTACCTTTTTCTTTCAAAAGTCAACTCATAACCAAACTAACCCTACCTTAGCGATTGAGCAGTCCACCCAGGAGAGGGACAATCTGTGCCCTAAATTACCAACTTTCACATTATGTTATGCTGCTTCAACCTACATTAAAAAACTCCTCCTTTTAGTTTTACATAAGGGTGACACCTCAAGTCCACCCTGTTCAGGCAGATTCCACAAGTTTATCCTCAGAATCAGTCTATGAGCCTCCATTTCATTTCTTCTGAAGTAACTATATCCCTGCTTAGGCAAGGACAAAACTATATCCAGTATTGCAGATGTAGTGTGACGCAAGAAGTGAGATTTATATGTTTTAATATTTAGTTTTGAGTTTGGACTTCTGAATTTGAACTGGTGGCATGTGAGTTTTCTGGATGCCCAAAAGGGTTTAATGTTTAACTTGTAAGTACTTTGTAGCCATGGTGAATTCCTTAAAAACACTTTAAAAGACTTTCTGGAGAGTACTCAGTTTCTGTTGACATTGGGAGACTTTACAGAGAACAATGTATACAGCAGTAGTGCATTAAGCTTTCATACAAGATGATTTGGGAATTTTGGGAAGATTTGAGAAAAAAAGCTTTTTTTAGTTTCAGTTTGGGCTGTTCTACAAGTTTTTTTAGCTGAAATTGAATGTGTAAAGCAGTTGATCTGGAGAAAGAAAGAAAATAGTTCAGAGCTGTTTAAACAAAAAATTACCTCAGTGTAAGGAGTTTAGTCTACAAGGTATGGACTAGCGAGTTTTGAGAAGATTTGTAGCTCAGTTTGAGGTTCTGGATGTGAGTTTGCTCGCTGTGCTGAAAGGTTAGTTTTCAGATGTTTCATCGCCATTCTAGGTAACATCATCAGTGAGCCTCCGATAGCCTCCGGAGGCTCACTGATGATGTTACCTAGAATGGTGACGAAACGTCTGAAAACTAACCTTCTAGCTCAGCGAGCAAACTCACATCCAGAAGGTATGGATTGGAAATGTTTGGCAAAACTCTGAAAAGGTTTGCGTTTATTTACATGGCAAATCAAGAAAGAGGCTATCAGAGTTTTGTGACAGGGAATCGAAGCTAAAACTAGGTCATAAACTACATGGGACAGAGATGAGAATTCTCTCCGATGTTTGAGAACCGTAATGGGATGCTGGAGTAGGGGTGAATATTTACCAACTGTTTCTGAATCTTTACATATGTATTATATGTTAAAATTTAGTTTATTCTATTTTTCATATTCTATTTTCTATTCTATCATTCATTAACAGAGCACTTCATTAAAACCATAGCAAAAACAAAATATGATCTATCAAGCCAGAATTCAGCCTGAGATCTAACTTGTCTCGTAATAGCATCAGTTAGTCTCACCTTGCACCGTTATACTGCAATGCTTTTCTAATGAAAGTTAACACAGTTTGTCTTTGCTTGCTGTAGCTGTTGCATGTTAACTCTCTTTTATTCACATACAAAAAACATCAAGATCTCTGAATACCAACACTTTGCACTCGCTTTCTCCTTTAAACAATATATAATTTTCTTACCAAATTGGATAACTTGACAGAATATTCCATCTCTCAGTCATGTCTACAAATTTATCTTGTCTAAATCTCTTTGTGTCCACCTCTCAGTTACTTCTCTACCTGACTATGCAATAATTCCACCTGAGGAGTAAAGTTGTAGCAGCCTTACTGTTGGTTTTCAGGATATGGTAATTGTAATGCAAAATCTTCAAATCCTAAGATAACAAGGTGTAGAGCTGAATGAACTCAGCAGGCTAAGCAGCATCAGAGGAGCAAGAAAGCTGACGTTTCAGGTTGAGACCCTTCTTCAGAAATGGGGAGAGAGGAAGGGGATTTTGAAATAAATAGGAAGAGATGGGAGGCAGATAGAATGCGGATGAAGGAGAAGATAGGTGGAGAGGAGATAGGCAGGTCAAAGAGGCTGGAGCCAGTACAGGTGAGTGTAGGTGGGGAGTTAGGGAGGGGATAGCTCAGGCCAGGGAGGGCGGACAGGTCAAGGGGGCGGGATGAGGCTGGTAGGTAGGAGATTGGGGTGGGGCTAGAGGTGGGATGAGTGAAGAGGTGGGAGGAAGGATAGGTTAGGGTGGCGGGCACGAGCTGGGCTGGTTTTGGGTTGTGGTCGGGGGAGGGGAGATTTTGAAACTTGTGAGGTCCACATTGATAACATTGGGCTGCAGGGATCCCAAGCAAAATATATAATGCTGTTCCTGCAACCTTCGAGAGGCATCGTTGTGGCACTGCATGAGGCCCGGGATGGGCATGGCATCCAAGGCGTGGGAAGGAGTGTTGAAATGGTTCGTGGCTGGGAGGTGCAGTTGTTTGTTGCGAACCGAGCGTAGGTGTCCCACAAAGCGGTCCCCAAGCCTCCACTTGGTTTTCCCAATGTAGAGAAGGCCACATCGGGAACAACGGATACAGTCTACCACATTAGCAGATGTGCAGGTCAACATCTGTTTGATGTGAAGGTCTTCTTGGGGCCTGGGATGGGGGTGAGGAGGGAGGTGTAGTGACAGGTGTAGCACTTCCTGTACTTGCAGGGAAAAGTGCCAGGGGTGGTGGGCCTGTTGGGGAGTGTGGAGCGGACAAGGGAGGCATGGAGAGAGAATGGTCCCCCCGGAAAGCAGATAAGGTTGGGGAGGGAAACATGTCTTTGGTGGTGGGGTCAGATTGCAGATGGCAGAAGTGCCAGAGGATGATGCATTGGATCCGGAGGTTGGTGGGGTGGTATGTGAGGACGAGGGGGATTCTGTTTTGGTTGTTGTTGCGGGTAGTGAGTGTGAGGGATGAGTTGCAGGAACTGTGAGAGATACGGTCGAGGGCACTTTCGACCACTGTGGAAGGGAAGTTGCGGTCCTTGAAAAACGAGGAGATCTGGGATGTCTGGGAGTGGAATGCCTCATCTTGGGAGCATATGCAGCAGAGGTGAAGGAATTGGGAATGGGGATGGCATTTTTTCAGGAAGGTGGGTGGGAGGAGGTGTATTCTAGGTAGCTGTGGGAGTCAGTAGGCTTGAAATGAATGTCAGTTTCCAGGTGGTTGCCAGAGATGGAGACAGAGGGGTCCAGGAAGGAGAGAGAGGTACCAGACATGGTCCAGGTGAACTTAAGGTTGGGGTGGGTGATGACAGTGAAGTGGGTGAACTGTTCAAGCTTGTTGTGGGAGCACAAGGCGGCGCTGATACAGTCATCAATGTAATGGAGGAAGAGGCGGGGGATGGGGCCAGTGTCCCTTTGAAAGAGGGATTGTTCCACGTAACCTGCAAAAAGGCAGGCATAGCTTGGGCCCATGCGGGTATCAATGGCCACCCCCATTGTCTGTAGGAAGTGGGGGTAATGGAAGGAGAAGTTGTTAAGGGTGAGAACAAGTTCAGCTAAGCGAAACAGGGTGTCGGGGAGGGGCCTGGTTGGGTCTGCAGGACAAGAAGTGGATGGCCTTTAGGCCATCTGCATGGGCAATGCAGGTGTTTAGGAACTGGATGTCCGTGGTGAAGATAAGGTGTTGGGGAACAGGGAATCAGAAGTTTTGGAGGAGGTGGAGGGTGTGGGTGGTGCCATGGAAGTAGGTGGGGAGTTCCTGGACCAAGGGGGAGAAAATAGAGTCGCGATAAGTGGAGATAAGTCCGGTGGGGTAGGAGCAGACGGAGACAATGGGTTGACCAGGGCAGTCAGGTATGTGGACTTTGGGAAGGAGGTAGAAGCAGGTGGTACACGGTTGAGGAATGATGAGGTTGGAGGCTGTGGGTGGGAGGTCACCCGAGTTGATGTTTTGGTGGACCGGGGTGAGGTTACGATCAAGGGGACAGTAGGAGGAGGTGTCAGAGAGCTGGCATTTGGCCTTGGTAAATTAGAGGTCAGTGCACTATACTACAACTGTGCCTCCCTTTTCTGTGGCTTTAATGATGAGGTGGGGATTGGAGCGGAGGGAGCGGAGGGCTGCACTTTCTGTGGGGGAGAAGTTGGAGTGGGTGAGAGGGGTGGAGAGGTTGAGGCGATTGATGTCTTGACGGCAGATGGGGATGAAGAGGTCGAGGGAGAGTAAGAGGCCTTGGGATGGTGTCCAGGAGGAAGGTGTGTTTTGGAGGCAGGAGAAGAGGTCAGTCAAGGCAGGGTTAGTCTCTGTTTCCATCTCTGGCAACCACCTGGAAACTGATATCCATTTCAAGCCCACCGACTCCCACAGCTACCGAGAATACACCTCCTTTCACCCCCCTTCCTGCAAAAAAGCCATCTCCTATTCTCAATTCCTTCACCTCCACTGCATCTGCTCCTGAGATGAGGCATTCCACTCCCAGACATCCCAGATGTCCTTGTTTTTCAAGGACCGCAACTTCCCCTCCACAGTGGTCAAAAACGCCCTTGACCGTATCTCTCGTATTTCCTGCAACTCAACACTCACACTCCCTCCTAGCAACAACAACCAAAACAGTATACCCCTCATCCTTACATACCACCCCACCAACCTCCGGATCCAACACATCATCCTCCAACACTTCTGCCATCTGCAATCTGACCCCACCACCAAAGACATTTTTCCCTCTCCACCCTTGTCTGCTTTCCGGGGGGACCATTCTCTTTTCGTGCCTCCCTTGTCCACTCCACACTCCCCACCAGGCCCACCACCCCTGGCACTTTTCCCTGCAAGTAAAGGAAGTGCTACACTTGTCACTACACCTCCCTCCTCACCTCCATCCCAGGCCCCATGAAGACCTTCCACATCAAACAGATGTTGACCTGCACATCTGCTAATGTGGTAGACTGTATCCGTTGTTCCCGATGTGGCCTCCTCTACATTGGGAAAACCAAGTGGAGGCTTGGGGACCGCTTTGTGGAACACCTACGCTCGGTTCGCAACAAACAACTGCACCTCCCAGTTGCGAACCATTTCAGGTCCCCCTCCCACTTCTTGGACGACATGTCCATCCTGGGCCTCCTGCAGTGCCACAACGATGTCACCCAAAGGTTGCTGAAACAGCATCTCATTTTCTGCTTGGGAACCCTGGAGCCCAATATTATCAATGTGGACCTAACAAGCTTCAAAATCTCCCCTCCCATGACTGCATCCCAAAACCAGCCCAGCTTGTGTCTGCCTCCCTAACCTATCCTTCCTCCCATCTCTCCACGCATCCCATCTCAAGCCCCACCCCAATCTCCTACCTACCAGCCTCATCCTGCCTCCTTGACCTGTCTGTCCTCCCTGGGCTGACCTATTACCCCCCAATTCCCCACCTACACTCATCTTTACTGGCTCCATCCCTGCCTCTTTGACCTGTCTGTCTCCTCTCCACTTATCTTCTCCTCTAACCACCTTCTATCCGCCTCCTCCTCTCTCCCTATTTATTTCAGAATCCCCTTCCCCTTCCCCTCCCCCATTTCTGAGGAAGGGTCTCAACCCGAAACGTCAGCTTTCCTGCTCCTCTGATGCTGCTTGGCCTGCTGTGTTCATCCAGCTTCACACCTTCTTATCTCAGGATCTCCAGCATCTGCAGTTCCTACTATCCCCTTCAAATCCTTAGGTGTGTCTGCCTTGCCCAACTGTGAAGATAAGGCTGGAACGTGCCTTGTTACATTGAGTACTGTTGAGCTGATTGTTCACGACATAGCACATGTAAACTTAATGAGCGTTTCATAAATGCATGTTTGAATTGGAATGTTGACTTTCAGATTATTCAGTGCAGAAGGCTAACGTTGCAAATCGCCTATGTAATTAGCAGTGCACCCCTTAGAAGGGTTCACATTCCAGTGATAATTTTTTTTAAAGAACTAATTTATTCAAGTACGTTATCACACACCTTCGTGGCAGAGCCAAATTTGAGCTGACCCTTCTGACCCAAAGGTAGGGATACTACCAATACGCCAAAACAGTCCCCACGTTCTTGTATAACACACTGCCCACTTTGAAAGAAACAGTACCGTCTTTTTAGGTGCTTCACTACAATTTCAGACCCTACTGCATAGTTGATTTTCAAGTTAATGTAGTGAGTCCCGAATTTGCATCTGTGAGACTGGCAGGCTCCACCTGTGACCTACAGTTTAGCTCAATTCCGTATACAGTCTTACAGCATGGAAACAGATCCTTCAATCTAACCTGTCCATGCTGACCATAATCCCAAACTAGACTAATTTCATCTGCCTGCTCCTGCCCCAAATCCCTCCAAACCTTTCCTGTTCATGTTCTTGTCTTCTTTTTTGTTGCCATCTGCATGGCACCAACGAGGCTTCAGCTTTTCCTCATTTTGATTGAGATTCTTTACATCACAGTCAATGAGCCCTCTTTACCCCCACAAACCCACGGCTCTCAAGGTTCATAGAAACGTAGAAGATAGAAGCTGGAGGAGGCCATTCAGTCCTTCTAGCTGATCATCCAACTCAATAGCTCAATCCTGCTTTCACCCCATAGGCTTTGATCTCATTCGCTCCAAGCGCAATATCTAGTTGCCTCTATGTTCAACGTTTTGGCATCAACTGCTTCCTGTGGTGATGAATTCCACAGGCTCACCACTCTTTGGGTGAAGAAAAGTCTCCTCATCTCTGTCCTAAATTGTCTACCTCGAATCTTCAGGCTGTGACCCCTGGTTCTAGACACACTCACCATCGGGAACACCACCCCCGTCCAGTTCCATGAGAATTTTATAAATCTCTATGAGATCCCCGTTCATTCGCCTGAACTCTAGAGAAAACAATCCCAACCTGGTCAATCTCTCCTCTTAGGTCAGGCTGGTAAACCTTTGCTGCACTCCCTCAACAGCCCTATGCCTTTGTCAGCCCTGTACCCTCCCCATATAGAAGCCAGAGTGGCCACAACTTGCCTGAACCTTTGAGACTATGCAATCCCCTTGAGTAATACATTACTAGGTCCTACCTCGGCCAGTCCACAGATAAGCTGCCCATGGCCTTGACAATGCCACGGGCTGACTACTGAAAGGACCCTGAATTATGCATTACCCATTACTTCACCACTTTCCAACAACTAGCTGACCACAGCCTATCCCCCAGACTGAGCTGAAAGGAACAGCACTGCTGGACTGCAGCTCACACCCAACAATTTCTCTAAGGTGTGCAGTTACTAGGAGGTTCTGCACATGCTGATCGATGTACCGACATTGTTCCTGCACTAACTGTTGGTATACATAGCATATCTGGTGCTGATGCAGTGCTGTACTGCGCAGGGCTGTGTCCACCTACTTTAAATCTTTTACATTACTTTTTTTTGTTTCTTACGAACTAGAAACTTCCTGTACCTCCCTCAATGATTAGCCACCATCTCCAAACACATTGCTGTCTGGCTATCCGTCTGTACTAAAGCAATAGCTAAAAGCCAGGAGTGTCTGGCTGCCTGTCTTCAAGTGGTACTACTCTAAGCCAAAAAGATCAGGCTGTTGCTATTTAAAAATGTTACGTTGAAGTGAATAAGTGATGCCTGAACTTTCCTTGCTATTGTCAAGTTGTGAAGACGGAGGGTCCAGAAAGACCTGCGCATTGACCCTGCAGGTACCTGCTGTAGTTGAAAGGGTTCCAAAGGACATGTCACTGTGTAGTCAATCTGACCGATTCCCTTTTCTGCTCTAGTGTCAAGTATCTAAAGCGATGACTTTCTTCATTGGAAGAAGTTAATCAGGAATCAGAAATGAAGAGAGGAGATTGGGGTTTTAATGAGATGCACACACATGCCTTCTTGCTACCTGAAGGCAAGGTTTTGATTGCAACATCTCAGGAGAGAGAACATATTTTCAAGAGCTTTTCTCAACATTTTTTAATGAGTAATTTTCTCACCATTATTCTCATCCCTCTGGGAGGGTAAAATAGTGGCCTCGGTATGTATCTCACTGACTGGTTCAGTTTGGTGTCGATATTCATGGATACATGTCGAAAGTTGAAGGTTGGAAACTAAGTGCATTCTTTCGGGTAGAAGATCATAATTGGAATTACTTTGGAGAAGAATGACAGAAACTAAGCACAAGGTGGGATATGACTTTCTACTGATATTTTGTGAACCTGAATTTTACAGTCAGTGGACAAATGAAGTGGCTATATGAATGCAGATTGTATCTTTACCCTGGAAAAAGCAAGATATGACCTTGTCACTTCCTGTTGGCAGCAAAATCGGATGTAAAGCATTTTTCAAGCTAGAGGCTCAACAATTGGACAATGAGGAATATGTAGATAACCCATTAAGACATATGGACAAAATTTATAAGAAAGATGAACTCTTGACAAATTTAGAAAGAAGGTTGAGTATTCTATAAAAGAACATATAATGGATTTTCACAAAGTATATGCAAGATTGCAAAAATGCCAGAGATTCCCGAGTCAACCTGATGTTATCAATCTTTCACATGCTAAAAATCCTCCTAAATGCTGCAGAAATATAGGTTGATGAGTACATTAAACATCTAGAACGTATCAGTGATAAACGCGATGTGTATAAAAAGTGAAATGTTAAACTGTGCTTTTTGTATAAAATTGTAGACTCCTAGTATGAACTGAAGTTAAAGTTTCAGAAAGAAACACTTTTGGAATAGATGTCTAAAACTTTAAAACATTTCCTGGGTAAAATATTAATTCCCAGAGGTTCCCATGGCTCTGTGGGGCATTCAGCAGTAACACAAAGAATGAAGGGTTCAATGGTAGTGGCAAAATGAGACTGCTCAGACAAAAGCCAAAAGCATTAATACAAAAGGAAAATCATAACTAAAAGGCATGAGGATAAAGATACCTCTGAAAATGACAACTGTCATTGGGGAGCTACAACAGAAGAATGAGTCCAGGAATGCCTGGAATATGGTCAGCAGATATTTTAGGCAAACTCAAAATACAATTATGTAATAAGTTATGTTGAACAGAATAACAAGGTTTTTGAAATAATAGAGTACATAGAAGGTTCGGAAGCATAAGATGGTTATACTGACAAAGCATAGGGAAGTGCACTAACTGAAAGATGCTCTAGGCCAGAAATGAATGTTCTAGCTGCAAACCCATTCAATTCCACTATATTGAACAGTGGATGTACATTGGAGGGGATTTATAAAATGATACCTAGATTCATTAAATAATAAAGACCAAAGTAATGGTAAGGAATTGGAGTATTCTACCTGCTTAAGATTTGGGGATGACAGTATATTGAAATTATTAAAAGGATTGGTAATTCCTGCAGCTTAAGTTTAACTGCACACACCAAGTATCAGCCAAAACATCTTCAATATTAAGAAGGCATTTATCAGAAAGATTCTCATAAAGACAATTGTCTTTGTCAGTGGATTTACAGTTTACACAATCTGGACATTATTGTAGTCCTTGAATAAGACCCAATTTCACTATTCATAGCATCAGGAGATGAGGAGTTTAAAGAAAGATAGACTAATTATTTTAAAACTACTCTGACAGTATGCCCATCCATCTTTCACTGGTTAAAAACCCTACTAAATGTTGCATGAGTAAGGGATAATGAGTACATTACACTTCTAGAAGAGATCAGTGATAAATGTGATATATGTAAAAATATATGAGGATACCATCACATCCCATTGTGAGTCTCCAATTAGAAAGAAACTTTAACAAAGTTGTAGCAACAGATTTGAAAGTGTGGGATAAGGGAAAAAAAACCTTGCACTTCACTGGCATGGCAACCAGATTTAGTCAGTTGTCAAAAAAAAGAGAAAATGCTAATAGTGGACAAGATAATGGAGAAATGGGTAGGGACTGGACTGGAGGCACTTCAGTCCAACTGGCAATGAGGCAGATTTCGCCAACGCAGGAATTAGGGATAAATGTGAAAATATGAACACTGTGGGAAGAGAAGAGACCGAAATCCTTTTGCTGATGGAGTGCATGAAAGAATTTGTTGCATACACTGAGGTAGGAGGCAGCAACTTATATTACAGATGGATAAACACAGAAAAAAAATTCTCCCTGAATGAACATATAAGGCTAAAGCCAGATTAGTAGCTCAGGGTCTTGAAGGGAAACTTAGTGATCAAGAGTGGCTTCCTCTATTGCAGGAAAAGTGATCTTGAAGATCTTCTGAGCTCTTTCAGCAACATACACCTGGAAATGCAAGTCAATTGATATAAAAGTAGCATTTCATCAGGGTGAAGAATTTCAAAGGGAAGTATTTTTGAAACCAGCTAAAGGAGGAGGTAATATAGAAGGGAGGCTATGGAAGTTAAACAGATGTCTTTATGGGTTGAATGATATAGACAGGAGGGTACAGGATTTCTCTGTTAGGTCCAACTTTATTGCATGTACGCTTCTTTCTGCTTAATTAAAGCAGATCTAAAAATGTTCTATTGGTATCACAAACAGAAACTGATAGGTGGTTAAATGATATACATCAATGATGTTATGTGGGAGGTTCTACAGAATTTGAGTGATGTGTGATAGGTACATACAGAATTAAGTCTTTGAGAGCTTCTAAATAGAAGTAGACCAAATCAAAAGTGACCTTGAATCAACAGTCTTACTTGAAAATGAGTCAGGCCAGGTCTTTACAGGCATGTAGTATCACATACAAGGAAGAAATAGGCCAGTTAAGAAAAAGTTTGACTCGACAGTTAAACTGATTGTGCACGTAAAGTCGACCAAGTGCCATTTACGATGCATTGGAATTGAGTACTATGATGGAATATGGTACTGTTGAGAAAGTACTGAAAGCAAATAAAACATGAAAAATTTAAACACAGAAAAATGCACATCCAAGTTTCCAACCTTGTGTGACACAGAAGATATGAAGCTTAGTTCTTTTTAAAATATGCTTCACATCCAATCTTCTAGACAGCTATTCAAGAATAGCAGGGTTTAACATACTCTTAACAACAACTAATAAAAACAGCAAGTGATGCAGAAACTCAGCTGGTCTGGTAGCATCTGTGGACAGAGAAACAGATTTCAGGTTTTGTGAACAACACGACTTCTTCAGAACTGAAGACTGAGTATTTTGCTGTTAATTAGACATTAGATTTTTGGAATGTCTAAGTTTGACAAGAATTTTACCTTATAGTGCTTCTACCTCCATGAAGACATTTATACAGGTGACAGGCATCAGTCTACAGAAACATATTTAATTTACAAGATGTTTCCATGTCTGCCGGCATTGAAATCTAATACTAATGCAGCTATGGTTAGAGCAGTACTGTGACAGAATTTGTTGGAGATCAGACCAGAAGAGATCAATGGCTACCTCCATAGTGAAACATTAATATTGATGCCAATATTGTATTTGCATCCAAGCCACATAATTTCTTGGAAAATTTATTGTCAATCACAACCTCCCCAGAGAAAAATAGTTAGAAAATTTCCTTCTTGAACCATCAAATCAAGCATCCCTCATTCAATGGTCATTAATAGCTTTTAAAAATAACAAACAGGGCTGTGGAATTCAATTCCCAAAGCATCAGCAAAAATGTCTACAGTATCATTCCATTAAAAAATGGAATGTGATTAATTCAATTACTGTAAATTAAGTTATGATTTTATCCCCTACATAGAATAAAATCTCTATTATTACAAAATATTAAACTGCTTTATTATATAGATCTCTTAATATGTACAACCACATAAGTAAAAAAATGTTACGATGATAGCATTAGACATTCCTTTGGAGGCAGCTGTTAAAATCAGCAATTTTGAGGGCCACATTGCAATGAAAAAGACAGAATATTACTCATGTCCAAATACGGTCTCAGTACAGCTGCATGTTCCCTGGTCTTTGCAACAGATACAAATGAGTAAAGTTGTTGCATTGCCATTGGTTTATAATCCTAACATGTTCCTTATAGTCCTGGGGGAATCAAAGGGTGCAAGAAGTTAATACAAAAATTATGCAAAAATATTTTAATAAGAGTTGTTCTGACCTAGTGCCATACGATATCAAATTGTTAACTGGGTAGATTTTACTTTTGGAGACTATACTCATACATCAAAATCACTGAATGGCTAATCCCGTATGTACAAATCTTCTGAGGCCTGTTGTCTGCATTTTCACAGTCTACCAGTTAGCATAGTATCCTGCAGGTACTTGTGAGCCTCTAGCGAATTTAATTCAGATGCTGCCTAACATTTAGTGGTAGCTACATTCTTGACACTGATGCAGTGACACAAAATGAATCTGAAGTAAAATCTTGTTTATTTCTAATATTGCATTTATGTTGCAGTACTCTTAGCAAAATAAGTTAGTGGCAATATGATTGATAGTCATTGTTGAAAGTGATGGTTAGCAAGCCAAATGACCTGCATTCACTTTATTTGATGGACAATGGTATACGTTTTCAGAAAATAGCTCAAGAGTCACAACAAATACATAGTCCAGTGATGAAGAGGATTCTAGGATGGTGCCAAATTGAACACGGTTAGAACTTAAGGACAGCATCAAACTGACAGAAAAAAAAAACAGAAGGTGGCTAGGATTAGTGGTAAATGAGAGGACTGGGACAGTTTTGAAAGCCAGCAAATGATGACCAAAAGAAAAGAAGAAAATAAAGTGTAAAGGTAAACTAGCAAGTAATATAAAAGCAGGCAGTATGAGTTTGTTCAAATATATAACTGGAAGAGCCTTTTAGAGAATGAGGCTGGAGAAATAATAGTAGGAACCAGGAAATGATACAGGAGTTAAATAAATAATCAGTCTTCA
This sequence comes from Stegostoma tigrinum, assembly GCF_030684315.1. NCBI lineage: Eukaryota > Metazoa > Chordata > Chondrichthyes > Orectolobiformes > Stegostomatidae > Stegostoma > Stegostoma tigrinum. The sequence goes on along the minus strand of NC_081362.1, from coordinate 72,132,555 downwards.
TGATAGAAGACACTATAGCATTCCAAAAATACTAAATTAAGGGGCAAAAGGTAGGGAGGGAATAAGCATAATAATACTGAAATAACTTCACAGAGGCTAGTATCCTATCACCAAGTCACCCTTTATTTACATGTTCCTTGACACAGGTCTAGCTCCTTCAGAGTCAGCTCTCAGAGTAAACAGAATCTTTCACACTCCTGTTTATGTCTGTTAGCCAGGGCTCCCTGATTGGACCAGATTAACAGTCCCAATCAGAGAACTCATATTTTACGAAGTCCATCCGGCTGACCTTGTTACAATCACTCCAAACACCACCACTGAAAACATATTAAGGAAACTAGTATGGATAAAGGCTGACAAATCCTCTGAACTTGATGAGATGCAATCTGGCATGATAAAAGAAGTTGCTACAGAGATAGTGGATACACTGATAGTAATCTTCCAAGAATTCAATTGGAAAACTGTCATTCTAACATCTTATTCAAAAGGGAGGGAGACAAGAAACAGCAAATGATTGGCAAGTTAGATTAATACCATGTCGCTGGGAAAATAGTGGACACTACCATAAAAGATATAGTAAGAGCATTTAGAAATGCATAATATAATACAGCAGAGTCAGCGTGGCATCATTTTGGACAAATCCTTTTCCAATTTTTGGAGGAGGTAACACGCAGGCCAGATAAAAGCTAACCAGTAGATGTAATTTATATATATTTCCAAAAGGCATTTGTTAAGGTACTGTACATAAGGTTACTTATTAAGACATGAGCCCATGGCATTGGGAGTAGTGTATTAGCATCGTTAGAGGATTGGCCAATTAAAAGATGATAGAGCAAGGGCATTTTCAGGATGGCAGCCTGTAATTATTAGACTGCCAAAGAGATCAGTGCCTGGGCCACAATGATTTACAATATTTGTGAGAATAATTTGGATGACCCAAGCAAATTTACTACTATCGCCTTTGTGACTGACAAAACTACATGAGAAGGCAGGCGGTGAAGACAGTACAATGAGGGATATAGACAGGTTAAGTAAGTGGGTCAAAAAATCCTGGCAGATGAAACTTTATGTGGGGAAAATGTGAGGTTTGGCAGGAAGAATGGAGGAGCTGAATATTATTTATGGAGAAAGACTGCACAAAGCTTCATAATTTTGAGTGCGAGCAGCAGCAGAGGTAAGACGAACCCGGAAGACTGCAGCTAAGGTAAGGCAGTTTTTAAAAATTACTTACTGGTAGCGGGCAGCGGTGTTTTCTTTTTCACAGAAGGAGCGGGAGCAGCGGAGGAAGTGACGAGGAGCAGAGGGGCAGCCGGGAAGGAAAGCAGCGACCATATATATCAGCAAGGTGGCTAAACCCGAGACTCTACAACTGTAGTGTCTCCCACCCGCCCTCCTCCTCTAACCTAGTTAATAAGGTAAGGTTCATTCTAAACTTTCTCTATTGAATATAAGTTTGTTATTAATTTTATAGCAACTTGAACTAAGCTTTCTACTTTAGTACTGAGTGGGTGTTCAGATAAGTGGGGTATGGATGCTAGGGCAGTTGCTTGCTCCTCCTGCAGAATGTGGCAGATGGGAGACATGGCACACATCTCCGCTGGCTACATCTGTGGGAAGTGCACCCAACTCCAGCTCCTTGAAAACCGTGTTAGGGAAATGGAGCTGGAGCTGGAGCTGGATGAACTACGGATCATTCGGGAGGTAGAGGGGGTAATTGAGAGGAGTTACCGGGAGTTGGTCACTCCTAAGGCTCAGGACAAGGATAGATGGGTTACAGTTAGGGGGAGGAAAAGGGACAGACAGACAGTACAGAGATTCCCTGTGGGCATTCCCCTCAGCAATAAGTATACCGTTTTGGATTCTGCTAGGGGGGATGACCTACCAGAGGTAAGCCATAGTAGTCAGTTCTCTGGCACTGAGCCTGACACTGTGGCAAAGAAGGGAAGGGGGCAGAATAGAAAAGTACTCGTGATAGGGGACTCGATAGTTAGGGGAATCGACAGGAGATTTTGTGGTCAGGATCGGGATTCCCGGAAGGTATGTTGCCTCCCTGGTGCCAGGGTCCGGGATGTCTCCGATCGGGTGTACAAGGTTCTAAAAGGGGAGGGCGAACAGCCAGAAATCGTGTGACATATTGGCACTAATGACATAGCCAGAAAAAGGATTGAGGATATAAAAAGTGATTTCAGGGAGTTGGGATGGAAGCTGCAAAGCAGGACGAACAGAGTAGTGTTCTCTAGTTTACTACCGGTGCCACGAGATAGCGAGGCGAGGAACAAGGAGCGGGTGCAGCTTAACACGTGGCTACGCAGCTGGTGTAGGAGGGAGGGCTTCAGATATGTAGATAATTGGGATGCCTTCTGGGGAAGGTGGGACCTGTACAAGAAGGACGGGTTGCATCTGAACTGGAAGGGGACCAATGTCCTGGGTGGAAGGTTTGCTCTAGTAGTTCGAGAGGGTTTAAACTAGTATGGCAGGGGGGTGGGAACCTGAGCTGTATACCGGAGGTGAGGGTTGATGCAGGTGAGGCAATAGCAAGAGGTAGACCAGCTAGTGGGAAGGATTTTCCTGGGAAGGAACCAAGGGATCGGTTAAAGTGTGTTTGCTTTAACGCAAGGAGTATCAGGAATAAAAGTGATGAACTTAGAGCATGGATCAGTACCTGGTGCTATGATGTTGTGGCCATAACAGAGACATGGGTTTCTCAGGGGCAGGAATGGTTGCTGGATGTTCCAGGGTTTAGAGCATTTAAAAAGAATAGGGAGGGGGGGAAAAGAGGAGGGGGTGTAGCGCTACTAATCAGAGAGGGTATCACAGCTACAGAAGCTTCCGTTGTCGAGGAAGATCTGCCTACTGAGTCAGTGTGGTTGGAAATTAGGAACAGCAAGGGAGTAGTTACCTCGTTAGGGGTTTACTACAGGCCCCCCCAATAGCAGCAGGGAGATTGAAGAAAGCATAGGTCAGCAGATTTTGGAAAAGTGCGGACGTAGTAGGGTTGTTGTAATGGGTGACTTTAACTTTCCCAATATTGATTGGAACCTCCTTTGGGCAGAAGATTTGAATGGAGCCGTTTTTGTAAGGTGTGTTCAGGAGGGTTTCCTAACTCCGTACATTGACAGGCCGACGAGGGGAGAGGCCATTCTAGACTTGGTGCTCGGAAACGAGCCGGGGCAGGTATCAGATCTTGTGGTGGGAGAGCATTTTGGTGATAGTGACCATAACTGCCTCACATTCTACATAGCTATGGAGAAGGAGAGGATCAGGCAAAATGGGAGGATATTTAATTGGGGAAGAGGAAACTATGATGCGATTAGACATGAGTTAGGAACCATGGACTGGGAGCAATTGTTCCATGGTAAAGGCACTATAGACATGTGGAGACTGTTTAAGGAACAGTTGTTACGAGTGATGAATAAATATGTCCCTCTGAGACAGGCAAGAAGGGGTAAGATAAAGGAACCTTGGATGACGAGAGCGGTGGGTCAAGTTCAGCTCTAGAGGATTAGAGGCAGGCGAGGAAAGAGCTCAAAAATGGTCTGAGGAGAGCCAGGAGAGGGCACGAGAAAGGCTTGGCAGAACGGATTAGGGAGAACACAAAGGCATTTTACACTTATGTGAGAAATAAGAGAATGGTTAAAGAAAGAGTAGGGCCGATCAGGGATAGCATAGGGAACTTGTGTGTGGAGTCTGAGGAGGTAGGGGAAGCCCTAATTGAGTTTTTTGCTTCTGTCTTTACGAAAGAAACGAACTTTGTAGTGAATGAAACCTTTGAAGAGCAGGTGTGCATGCTGGAATGGATAGAGATAGAGGAAGCTGATGTGCTGAAAATCTTGTCAAACATTAAGATTGACAAGTCGCCAGGCCCGGACCAGATTTGTCCTCGGCTGCTTTGGGAAACGAGAAATGCAATTGCTTTGCCACTTGCGAAGATCTTTGCATCCTCGCTCTCCACTGGAGTCGTAACTGAGGACTGGAGAGAGGCAAATGTAATTCCTCTCTTCAAGAAAGGAATAGGGAAATCCCCGGCAATTACAGACCAGTAAGTCTCACGTCTGTCGTCTGCAAGATGTTAGAAAGGATTCTGAGGGATAGGATTTATGACCATCTGGAAGAGCATGGCTTGATTAAATGCAGTCAACACGGCTTTGAGGGGGGCAGGTCATGCCTCACAAACCTTATCGAGTTCTTTGAGGATGTGACTAGAAAAGTCGATGAGGGTTGAGCTGTGGATGTGGTGTATATGGACTTCAGCAAGGCATTTGATAAGGTTCCCCATGGTAGGCTCATTCAGAAGGTCAGGAGGAATGGGATACAGGGAAACTTAGCTGTCTGGATACAGAATTGGCTGGCCAACAGAAGACAGCGAGTGGTAGTAGAAGGAAAATATTCTGCCTGGAAGTCAGTGGTGAGTGGGGTTCCACAGGGCTCTGTCCTTGGGCCTCTACTGTTTGTAATTTTTATTAATGACTTGGATGAGGCGATTGAAGGATGGGTCAGCAAGTTTGCAGACGACACGAAGGTTGGAGGTGTCGTTGACAGTATAGAGGGCTGTTGTAGGCTGCAGCGGGACATTGACAGGATGCAGAGGTGGGCTGAGAGGTGGCAGATGGAGTTCAACCTGGATAAATGCGAGGTGATGCATTTTGGAAGGTCGAATTTGAAAGCTGAGTACAGGATTAAGGATAGGATTCTTGGCAGTGTGGAGGAACAGAGGGATCTTGGTATGCAGATACATAGATCCCTTAAAATGGCCACCCAAGTGGACAAGGTTGTTAAGAAAGCATATGGTGTTTTGACTTTCATTAACAGGGGGATTGAGTTTAAGAGTCATGAGATCTTGTTGCAGCTCTATAAAACTTTGGTTAGACCGCACTTGGAATACTGCGTCCAGTTCTGGTCGCCCTATTATAAGAAAGACGTGGATGCTTTGGAGAGGGTTCAGAGGAGGTTTACCAGGATGCTGCCTGGACTGGACGGCTTATCTTATGAAGAGAGGTTGACTGAGCTCGGACTCTTTTCATTGGAGAAAAGGAGGAGGAGGGGGACCTAATTGAGGTCTACAAGATAATGAGAGGCATAGACAGAGTTGATAGCCAGAGACTATTTCCCACGGCAGAAAAGGCTAACACGAGGGGTCATAGTTTTAAGCTGGTTGGAGAAAAGTACAGAGGGGATGTCAGAGGCAGGTTCTTTACACAGAGAGTTGTGAGAGCATGGAATGCGTTGCCAGCAGCAGTTGTGGAAGCAAGGTCATTGGGGACATTTAAGAGACTGCTGGACATGCATATGGTCACAAAAATTTGAGGGTGCATACATGAGGATCAATGGTCGGCACAACATCGTGGGCTGAAGGGCCTGTTCTGTGCTGTACTGTTCTATGTTCTATGTTCTATTAGAGGGGTTTGTGCATAAATCACAAATACAAAACTAGTTCCAGGTTCAGTAGGTAATAGGGAAGGCAAATGGACTGTTGGCTGTTGTTTCAAAGGGAATTGAGCTTAAAAATAGGCAAATCTTACAACACAAAGCATCAGTCAGACCACACCCAGAATATTGCAACCAGTTTTGGCCTCATACATGTCAAAATATAAAGGCATTGCAGGCAGTTAAAGAAGGTTCACTCAATTGATCCCAGGCATGGAGGGACTGTCTTTTTTTAAAACTAAAAAGTGTCTTCACAGACAACTCAGCCAACTTCCCACCACCAAATCATCATCATATTTTCTGTTGTTTTTAAACAACTAACCACCAGCAGCAAAACACCCATGTAGCCATTGAATATTTGCAAACAAATCCTGCTATGGGCAATGGAAACCATTGAAGGTGATGGGCATAGGGAGAGTGGGAAAAGATGAAACTATGGGTTTGGATGGAGAAATATAGCATTGTATGCCCTGCAGCATCCACCTCTCTCTATAGGCATTGAGAGCATTAGGAGGGACTGTCTTAAGAAAAGACATTAAGTAAATTGGATCTGAACTCATTGGAAGTGAGAAGAATGTGGATCATGTTCTTGAAAGATATGAGTATAATTATGCTTTGATGGACTGTATGTGGAGAAGTTGTTTCCCATTCAGGGAGAGTCTAGGACCCAGGGCGTAACCTTGGAATGAGTCACCCATTTAAGATGAGACAAGGAATAATTTCTTCTCTCAGAGGGTAGTGAATTTGAGGCATTCTGTGCCAAACAGGGCTCTAAAGCCTGGGTCATTATAAATATTCAGTGCTGAGATAGACAGATTTTTAATCAAGCATGATAGGAAAAAAGGCAGGAACATAAATTGTGTACTATCAGATTGAATGGTGGATTACGCTCAAAAGGATAAATGGCCTACTTCTGCTCATATATCCTCATAGAATCACAGAATCCCCAGTGTGCGGAAAGAGCTAATTGGTCCATCGAGTCTGTACCAACCCTATGAAGATCATCAAACACAGACCCAGCCCACCACCCTATCCCCACGGCTAACTCACATAGCCTACACATTCTTGGACACTACGGGACAACTTTATCATAGCCAATCCACCTAACCTGCACATGTTTGGACTACAGGAGGAAACTTACACAGACACGGGAAGAAAGTGCAAACTCTGTACAGGCAAGATTTGAGCCCGGTCCCTGATGCTTTCAGGCAGCAGTGCTAACTACTGAGCCACTGTGCTGCCGTGTACGATCTTTTCCAGGGTCAGGGAGGGTCTTGAGACAAAATGATTGCAAGTGCACACTTGACTGTTGCCATCAGAATGTCAAAACTGATCTAGCAATGTAACAGTGCATATTCTAGAACACAGTGACTAAGACCAACAGGATAATGGGAACTGCAGATGTGGGAGAATCCAAGATAACAAAGTGTGGAGCTGGATGAACACAGCAGGCCAAGCAGCATCTCAGGATCACAAAAGCTGACTTTTCGGGCCTAGACCCTTCATCAGAGAGGGGGATGGGGAGAGGGTTCTGGATTAAATAGGGTGAGAAGGGGAGGCAGACCGAAGATGGAGAGAAAAGAAGATAGGTGGAGAGGAGAGTATAGATGGGGAGGTAGGGAGGGGATAGGTCAGTCCAGGGAAGGTGGACAGGTCAAGGAGGTGGGATGAGGTCAGTAGGTAGGAAATGGAGGTGTGGCTTGAGGTGGGAGGAAGGGATGGGTGAGAGGAAGAACAGGTTAGGGAGGCAGAGACAGGCTGTGCTGGTTTTGGGATGCAGTGGGGGGAGGGGACGAGCTGGGCTGGTTGTGTGATGCAGTGGGGGGAGGGGACGAGCTGGGCTGGTTGTGTGATGCAGTGGGGGAAGGGGACAAACTGGGCTGGTTTTGGGATGCGGTGGGGGAAGGGGAGATATTGAAGCTGATGAAGTCCACATTGATACCATTGGGCTGCAGAGTTCCCAACCTTCGGGTGGCATCATTGTGGCACTGCAGGAGGCCCATGATGGACATGCCGTCTGAAGAATGGGAGGGGGAGTTAAAATGGTTTGCGACTGGGAGGTGCAGTTGTCTATTTCAAACCGAGTGGAGGTGTTCTGCAAAGCGGTCCCCAAGCCTCCGCTTGGTTTCCCCAACGTAGAAGGAGCCACACCGGGTACAATGGATACAGTATACCACATTGGCAAATGTGCAGGTGAACCTGTGCTTAATATGGAAAGTCATCTTGGGGCCTGGGATAGGGGTGAGGGAGGAGGTGTGGGGGCAAGTGTAGCACTTCCTGCGGTTGCAGGGGAAGGTGCCAGGTGTGGTGGGGTTGGAGGGGGGTGTGGAGCGAACAAGGGAGTCACAGAGAGAGTGGTCTCTCCAGAAGGCAGACAAGGGTGGGGATGGAAAAATGTCTTGGGTGGTGGGGTCGGATTGTAGATGGCAGAAGTGTCGGAAGATGCTGTGTTGTATCTGGGAGGTTGGTGGGGTGGTGTGTGAGAACGAGGGGGATCCTCTTGGGGCGGTTGTGGCGGGGGTGGGATGTGTTGTGGGAAATGAGGGAGACATGGTCAAGGGCGTTCTCGACCACTGCGGGGGGAATGTTGCGGTCCTTGAAGAACTTGGACATCTGGGATGTGCGGGAGTGGAATGCCTCATCCTGGGAGCAGATGCAGCTGAGGCGGAGGAATTGGGAATAGGGGATGGAATGGTATCAATGTTGACTTCACCACCTTCAAAATCTCCCCTTCCCCCACCGCATCCCAAAACCAGCCCAGTTCGTCCCCTCCCCCCACTGCATCCCAAAACCAGCCCAGCCTGTCTCCACCTCCCTAACCTATTCTTCCTCTCACCCATCCCTTCCTCCCACCTCAAGCCGCACCTCCATTTCCTACCTACTAACCTCATCCCACCTCCTTGACCTGTCCATCTTCCCTGGATTGACCTATCCCCTCCCTACCTCCCCACCTATACTCTCTCCACCTATCTTCTTTTCTCTCCATCTTCGGTCCGCCTCCCCCTCTCTCCCTATTTATTCCAGAACCCTCTCCCCATCCCCTCTCTGATGAAGGGTCTAGGCCCGAAACGTCAGCTTTTGTGCTCCTGAGATGCTGCTTGGCCTGCTGTGTTCATCCAGCTTCACACTTTATTATCTAAGACAAACAGGATCACTGTTTTTCCAATGCATTTCATCTTGCTCTTGGCTGGCAAGTTGTTACAGTGCACATGTCATAATGTGGGTTAAGGTGATAATTAAATGTAGTGAATTATTTATTTCATTGCAGCAAATTCACACTGTGCTAGGTTGCTGCAAATGCATCAGTTATACCCATGGAATAAAAGATCCAACACGTTACAATCTTATTTTCAATGAACGCTGCAGATTAAACATCCTTTTTCATGGCAATGATCCCATTCAGGAGTCTATGTAGGATAATCTTACCCATCACTCTTTGCTGTTTTAGAATCAGTTATGTGTTGATTATCCATTTGGCATGCAAAGCTAGAAAAAGAGCAATTATATTACATTAAAGGTCTAATGTAATATCTAGACACTAAAACAGCATAGCATTTTTGTCTGTACTACCCCTTGGGCTGAAGTTGGAAACAAGTAAATTGCACATGTAGAGATATAGAATTTTACAGCATGGAAACAGGCCCTATGAGCCATTATGTCCACACAGTCATCAGGCACCTAATGACACATTTTCTAGCACTTGGTTCATAGGTTCTTGATTATCCAGGGGATCAAGGGTTAGGGGGAAAAAGCAGGAGAATGGAGATGAGGAACTTATCAGCCATGACTGAATGACAGAGCAGACTCGATGGGCCAAATGGCCCAATTTCTGCTCCTATATCTTACGGTCTTATGGTCTTATAACCTTGTTTCATATGCTCATCTAAGTACTTCTCAAATGTTGTGGTAGTACTGACTTCGACCAACGTTTCAGGCAGTAAGTTCCAGATACTCACCATTCAGTGGGACGAAACATTCTTCCTAAACTCCCTCTAAACCTCTGCCCTTTATCTTAACTCTATGTTCCCTGGTGATTGACCCCTCTACTAAGGGGATAGGTTTCTTCCTATTTATGTCCCTCATCATTTTGAATATGTCATACAGGTCCCCACTCAGCCTTCTGTGCTCTAAATCAACCCCAGCCTATCTAGTCTATCTCCACCCCACCAAATTTCCTGGTACATTTCCTCTTCACTCTCCCTAGTGCAATCACACCTTCCTATGGGTTGGTGACAAAGCCAGATTAATGTCCATTTAGTCATTGTTCTGAGTACATTATCCTGAAGTCTCAGGCTTTCCTTATCACTATTTATAATACTATCAATTTTTAGATCATCTGCAAACTTACTGACCAGCCCTCTTAGGTTCATGTCTAATTCATTCATGAACACTACAAGCAGAAAGGGACCCAGCACTGAACGCTGCAATATGCCATTGGACACAGCTATTCAATCACAAAGGTAACATTCAACCAACATGCTCTGCCACCTGCCACTAAGCCAATCATTGAACCAATTCATCAAATTTCCTTGGATCCCATAGGCTTTTAGCTTAAAAACTAATCTCTTGTAACACTGTGTCAAAAAAAACAGTATCTGAGTTAAGCAAACAGTGATCACAGGAGTCAGTAATTGATTCAAATTGCTAATCCCCTTTATAAAATCTATACATATCTTGCCAATATTAATGAATAATGTTCAACATAAATGCAATGTTATAACAGTAGCATTGTTGTGACTGCCTCTTAAAGAGAAGAAAATAATATATGTATTAGATTGTGTCTTTGGCAGGAAAAACAGGAGCTGAATATTATTTAAATGGAGAAAGACTGCAGAAAGCTAAAACACAGAGGGATTTGTGGATCCTTAAGCATAAACCACAAAAAGCAAGCACACAAGTTCAACAGGTGTCAGGAAAGCAAAAGAAATGAACCATAAAAATGGAGGATTCTTGCTAAAACTATACAAGGCACTAGCTAGAGCACAACTAGAATACTGTGAACAACAACAGTCTTTTAATCTAAGGAAAGATATGCTAGTATTGGAGGTAATCCAGAGAAGACTCATGAAGTTGATCCCAGGTAGGAGGGATTTTCCTGTGAGGAGATGTTCAGTAGGTTGGGCCTCTACTCATTGGAGTTTAGGAGAATGAGACCTTATTGAAACATATAAGATTGTAATGGGTTTGACAGGGTAGTTGTGAAGAGGTTTTCTTCCCCTTTGTGGAAGAGTCTAGAACTCAAGGGTATCATATCAGAACAAGGGGTTGCACATTTAAGACAGAAATGAAGAGGAATTTCTTCTCTCAGAGGGTGGAGAATCTGTTGAATTCTTGACCGTACAGGGCCGTAGAGGCCAAGTTGTTCAGTATACTCAAGGCTAAGGCAAATAAGAATTTTAAACAGTAGGGGAATCGGGGTAGTGGGGTAAAGGCAGGAAATTGGAGTTCAGTACTAGCTTGCCACATAACTACAGAAACAGAGCAAACTTTAAAGTGAAATGTAGGTGTAAGGGAGCGAATTTAGGAACATATGGAAAATCAAAGAGTACAGTCAAGACCAAAGGGAAAGGTAGTAATAGAGGAAATGATAAACAGACTGGTAGAAAGGGGTAGAGTGTATGAATCAGGGAGTCAACCAAAAGATAAGACCACAATTTACAAAGAGAGCAGAAGGATAAAACTAAAGGCTCTGTATCTGACACATCTAGCATTGAAAGCAAAATAGATGAACAGAGAGTGTAAATAAAAATACATTATTATGATCTGATCCTATTGCAGAGATATGGCTGCAAGATGACATGAATTGGAACCAGAATATTGAACAGAGCAAGACATTTAGGAATGACTGGAAGCTAGGAAAAGAAAAAAAGGTATATCTTTTAGTTAATGATGGAATTTAGAATCATAGAGATATACAACACGGAAACAGACCCATCAGTTCAACTCATCCATGCTGACCAGATATCCTAAATTAATCTAGTCCCATTTGCTAGCATTTGGCCCACATCCCTCTAAACCCTCCCTATCCCTATATCTATCCAGATGCCTTTTAAATGTTGTATTTGTACCAGCCTCTACCACTTCCTTGGAAGCTCATACCATATAGTCTTGCCCTTCTGGGTGAAAAAGTTGCCCCTTAGGTTCCTTTTAAATCTTTCCCCTCTCACCTTAAACCTATGCCCTCTAGTTTTGGACTTTCCCACACCAGGGAAAAGATCTTTCCTATTTACTCAATCCATGCCCCTCATGATTTTATAAACCCCTATAAGGTCACCCCTCAGCCTCCAACTTACAAGGGAAAATAGCCTCAGCCTTTTCAGCCTGTCTCAATAGCTCAAATCTACAACCCTGGCAACATCCTCACAAATCTTTTCTGAACCCTTTCTTGTTTCACAAGAGGGAGACCAGAATTGCATGCAATACTCCAAAAGTAGCCAAACCAATGACCTGCACAGCCACAACATGACTTCTCAACTCCTATACTCAATGCACTGACCAATAAAGGCAAGCATTCCAAATGCCTTCTTTACTCAGAGAGTAGTAAGGGTATGGAACGCTTTGCCTGCAACGTTAGTAGATTCGCCAACTTTAAGTACATTTAAGTCATCATTGGACATGCATATGGACGTACATGGAATAGTGTAGGTTAGATGGGCTTCAGATTGGTACGGCAGGTTGGCACAAAATCGAGGGCCGAAGGGCCTGTACTGTGCTGTAATGTTCTATGTTCTATGTTCTATGCCTTCATCACTATTGAATCCACCTGCAACTGCACTTTCAAGGAATTATGAACCTGCACTCGAAGGCACACTAGTCTGAAAACGCCTTTCCAAAATGCAGTACCTCACGTTTATCTAAATCAAACTCCATCTGCCATTCCTTAGACCATAAGACCATAAGACATAGGAGTGGAAGTAAGGCCATTTGGCCCATCAAGTCCAGTCCACCATTTAAATCATGGCTGATGGGCATTTCAACTCCACTTTCCTGCACTCTCCCCGTAGCCCTTGATTCCTTGTGAGATCGAGAATTTGTCAATCTCTGCCTTGAAGGCATCCAACGTCCTGACCTCCACAGCACTCCGTGGCAATGAATTCCACAAGCCCACCACTCTCTGGCTGAAGAAATGTCGTCTCATTTCTGTTTTAAATTTACCCTCTAATTTTAAAGCTCTGCCCACAGGTCCTAGTCTTCTCGCCTAATGGAAACATCTTCCTAGCATCCACCCCTTCTAAGCCATACATTATCTTGTAAATTCCTATTAGATCTCCTCTCAACCTTCTAAACTCTAATGAGTACAATCCCTGAGTCCTTAGCCGTTCATCATACACTAAACCTACCATTCCAGGGATCATCCGTATGAATCTCCACTGGACACGCTCCAGGGTTAGTATGTCCTTCCTGGGGTGTGGGGCCCAAAATTGGACACAGTATTCTAAATGGGGCCTAACTAGAGCTTTATAAAGCCTCAGAAGCACATCGCTGCTTTTATATTCCAACCCTCTTGAGATAAACGACAACATTACAGTCGCTTTCTTAATCACGGACTCTACCTGCAAGTTAACCTTTAGAGAATCCTGGACCAACAGTCCCAGATCCCTTTGTACTTCTGCTTTACAAATTTTCTCACCATTTAGAAAATAGTACATGCCTGTATTCTTTTTTCCAACGTGCAAAACCTCACATTTACTCACAATGAATTTCATCAGCCATTTCCTGGATCACTCTCCTAAATTGTCTAAATCTTTCTGCAGCTTCCCCACCTCCTCAGTACTACCTGCCTGTCCACCTATCTTCGTATCATCGGCAAACTTCACCAGAATGCCCCGGTCCCTTCATCCAGATCATTAATATACAAGGTGAACAGCTGCGGCCCCAACACTGAACCCTGCCGGACACCCCAATCCTTGGCCCATTGACCCATCTGACCCTGTTGTACTGTGTGATAACCTTCTTCCCTGTCCACCACACCTCCAATTTTGGTGTCTTCTGCAAACTTACTAACCACACCTCCTGTGTTCACATCCAAATCATTTATATAAATGATAAAAAGCAGTGAAGCCAGTATCCATCCATGTGGCACACCACTGGAAACAGGCCTCCAATGTGAAAAGCAACCCTCCACTGCCACCGTCTATTTTCTACCTTTAAGCCAGTTCTGATTCCAAATGGCTAATTCTCTCTCTATTCCGTTTGATCTATCCCAGCTCATTCAGGAAACCATGGTCTGGGAAAGGTTTGGGTAGAAATGAGAAATGATAAAGGCAAGAATTCACTTATGGGAGTGGTGCACAGGCCCCCTAATAGAAACCACACAGTAGGGTGGGGTACAAGGGAAGAAACAATAAGAGAGGTTTTGTCAGAAAGGCACAGCAATAATCATGGAACTTTTTAATCTACATTTTGACTGGAAAGGTCAGATGGGCAAAAGAGGCCCAGATGAAGAGTCCATAGGGTATTTCCAAGATAGTTCATTAGAATAGCACGTTCTGGAGCTGATCAGAGAGCAAGCTATTTTAGACATGGTGTTATGCAATGACATACAATTAATTAGTTAACTCATCGTGAATGCACTACAGTTGCAACGACCACAATATATTTGAATTTTACATCCAGTTTGAGGGAGAAATGAGTGGGACTCAGCACATTGTTTAAGATTTAAACAAGGACAACGAAGAGAGCAAGAACATAGAACTGGCTGAAGTTAATTGGTAAACAAGGTTAAGGGATTGGTCAGTAGAGATGCTGTGGTAAACATTAAGGGGATATTACAGAATAGATGCTTTCCAATGAAAGAAAAAAAAATTCAAGGGACAGAACCACTATCTGTAATCAATTAGAAATGCTGAAGATCGCAATGAATGTAGAGGAAAAAGCGCATTATTTTGTGAAGATGGACAGGTGATCAAAAGATTGGACAAAATAGCAACAGCAAAAAACAACTATGATGGAAAAATCATAGCATGAAAGAAATCTAGCCAGAAATATAAAACCAAACAGTAAGCTATTAGATAACAGGTTTTTATGAATATTTAAAGAAGAAAAGAGTTGACAACATGAGATTTGATCCAGTAGAAACTCAGAATAGAAAGACAGTAATGGTAAATGAGAAAATTGGAATTGAACTGGAAAGGATAAAACTCAGAAACAGCAATAAATCAGGAAATAGAAGGGCAGCAGGAACTCAGGAAAATCACAATCGCCAGAGGAGTGGTATGGATTATTTGGTGCAGCTGTGTGATGATAGGTGCCCAGGTCCTAATGGACTTCATCCGAGAGTCTAAAGAGTAACTGATGAGATAGTTTTTAATTTTCCAGAACTCCCTTCATTTGGGGATAGTACTTTCGATTAGAAGTTAATGTAACTCCTTCATTCAAAAAAGGAGGAAGACAGAACATAGGAAACTACAAACCAGCTAGCTTAACATCATATGGGAAATGTTAGATGCTATTATTAAAGAAGTTATAACAGGGCTGCTGCATAAGTCAAAGGTAATCAGGTAAACTTAATATGCTTTTGTGACAAGGAAATTGTGTTGTGGCCAACCTATTGGAGTTCTTGATAGAGCTGGCATATACTATGGATAAAGGGCAACTGATAGATGTACTGGAATGAGATTTCAAGAAGGCATGTGATAAAGTGCCAGGTTAAAACCTTTGCAGAAAACAAAATCTCATGATATAAGGGGAAGCAGACTGACATGGAAAGAAGATTGATTGATTGAGAGGAGGTGTAAACGGATCTTTTTCAGTTCAGTAAGATGTAATGAGGTGTGCTGAACTGTTTGGGATTGAGACAGTCATAATGTAAAGATTAGAAGAGATGTATTTCTTTCTTTATGTCAACACATAGTAGGTTCAGTAAGGCACAGCGCAATACTGGACCAAATTCTGGAGAACGAAGTTGGTTGAGGTAGCAAGGCAGGAACATTTCAGTGATAGCAACCGCATCACAATATAATTCCATTTTGTTACAGAAAAAGAAAAAGGTAGTCAGGAAAAATAGGGTTTAGATGGGGAGAAAGGCAGATTTTATTAAAGTAATGCAGGATCTGGCCAAAGCAGACTGGGAGCAACTATTTGTGGAAAAATCTGCAGCAGAACACTGATGAGCAGAGGGTTCAAAAAGGAAATGGGGAGAATATTCTCCATGCCCAACATATTTACTTTAAGGTGACATGTAAGAGCAACTCTAGGTACCTACAATTATCTACAGATATCTATTATTCAGGACTGGATGAAAGGAAAAGAGAGGCTTTTAGCAGGTACAATGGGACCATATCAACAGAGACCCAGTGAAATATACAAAGTACAAGGGGAACTTAAAGTAAATAGAAGAGCAACGAGATGGCACAAGAAAGCACTGGTGGATAAAATTATGGAGAATCTTTAGAAATTCTGTAAGCATTTTAAGGGGAAGAGGATAACCACGGAAAAAGTAGGGTCCATTAGGAATGATGGGGGCAATCTGGGCATGGATCCAGAGGACCACTGCTAGGGTGTTAAATGAGTACTTCACATTTGTCTTTATTTGGAAGGAGGAGGAGGATGTGGGCATAGAAATCGGAAAGAAAGACTGTGATGTTCTTTAGCAGACTGATGGTCCGTGTTTGGAAGGAGGTGCTAGAGGAAGTGCTGGAGGTGGGTACAATTACAACATTTAAAAGACATCTGGATGGGTATGTGAACAAAAAAGGCTTAAAGGAATATGGGCCAATTGCTGGCAAATGGGGCTAGGTCAGTTTTGGATATCTGCATGGATGGGTTGAACCAAAGGATCTGTTTCCATGCTATATGACTCTATGACATAGGGAGTAAGGAGATAATGAGGATTTGACAGGTTAAAAAGTAAACAGAACACCAGTTCAGGGTGAGCTGTATCCCAGGCTGCTGTGGGATGTCAGAGACAATTACAGGGCCTCTGAGCCAATTTTTTTTTCCCTCTCTGGCCACAGGGGAGATACTAGAGGACTGGAGTACAGCTAATGTGGATCTACCTTTCAAGAAGGATGGTAGGGATAAACTATGAAATTTACAGGCCAGTGATTCACACATCGATGATGGGGAAACAATTTCAAAACTTTCTGAAGCACAGAATGTATCTCCACTTTGAGAGGCAAAGAGAAGCGAAGCTATAAGTGAAATCTGTCTTAATAGACCATGACTTTTACTTACGCAAGTTGTTTCTAATGGTGGTTAGGGCACGGAACATTTTCATTAAGAAACTACCAAGTACTTTTAACTAAAGAACAATGACATTTTTCACACGAAAAGAAAAATCAAAATCATATGTATATGACAATTTTGTAAGATCTTACCTCAAACAGCAGAAATAAAACAAACCTCCTCTCCAGCAATAACCTTTAAGGGCACTCAAGGCTCTTGAAATAAATCTTCTATTTTTATTCCTTAAGCTCAGACTCAACTGATGAGGTTGTCCTTTCAGAAACTTTCTGCATATTCACCAGACATGATTCTCTGTTATCCTGAGACACAGTGATTTAGGCTAACTCGCTGACTTTTTTCACAGAACTCATATGGAAAGAAAACTAGGCTTTTTCCAAGTTCTTTGATTACCCTTAGCCTGCTAAACAGCATATTCATTGGTAATGTCCTTTTCTTCTGAACTGAACTTGTTTTTGACCTCTCCATCTGGGTAATTAAAGATCAACATAGTAAACACTTCAGCAATTTCTCACCAGATGGCTTGTCTCATCAATTAACTAAGTTTATTTGATTTCACAGAAATGCTGTTTTGACTCAGTACTAAAACTTTCTGACCCTTACAAATATAAAAAGTCATATGTACAGAATCCAAGTTCCCAAATTGTAAAAACTGAAAGAACTGCGGATGCTGTAAATCAAGAACAAAAGCAGAAGTTGCTGGAAAAACTCAGCAGGTCAGGCACCATCTACAAAGAAAAACCAGAGTTAATGTTTTGGTTCCGGTGACCCTTCTTGTTTTCAAATATTAACAGTACATTATAAAGCTCTGACATAGATATGCTGTATATAACTGGTCACTGTACATCACTTGAGGTCCAAACAGTGTTTCTTGGGGTGAAGCATGACTTTGACACTCCTTCATTGTAGTCCTGTAGGCCAAAAAGGTCAGCATTTCACTAACCTTTGATCATTTTCTGCGTGATATTCAATGACTCATTTACAAGACTCATTGGACCACCACTGCATATAGCTTTTTCATCATTTACATCTTTTTATGTTCAAACTGGATGACCTCAGGGTTGATTGAAATTCATTTGTCACAACACTTCCTATTCATTTGATCGAGTGATATCTCTTTGCAGTTCAATGCTTCCATCAACACTGCTAACAATGTCCTCTGTCCTTTAGGCATCAGTAATTTGAATATGTGGCTCTATATCCCATCATTTAAATTGCTGAACTGATCCATTCATGGCATCACTCAGCACTTCCTACCAATTAGCGTACTCTCTATCTCTACTCAGTCAATATTCTAATTAGGCCAATAATTTGACCTCAATTCCATGGGCTTCAAATTTAACTAACAGTCTCCAGTGTGAGGCTTTATTAAATGCCTTCTGCAAGTCCATATAAATAACACTTGGGCAGACTTCTATCTTTACTAGTTTAGTCATCTCTTAAAAAAAAACCAAAATGATCAGGCATTATCAAGCAGAACCTACTCTTTACAAAGCCATTCTGAGTCACTCCAAATATTTAAGAATTTTTAATGTGCTCAGACAATGCATCCTTAATTATACATCCAAAAATTCCTGACAATAGCTGGTTGGTCAACTGATCTTAATTTCCTGGGTTTCTCTCTCAATTCTTTAAACAGCAGAAAGGAAGCTCAATTTTCCAATCTAAAGAACAGTCCCTGAATCAAGAGAATATAGGCTGTCTGACCCTCATGGCTCATCAAACATCATTCTTTGTTATTATGCCCGAATTGTATTCTGCCTCCTTGTCATCAACATACCTTAAATACATTATCTGCCTTGAACATCTGTTCTATATTGTTCAGCTTCATGGCATTGTCTGCTTGGCTCCACTCTCTTGTATCCAAAATTGTAGCCATTGTATCAGAAGCAAAATTTTCTCTTCTCTGGCTGCACTGACATGTTGGAGTTATTAAATAATTCATGTTTAATTTACTCCTTTTCCTCTTCAGTAAAATTAGCACGTGTTAACACAGTTAGGTGAGTATGGGAAATAACACACTTGACTACTTTGTTGTATGAGCAATAGGGTGGCACAGTGGCTGAGTGGTTAGCACTGCTGCCTCACAGCGCCAGGGACCGGGGTTTGATTCCATCCTCGGGCAACTGTCTGGGTGCAGTTTGCACATTCTCCCTGAGTCTGCACGCGTTTCTTCCAGGTGCTCCGGTTTCCTCCCATAGTCCAAAGATGAGTGGATTAGCCAGGCTAAACTGCCCCAAGTGTTCAGGGATCTGTAGATGATTAGATGCATTAGCCATGGGAAATGCAGGGTCACACGGAAAGGGTAGAGGACTGGGTGGGATGCGCTTTGGAGGGTTGGTGTGGACTTGTTGGGCTGAAGGGCCTGTTTTCACACTGTTGTGATTCTGTGAATAGTTATGATAGCAAATATATCAAGATTCAATTTCCAATATCTGATTTTTTTTAAGTATCTGAGACCTCAATTGACTCAAGCAATTTATAATAAAGAACAAACACAGATCTAAAATGGTTGCCATGATCAGCTGACCACAGATTAATGTAAGCTTAGCGAAACCAGTCTGAGATAGACAAAATCTGCCTGCACTGAAATTAGTATTTCTTCCATACTTGCATTATACTTTCACGCACAGGGAGATGAAAGGTTGTCTGCAGAATATTCAGCTTGAATGGAAATGGAGCAGATTCAGGAACGAATGTGGGCATAAACCAAGAGCTGTTTCAAGCAGCAGAGGCAGTAAAAGAAATATGAATTGATAGCAAGAAGTAGCTGGAAGTTCTATCAGCATTGAAGTGAATGGTCAGTTAAAAAGCAATCAAAGATAAAAAGAACTCATTGACAATTCAAAATTTATAAACTTTGTCATAGCTGTAGGAAGCAAGTTAACAAATAACCAACTGGCTTGAGGTTTAAACTCTAACATCGCAAAAACTCTAAGGAGTTCAAACTGCAATTTCCATTACTTTCCTACTGTACTAGATATCTGCTCTGTTTTCCTCATGCTCACCCTTTCACACAGCTTTGTGTTATCCACAGATTTTGAGATATTGCATTTAATTCCCTCACCTAAATCATGTTTTGCGAATAGCTGTATGGGTAGTACTGATCCTTGTGGTACCCCATTAGTCACTGCATGCCATTCAGAAAAGATCCATTATCCCTACTCTTTGTTCCCTGCCTACTAACCATTTTTCTATTCATCTCCACACACTACCCTCAGTGACATGTGTTTTAATTTTACTATTAATTTCTTACGTGGGCCTTTGTTGAAAGAACTTTGAAAGCCCAAATACACCACTGGATCCCCCAATCAAATACCCCCAAAGAACTTCTAGATAACAAAGTGTGGAGCTGGATGAACACAGCAGGCCAAGCAGCATCTTAGGAGCACAAAAGCTGACAGGACCCTCTGATGAAGGGTCTAGGCCCGAAACATCAGCTTTTGTGCTCCTGAGATGCTGCTTGGCCTGCTGTGTTCATCCAGCCTCACATTTTGTTATCTTGGATTCTCCAGCATCTGCAGTTCCCATTATCTCAAAGAACTTCAGTTGATTTTTCAAGTATGATTTCCCTTTTGTAAATCCATGCTGACTGTATCTTATTCTACCAATGTTTGCTAAATGTTCTGCTATAAAATCCTCATTAATGGACTCCAGCATTTTCCTATTACTGACATTAAGCTGTATAATTGTATAAGGTATATAATTCCCCATTCTCTCTTTCCCTCCTTTTTTAAATAGTGGAGTTACATTTGCTACGCACCCCCTCCCCCCCAGTCTGTAGGAACTATTCCAGAGCCTAAAGAATCTTGGAAGATGACCATCCATGCATCTATTATTTCTCAGGCCACTTCTTTGAGTACTCTGGGATGTAGATTATCAGGGTCTCGGGATTTATCAGTCTTCAATCCCATCAACTTCCCCAACACCATTTTGCCACTAATACTAATTTTGCTTCAGTTCCTCCCTCTCACAACACCCTGTGTTCTCAATCAGGTATATTATTCACATCCTCCTTTGTGAAACAGAAGCAAAGTATGAATTTAGTTCATAAGTAACAAAGTGTGGAGATGAAGGAATACAGCAGGCCAGGCAGCATCAGAAGAGCAGGAAAGCTGATGTTTTGGGTCAGGACCATTCTTCAGAAGGTTGTGACCAACTGAAGAAGGGTTCTGACCTGAAACATCAGCTTTCCTGCTCCTCTGATGCTACCTAGCCTGCTGTGTTCCTCCAGCTCCACATTTTGTTATCTCTGACTCCAGCATCTACAGTTCTTGTTACCTCTACGAATTTAGTTCATCAACTTTGTTTCTTTGGACCCCATTATAATTTCCTGTTCTGACTGTCAGGGACCTATTTCAGTTTTCACTGATCTTTTTTCTAATTACATACTTGTAGAAACAGTCAGTTCTTATGTTCCCTGAAAGGTTACTTTCATACCCTATTTTTCGCTTCTTAATCAGCCCTTTGGGTCTTCTCTCTGACTTCTAAACTGTTCTCAATCCTCAGATCTATTGTTTTCTTTTCTTGCCAATTTGTATGCCTCTTCTTTGCATCTAATACAATATCAAACTTGGCTCATAATCCATGGTTTGATCACTGTTGTCTTTGCACTCTTGTGCCAGACAGGAATAAACAATTATTGTGGTTCATTTGTTCTTTGAATGCTTGCCATTGTATATCCCTTGTCATTCCTTTCAGTAACATTTCCAAATGCATCATAGCCAGCCCACACCTCATATCATCATAGTTTCCCTTATTAAGGTTCAGGACCTTAGTCTCAGAATCAATGAGCTCAATCTGCAACTTGATGAAGAATTCTATCATATTACGGTCACTCATCCCCAAGGGGTCTCTCACAATGATATTACCAATTGTTCTTTCCTAATTACATAGTACTTAGTCTAAGAAAGCCTGTTCTGCGATGTTTGATGCCATTTTACATCATTTTTCAGGGTAATGCATGCTAAATTCCTATTTTGTTTCACACAAGAAAACCCTGCAAGGTGGCTCTTCATATTAATCCAGTTAATTACATTTCATGTGAAACGGGACAGCTACATGCTCAATATGAAATAATTTTTTTTAATGACCGACTGAGAGGGAATTAAAAAGAGGAGAATTGATTCCCCTCCTCAGCTGATCATAACAGTGTCATAAATCTTCTAATCATGATTAGTAAAGAATGACAAATGCTTTAATGGGGAAAAGCTGCAATATGAATAATTGTTTTACTAAATCGATTTTCAAGGCATTTAGTATGGCTCTTGTGGGCTAATTCTTTACTCACCGTGAGCATACTTAACTCACCTTTTAACTCTATTTTTTTTATTATCAGTTATACTGAATTATTATAAAACATACACTGTTAGAAAACACAGAGCATTTAAAGGTTATGTCTGATGGAATTAATGGCAATTTGGTGAGCAGAATTGAATTAAATGCTGCTTTGACATTAGAAAGGAGAAGCAAAGTAATGATATATGGAAAGAGCCTGTCTGAAAGAAGTATCAGAGTTCTCTTTTCCATTATCATTGCTCTCTTTCATTCAAACAATTCACAGACCATTTAGAAGGAAGCAAATATTCATATTTTAAAATTTTACATTAGGTTTTGTGGCCAAATTACATAAATTTACGGGGAGTTAGAGACAACATTCACAAACAAAAACACATCACAGAATTGTACATGATTACATCATAGAAGTGTGCCATTCAGCCCAAATGATCAATGCAGCACTCAAAATATCTGGGGACCAGTGAGTGACTCCACTCCTGAAGACCCCAAAACATGTAAGCAAATCCACTAAATGGGTGATCAATCAGAGGAAAGCAAGATGGAAGGAAATGATGAGTAGCTGCCCTTCTAATCACAGATTGGTTCTCTGCGGTGCTTGTTGCTGATTGGTTCACTTGTGAACAAACACAGGAGAAAAGCAGCCTTTGTTTGGAGAAGCAGCAAGTAGTTATGTGATGGGAATAAGTACGTCCCTGCAGGAAGACCTGGCAAAGCTGGGGTGGGGAGTGGATCAGCTGCAATACTGCCAAGCCCAGGAGGAGGAGCTGTTACCATCAGTAGCCTTTATTTACCACTCTCCCCCCACCACCACCCCTACACCCAAGGGTGGGAGAAGGAGGCACAGCTCTCTGACACGCAGTTGTTTGCCTTCTAGGTCCAGGTGTGGGGGTTCAAGAAAGTGCCCAAATGGAGGGGGTGATGGGGAGAGGACACAAGTTGGCAGCAGTCTGCTGGGAGGATACAAGGAAACTGCAAGGGAGCAAGGGGGGAGTGTGAGAGGTCATGAGTGACTGGGTGTATTAAGGGAGGCTGTTGGGGTTCTTTTGTTTGGGGGTCGGGGGATTGCTGGAAGGCGAGGGATATGGGAGAGAGTGGGAGGCAACAAAGTTGGGGGTGGTGGGGTGAAGAGTGTGGAAGTCTGTAGGACTGGGTAAAAGGACGGATGCTGCAAGATGCTGAGTTGACAGGGACAACAACGCTGCATGGAGAGACAGAAAAGGGAACCAGAAGAGGAAGGCTGCATCAGGGGTGAGGGAGACAGAGGCTGCAAAGAAGGCAGAATAGTTTCACGCATGTTAACAACGCAACCCCCCAGATTACTTGAAGCTAGGAAATCTTGAATTCACCAAGGTAATTAATTACTTGTTTATCATGTGAAATCTCCAACCTAAGGCTACAAATGTTCGGGAGCCACAATATGGGAAAAATGCAATGCCTGTTGTGTGGAAGGAATGAACTCTAAAGGTAGCAGCTCTGTCTGTGAAAACGTTTTTTTAAGAAGTGATTCATTCAACACTTTTCAATGTATCAAAAAGACTACACTTCAATAAAAATGTCAATAAACCAAATCCTTGAAGTTTTAATGAAGTTCACCCACCAATTTCTACAAAATGGAACTTCTGCCAAATAACAAATTATCATACTTCACCTCACCACTTTGTACAGTTAGCATTGGGAGGATATAGCTCCCCTATATCCTCCCAGCACCCTGCCACCCCCTTGACTCCTCTCCCCCATCCCCTTACCACCAACCCCCCGGCCCCAGCAGTTGCTTGACCCTCCACACCCAGACCTGGAAGGTAAACAACTGCTTGCCAGAGAGGTGCTCCTCCTCCAAGCCTAGACGGGGTGTTTAATAAAGGCTACCACCAGCAAAAGCTCTCCTTCCTAGTCTTAGCAGAACCCGTTTTGACAATTTTCAGGTAATGCTACGATATGCACATCGATTGAACAACATTCACTAATGCACTCGTTCTCTCTTACCCAACTGAAAATAGCAGGTGTCAAGCAGCTGGGGAGCAGAATACCTCTAACTTTCATGGAAGAGACAATGCTGGTCATTAAAGACTGCTGAGACAGTGGCTTCTGGCAAGATGAACTGCATCTGTCCTGCCACACCAGCAGTCACAGAGCCTTCTGAGACCTCCCATCCACAACCTTACCACACATACCTCTCTTACACACCCACTCCAAAAGCCTTCTTCAAACCTGAACTCATCAACCACACCTTTGGCCATCAAGTATGATCCTTACTTCACAGCAACTAGAGACACGTTGCTATATGGTGGCTCAGTGGTTAGCGCTGCTGCCTCACAGCACCAGGGATCTGGGTCTGATTCCAGCCTCGGGCGTCTGTCTGTGTGGAGTTTATACGTTCTCCCTGTGTCTGCGTGGGTTTTCTCCAGGTGCTCCAGTTTCCTCCCACAGTCTAAAGATGTGCAGGCTAGGTGGATTAGCCATGCTAAATTGCCCACAGTGTCCAGGGATGTTTAGGTTAGGTGGGTTAGAGATGGGAAAATGCAAGGGTAGGGGAATGGGTCGGGCTGCAATGCTCTACACAGAAGGGCAGTGTGGACTTGTTGGGCTGAATGGCCTGACTCCACACTGTAGGGATTTTGTGATTACTGCAAATGGGTGTAATAGTTAACCTCTTTTTGTTTTCAAGATGTCAACAAACCAGTCCAACATTTTCTCTTTTTCTCCTTTTTTTCATCATTTTCCAATGTTGCCATCCACAGTTAAACTAAGTTAACCTGAACAATGGTGGGAACTACCCAGAAATTTCCATTTGAACATGAACATGCCATGATAGCAATCAGAATAATGTTTGCTGAGTAGAGAAGAATGTTTTGCAGCAGCAAGAAAATGAGAAAAATGCAATTTCACAGGTGAGCACATTTATGTTCAATTTTTTTCTGGCACAGGATGATGTGTGGTCTCCCTGAGGCCGGGTCAGGGATATCACCAAATGGCTGCAGGATATTCTGAAATGGGAGTACAAACAGTCAGAAGTTGGGGTTTACACTGGAGCCACCAAGATAGGGAGAAAGAGGCATGAGGCCCTGCCAAGACATTTAGAGAGCTAGGTGGCAGATTAAAAAGCAGGACCTCAAAGGTTGTAATCTCTGGGTCTTTCTTTTCATGAATGGGACATCACTGGCCAGGCCAACATTTTATTACCCAACACTAATTGTCCAGAGGACAGGTAAGTGTCAACAACATTGCTGTGGGTTTTGGGTCAAGTTATGGGCTAGACCAGATAAAGACAGCAGTTCCTTTTCCTAAAAGGCATTTGTGAACCAGATGGGAATTTCCAACAATTGACAAAGGTTTTGTGGTCATCATTTAAGTTTTTAAGTTTGAATTCAAATTCTGTCACATCATGATTCGGACCCAGGTCCCCTGAACATTACCAGAATCTCTGGATTAATCATCTAGTGATATCACTAGGCCATCGCCTCCTAGTGTCACGTACTTGTGAGTAGGGGACAAAGCAAAAGAGATGAATATGTGGGTGAAGAGTCAAAGCAGAAGGAAAGGCTTTAGATTCCTGGATCACTCGGTTATTTTCTGGAAAAGGAAGGACATGTGCAGGACTAGCAGTCGGCCTGATTGGCATCATGTCTTCAAATATTCACTCCCTCTACTATTAATGCTCAGTAGCAGCAGTGTGCAGTGTCCACAAGATTCACCACAGAAATTCACCAACACTCCTTAGTCAGCACCTTCCATAACCATGGTCATTACCATCTAGAAGGTCAAGGGCAGCAGATACATGGGAACACCACCACTGGCAAGATTCCTTCAAGCCACTTCTTATCTTGACTTGGTTATATATCACCATTCCTTCAGTGTTGCTGGATCAAGATTGTGAAAGTCCTTCCTGAATGGCACTTTAGGCATCCAAATGGACTGCAGCAAGAAGGCAGCTCATGACCAGGACTCTCAAGAGCAGCAACGGAAGGCCAACAAATGCTGACTCAGACAGCAATGCCCACATCCAGAGATAGAAGGAACTGCTGATGCTGGAGTCTGAGATTACAAGGTGTAGAGCTGGATGAACACAGTAGACCAGGCAGCATCAGAGGAGCAGGAAAGCTTACGTTTCAGGTCTGGACCCTTCTTCACAAATGGAGGAGGGCGAGAAGGCTCTGAAATTTATGGGGCGGGGGGGTAGGTGATGATAGTAGGTGGATAGGGGAGCAGATAGGTGGAGAGAAGATGGGCAAGTCAAGGAGGCGGGGATGAAGCCAGTACAGGTGAGTGTAGGTAGGGAGTTGGGATGTGGGTTGGTCAGTGAGGAGGGAAAGGTAGGTAGGTGGGAGGGGAGACAGACAAATCAGGGAGGTGGGGATGAGGCTAGTAGGTAGGAAGTTGGGGTGGGGGTTGGCCAGTGAGGTGGGAGCAAAGATGAACAGGTCAAGGAGGCGGGGATGAGAGGGGCTGGTCGTGGGATGGAGTCAGGGGTGGGGAGATTCTGAAGCTTGTAACATTGACATTGAGGCCATTGAGCTGCAGGGTTCCCGGGCGGAACACGAGGTGCTATTCCTCCAGCCTTTGGGTGGCATCGTTGTGGCAATGGAGGAGGTCCCAGATGGACATGTCGTCCAAGGAGTGGAAGGGGGAGTTGAAGTGGTTTGCGACTGGGAGGTGTTGGTCAATTGTCATGAACCAAGCGTAGGTATTCCACAAAGCAGTCTCCAAGCCTCCGCTTGGTTTTCCCGACATAGAGGAGGCCACATTGGGAACAGTGGATACAGTATACGATATTAGCAGATGTGCAGGTGAACATCTGCTTATTGTGGAAGGTTTTCTAAGGGCCTGGGATGGAGGTGAGGGGGGAGGTGTAGGGGCAGGTATAAAACCTCCTGCGGTTGCAGGGAAAAGTGCCGGGGGTGGTGGGGCTAGTGGGGAGTGTGAAACAGATGAGGGATTTGCAGAGAGAGTCGTCCTTCTGGAAGGCAGATAAGGGTGGGGAGGGAAATATATCCTTGGTAGTGGGGTCAGATTACAGGTGGTGGAAGTGGCGGAGGATGATGCATTCAATGCGGAGTTTGATGGGGTGGTACGTGAGGACAAGGGGGATTCTGTCTGTTGTTATTGCGGGGAGGGGGTGTGAGTGTAAGGTGCAGGAAACGCGAGAGATGTGGTCGAGGGCGTTTTCGACCACTGTGGAGGGGAAATTGCGGTCTTTGAAGAACAAGGACATCTGGGATGTCTGGGAATGGAACACCTTATCTTGGTAGCAGATGTGGCGGAAACGAAGGAATTGGGGGATAGGGGATAGCATTCTTGCAGGAAGGTGGGAATGCCCACATCCCAAGTGTGAATTTTAAAGAAACATAGTAAGCAAGCAAAAAGGAGCAAAGGAGAGTTGAACCAGTAACAAGACTCTGGATTTTACACTCCCCCAACAGTATGCAAAATCCAGAATGTGGCCTTCCTACCTATTTAATTACCCCAAACATCTCTGTAATTTTGCACATGGCAGGAGGGAAAGCATCTGGCATTCTGGCTACCCTTTGGCCTATTGAGGTCCCTTGTGGCCTCCTTCACTGGTTCAGTGTGGGCATTTCACCTTCCCATCCAAGGTCATATTCTCCACTTTTACCCTCTCACTAGCCTCTTGAATATGCCTTCCCACCACCAGATAATTGAGACTTACCTGGAATTTTTTGATGTGGAACTAACCTACTGCCCTGTAGTCCCAGCAGTGGCCCATTGTCCGGCCAGGCTACAGAACTGCTGGCCATCTGATCTAAAGCAAGACTTAAAACCAAGAAGGGAGAGGAAGTCGCATCTTGAAGTGAATAACTCTGCTCCCAGCACTATTGTGGTTGGGAGTGGAATCCCACTTTTAGCTGGTGGGTAGGGGATCTGTGGCATATGGTAAAATGCAGCCCACAGACACAGAATCTGGAGCAACCGAGGACCTAAAGAAGCAGATTACAGTTAGGTCGGTGCATGTACTGAAGAATGCAAAGGATTAGAAACCCAATTCCACAAAGGTAATGTAAATATTCAAATATAGGCAGACTAGCAGGACACTCAGGCTGAAAATTCATAGTGGAAGTCACAACAAAGCTTCCGGGCCAGTGAAGAAATTGATTCTGTCCAAGATTCAATGCAGCAGCAGAGAAAAACAAAGACATTCTCTAGTTAGGGACTACAGGTTGTTTCGGGATGTTTCAGGCTGGATCAGCTGAATGCTCCTTCTCATTTACAATTATCTTGCTGCCTGGAAAATTAATAGGAGGCTAACAAATGTAAATAGGGAGTGAGTCAAGTTCATAGATTGTGAACACAAACTCTTCAGTTTACTGGAACTGTGATACCAACAGTTATACTGTGGTCTGGTTCCTATATAATGTTATTATAAAGAATTTTGTGATCTATACACATGCTGCCCGCATTAATAACCCAGGTAAGATGTTATCTAAGAACATTCCTTGTCAAATTTAGTGAGTCAGATATAATCCAGTCTAGATAATGCAATTCTGTCAAGTGTAAATAAATTATCTTTCCACTCATTTACTAACTCAACTTTTAAACATCTAACAATCCAATGAATTTGGTTTCAGAATAATATTGAGGTTAATGAATTAGTGTCTCAGAAATTTAGACAACTGTTGGAACAGATTTGAACAGCAGTAATCTTTTAAATCTTCCACTTACTAATCAGCTATTTGTCCAAACAAAATTCACAGGAGGCCTCTTCTGAATGTTCTCTTACTTACTCCCACTATATAAAATTTTAATAACCAAAGTAACATGCAATATGTAATTTCAGTTGAAGCCAAACCAATTCCCCTTTACTCTGTGCAAATGAACACAAATCAATTGCCTTCAATGCAGAAACTGAACCAGCCACATAGCCTAAAACAGTAGCAACATAATGGCGAGCAATATAAATGCCCAGGTCTCAGTGTGCCTGAAAAGGATTCTGCAAGGATTGTAACAAGGTCAGCCAGCTGGACCTCAGAAAATTAGTTTCCTGACTGGGGCTGTTAATCTGGTCATATCAGGGAACTGTGAGTGACATAAAAGGATAAATATCAGGGATATGGGGGACTGTGTGCCTGACTCAGTGAAAGGCAGTACTATTATCAAAGGCAATGCATTTATAAATAAAGTGTAACTGATGATGGGATGCTGGCCTCTGAAGAGTTATTTCGGATTCGTGTGGGAGAAGTGCATTAAACTTTACAATTCCAGACACTGGAAACAAAATAATTTTACAGATTGCTCCTTTAGATAACTTATAGGTCGTTTTGGAATATTAAATTACAGAGTGGAAACATCAAATGCTCCCAACAACTGCACTGCCAAAATTCACTTGGACTGGGTTTGACAGGTTAACAGTCCAATCATTTCTGAGAAATATACTTTTTCATTTAAAGGTTTTTTATTTTCCTTCAGGGTGAGGTTGCTGAATCAGTGAATAAATGGGTGTAATACAAAGTTATGTCTCTTAGTTTTTTTTAAAGTTATAGTTTATTGGTACCTTGGTTCAGAATGATGCTTCTTGCCTAGCCATTGCTTCATTTGCTAAGGGTTTTTGTTTTATTCTTTCATGGGATGCAGGAATTGCTGCTGTTGCTTACCCAAGCTGGCCTGAATGTCTTGTTTGGCCATTTTAGGGGGTTTGATCAACTTTATTATGGTGGGTCTGGAGTCACATGTTGGCCAGACCAAGTTAAGGATGACCTACTTCTCTAAAGACAGTGAATCACATGGGTTTTTACAACTATCAATAATAGCCTCCTGGTGACAATTACTGGTCATTAGCTTTATCTGCCAGATTGAATTCAAACTCCAGCATTTGCCACGGTTGGAATCTGAACTTCTGCCCTTCAGGGTATTGGTCCGGTTGCATTATTAGTCCATACACTACATCACATCTCATTTGATTATAAGACAATTCAAATTGCACCTTAGCTGCCCAGTAAAACTCAAAAGTCTAAACAATGTTGTGTCATTTCATACAGTCATAGAAATGTGCAGCATGGAAACAGACCCTTTGGCGCAACTCATCCATACCGGCCAGATACTCTGAATTAATCTAGCCCTGTTTGGCCCATATCCCTCTGAACTGTTCCTACTCATGTACCCATTCAAATACCTTTTAAATGTTGTGATTGTACCAGCCTCCATCAGTTCCTCTGGCACCTCATTCCATACATGCACCACCCTCTGCATGAAAACATTGCCCTTAGGTCCGATTTATCTCTTTATCCTCTTACCTTAAACTCTGCCCTGGACTGTTGAACTCCTCTACCCTGGGGAAAGACTGAAAGGTCAGTATATCTTTAACAGACACTGTCTTGATAACATCACAGCATGTGATCTAAGGGGAAAAATACCTCAAATCCCATTTTACCTCAGTATGCTCCTCTGTTGCAAATTAACAACTTATTAGCCCAGATATCTATGTGTCATAAATGTAAGGAATGTAACATTTGTAATTTTATGTCTGTTGGATTGTTGAATGCCATATTCATGTCCAGATTCTTATCTTACTGGAGATTAAAAACCATTCCCATATCAGGTAAAACACACTGTTGGAGGCAAATGTACACCAGAAACTACATCTAAAACCTGGAGACCCACTTGAAGCGGAATCAACCATAGATGTGCTATAGAGGAAAAGAAACATCTTAACTGACCACGTTTTAGAGTCAAAAGTCATACAGCACAGAAATAGATACTTTGGTCCAACTCATCCATGGCGACCAAGTTTCAGAAAATAAATAGGCACCCTTGCCTGTGTTTGGTCCACATCCTGCTAAACCTTTCCTATTCATGTATCTGTACAAATGTCTTTTAAATGTTCTAACTGTACCTGCATCTATGACTTCCTCTGGCAGTTCATTCCGCATACGAACCACCCTGTATGTGAAAGTTTCTCCTCAGGTTCCCTTTAAATCTTTCTCTTCTCACCTTGAAAATATGCCCTCTAGTTATGAACTCCCCAATGTTAGGGAAAAGTCCTTTGCTATCGACCTTACCTATGCCCCTCATGATGTTATAAACTTCTATATGGTCACCCCTCAACTTCCTAAACCCCAATGAAACACATGCCAACCTATCCAACCTATCTTTATCACTCAAACCCTCTACTCCCAGCAACATCCTGGTAAATCTTTCACGAACCTTCTAAAATTTAATAATGTCCTTTTTCGAGCAGAATGACCAAAACTATACATAGCACCTCAAAACTGGCCTCACCAATGTCCTGTACAACCTCAATAAGATATCCTAATTCCGATACTCAATAGTCTGAGTAAAGAAGGCAAATGTGCTAAATACCTTCTTAACCACCCTATCTATCTGTGATGCAACTTTCAAAGAATTATGCACCCAATCCCCTCTCTGTTCGACAACTCTACCATTAACTGTATGAGTCCTGTTAGTGATAATGGGAACTGCAGATGCTGGAGATTCCAAGATAATAAAATGTGAGGCTGGATGAACACAGCAGGCCAAGCAGCATCCCAGGAGCACAAAAGCTGACGTTTCGGGCCTAGACCCTTCATCAGAGAGCTGTTTAGTGTTCATTTTACCAATGTGCAATACCTCGCATTTATCCAAACTAAACACCATCTGTTATTCCTCAGCCCATTGGCCTAATTGATCAAGATCATTCTGTAATCTCAGATAACCTTCTTCACTATTTTCATCTGCAAATTTATTAAACCTCCTAAATTCTCATCCAATTTGTTCATATAAATGACAAACAAAAGTGGACCCAGTACCAATCCCTGTGAAACACTGCTAGTCACAGGCATCCAATCCAAGAAACAACCCTCCATACCACCTTCTGTCTTCTACCATCAAACCAATTTTGTATCCAATTGACAAGCTCACCCTGAATCCCACGTGATCTAACCTTACAAATTAATCTACCAAGCGCAAACTTGACAAAGGCTTTACTAAAGACCATCTCATCTGCCCTCATCAATCCTTTTGGTTACATCCTCAAAAACCTCAATCAATTTTGAGAATTACAATTTCACATGCATAGAGCCACGCTGACTAATCAGTCCTTACCTTTCTAAATGCATGTAAATCCTAACTGTCAGAACCCCCTCCAACAACTTACCACTACTGATGTTGAACTCACAGGTCTATAGATCCCAGGCTTCTCCTTACAGCCTTTAAAAAATAAAGGCACAACATTAGCCACCCTCCAGTCCTCCTGCACCTCACCCATGACTGTAGATAATACATATATCTCTTCCTGGGGCCCTGCAACTTCTTTCCGAACTTCCTACAATGTCCTGGGATACATATGATCAGGTCCCTGAGATTTATCCATGTTTATGTTTTCAGGACCTTCAGCATTTCTTCTTCTGTAGTGTGGACTGTTTTCCAAACATGAATATTTATTTCTTCGAGTTCTCAAGCCTCCATTCCTTTCCCCACAGTAAAAGCTGACATGAAATATTTGTTACCTCTCCCATCTCCTGAGCCTTCACACATAGATGACCTTGTTGGTCTTTAAGGGGCCCTATTCCCTCCCTAGTTGCTCTTTTGCTCTTAATGTACTTGTGGAATCTAAGATTATCATTAACCTTACTGGTGAAGGCTATCAAATATCTTATTTTTGCCCTCCTGATTTCCCTCTCAAAAAGCCCCTATACCCCTTATAATCTTCAAGAGATTTGCTTGGTCCCAGTTGTCTATACCTAACATATGATTTCTTCTTATTCTTGACCACAGCCTCAATATGTTAATACATCCATTGTTTCTGACTCTTGCTAGCTTTACCCTTCACTCCAGCAGAGCACAATGCCCCTGAACTCTCGTCATCTCACTTTTAAAAGCCTCCCACTTGCCAGTCGTCCTTTACCTGCGAACATTTTGTCACCCTAAAGACATCTCTGGATTTCCTCATTCTATCATTATTCAGAGCAGTAAACATGGAAATATGATGTATCAGGAACAGGAGCAAGTATAATTTAAACAGTACAAAGCCAAAACACATTACGCCAACATTTCCAGTTGTATCAGCTTCCAATTTCCATGAATAAGAGATGAATTATTATTTGCATTTTCAATATTTCCAACAAATTTCAATTGAAAGTACAGTACCATCAATTGTCATCAAATATTAGTTTAGCACCAAATTGGGCATTATATTGGTTTATTTTTAATGATAATATCGTTTTTTAGAATTAATTTAAAAGCGATATATACTTTAGAGTCAGTACGCACTATAGGAATCTATCAGGTCCTGTCTGCTGTAACAGCGAATAAGTCTACTTTAAACTCAAAGAAAAATGAGACATTAAAAACATAATGCATCCAATAACAACATGTTACGGAAACCAAACCAGAACATGTTGAACCTGAATAATGGTTAAATGCGTTTCTGAACGCAATAATCCAGAGTACATCAGTGCAGAAGATAAAGGCTCAAGC
Organism: Stegostoma tigrinum; assembly: GCF_030684315.1. NCBI lineage: Eukaryota > Metazoa > Chordata > Chondrichthyes > Orectolobiformes > Stegostomatidae > Stegostoma > Stegostoma tigrinum. The sequence goes on along the minus strand of NC_081362.1, from coordinate 72,099,225 downwards.
ATATGCAATAATCTTCAACCAGCAGTGCCGAGTGGATGATCCACCTCAGCTTCTAGTGGTCCCCAGTACACAGATGCCAGTCTTCAGTGAATTTGATTCAACTCCACATGATCTCGAAAAATGGTTGGAGGCACTGGTACTGCAAGGGCTTTGGGCCCTGACAAGATTTCAGGAATAGTATTGAAGACCTGTGCTCCAAGATATGCTGGGCCCAAAGCTAAGCTATTCCAGAACAGCTACGACACTGGCACCTACCCAGTAACAAGGAAAATTGCTCAAGTACATCCTATGCACAAAACGCAGGACAAATCCAACCTGGCCAATTATTACTCCATCGGCCTACTCTCAATCATCAGTAAAGTGATGGAAGGTGTCATCAACAGTGCTGTCAAGTAGTACCTGCTCAGCAATAACCTGAACAGAAGGACAAGGCAGCAGAAATATGGGATCATCACCACCCTTCATGCCATCCTTAGAAATATATTGCTGTTCCCTTGGTATCGCTGGGTCAAAATCCTGTAATTTCCTTCCTAACAGCATTGTGCGTCTACCTACAGCAGATGGACTATAGCAGTTCAAGAAGGCAGGCCACCACCACCACCTTCTCAAAGGCAGCTAGGGATGGGCAATAAATACTGGCCAGCCAGCAGTGCCCACATCCCACGAGACAATAAAAAATAGTATAAATCTTACAGTACTGGCTACAGCTTTTATTTTATATGTACTTGTAACCATTTATAATTAATTAAGGTTTGTAAAAAATGGAGGTTTAATAAACAAACTGCTTGTGTCACAGAGACATGCCACACTAAATAATAATTTTTCATCCACTGACTGGAAATATGAAATGTATCTTGTACAAAAATACACTAAAATATGTGCATACTGTATATTCCACTTTCAGTAGGGATCCTGACTACAGTGGCAGTGTCCCTACCTCTAGACCAGAAAGCCTGGTTCAAGTCCCACCTGCTCTGCAGGTGTATAATAACATCTCTGAACAGGTTGATTAGAAAATATCTATATTATTATCTCATTAAAAAGATACCAATGTCAATCAACGTGGGTATTCAACTGTTGGGACTGACCAATACAGGATAATTGCTTGCTACTGTTATTAGCTGAACACTTTACAAATGAAATATGGCTTTTTATGATCATGAGTGAAATGTGGAGCCTTTCACACTCTTCAAGGGGGCAGTGTCTTTGGGTTTTTCAAGTCTTCTGCCTTCATTGCAATGGGCTTGGAATGTGGACTGTTGATATTTTCTGATCATGATTGAATTACTAGCACGTATTTCTGTCTTTTAAGCACATCTCCTTTGCAGCACTGCATGAGCAGCTTAAAGCTAGGTCTGGTCCCTCCTGCCTCTCTCTTTCTTTTCACCCTATCTCTATATAATTTTCAAGGTCTAAGCCTCAGTACCATTGACTCTCTTTCCACATGCAGAAAATGCTGATTGTAAACTCAATTGTTTCATCTCCAGAAGATTAACTAACTCAGTTATCTACATCTTTAAACGGCAAGCATCAAGACCATTGAAATCAACCTGAAACCAGCTGACTAACCAAATAGTTAAATGTTTTGCTTTTATTTTATGGACTCTAACTTGGCCAGCCTATCTGTGCCCAGTCTGAAGATGTGATACCGTTATCCAAGAAAGGAGAGAGGGCAAGACAAGGACCTGCAGGAAGTCAGTAGGGAAGTACTAGAACTTATTGTACAGGAAGTCTGACAATGAAGTTAGAAAGTCACAGTATGATCAGACAAAGTCAACATGGTTTTATGAAAGGGAAATAGTGTTTAACAAATTTATTCTAAATATTGAGAAGGCAACTAATAGGGAAACCTGTAGATGTTTATACTTGGGCTTTCAAAAGGCATTTGACAAAGTGCCACAAAAAACGTTAACAGCCAAGACTGGGGCATTGAATGGGATAATACAGCATGGGAAGAGAGCTTGTTAATGTACAAGAAGCACAAAGCAGGCATAAACAGAACACTTAAATTGACACACTGTGACTGGTGGATTACTGCAAGGATCAATGTTGGGTTTTCAGCTATTTACAATTTAATGGCAACAAAAATTTTGACAACGATATTACTAGGTCTGCTGATAATACAAAGCTAATTGAAAATGTGTGTTGTGAACAGGATTCAAAGAGGCTGAAAAGAAATGGACAGATTGAGTGGTCAACGGGATGGTTTACAATGTGGGAAAGTACGAGGTTATTGAGTTTGATCAAAAAATAGAAAAACAGAATATAATTTGAAAGATGTAAAACTTGTGAGTCTTAGTGTTCAGAGAGACTTGACATACTGATGATGGAACTCTGAAGAGTTAATATGCAGGTACAGCAGCAAATGGGAAAGCAAACAGCATTTTGATCTTTACTGGAAGTGAATTAGAGGAGATGAGTAAGGATGTCTTGCTGCAATTTTGCTGGGCTATGTTGAGATCATACCTGGTGCACTATGTGCAATTTTATTGTCCATATTTAAAGGATATGCTAACACTGAGGGCAGCACATTGAAAATTCATGAGATTGGTCCCTGGAATAAGAAATTGTTGTTTGATGAGAGGCTGACTGAACACATCTATACTCTTTGGAGTTTCAGATGATTTCATTAAAACATAAAAAATTCTGAAAGAGCTGGTCAGAATAGATATTGGAAATGGTTTATACTGCTTGGGGGAAGCTAGAACACCAGAAAACAGTCTCAGGGTAACACAACTGATCACTCAGGACTGAGATGAGGGATAATCTACTCACTCGAAAGGTTTTGAGTCTTTGGAATTCTCTCCATAGGGTTGTGAATTGACTATTTTTAAAAGCTGGAATGCTGGACATGTAGGCTCAGAAAACAAAGCAACATGGAGAGCAAGCGGGAAAGTGGACTATAGGCCAAGGTCGGCCATGATCATACTGAATAATGGAGCAGGCTTGACAGGCCTTAATCTCTGCTCCTGCTCACTTCTTTTGTTCTTGTGTTCCCACTTTGGATCCACTTGAAGGCCTTTCTGCCTGTTGAAGTCAAGACCATTTACATAAAAGGTGAGCTAAAGTGGATCCATGTTCAATCCTGGATAATAAAATGTGACGCTGGATGAACACAGCAGGCCCAGCAGCATCTCAGGAGCACAAAAGCTGACATTTCGAGTCTAGGCCCGAAACGTCAGCTTTTGTGCTCCTGAGATGCTGCTGGGCCTGCTGTGTTCATCCAGCCTCACATTTTATTATCTTGGATTCTCCAGCATCTGCAGTTCCCATTATCACTCACCCATGTTCAATCCTGGGTGCTTTCTGCTGGTTCGAAAGAATATAGTACTTTGTCCAATACTGGATGCAAAGGAAGTCTAACCAAGGCTTTGTATAACAGAAGCACGGATTCCACCTCCACTTTTGTCTCAACATGTGTGGCAATAAAAAGGCCTATATTCCATTACATTTGTGATCACTTTTCATACCTCTACATTAGTGTTTCATGATGTGTGGACTTAAGTTACTTTGCTCCTCTACAGTGTCTAGTCTCTCATCATTGAGAAAATATTCTGGTTGTCTTCCATGGATCAAAAGTGGATGGGTGACTTTACACTTCCTTAGAAAGGACGCCTACTGCCAAAACGGCATTGGGTGTAAATCTTTGCTAAAACTGTTTCTTTGCACAATGTATTATGGCACTAGAGGAAAGTAGATGACATAAATAATATAACAATGCAGCTGTGTGTTAAATGTGACTACCCTTTGTTGATCTTTGGTAAATAATATGAATTTGAAAATTAATATCTTTCAGGAATTGGGATGAAGTACACACAAATCTAAAATATCTGCTTTTCAGCTTCATTGTCCCACCTACTTCCCTAAAGTAAACGACTTGTGCCAATTCCACAGGCACTCACAGTCCTTCAGTACCTTGCCTCTAGGGGCTTTGAGACATGAGTCAGGCATGTGGTAAACACAACAGCTGAGCCCTATGAACATATGCATGGTTTCCAGGAAGAGGTCACTGGATAATGATTATATTTGACTTTTTTTCCTCTTACTTTTCTACATGCCCCACTTAGGATCAGTCATTATTTTAGTTTCAGGCTTAAAAGTCAGATCCCGCAGTGTAACATGGAAAATGCCAAATAGCCTTAATATTGACTCATGTACTAGGAGCCATTACTTAGTTAATCAATCAAAATTTTCATTAAATTTTGGATTAATTGCACCCCAATGCCATTTAAAATTTAACAATATCTTAAATAAAATGCAGCTATTGATTTGATGTGCATTGAACTTCAAAAGCAGTTCCAGTTTTCTGCATACTTAACACAATGTATCTCAGCCAATTTCCATCTAATGAATTTGTACCCGCATATATGAAATCAATGTCAATGACAGTAGTTCTGCGAATGCTGTTACAACCAGATGACAGATTTGTTCCAGAATCGAATCTCATGCTATATATTAATTCCATCTGTTCCATCTGCTATTTTTTTTTGACTTTGCTTGATCACTTTTTCCTGAGAGAAAATTTGAAGAAAAATACGTAAGGGTCTAGATTATAACCACTGCGGTAGTTCGCCTCATTATGGAACATGGAGAGTAAGCAGGAAAGTGGACTTTAGCCCAAGGTCAGCTGTGATCATACTGAATGATGGAGCAGTCTCGACAGGCCTTAATCTCTACAAGATTATGAAGGGCATCGACAGACTGGACAGTCCGAAGCTTTTTCCCAGGGTGAAACAGTCAGTTACCAGGGGCCATGGGTTTAAGGTGCGAGGGGCAAGGTTTAAAAGTGATGTACAAGGCACGTTTTTTACACAGAGGATGGTGGGTGCCTGGAACTTGCTGTCGGCGGAGGTGGTGGAAGCAGATACTATACTGACTTTTAAAGGGTGTCTTAACAAATATATGAATAGGTTGGGGATACGGTCCTTGGAAACTTAGGGGGATTTAGTTGTGACAGGCAGCATGTCGGTGCAGGCTTGGAGGGCCGAAGGGCCTGTACCTGTACTAAAATTTTCTTTGTTCATTCCATTATATATGCTGGAATCACTTGCCACTCTGGCTCCTAACATGTTTGTAACTAAAGTGTCAAGCTGATAAATTCTCAAGAGTAAATGGGCTCTTACCCTGTAGGCAGTAACAAGCCTATTCAGGCCTCAGAAGGGGATGCTAATATATTAAGTGAAAATGTGTTTAATATCATCACAACACTCATTAGGGAGATATGGGGGAAGCGATAACATCACTGTATAGTATTCCAGTACTCTGAACTATTGAGTTCAAATCCCACTATGGTGAAATCTGAATTCAGTAAAATAACTGGAATTAAAAAGTTAGTGTAATGGCGACCACTACCAACTGTCATTTTAAAAAACATGATCAAATTTTATATTCAATTTGAGGGAGAGAAGAATGGGTCTAAGACTAGTATTTTAAATGCAAATAAGGGTGAATATGAAGGTGTGAATCAGCAAATTAGGTTGAGGGAAGGCTCAATACAGATGCAGTGGCAGATATTTAAGGGAATATTTCAGAATATACAGAAGATGTACATGCCAAAAATTCCAAAAGGAGGACCAATCTTCCATGGTTCACTAAAAATATTTAAGATAATACTAAATGAAGTAAAGCCTGTTGAACATCCCTAGCACATTATGTTTTTATTAAAGACAAAGTACATAATTGTTCAGTGATTAATGGCAGATCTGATGATCAGACAGAATTAATATAACAAAAAATAGTAAAAGATTAATACAGAGGTAAAATATTCAAGTAAAAGAGAAAGTTAGCTAGAAATATAAACACAGAAAGTAAGTGTTTCCCTAAATAAATAAAAGGGAAAGAGTCAACAAAGTGAATGTCGTTCATATAGAAAGCAAACCTAGGGAATTAATAATGGAAAATCAGGCAATAGCAGATTAATTGAATGAATAATATGCATATGTCTTCACTGTAGAGAATGTAAGTAACATCTCTGAATTAGCTGCAATTCAGGTAATGAAAGGGAGGGAGGAACTTGAGAAAAATTACAATTGGCAAGGAAGCTTGATCAAATTGTTGGAGCTGCATGCTGAAAAATTCCTGGGTCTTGATTGATCATTCTTTTTTAAAATTCCCTTTATTCAGGGAAAGTCCCATATTGGAAGACAGTGAATAAACTTGAGTATGGAAGGTAGAAAGAAGAACATCTAGAAGATTTGGGTGTCCGACCGCATGAATCACAAAAGCCTAGTTTGCAGGTACAGTAAGTAATTAGGAAAATGAATGGCGTTTTACGGTTTCTTTCAAAGGGAATTGAATACAAAGAAAGGAGGTTAATCTTCAGTTAAGCAGGGCGCTGGTGAAACTACCATCCGGAGTACTATGTACTCTTCCTATTCAAAATTGTTAGAAGCAATTCAGAGAGAGTTTACTAGACTAATAACTAGAGGGAGTGGATTGCCTTATGAGGAAAGGTTGGACAAACTAAGGGCAAACTTGACTGAAACATGAAGGATCCTGAGGAGGCTAGACAGGGTGGACATGGAAAGGATATTTCCTCTTACAGGAGAATCTAGAACTTGGGGTCATGGTTGAAAAGTAAGGATTTGATAAGAGATTTTCTTTTCTTGCAGAGGGTTGAGAATATTTGCAACTCTATCCTACAAAAGGCAGTGAAAGCAGAATCTTTGAATATGTTAAGACAGAGACAGATAGATTTTTAGTAAGTGAGGGAGTGAAAGGTCGTAGGGGAATGTCAGTATGTGGAGTTGAGTTTACAGTCAGATCAGCCATGATGTTATTAAATGATAGCACAGGCCTGGGTAGGCTAAATAGCCTAATCCTGCTCCCACCTTATATACTTGTATACCACTAGCAGGCCGCTAATTGTTAACCTGGCCTCCAAGCCCTAATCCTTCCAAATTCAGAGGCAGGTGCATAGTGAGAGATCAGCAGGTTTTCAGCAATTGGAAAATTCAAAACCCATTGCCCTCCAGTTCCAAGTTGATTGAAAATATTCTCCTACATGATACAATGCTTTAATTCACCATAACATCTGAAAATTTTCATTTCACACTTTTAAAAGTATAGACAATTTTCACATGTCTAAATGGGTTGCAATGAGGTTCACTCTTTCTGATCATGAAATCTAATTTTAACATTTTCCTAAAATTGCCAGCTCTGATTTTAAAACAAATTTCATGGAACATTAATAAATTGTCACTATGCTTTACAGTAATGCTGTCCTCCTATGAAACCAGGTCAGAACTGAACTTTGAAGAAATATTACAAAAGGCATTTAATAACCAAAAAGAATGACACAGATAGCAAACCATTTAAATTTGCAAAAATAACACAGCATATAAGCAATATTCTGAACATCAAAACTAGGTCAGATCTTCAAACTTGAAAATGAGTGATAATTATTCTTAAATGATGGCACTTGAGAAATTTAGTAAAACTGAGCAGTCATATACTTCCGAGGTTGTAAATATAGGTTGCTTTGTCAAAATATTAAACAAGTTTGGACATTGATGGGTGATGTTTCCCATTGGACATCCGACTGAACAAGTAAGGCAAGACTTTAACCTTTCCCAGTGTGAAAATTGGTGGGAGAGTCAGGGTGCACATTAGGCAGTTAAAAATTTCATAGAAACCCAGAAAATAGAAACAGGAGTAGGCCATTCTTCCCTTCAAGTCTGCTCCACTATTCAATATGATCATGGCCAATCACCCAACTCAGTGCCCTGTTCCCACTCTCCCTATTTTGCCATGGAACTTGAATGGCAACATCCTATTTTGATCTCCCAGGGTAGGTGAGAGGAACACTCAGGGCTATGGGGATAGATGGGTGGTTCATTACATAAGCAAACTGAGGTCCAGTTGTGTCACTAGAACTTTACTCCTACTTTCACCAGGAATCTATGCTGAGGAGGCATTGTGAAATTAATGTGCAAAGTAGCACAGGTAATGGATGCATTACAGTTCTTTGTTGAAGCTAGATTAATTCACATGAAGCTATGAAAATGCTTAAGATACGAGGGGTTAAGGTGGGATGCTCTTCAGAGGTTCAGTGTGGACTTGATGGGCCAAATGGCTTGTTACATCTCTTCAGAAATTCTATGCTTATGTTTATAACAAACTGAGACCCTTTTCTTTAACCATATGGCAGTAAATGCATCACTCAGTGTGGTTCTAAGACCTTCTGGATTAGTAGGTCCTAGGTTAAATCTCTAGTTTGCCTTTTTTTTATTTTAGGAGGGTAAATGGTAGTATCCACCTCTTGGTTTCAGTTCAGTGGAAAGAAAAATGATAAGGTTAGTTCAGCTTCCCAGTCCTGGGAACTGGTTTTCCCATATCACAATAGTGGCTACCCATAATGAAAGAATATATTGAAAGTGAGGAGCTTTGAGACTTCCTTAAGTTGTGAAAGATGTAAATAAGTGTAGTATTGGGTGAGGGAAGAGAGTTCTTTGCAGACAACAGAAAAGGAGGAGGGAAGTGATAAAATGCTGGGAAATGCATTGGGAATTCAGCCAATTAAAGTTCAAATTGAAGAACATTTTGTAAGTGGAGGAGCGGGCCCTTGCCTTGCCCCAGGGCTTCATAAGGGAAGGTCTGACAAGAGAACCAGAGCCTCCATGGCCCAAATGGTGGTGTCTGTGGTAGTGAAGTTTTGCTCGCTGATCACCGGGGCTTGTTTGCCTGGTACTGCAGAGAAACCATTATAATTCCCCTGCAAAGGTACATCAAAATGGAGTCCCACTCTCATTCTCCCAGCAGCCTTAGCTGCAGCTACCTTTTTTAGGACGCTATCAAAGCTGTAGACCCTCTGATTGGGGAGGCAACGTGGACAGCCAGCTGTCCTCATGCGGCAGCAGGCAATCTGTTAAGGGGCTGCGTTGACAGGTCCTGTTGCCTGCCCGCATAGGCCTGGTACCAGTATGTGGTCCTGATGGACCTACCTCAAAATCCCAGCCAAGATCCCACCAAATAACCAGCCACAAGTCAATGTCAAAACTCGTATATGAAAAACAAATACTTCTGCAAGTTATTGCGTGATACAGCGATTACCGAGTTATACTTACAGCAAGGAAAAGCAGTGAGAAAAATGAGGTGAATGATAATAAGACTTCATCTTTATGGTCAACAGAAGAAAGAGCTTGCACTTTGATGGCATATTTCATAACTTCAGGATGTCACAAAGTCCTTAATGGCCAATGAAATTCAGTGTAGTCAGTCTAATAATGCAGCAGTCAATCTGGATTTAGAAAGAAGTCTCAAAGATTTCACATGTTTTGGCTGTTTTACAGGATTCCACAAAAATGCCGTGCTCCTCCTCAGCTTATGCTGAATATATTGGATGCTTGTTGTAAAACATACTAGATTTTAGTTTTCTGTTCAATAAACTTTTGAAATAAACTACTTATAATGCTTTATTTACAATCCTGTGTAATTTTAATGCATGTGTTTATCAAGTTTCTAAGATAGTCAATTAATAATGACAGCACAGTTCATGGATATAGAAAAGTTATTAAAACAAAAGTTGAGTTATGATTATCAAATTTTGTGACTATGCAATTTGTGCCACTCATTGCATATTAGCCTAAAGTTGGAAAAAAATACATCATTCTCAAACATTACAAATGTATTCTTTGGCAACACACCAAAGCTCATGCTTTGCAGATATGCCAACATTTACAGATTGGGATTTACAGAGAACATAGAACATTACAGCACAGTACAGGCCCTTCGGCCCTCAATGTTGTGCCGACCTGTCATACCGATCTCAAGCCCATCTAACCTACACTATTCCATGTTCGTCCATATGCTTGTCCAATGACGACTTACATGTACCTAAAGTTGGCGAATCTACTACCGTTGCAGGCAAAGCGTTCCATTGCCTTACTACTCTGAGTAAAGAAACTACCTCTGACATCCGTCCTATATCTTTCACCCCTCAATTTAAAGCTATGCCCCCTCGTGCTCGCCGTCACCATTCTAGGAAAAAGGCTCTCCCTATCCACCCTATCTAACCCTCATTATTTTATATCTTTCAATTAAGTCACCTCTCAACCTTCTTCTCTCTAATGAAAACAGCCTCAAGTCCCTCAGCCTTTCCTCGTAAGACCTTCCCTCCATACCAGGCAACATCCTAGTAAATCTCCTCTGCACCCTTTCCAAAGCTTCCACATCTTTCTTATAACGCAGTGACCAGAACTGTACACAATACTCCAAGTGCGGCCGCACCAGAGTTTTGTACAGCTTCACCATAACCTCTTGGTTCCGGAACTCGATCCCTCTATTAATAAAAGCTAAAACACTGTATGCCTTCTTAACAGCCCTGTCAACCTGGGTGGCAACTTTCAAGGATCTGTGTACATGGACACCGAGATCTCTCTGCTCATCTACACTGCTAAGAATCTTACCATTTTCCCTGTACTTTGCCTTCCAGTTACTCCTACCAAAGTGCATCACCTTACACTTGTCTGCATTAAACTCCATTTGCTACCTCTCAGCCCAGCTCTGCAGCTTATCTATGTCTCTCTGCAATCTACAGCATCCTTCGTCACTATCCACAACTCCACCGACCTTAGTGTCGTCTGCAAATTTACTAACCCATTCAATCTCAATTTGTTTTCTTTTTGTTGTCACACTGTTCTGGTTTCTCTCTATACTAATGAAACTAGCATTTATGTTGCTTTTTTGCAAATCTGGTTATACAATGCTGGCATCTTACTAAATCATTGCTTTACAGGATTTGAATATTCTGAAATTCCTTCTCTTCCTCCTAGATGCTTTAGGCCTTTAGAAATACCTAACATGCAACTTTTCCTCATACCTCGTCATTTGTTTTTTTAAAAATTCTTTTTTACCTCACTGATGGCGTTCAACAGTAGAATCTACTCAACGAGCTGAAAAATTATCCAAGTCTGCAAAAATCTAGATAAATCCTACCTGACCAATTACTGCCCCATCAACTCTCATTCAACAGTGGCATCAGCCTGCACTTGCTTGGCAATAACCTGCTCTGTTTAAGATTCCCCTAAGGGTGCTGAGTTCCTGGCCTCAACACAGCCTCACAGTTGAATCAGGGACAAAAGAGGTGAACTCCAAAGGTTAGGTGAGAGTGCTTGCCCTTGGCATCAAAGCAGCATTTGACAGAATATGACATCAAGGATTCCTGTCAGACTGGAGTCAATGGGAACAATCTCCGCTGCTTGGAGTCATAGATCGCATTAAGGAAGATGGTTGTTGTTATTGGAGGACAGTCATCTCAGTCATATGACATCTCTGCAGGAGTTTCTTCAGGGTAGTGTCCTCAGCTCAAATATCTTTGGCTGTTTAAAAACCAAAAGAACTGTGGATGCTGTAAATCAAGAAATAAAAATAGAAGTTGCAGGGAAAGCTCAGCAGGGCTGGCAGCATCTATGAACAAAAATCAGAGTTCACGTTTCGGGTCCAGTGAGGAAGGGTCACTGGACTGAAAACGTTAACTCTTAATATTCTTCACAGATGCTGCCAGACTTGCCGAGATTTTCCAGCAATTTCTGTTTTTGATTTCAGCTGTTTCATCAATAAACTTCCCTCCATTATAAAATGAGAAATGAGGATGTTTGCTGACGATTGCATGTTGTTCAGCACCATTCCCGAGTCCTTAGACACTAAAACAATCTATGTCCACATAGAGTCATAGAAATGTGCAGCACAGAAACAGACCCTTCAGTCCAACTCATCCATGCCGACTAGATATCCTAAATTAATCTAGTCCCATTTGCCAGCATTTGGCTCAAATCCCTCTCAACCCTTCCTACTCAATATACACATCCAGATGACTTTTAAATGTTGTAAATGTACCAGCCTACACCGCTTCCTCCGGCAGCTATTTCCATACACGCACCATCCTCTGCATGGAATTGTAGGGCCTTAGGTCCCTTTAAAAACTTTCCCCTCTCACCTAATACCTGTGCCGTCTAGTTTTGGAGTCCTCTAATCCTGGGGAAAAGACCTTGGCTATTTACACTGTCCATGTCCTTCATGATTTTATAAACCTCTGTAAGGTCACTTCTCAGCCTCCGACACTCCAGGGATATAGCCCCAGCCTATTCAAGTCTCTTCCCTAATGCACAAATCTGCCAACTCTGACAACATCCCTGAAAATCTTTTCTGAACCCTTTCAAGTTTTACAATATCCTCCCTATAGCAGGGTGACCAGAATTGCATGCAGTACTCCAGTAGAGGCCTAACCAATGTCCTACACAGCCACAACATGACTTCCCAACTCCATGACTCAATGCACTGACCACTAAAGGCAAGCATACTATATGTCTTCTTCACTGTCTTATCTACCTGCGATTCCACTTTCAAGGAACTATGAACCTGCACTCCAAGATCTCATTGTTTAGCTACATTCCCCAGGACCTTATCATTAAGTGTATGAATCCTGTCCTGATTTGCCTTTCCAAAATGCAACGCCTCACATTTATGTAAATTAAACTCCATGTGCCACTCCTCAGCCCGTGGGCCCTTCTGAATAAGATCCCATTGTAATCTGAGGTAACGTTCTTCACTGTCCACTAGACCTCCTATTTTGGTGTCTTCTGCAAACTTATAGCTATGCCTCCTTTATTCACATCTAAATCATTTATATAAGTTACTAAAAGCAGTGTCCCAGAGCCGATCCTTGTGGCATATCGGTGGTCAGAAGCCTCCATGCTGAAAGGCAACCCTTCACTACTACCCTCTGTCTTATATCTTTGAGCCAGTTTTGTATCCAAATGGCTAGATTCCCCTGTATTCCCTGTGACCTACCCTTGCTAACCAGTCTACCAGAGAAACGCTGTTGAACGCCTTACTGAAGTCTATATAGATCATATCCACTGCTCTGCCTTCATCTATCCTCTTAGTTACTTCTTCAAAAAACTCAATTAAGTTAATGAGACATGATTTCCCATGCACAAAGCCATGTTGACTATCAGTCCTTGCCTTTCCAAATAGATGTAAATCCTGTCCCTCAGGAATCCCTCCAACAACTTGCCCACCACCAATGTAACGCTCACCAGTCTACAGCTCCCTGGCTTTTCCTTACCATCTTTCTTAAACAGTGGCACCATGATAGCCAACCTCCAGTCTTTCTAGCAAAGACATGGGCAACGTGGCTGATAAGTGGCAAGTAACATTCCAGACACACAAGTACCAGCCACTGACCATTTCTAACAAGAGAAATGTATCAATTTCCCCTTACCACTGAATGGTATTACCATTGCTGAATCCCCTACAATTAATATCCTGCAGACTGCCATTGACCTGACCTGAGCTGACCAGACCAGACTGAAGTGGACCCACCATATAAACGCTGTGACAGAAGAACAGATTAGAGGCTAGGAATTCTGCTGCACGTAACTCACCTCCTAACTCCCTGCAGCTTATTCACCCATCCATAAGGCAAGGTCAGGAGTGTGATGGAATAATGTCCATTTGCCCAAATGAACATAGCTCTAACAACACTCAAGAAGCTAAACACCATCAGGACAAAGCAGCTCACTTGACTGGCATCACACTCACTAACTTAAATATTCACCCAACGTAAACATTCCTTGCACCACTGTTGCACAGAATGTTAGCATGTACCATTGACAGAATGCACTGCAACAACTTGCCCATGCTCCTTTGGCAGCAGCTTCTGACCAGCAACCTATTCAACCTATAAGGATAAGGGCAGTACATGCATTGGGACATCACTTTCTGTTCTCCTTTAAGCCACATGTTGTCCTGATTTAGAAATTACTGTTGTTTCCTCGCTGTCTGTCACCAAGTCAGAGTCCTGGAATTCTGTCCCTAATGCTTTGAGGCCAATGATTTTAACTCTGCTTCCTTCTCCACTGATGCTGGCAGACTTCCTGAGTTTCTCCAGTATTTTGTTTTTATACAGCTATGTGTATCTTCTGTAAGTACAAATTGACAATTTCTGTGCTCCCAGTTGGCTAGATGTCCTCCAGATAAAAGATCAAACCACCCGATTCTGCTATTATCCTCCTTTGTGTAGAAACATATTTGCAGCCACTCCAGTCAGCAACACATGCAAATGCAAGAAACCTGATATTTCCCAGCTGCACACAGTCATTTTTAGCATCAATACTGACGATGAAAACAAGTCAGAATAACTAGAAATACAGAATTAAAAATGCGTGTACATGTGCCTGTAAATATGGACACTGGGTAAATAAGAATGGTGAACAAAACAGTTCAGGCTTTTCAAAAGGAGGGGCAGTTAAAAACTGCAAATTGCCACGATATGTGAAATTAAAACAAAAATACTCAAAATACAAAGCCGTTGAAAGGGAAAAGCATCAGGATTCATTGAAAATTAAACCTATTACTTATTTGCCCTGGGCCAATTTGCATTGTATTTCAAATACTTTCCATTCTTATTTTGAGAAACAATATGGACTTAATGAAAATTGATTGTGGGAAAAAGCAATTGTTTATGATGCAGCTTCTGATGTAGCAGTGGAGAGTAAAAATAACCTCAGATGCTGAAAAACAGAAGTTGCAGTCTCTTTTTAGGTTTCCCTCACCTGAAAAACAGTGCAAGAGCAAGCCCTATGGAATTTAGTGTCATAGGCTACTGATTTGAGATCCAGGCAATGTGCCAAAATGAAAATAAATGATGAAAACAGGGAAGAGATTGGATAACTATTAGTCCCAGAGCAATCCGGCATTTAGTCTTCAGTTTTGCCTTGTTTGACAGTTAATGAGATTATGGAGAGGTAGTCCATTGGGGCTGCCAGGCAGGCCCACTGGTGCAGCCCAGTGAGGAGCACCTTACTCTATTGCATTTTCCAGGGAGTAGGAGAGTGTAATGGGAGTAATTAGGCCAAAAAAAATTCTCTAAACCCAATATTTGTGTCATCACTAACAACATCCATTACCACCTCTCTAACTGCAGCTGACTCTGACTCTGCCTATGCTGGTCAACTGCTGAAAAACTTGTCTAGACCTTTCCAACCTTTAGACTTGACTACTCCACTCTGTGCTGCCATTGTACCTTTCATATATCTGAGGTCATCCAAAATTCTGTTGCCAGTTTCTTCACTCAGAACAAGTCCCATTTACACATCATCCCTGTGCTTACTGACATATAATGGCATACAGTCAGTCAATCGAACTCTAAATTTTAAAATTCATAATTCTTATTTCTAAACTCCTCCATGGTCTTGCCTTTCTCTATCGCTGTAAACTCTTCTAGCCACAGAGCCATCCAAAAGATCTGCACTTCTCTAATCCTGACCTTGTGAGCTTTTTAATCACATTAACATTGCTGGCTATGGCATCAGCTACCTGGGCTATAAGCTCTAGAATGCCTTTGCTAACATGCTCTGCCTCTCTAACTTTCTCTTCCTTTTAATGCGCACGTGAAAAGCTACCTTTTCAAACGAAATTTTAATCATTTGCCCTAATGCACCTTGGGATGTTCTATTACATTAATAGCACTATATAACTTGTGTTGTAACTTAAGGACCATGGAGTTCATGTTAAAAAAAGAATATTTTTAACTTGATTATCCTGTATGCGACTGGAACGTTGACATCGTGCCAATCCTCTACAAGGTTGCCCTTGGAGGAGGAGCATATGTCAGACAGAATTCTCCGCCCCCAGGTGAAGATGGTTTGCCTTTGTTCAATGTGAGCGAGATAGCAAATTACAAATATAACCTCACATCTACTGTTACTGGCTGCATAAGAAGAGTCCTTTTCAAATATCAGAGATCAAGTAAAATCTCAAAGTTTGGAATATGGATTGACTAAGAACACAAAACAGACAAAAATACTGTTAGTTAGAATCAACACATTTGAAGAAACTAGAGTGAGGATTGAAATGGATGTGTCACACTGGAACAAGTCAATATGTTTGTCTATTTTGGACAAATTATAGGAGAAGATGATGTGTAACTGCAGCCCAGTGTGCATGGTGTGCCACAGGGATCACTCCTGGGTTCCTTATTGTTTGCGATATTCATAAAGATGTCTATCAAGAAGAAGGTAGGGGGAGGGAGAATGATAACTGAGTTTGTGGATGACACAAATATTGGCCAGGTGGCTGACAGTGAGGAGAAAGGTGTTAAGTTACAGGAGAATATAAATGGATTTGTCAGATTGGCAGATGGAAATTAACCCTGATAAATGTGAGATGATGCACTTTGGAAGAAGGAACATGACAAGAGTACTACACGAATGGCAAGACACCAGAAAGCTCAGAGAAACAGTGGGATCTTGGAGTGCTTGTCCACAAATCCCTGAAGGTGGCAGGGCAGGTTAACGGGGTACATAAGAAGAACAACAGATGGTTGCCTTTATCATTCATGGTACAGATTAAAAGATCAGGGAGGTCATGTTGTTGCTCCAGACTTTGGTTAGGACACAACCGGAGTACTGCGTGCAGTTCTGGTCCCCGCACTAGGAAAGGTGTGATTTCACTGGAAGTGGGGCAAAGGAGATTCACTAGGATGTTGCCTGGGACCGAGTATTTCAGCTCAGAACACAGCCTGGATAAGCTCTAGTTGCTTTCTTTGGAGCAGAGGTGGTTTTGGGAGGGAATGGGGGGGGCATTCAAGATTATGAAGGGCATGGACAGGGCGAGTAGGCTGTTCCCCTTAGTCAAAGGGTCAATAATAGGGGGGCAAAATTTTTAAGTGAAAGGCAGGAGGTTGAGCAAATTTGAGAAAAAAACCTTTCACCCAGAGGGTGGTAGGGCCTGGGAGGGCAGTTGAGAGCACTAACTTTATAAAATATATGAATGAGCACTTTAAGTGTCATAACATTTAAGGCTATGTGCCTAGTGCAGGCAAGTGATACTATTGTAGGCATAACATTCTTGGCTGTACATACTTGATTGGCTGTAGAGCCTCTTCAGTACTGTATAATTGTTGGGCAGGTGTGATGCACATGTTTAAAGAAGAACAGAAATAACAAGTAGTAGTTTTGTGAGGATGAAGGATGTATTCCCAAATAAATTCAAGCTTGTAACAAGGCCAAAGAATACTTATGAATGACACATTCTATCTACTATCTTAAACATCTCAGTAAGTAACGGTCTCTGGAAGAAAATAGAAACCTTTGAAATGCAGATATTAAGATACATGCTAAAAATTCCACATACAGCCTGTAAGATAAATGAAGAGGTATTTAAAATTTAATGACCAAAAAGGACTCTAAAATATGATGTGCAGAACAGAAGGTGTCAGAATTTCAGCCATTTAATCAGAGCTGAAAAGCTGCAGAGATCTCTTATTGAGGACAAAGTGGAGGACAGCCAAAAGGGGGAACCGCATAGGCAAATTTAGACAATGGATATCTCAGAATGGTTGCAAACAAGACAGAGTGGATATGTGAGGATGGTCTAAGATTGGTGAGCATGGAATGCCATGACAGCAGAGCTCCTGGCAGAAGCAGTCAGTCAGAT
Source organism: Stegostoma tigrinum (assembly GCF_030684315.1). NCBI lineage: Eukaryota > Metazoa > Chordata > Chondrichthyes > Orectolobiformes > Stegostomatidae > Stegostoma > Stegostoma tigrinum. The sequence continues at coordinate 72,081,786 of NC_081362.1, read as the reverse complement.
GCAGCAGTAGATTTCTCTAAGTTATAAAAACATAAGGAACAGGCGTAAGTCCTTTGCTATGCAAGCCTGCTCTGCACGGCCTTTTTAAAAATTCATTTATAGGATGGGCCAGCTGGGCCATGCATTTATTGCCCATCCCTAGTGGCGCTTGAGAAAGTGGTAGTGAGCTGCCTTCTTGAACTACTGTTGATCATTCAAATCAAAACCATTTTCCTGCAATATACATGTGTATGTTGATATTTTCAATATCTAGAAATTAGCTGACGTCTATCTTGAACATACTCAATCACTAAGCGTCCATAGCTCTCAGATGTAGAGAATTTTCAATGTTCACTGCCCTTTGAGTGGAGAGATTACTCCTCATCTCAGTTATAAGTGTTCTGTGTCTTATTCTGAGATGGTTTTATGGTTCTACACACACATGAAGACCAAGGTAAACATCTTTGCTGCATCCGCAGAATTTTGTATGCTTCTACGAGATCACCTCACATTCTTCTAAAGTCAACAGAATACAGACCCAGTCTCCTCAATCTCTCCTTGTAGGTCAAGGTTTTGGTATTTATGGAGGTTATAGAGGGAGAAGTGAAGGTAACATGAAGGGATTTGGTAACAAAGATGAGAATTTTAAAATCAGTATGATACTTGACCAGAAGCTTATGTGGGTGAGTGAACGCAGGGCGAATAGGGAACAAAATTTGTTAAAAGTTAAGGCTGGGGGCCTTAATGACCTTGAGTTTATGGAGGCTAGAATGTGGGAGAAAGCCCAGAGTGACCAAAGGACTTGCCTGATCCTGCTGCAGCATTAAGGGGTACAATTGGAGATTGGTATTGTTATAATCCCGGCTGATATTATTATTGGGTAAGTCAGATTCCAAACTGAGTAGTTAGGGTCATTCAAAGGAGGGAGTTCATCAACGTCATCTCAAATCTAGCATTTAGTGCATTGGAATACATTTCAGACTTAGGCACTGAATCAGCCTTCTGTTTTACAGTTAGGAAGTGGGTATCAGTCTAAATGTTATACTTCCTTATCTTGCCATGCATGTTGTTGGCTATATTTTAAGTATCTCCTTATCCTCACTGTGGTATTACAGTTCCTAAGGACAAGGTGCATGTTGACCTATTGCACAAAGACAAAATATCTGTTTCTATTTACTTCACAACCTCTTCAAGAAGACCCTGGAATTCAGTGAGTTCTTCAGTTGGGAGATGGAATATATTCCTTAAAAGCAGATGGTTTGTATCTCATTCAGGACAGCTTTGTGCCACACACAATAACGCAAAACAAGCAAAGATGTCATGTTGAGGTTGGACATTGGCAAAGCCACGTTTGGAGTACTGTATACAGTTCTGCTATAGGAAGAATTTAATTAAATTGGAGAGATAATGCTCCTCCAGTTTGCGTGTGATGTCGTTGTGGCACTGGAGGTGGCCCAGGACGGACATGTCACCGAAGGAGTGGGAGGGGTGTTAAAATGGTTGGCAACCAGAAGGTGTTGTCGTTTGTCACATACAGAGTGCAGATGCTCTACAAAACGGTCCCCAAGTCTACACTTGGTCTCACCAATGTAGAGGAGGCCACATCTGGAGCAGCAGATACAGTAGTCGCCCCATATTCTGCCCCAGAAGCCTACAACCCAATGGCCCAAACATGGAATTCACCAGTTTTAAAATCTCTCCACCCCTGGCCTCATCCCATGTCCAAGCCATCCCTCATCCCCGCCTCCTTGACCTGACACAACCTATCCACCTTCTCTCTCACCTATTCACCCCACCCATCCCACTGACCAGTCCCCACCACACCCTACCTGCACTCAACTATTACCATCCTCCAACCTTCCTCAGCCCCACCCCTCCTCTCTATTTATTTCCCAGCTTCCTTCCCCCTCCCCATTTCTGAAGAAGGATTCCGACCCAAAACATTAACTTGCTCCATACAGTGCTTTCTCTCAACATCTGCAATTCTTGCTATCTCTGTATGTACTGGAAATTATGTATCCTGTTCTTTGCTGACAGAAAGATTATGTGCATATGCTGTCAGTTTCAACTCAATAAATTAGGAAATAACTATTTACTGGTTAATTTAACAGTGAAATGCATTGACCAGAGTCAACCAGCGTTATTTAAAAATTAAACAAAAAATTAACAGTTAACAGCCAATCATCATTAACTGATACATACTCCATGGCAACTCCTCTATCCAATCAAAGTCAATCTGCCAACAAATCAGCAGTCTCTTGTCATACAGTATAAATGTTTTTTTTTTCCTTTATTTTGGCATTTTTCGCAAACTACGCCAATGAGTGCAGGATGAAAAACTTTGCTACAATGCACCTTTTCAGAATACCAGAGTTCTTTACTACCAAATGACCATTGGAAAAGAGAGAGCTGCAAAGAGAGACTAAAATACAGCAGTCATTTTCAAGTGAACAGGGTGCAACTAGTGCTGTACTAAGAAAAAGGCTCATGTGTTAGCTGTGACTCAATGAGTACCATACTCACCACTGAGCAGCAAGGCTTCAGATTTACTTGTCCTCTAGGTCTTGAATACAAAAATCAGGACAAATGCTTCAGTAACAAAGTAGAAACAAAGTATCGGCGCCGCCTCTTGCTCCCCAGAGGAGCTCGAACAGTTCATCCACTTCACCAACACCTTCCACCCCAACCTTCAGTTCACCTGGGCCATCTCCAGCACATCCCTCACCTTCCTGGACCTCTCAGTCTCCATCTCAGGCAACCAGCTTGTAACTGATGTCCATTTCAAGCCCACCGATTCCCACAGCTACCTAGAATACACCTCCTCCCACCCACCCTCCTGCAAAAATTCCATCCCCTATTCCCAATTCCTCCGCCTCCGCCGCATCTGCTCCCACGACAAGATATTCCACTCCCGCACACCCCAGATGTCCAAATTCTTCAAGGACCGCAACTTTCCCCTCACAGTGATCGAGAACGCCCTTGACCGCGTCTCCCGTATTTCCCGCAACATGTCCCTCACACCCCGCCCCCGCCACAACCGCCCAAAGAGGATCCCCCTCGTTCTCACACACCACCCCACCAATCTCCGGATACAACGCATCATCCTCCGACACTTCCACCATCTATAATCCGACCCCACCACCCAAGACATTTTTCCATCCCCACCCCTGTTTGCTTTCCGGAGAGACCACTCTCTCCGTGACTCCCTTGTTCGCTCCACACTGCCCTCCAACCCCACCACACCCGGCACCTTCCCCTGCAACCGCAGGAAATGCTACACTTGCCCCCACACCTCCCCCCTCACCCCTATCCCAGGCCCCAAGATGATATTCCACATTAAGCAGAGGTTCACCTGCACATCTGCCAATGTGGTATACTGCATCCACTGTACCCGGTGTGGCTTCCTCTACATTGGGGAAACCAAGCGGAGGCTTGGAGACCGCTTTGCAGAACACCTCCGCTCAGTTCACAACAAACTACTGCACCTCCCAGTCACAAACCATTTCCACTCCCCCTCCCATTCTTTAGATGACATGTCCATCATGCGCCTCCTGCAGTGCCACAATGATGCCACCCGAAGGTTGCAGGAACAGCAACTCATATTCCGCCTGGGAACCCTGCAGCCTAATGGTATCAATGTGGACTTCACCAGTTTCAAAATCTCCCCTTCCCCAACTGCATCCCTAAACCAGCCCAGTTCGTCCCCTCCCCCTACTGCATCACACAACCAGCCCACCTCCTCCACTCCACCCACTGCATCCCAACACCAGTCCAACCTGTCTCCGCCTCCCTAACCTGTTCTTCCTCTCACCCATCCCTTCCTCCCACCCCAAGCCGCACCCCCATCTACCTACTAACCTCATCCCACCTCCTTGACCTGTCCGTCTTCCCTGGACTGACCTATCCCCTCCCTACCTCCCCACCTATACTCTCTCCACCTATCTTCTTTTCTCTCCATCTTCGGTCCACCTCCCCCTCTCTCCCTATTTATTCCAGAACCCTCACCCCATCCCCCTCTCTGATGAAGGGTCTAGGCCCGAAACGTCAGCTTTTGTGCTCCTGAGATGCTGCTTGGCCTGCTGTGTTCATCCAGCCTCACATTTTGTTGTCTTAGAAACAAAGGAGTGCTGTCATTTTGAGGTGCTGTCTTTCACATGAGAAACTAAACCAAGGCCTAGTTGTCCCTCTTTTGGAAATTAAGACGGCATTGATTTGCCGAATAGAAAAGGAATTATTTCCTGGTCAATATTTGTCTCTTGATCAACATTACAAGCAAACAGATTACCTGATTGTTATCATGTTCTGTTTGTGGAAGCTTGCAGTATGCAAATTGGTTGCTGTTTCCTACATTACAACATTGATTACACTTAAATAATTCTCTATTAGCTATAAAGTGTTTTGAAATAGCCAGTGATTATGTAAGACGCTATATGAATGCAAGGTTCTTTTCATGCAGATCCAAACACTGACTTGAAATAGCTTGGCTGAATTCCTTATGCTGCACTGTGAATTCTATTTAATTCTTCAGTTTCTGAGTATTTGCTAGCAACAAGGAGGAACTGCTATGCATGGCGCCAATCTTTCAGGCCATTATTCTTCCTAGTTGCAGGTTGATTGATCACAGAGAAATTGTATTTTTATATTGTTGTTTTGTCCAGCCTTTCCTTATCAATAAGGGTAGGCCTCAGATTGGAAAACAGAAGTTATGGTTGCACCTTTCATTTGTACAATGCAGTGTCTGCACTTGAATCAATCCCATAATATAGTAAAACAGGCTCGGGAGCAGTAGCAGCTAAAACAAACAGAATCCGGCTCATTTGTGGTTCTTCTGCCCACAATTAAGTCCTAATCTTCTATGAATTAACAGCAACTGAAGGAGAACCCTTGTTTTAGTATAGCATTGGGTTTGTTGAAAAAGATCAAAAGGTGAAAATGGCTGCCAGCTCAAGGTGGTTCTGGCCACAATACTGGATTCATTTGATTTCAAATATATACTGGCCTGGAAAATGGTAGGCCTGGTACTTAGGAAGGATAATATCAAATAGACCAAACAGCCTACTTCATCCATACAGATCTAATTGTCTAACCCTACCGAGTCTGTAGCTGGTGAAGTACACTATAAAGCAAACATGTTGCCATCAAAGTACTGATGGTGTCTATAGAACAAATCTGAAAATAGTAAATTCACTTGAAAACACCTTAAATGTAGCCTGTGTTTTAGACTTGCTCTGATTTTTAACACGCACTAACATTTTGTTACACAGTAGCTTAGATCACTGACATACTGCACCACCATTTATCTTATTCCTTTTCCTTGGTGCAGCAGACAGAAAGGGATAATGATGTACTGTGTTACAAAAAGACAGTGTTCAATCAGTTTAAATCATTAATTTGAAACTATTAATCAGTGGGATATCATTTAGCAGCTTTGATCCAATAACAATATGCTGCCATCTAAAGATGAAAATACACAGTCTCCTTCCTTAAAAACACAAGATCTGCCCAGAATCTTTGCTCTACTTTTATAGCCTAAGTAGTTTAGCACAAATGAGCAAAGTTGATGTCCCAGCAATTCACATTACATAACTGAAGGGAAATAAAAATCATTTCATATTCTGCAGAACAAGCACCTTTTGGGAAGAAGCATTTGAGGGTTTGTGGTGCGAAATAGGGTGTGACTATGAGGAAACAAGGTGTGGAGCTGGATCAACACAGCATGCCAAGCAGCATCAGAGGAGCAGGAAGGCTGACGTTTTGGGCCTAGGCCTGAAGAAGGGTCTAGGCCTGAAACATCAGCCTTCCTGCTCCTCTGGTGCTGCTTGGCCTGCTGTGTTCATCCAGCTCTACACCTTGTTATCTCAGATTCTCCAGCATTTGCAGTTCCTACTATCTCTGTAACTATGAGGACTCTTTTTTTTCAGACCGACAGGAGATATTTTATCATACAATTGAAATACTGATCACAGTTGGCAATCAGAAGTCGGAACTCAATCTGATATTCACATTCTTTATCCAAGGAATATATTGATCAATTACAGTGTCCCACATTTACCCAACCGAGATCAGCTACCTCGGTTTTGTTCCTGTCCTCTAGTCTATCAAAGAACATTGAAGTTTGATTATAACCAATCGTTGAAGAGGGTGGGGGGGAAGAAATCATGAGGGAAGTGGGAAGTGGCTGTTGGAAGCAGACAACTGAGGTGGAAAATGGGGACGGGAGGGAGTGGTGAAAAAAAGTGAGGGCAGGATGGAGCAAAAATGGTACTTTCTTATTTTTCCCTCTATGCTAGATCTGCACTGTCTTTGATGCAGGTAGCTGCCTGGGGCGTTGCTATCAGTAATGTCACAGGCACTGCAACTGCACGTGTAGGGAGTGTGCCCTCTGCAGTTCCAGTTTCAACAAGCACAGCCACAGCTTCAAATCAACATCTCCCATTATGTTTCCATTCAGTGTTACCAATGTAGCTGGGAAGAAGTAACTTTGAAGACACATTTATATCAAGGTTTCTGTTCATGTACTGAAAATCCTCCATTTCACAAACAGTTCAAATTATAACAGTAGATGTAAGAAATTTTGCAGCAACATGTATCTATTTTTTCACCTTAGAAATTGATGGAAAAGAAACCTTGTTTGATAGATCATACAAGCAGAGTCACAAGAAGCAAGGACACTATACAATCACTTAACAACTATAAAGTGCAACAGCTATTTTAATGATGGTAATTATTTGCTTACACTGTTTTTTCTAGTCCATTGTCTTTGATGGTATAATTGTTATTGCATTATAATCAGCCAGAACATTATGTTAATTTAAATTAAATGTCATATTCTTCCCAAAGATGATAATTCCGTCTAAAATATGAAGCAAATAGGACCACTATTATTGTGGACAAAACTACCTGTACATAAACATTTAGTTAGTTTCAACCTTGTGAATTTGGGGAATCTGCCATGCTCTAAAGTGCTTAATAAACCTGATTTTGTACATCTCAGCAACCAATATTATAAATTGAAATTTACACAAGACTCCTTTATTAATAAATACATTTACAACAGCGCTCACCATCTAGGGCATAACCACAGTCTAATCCCATTGTCCTAGTTTTTATCTTGGGACTTCAAAGTCTGTGAACTGACAACATATGACCCTGAATTTAAATCCATTAGAAATTGCTACATGGAATAAGGAAACTGGATTTTATAGTGCAAAGGACCAAAATCAACCTTTTGAAATACTAACCAGAATAATATCAATACAGCAGCAACACATCAGAAGATTTCAGATACACAATAAATTATTTTCATAAATTAGCTATGCTTTCTATTACTGTAAGTTTGACTTTCTATGACTGCAGGTTGGTCACATGATGGCACATAGGATAGTGAATCTCATAACTGTCACATATTCAGCAAATTTGATCAACTCTAATTCAATAAATATATATAATTGACAAAACCAATTGCTCTAGGAAGTTTATTTTTAAATTTTGTTTCTTAACACCTAAAACCTCAACAGTATTTGAGAACTTAACTCTAATGAGAACTTCAATAGTAGGCCTATAAATTGTGAAGCTCTCCCAACTCCCATTTTTGCACACTCCGAATGACTACAAAAAAACATTATTCAGTTGAAGAAGAATCTTTCAGAAGCACCTAAGCTGCTGTCATAATCTTTACTATTGTATTTACCAGCAGTGCGATAGATAGTTCATCTTTATAAACATCCGTTATTCGACCTAGGTTCTAAATTTCCATCATTTCCTCCTCCCTCCATCCAGACTTTACTTGAAACCCAGATACATTTTCGATCATCACCACGAACTTATGTTTAGAAAATATTACAGGGCTAATTCCAATACCTAGTGCACCCAACAGGTAGCCATGTTCACAGGAAGTGTGAATTCGAGAGCAAGGACTACCGGCAGAGGAGCAGGAAAGTTGATATTTCAGGCTCTCAAGGGTGCAGGCCCAAAACATCAACTTTTCTGCTCCCCTGATGCTGCCTGGCCTGCTGTGTTCCTCCAGCTACACACTGTGTTATCTTAGACTCCAGTATCTGCAGTTCTTATTATCTACTGGTGTAGCCTGCATGCTTTTTGACAGTGCCTCCTCTGCTCTGAACCCTTGAAATAACCCACATATTTTCAACAATAATCCAATTTGTCCCTTTTCTTACAAAAACAACTCTTAAATGAATAAAGAGAACTCCCCGGAAAGAAAGAAATGGGACATTTGATCCAACATGTCTGCTGTTATGTTTAAACAGACTTATGCTCTATATGAGTCTCCCCTATTTTTATAAATCACCACAGATGACTTACCTAAGAAAATGTACCTGGTTGTTACATAACTAAATACAGAGAGTTTAAAAAATTGCTCTCTCATTCAGGAGGCCTTAAGGCTAAACAGCTTCAGAGTCTCAAAATACAGTCAGTTCTACTGACTCCTTTTGAGGGAAACAATAACTTATTTAATGCCATAATCAATCATAAAATTCAAAACTTAAAGCAGATAATCCTAATAATTCACAACAAGAGAGTTAATAATAAAAGGAAGCATTGATTTAAAGGTTCTGATGAAGGAATTGTCCAAAACCCTAATATATTTGCCCCCAAATACTGACTGACCTACTGCGAATTACTGATCTTCTTGCAATTGCCGAGCATTCATTGTTGATTCCTGTTGAGGTACAGACCCACTGATGCTAGTTGTCCTCAATAGTACACGCCATTGTCATTTTTCTAACTTTCAATTAGTATTAGTAATTTTAGTTGGTAAAATTTTATTATCAGCAAGTAGGTAACAAATTATTGCCACCTGCAGAGTCACAATAGTATAGAGGCGCGCTACTTGGCCATCCAGTCATGACAGCTCTGGGAATAGCAATCCAGTCAACTCCATTCTCCCTGCTACTTCCTCATAGCACTTCAAGTTTAATTCCCACAAGTGAAATTCAATTCTCTTTGACAATCATTCTTTATCTCAGCTTCTCCGTCCCTCACAGGCAGTGAGTTCTAGTCATTACTGCTCACTGCACGAAATAAAAATTCTTCATCACACTCTCCCTGCATCACTTGCCCAAAACCTTAAAACAGTGTTGCCTATTTCTTGGGTCATCAACTAATGGACACAGTTTGTCTTTGTCCACTTTATCTTAACTCATCGTATTCTGCACACTCCTTTCTAATTTCCCTTCAATCCCTTTTGCTCCAGGGAGACTAACAACAGCTTCTCAAACCCAACATTACAGTCAAAATCCTAACCATTGCAACCATTCTGAGAAATCTCCTCTGCACTCCCTCAAGGACTCTCACATTCTTTCTAAGGTGATGACTAGAAGTACATGAAATACACTATTTATGGTCTAAACAGCATGTTGTAAAGGTCCAGCATAATATCCCTACTTTTGTAGTCAAAAACAGCTGTGAGAAACAGAATCACACAGATGATATACTGAAAGACAGTACAAGAGCAGTCTATGAAGCAAACAAAAAAAAACCTCACTACTTATTTCTAAGTAAGATATTCAATAAGGGTGCATAGGGTTACCCTAGCTGCTTCAAATGAAAACAAATAAACAACAATTAAAATCTTAGGGCGCTGTAATCTTATGAAGACACTTTTGAAGTAGTGTGCGTAAGATTGGGATCTTGAACAGTAGAAATGTTTCAAAACAAATTCGCTGCTTGATATCTGCTTGGTGTGAGGGAATTCAAATGCAATGAAAAAGCAGAACAATTTTCGTTGGAACAGTGAATTTTATGGGGTGAATTTAAAAAAAGTTCAAAATTATTAAGCAATTTAATAGAAGATCATAATAGATCATTTCTGGTGGTTCAGGGGTGTAGATAAATATAAATACAAGAGATTTAGCACAGATGGGAGAAGACAACTTTCTCTGCAGTGGTTTTTAAAGCTGTAGGATGCACTGGCAGATTAGAGATGAACATTTAATAACAGGTTAGATAGAAAAGGCTCCTATCTCTCTGCCTCTCCAGGTCCAATGGACCCAGGTTTGAAAGAATATGGTAAACATCTGGTTTAGTCATTCACCACTTGATCTGGCTGGGCCATGAGGTATTGCTAGTCTCTGTTGTCAGCTGCTGAACCCGTTCATCAATCCAGCACCATTCTGAAATGCAAATTCTTTTCTCTTGTGCAGACTGTCTTCTTAAACCGTGCTGTCCGGTCACTCCATCCTCTACTCTAAAACTAGGTCCAAGGAGTTGGATATAGATCAGAAGATTGATACTGTTCTCTTGTTTCCACCGTGTCAAACTTCTTCAAAGTTCCCTCTGCCCTAACTTAGCATCATACATTTTAGAGTTTGGATTTTGAACTAGTGGCATTTAGGGTTTGGCTTGCATCTACGAAGGGACTTCATGATTAGCTTCAAAATATTTCTGGGCCGTAATGATTTAATTTAAAACAAATATGAGAGAAAGAGACATTTCCTAGAGAGAAATGGATTTTTGATTTCCTTGAGAGAATTTTATGAGTAGAGTAAACAGCTATGCATTAGGTTTCAGATACAAGGATCTAGAATTTGTTTTTTTATGACTTAGCATAAATTTCTATTACCAAGTTTGCAGAAGTTTTGGCTGAAGCTGAATGTGTAAGGCTTTGTTCCTGAAGTAGGATAGTTTAGCACTGTTAAGAAGAAGGTTACTTCAATGTTCAGTTTGAGTTCAAAGCTAGAAATGTTTGTTAAAACCCGGAAGGTTTATTCGACACTTAAAAAAAAATCAAAGCTCAGTTGTATAATAACTCAAGGAAGAGGCATTAGATTCTCAGGACTAGAAATTGAAACCACAGCTAAGTCACAATCTTACTGAATGGCACAGCAGACAATGGGCTGAATGGCCCACACCCATTCCTACATCCTGTGATTTTAATTAAATACTGCACACAGCATTTGAGATGTGGTCTCAGCAATGACCTGTATAAATGAAGCATAACAAGCTTACTGTTCTAAGGAAGAGTCACTGAATCCTAAACATTAACTCTGATTTCTCATCACAGATGCTGCCAGACCTGCTGAGCCTTTCCTGCAATTTCTATTTTTGTTTCTGATTTCCAGCATGCGCAGTTATTTCAGTTTTTATTAAGCTTACTTTTACTTTCAATTCCTGTAGTGATAAAATAAAACATTCCAACAGCCATCTTAATAACTTACTGAACTTGCATTTAGCTTTTTTGACTTATGCACTGGAATGTTTCTATTCCTCTGTGAATATTATGGTAACACTATTCTTCCTGCCAAAGTGAACAATTTCACATTTTTGCACATTACGTTCCAACTGCCAGATTTTTGCCCATTCACTCTACTTCACTCCATTGGTCTTCAATCTTCTTTCGTCCTCTTCACAATATAATTTCCTACTTATCTTTGTACCATCTGCATAATTAACTGGCGTGCATTCGCTCCAAGTCACTTATACAAATTATGAGTAGTTGAGCTCTTAGCACATAGTCCTGGACCTAATAATGTATACTGTTTTCTGCTAGTTAGCCAGTCAATCTTCCATCCTGCTGATATGTTACCTCTATATAATGGGCTTTCATTTACTGAAATAACCTTTTATGTGTGACACCTTATCAAACATCTTCTGAAAAATCCAAGTACAGTAAGTCTACAGGCTCCCCTTAATCTACAGCAAGTTCTCTTTCAAAGAACTCCAAAAACAGTTTAAACATGATCTCCCTTTGACAAAACCATGTTGACTCTTCTCAATTATTTCGGTTTTTTCATGCCTTTGTCTCTTCTAGACCTTTTTCTAATGGCTGGCCTCTGATATTTTACTCTCAGCAAATATGAGGTCATCTAAAACTGCCGATGTAACTTTTCTTACATCCATTTGTAATCCTGGGCTTGCTGACACACAGTGGTTCTCAGTGAAGCAACATTTCACTTTTAAAATGCTAAACTGCAATTTCAAATCGATGTTTTCAAATCCCTCATTGTTCTCACTGTCACCTTGTTCAACACCAAAAATTTCAGAAATACCTACACTCATTATTCTGGCCTTATGTGCACCCAAAGTTGCTTGTTCCCTTGTCGGAAGCCTTCAAAATTGTCTTCAGTGGTGTAGGGCTTAAATTCGAGAATTTCCTCCTCAAAGCTCTCTGACTCTCTCCCTCTCTTTCTCCTACTTAAGTCTTTAAAACGTAGTTCTTTGCCCAAGCTTTGGATCATCTGCCTCAGTATCATCTTTAGATGCTCAGTATTCAATTTTACTTCATAACAGTCATGAGTTCCTGGGGTGTTATATTATGTTAACAGTGTGATATAGATTTTGGTTTGGTTAAAGGCAAAGGGAATAAAAGGATATGAGAACAGAGCAGGCACATAGGATTGGAACAACTACTCATATAGGAAATAAACCAAGACAGGCTAATTAAGAAATTAACTGGCTACAAATAATTTCCCGAATCCCATTTAATCCAAGCAGAGCTTGGGTCACATCTATTCTGAAATCTTCAAAATAAAGAATTGTTAACATTATAATGTCATTTAACTTACTTAACTTGTGATCTTAAAATCCAAAATTGTGAATTACATAAACGTGTGATCTGACAGTTAATTGGGACAATGTTGAAAGTAATTTGCTTTGCTTTGAATTAAATTAGTGCAATGAATACATATCCTAATTATCATCATGCTGTGTGCTCAATAAATTAGAGTTGTTCATTTTACTGGCCAGAGTCTGCAGTCGCAAATTCACCTCCAGATCTGTGGAGTTTATTTATTGAGCTGATCCATTTGGAGTAAATGCCAATATTGTTCCTAATGTCCCACAACTAGAGGCAATGAGAAAGGAACAGGCAGTATTCCATTCCTGGTCAGAGACCAGTTGGTTTGGCTGGAGGTTGAGAGTATACAAGGATAACAGAAAAGAACAGGATTGATGTTCTCCCACAGTGAAACAGCTTGTTGCAGTTACAGGTTTTCTGGCACCAGTGGAACTATATCTCATCATGAACTAAGAACTTCAAGGAAAAAACAGGGGAAATAGGAGAGCATGTTGAATGTCTGTTTCTAGTGAAGGGAGGAGGCAGATCATGGGTGGAGAGAAGGGATTTCGCTTCCTGCATTATTGAACTGTTCAACTAAAAATAACTCACCAATTGTTCCATGATCTTTGCACTTCTTGGATTTATAGCAAGACCCTCATTATAAAAGTGCTTGGCTCCACTCAAATTGCCTCTCATCTCTTCTAGTCTCCCACGCATGAATATAACATCATTCGACATAGAGAAGAGACTTGCTGCTTCAAGGATGCAGAAGGAAGCTTCTTTGGTCCTTTGTAGTTCCAGAAAAAGTTCAGCTAGTTTTTAAAGGAAATGAGCAATATTGATTATTCAAATGCCAGATAGAAAAATTTGCACTTAAACAGTAAAAAGACTTTTTATCTGAAATGCTAATTGGCTTTAGATTTTACAGTGGCATACAACGTTACTGAATTAACATTAGGTAGAAAATCCTACATTTTTAGAATACATCATGCCGCACATGCATCACACACAGATCCAGCATGACTTCAGCCGGGACTCTGGAGCATGCAGGCAAGTTTGAGATGGACAGTGGGATTATTAAGAGGAAGGCGATGAGTTAAAAAAAGGTTTTGGAAAGGGAAAATGTCAGTGGACAGAGAAGCAATGACAATGTCAACAAACAAAGTTGTGAGTGGAGTCTTGAACCCTCAATCTTCTACCTCAGGGACAGTGAAGCCAACACTGAACACTTGATAAGAGCTCAAACTTACATACTTTTCCTATTCTTATTCTTCTCCCCACTAACACTTGCTGGACATAGTGTCAAGAGTGCAAAGACACTCAAAAGTAGAAGGGGCCCAACTTTTATAAGCAAATATCAATGACATTTAAGTGCCCTAAGTGATCAAGTATTTAATTTTAATTATTTATCATTTACTTATTCATTCGATATATGTCCAAATAATATTGACAACCTCGAGTGAAAACAATAAGTAGATTTGTATTCAACCAGAGAACTTGAATATCATGGAATGAATTGCAATTTTCAATCCAGTGAGATTTCATTTTAAATGGCTTTCTCTATTTTATAGAAAGTTCTTGAAACTGTTTAGCCGTGTGTTTAATCAAACTAATATTTTGGATGAGGTCCTGCTCATTTGTCATTCTAATGTCTTCAGCTGGAAGCAAAGAATTAAATTGGCAATAAATTAAGCTAAATATTAAGACGAGTTGTCAAAATCAATGAAAAATTCTTTATAAATTTACATTTTTGTCCTCACATACTCTTAGCTTACGATTGGCTGAGAAATTGAAAGTAGCTTATCCTAATGTCAATTTTACTCAGGAGTTTAACAACACTACACTTTCTGCAAATGTTGCCGACTCATTGATGTTATAGCATGTCCACCACGAAATGGAAGTGTTTATGATTGCAGGGGAGTATAAAGTTTCATTTAATGTCATTTACCTAACTTCTTATCAGGCATTATTCAGTTTTCTTTCAAAGTCATTTTCTTTCTCATCATCCATTTCCATCTCAGCAGTGGTGAGAATTCTCCGTTCAATACAGCAACATTATGGAACACAATGGTATGAAGCAACTACAAGACAAGGTTTCCTTAACTTGCACTAAAAACTGTACCATTGCCCTTATCTTTGAAGAGAGAACTCTTCTGTGGCAACATACATTCTCGTGCTCTAATCTTACATGTTTGTCTGAGTGATGTGGCTAAGTTAATGCAGAAGTGAGTGAGTGAGTTCAAAATCTCGAGAGCACTGTGTGCGCTGTGGGTACCTTTCACCACTAGGAACTGGATTGAGATGAAGTGTAATTTCTTTTCACTTTGTACGTTTAACAGTATGGATTTAAAAAAACACTTATACAACTTCATGTCTGTTCTATGTAGTATACAAATCATTCAATATCATAATTCCTTTAAATACAGTTCACTATGTCCTTTTCTCCTGAATTCATGATCTTTACCAAGAAGTTTACTTTGTGAACAACCTGGCTCCTTACCAAATTTGGCTATCTATTTAGGCTATAGTAATTTGATTTTTGAAAATGATTTGTTCTGCATCATTTGCATTTTCCAAGATTTTACACATCACTGCCAGTCATAGACAAAAATACTTCATATATATTTTGTAAAAGGGAGGAAGAAATGGAATTTGAAATAGTTCTACAGTTGTGTATTTGCTTGGAATTGGCACTCAACCCTCTCTATTCTAGGCCTAGCAAAACAAATATAGTTAAATCAACTTCCTTACACAAAGGAAGTTGGAAGCAAAGACTATGGATGCCAATGTTTCTGCAGATATCTCCCATCCTTGAAATTTCTTTCCCTTGTCTCTTCAATAATCTGACTTGCTGGATATAGCTCCACGAGTGGAGCAACGCATAACTACTTTGTCCAAGCGGTTATCTCATCTGTGAGAGTTCAGGAAGTATGTACTACATACTTGACAGAGAAGGACAGCTTCAGTGGCTATTAACATACACTTGGTACTTTAAAACAATGACCATTGGTTAGACCACTGGCCAATCTGATCCCTGCCTTACAGAAAGATTGAGACCAAATGTGGCATCCGAACAATTATGTGGACTTAGGTAAACTGATTCAGTCCAGAAGAGGAATTGAATGCAAGTCAACCTGAAACTGTATGGTTCAGTTATCCATTGTGCAGTGCCTTGAAAAAAATCTATTGGCTGAATCTTACCATGTTTTGGCTGAGTGCGAGTAATGTTGAGTTTGATAGAGTAATTTTCGCCATGAGGCCAGATGGGTTTTCTCACTGATTCTTATCAAACTCATCACATTAATTGATGTCTGAGTACTCATGGTGAGAATCACAAGGTATTTGATGAAGTACCACACACATTAGGCTACTGAGAAAGAGCCCATGGTGTCGGGGTAGTATGTTAGCATTAGTTAGGCCAACTAATATTTGAGAGTTGGGATAAAGGGGCCATATTCAGGATGGCAAATCGTAACTAGTGCAGTGCATCAGTGCTGTGGTGCAATTATTTACAATATATATTAATGACTTGGGTGAGGGAAATAACTACCATAGATGACACAAACATGAGTGATTTTCCCAAGGGCTAGCCCATCTCCCTCAGAGGGGAGTTCGTCACACACTGACACAGGAGAGAGAGAAACTGCTCAGGCCACTGGCAGTCATGGGCACCTGCTGAGCCCCCATGGCAGATAAACCTGTGGTCTTGGCAATGAGGGATTTCATGCAGATTCACAGGGAGGGGCAGCAATAGTTGGAAAGCTTTCATAGAACATAAACCTAGAAGATAGGAGCAGGAGCTGGTTATTCAGCTCTTCAGTAGGAGGTCAATATACCATTTGCCTTCTTCACTGCCTGCTGCACCTGCATGCATCAGGTGTACAAGCACAATCAGGACTTACTGCACCCACTTGTTTCCCAATCTACAACCAGATAATAATCTACTTGCATGTTTTTATTACCACAATGAATGATCTGACAATTATCCAATTATACTTCATCTCCCATGCATTCCCTTAGTCATTCAGTTTGTTCAAATCACATTTCTGCATCCTTAGTTCACCCACTTGCAGTGAAGTTGGAGTAATAATGCCATTGCATGGAGTCACTGCCCATCACTGCTCAGACTATGCAACAATGCAGCCAATCATCTGTCTCCTTGGACAGGTTGGCAGCTGCTGTGTAAAGGCAGGCCCAGCACCTTCAGGGTCTGTTGGAGAGTTGACCACACCTGTACTCTATCGCCCTCAGGGCCAAAGGCAAGATGAGACTGGGACAGGGAAATTTGAGTCTAGTCCAGATGCTCCCCCAACAAGGCCACTGGACTGTGCCACAAGACATCCTGTTGGCAAAGAAGATGCACACAGGCCCCCGCTGTGCAAGTGGCCAGATCCTCCACCTCCACCTGCCTGCCCACTTGGAAGTTCCATCCAAGGTGGGTCAGCTTGTCTCTCGACATGTCTTGCCTGCACAGACCCAAACGCCCCAGGAATGTCAGACTAAACCTCCGGGGCCAATGGGCTCCACTATGGACAGGGCCCTCTACCCTGGTTGCAGGGGAGATCAGTACATTGCAGTGGGAGGGAATGGATGGGTAAAGTGCAGTATTGTTGTGCGTGAATAATGGCTGAAAAACTTATACATAGTTTCTTGTCATTATATCTTGTGTAGTTAGTTTGTCCACCATACAATATCATTTGCACAGTTTATTTGGAAAACGTTTGAATGTTTAAAGTTTCTTTCACAATCAGTGGTATGTAAACAGCTCATAAACCCTTGTGTTTCACCATTTATGTGGTTATTTGGTTTCTGTCATGTCTGCAGATATTTTGCAGTGCCCCTTGGCATTTCTCCTCCACAAGTAATGAGAAGTACTGGTTGGTGTCTAAGATGATCACCAAATACACCATGAACAACAGACAGTAGCAATGTGTATACGCAGCACTGGCTCACTGCATCCTCTTAGCTCTCCCTCCCTATTATGATTGCCTACTGTTTGACTGGCTGTGTGCACAGGGCTGTATATCTCAGGGAGCTTCCCAGCAGAGATGGGAACATGGAGGTGCAAAATGATGACCAATGCGCTGGATGGCCAAGGGGTGAGTATTCTATGCTTCTGTGTGGTTAACATATCAGCTGATGGACGACAATGTTGCTCTGGTGTGAAGGCCAAGTGAACAGTTACAGCTGCTGTCCCTGACCTTACCAGTCAGATCACTTACCACACCCCACAAATTGTGAGTCCCTTCAGAGCCATTCTCCTCTGCATTGTGTACTGTCCCTTGTTCTTCATGATTAGTACAACAGCAAGTGATCCTCTCTGAGCAGCTTTCAGCCCTAATCCTAACGTACTGCTGAAACAGCCAACATCAGGCTGTCCTCCCTGAAAGTGGAGTGCCCGTTTCCCTAGTGGAAGGCCACATGCAGTTGGTGTTGGTGGATCACTCCTGCTCTCCAGTTTGTCTGTGGGCATCGTGGATCTTTTGAGTATGTGGCAAGTTGAACCTGCCAGGAACCTACTCCAGTTTCCATGTTGAGATTTTCTAGTGGCTAGTTTGAATGGTGAGGTTTTTAAGATAGCAATCATGATGAATTGAGCTGTTCATAAGCTGTTCAAGAAATAATGATCATCAATTGGGAACTTGTTGCTGACTTGCAAGAATCTTGCCACACGCTGAGAAAGTGTATGTGATGCACAAGGTGACCTCAATCAGACTAGACTTGCTGAATTTTCACCCCATTCTACCACTCATATTGCCAAGCCCACTCAGCTCAGAGCCCAGCAAAATACAACTCTACGTAATATTGGTGAATGGGGAACATCATGAGGCATCACAGTGAGTTAATACTGAGCACTGTGTAGCACGGTGGCTCACAGCACCAGGGATCTGGGTTCGATTCCATCCTCGGGTGACTGTCTATGTGGAGCTTAAGATGCTGCTTGGCCTGCTGTGTTCATCCAGCCCCACATTTTGTTATCTTACATTCTCCCTGTGTCTGCGTGGGTTCCCCCGGGTGCTCCAGTTTCCTCCAACTGTCCAAAGATGAGCAGGTTAGGTGGATTGGCCATGCTAAATTGCCCCATTGTGTCCAGGGATGTGTAGGTGAGGTGGGTTAGCCATGGGAATTACAGGGATAGGGCAGGGAGTGGGTCTGGCTGGGATGCTCTTTGGAGAGGCAGTGTGGACTGAATGGGCTGCTTCCATACTGCAGGGATTCTATAACACTTGATAGAAAAATTCAAAACTGACTTAAAGGCTGTCAGATGCATGTGTTGTACAAAGATGCTGATACAACAAATATTGTAATGGAGTTAACCTGAGCTCCAGTCCATCCATATTTCTTACACCTACATCTATTCCTCTACTTTAGATCTTGCTCAGTCATTCCTCATGTCCTTGGCAACCTCTACTGATTCCCATTCCCTGGTGCAGTAAAATCAAAATTCTTGTCCTTCACGAGGGGAAGCAATGGCCCTAGTGGTATTATCGCTGAACTGTTCACCCAGAGAACCAGGCAAAGTTCTGGGGACCTGGGTTTGAATCCCACCACGCCAGCTCGTGGAATTTGGATTCAATCAATATCTGGAATTAAGAATCTAATGATGACGTGAAAACCGCGTCTGGTTCACTGATGTGCTTCAGGGAAGGAAACTGCCATCCTTACCTGGCTTGGCCTACATGTAAGTCCAAACCCACAGCAATGTGGTTGAATCATAACTGCTCTCTGGGCAATTAGGGATGGGCAATAAATGCTGGCCTAGATATCAATGCCCGCACCCCGTAAATCAATAGAGAAAAAAGGGGTAACTTAGACGTCTGCTACAAATGGTTATGGCGTTGACATCCTTTTCACGTCTACTTCAAATTGGTTCACCTGGAGTTTGTAATCCCCATATTCTGATAGAGGTGTGGATTTTAATATCACTGGCTCAGATAAGCCCTAAAACAAAAGCCTTTGATTGAATGTTGCTCAGATCTGCCATCTGGTGCAGGTCCATCATCAGTGCAGTGTGATTTGAAAAGTATGGAAACGCATACATTCAAGTGAGAATATTTCTATTCACTGAATAGAAGCAGCTTTAACAATTAAATAAGATGAACAAATAAATGCAAGGGGAATCATTGCGAGAGTGGATGAGGGTTCAATTGATTGTCCAAGCAACTGAGTCACAAAGTTTTTCTGAGGTGCAAATGTCCATGTAAATGTGGAGTCAATAGGGATTTTTCCAACTCCAAGTACAGATATCCAAATTATTGTCTTTTATTACAAACCTCTCCAAGGCCTGTCAAAAGTAAAGTTTTCTACGAATGGCTTCTAAATTGTTATCCATTGAAAATTGAATAATCTGGAGTTTGGACTTTCTAATCCAATGGTTGTGTGGACGTTAGCACTACAGTAGGAAAAATCTGTGTGGGTAAGGGATTATCCATCTTGTGCAGCCTCCAGATACAGAACAGAGTTCACACTGAGCAAGACTGTTCACCAAAGTGTGTGTGTGGGAAGGGATGATTTTGTTCATCTGTCTTCTTTGCTCAACAGCTTATTCACTCTGATAAAAGACTATTTAAATGCTTTTAACTGTAAGATGAGTTTTACAGGCATTGTTCTGAGGAAGCGTCATACCAGACCTGAAACATTAACTTTGTTTTTCTTCTCCGTAGGTATTGCCAAAACCTGCTGTGTGTCTTCAGCATTCCATGTTTGTGTTGTACAAGCTGTTACTATCATTATATCTGTAGCCTAATAATTACAAACCTTGCCTCTGTAACTTTAGTTTCTCTTGTGCCCTTTGTGCGCATATTTTTGCTGCCACTCTAGACGGGAGCTCATCATTTCTATTTCCACATCTTTCTCTCCATCTTTTATTTATGCACTGCAGAAAATCATCAAAGATCCTTAGATAGCACCTGCCGCAGCCACGATCACAACATCTAGAAGGACAACAGCAGCAAATACATGGGAACACTACCATGTTCCAAGTTCTTTTCTAAGCTGTTCACCATCCCTGACTTGGAAATATATTGCTATTCCTTCAAAATCCTGGATTTCCCTCCCTAAAGACCTTGTAGGTCAACCTACAGAACACTGATGGCAGCAATCCATGAAGGCAGATCACAACCACCCATTTCAAGGGCTTCTGGGGGCAGCCAATATATAAAGACTAGTTTAAAATGACCATTGTCAATAAGTTTCAAAACTCCATGCGGTTTACTAATGCCTGGAGGGAAGGAAATCTGCCCTCCTTACCTGACTGGCCAATGTGTGACTCCAAACCACATTGCAACGTGAATGATTCTTCACTGGCTTCTGAAATAGTTGACCAAGCTATTTGTTCAAGGCAGCTAGGGATGAGTAATAAATTAATGCCAGCCTTGCTTGTGATGTCCACTTAGCAAACAAGAATGAGGAAAAAGAAACTGAACATGCAAAAATCCAACTGTCCAGTATTTGGCCCTCCATTCACTATACATCTGGACCTACTACTCTGGTCAACAGTACCTTGAAGTTTGATGACCTGTCCTCATTAAAAAAAACCCTCTCTCACTTTGGCTGTTCCTCTGGTATGACCCTCCTCTCCAAATTTTAAAATTCATGGATTGCAGGTATGAATGAATATGATTGACAACTGGTTTAGCCATTCACTGTCAGTTCTGACTGGACTACCTAATATACTGCTCTCACTTATAAAAACTGCTCAACATTCAAGGATCATACTGAACTGTAAACATAACCTGTCACTAAGCTGTTCTTGCAAACTACCATTCCATTTCTAACTTCACATTCCTCTCCAAAGTCCATGACCATGCTGCCACTTTCCAAATATGCTTCTTTCAGACTTATGTTCAGATTTCCAAACTTGGCACAGTATCATTACTGATTTTATGAAAATCACAAAACAACCTGGTCAAGACCAGGTCAATCAAGACCATTGTAAATTAAACCTCATTCTTCCCAGCTTGCTTGTTGTCTCATGTATAGATGACATCATCCTCCTCCAAAGCCTCTCCACTCCTATCCAGTTGGGTAGGGTTATACTTGCCATACTTATCTAATCATTCATAGCCAGCGAATCACCTGCTATAACTTTTCTACCCAGTCCTGCTCTGTTCCATCAAACAGCTATTCTTGAATCCTTCTATTTCTCATCTACATGCTACCCCTTGGCAATATCATCTATATCCGTTTCCATATGACACCCAACACTATTGTATCACCATCTCTCTTGCTTTATGTTTTTATTTCGAAAACTACCAGTAAGAAAATCATACTTGCCAGGCTCTAACAAATTAATCCTTTAATAATTGACAATCCTAATCTTGCTGAGTTTGGTGAATGTTTCAGGATGGGTTAATATAAAATGGAGTTGGGATAATACCTGAAGCACTTTCATATAGCAGCATAGCAGTTTGTCTTATGAATAGTTAGATTCACCAGTTTCAGTCTCCAGTTTAAAACCCTTTTTAAAACATAGCTTATAGTAATGCAAAACAAAATTATTCAGGAAAGTGATTGCCAATCCTTGACCCATCAGGCTTTCCTACTGTCTAAACAGTTTACATTGAAGGTTTTCATAGCCACGAACACTTTTCAAAGATGATAAACCAAACTGACAAAGCTGTCAAACATCTACATTGGAAAAGTTCTTAACTAACCTCACACTAAGTTTGTTCATTTTACTAACTCTTCTATATCAAGTCATAGAAAAGGAGGGTCACTATAAATTAGATATGGCAAGAAAGAACTTGGATAAAAGACTTTATTGCAGTAATGACTCAGAGGCAGACAGGATGATTTACAATACTCTGCTTTTTATATCATTCTACTAAGAAGACAAGTCACTGTGGTTCCGAGATGACAAAAATGCAAATGATAAATCCTTTGAAGGAATATAACACAATCCATATCGTTAAGTATTGTGCTATTGATAGCTCTTAAATCATTACTTCTCATAATTCCAAGAATCTCTTAAGTGCTTTACAGTCAATAAAGTACCATTGCAATGTAGAAAGCTACAATATTCAGTAGATTTTAAACACGTGCTACACCAAATGAAATTCCTACACACATACCTGCTTGCAGCCAAATCTGCTCTAGAATAATGGTCAGTTGCTTGGGGGCATGTTTCACAGCACTGCTTTGTGCAGATATTTCTGACATGGCCAGTTCCATTCGGGAAGCAGCAATTGATGGGACATGAAGAGAACCTGGAGGAAAAATCAGGAGTTTTCTCATGAGTATTTATTTTTAAAGAGCAACAAAGAGAATTTGAAATTCGATAACCTCCCCAACCTAAACACAAAGAACATTTGACCCTGTCATTTTGGATCAAACCAAAAGCTTACATTGCCAGACTAGAAGAAACTCAGAAGGGAAACAGATGAGGAAAGCTAATTGTTCTGGCTTTGCTTATCTTTTCAGAGAAATATAGTCATTCCATGACTTTAATTCTTTCAAAAATAATTCCGTGGCCCATACCTTCAAACTCTACTTAGACATCACCTTTCGCTTAAAGTTCATCCTGAGCTTTTTTTCATGACTAGTATTCCAGGATCCTACAGTCCCCTGGCAAGTCAGTAACCTAATGTTAAGGTTCAGCTCCTGGATTTTTGAACTTGTATTCATGGTCTGAATCCCCTCCTTGTCTCCCAATGGCCACAGTGAGACGCACTATTTAGGTGTAGTCAAACCACAGTACTACTGAAACCAATGAAGCTAACAAGTCCCCAATTCTTAATGAAATTAATATCCTAGGGTCTTAAAAGGGGTGGCTAATGTGCCAGTAGATGCAGTTGTGTTAATTTTCCAAAATTTGGTAAATTCTGGAAAGGTAACAATTGGGTGAAGTCACATAGCCTTGTAAAGACAAATTATGTTTAACCAAATTATTGGAGTTCTTTGAAGGAGTAACATTCTGCAGACAAAGGGGGCTCGTCGAAAAACTGCACTTATATTTCCAGAAGACATTTGACAAGGAACTACATAAAAGGTTACTGCACAAAGTCTAACTCATGGTCTGTGGAGGAACAAACTGGCATGGATAGAGGATTGACTGAGTGGCAGAAAACAGGTAGAATTATAAGGGTCTTCCTCTGATTGATAAGATGTGACAATTAGGGTCCCACATGATCTTGTCATGGGCCTCAACTTTTTACAATTTATCCCAAGGTCATAGACAAGGGGTGCAAAGGCCTGGTTAGCTATATCTGCAGATGGCACAAGGAAAGGCAGGCAAGTATGCCGTGAAGAGGATATAAGGTGGTGACGGACTGATATGAATCGTATGAGAAAGTGGGCAAAAATATGGCAAATGGTTTATTATGTGTGAAAATGTGAAATTGTTCATTTTGCAGGAGAAATAAAAAAGCGCAGTATATTCCCTAAAAGGAGAGCAACTATGGAATTCTGAGGTGCAGAGGGATCTAGGTGTTCTAGTATATGAGTCACAAGAGTTTAGTACACAGGAATAGCAATAATTAAGGCAGGTAATGAAATATTATCCTTTATTATGAGAAGAACTGAACATAAAATAAAAATGTTATGCTTCAGGGGAAACGATGGCCTTGTGGTATTTTCACTGGACTGTTAATCCAGAAACCCAGATAATGTTCTGGGGACCTGGGTTCAAATCCCACCATGGCAGATGGTGGAATTTGAGTTCAATAAAATATCTGGAATTCGGAATCTAATAATGACCATGAATCCATTTTCAATTGTCGGAAAAACCCATCTGGTTCACTAATGTCCTTTAGGGAAGGAAACTGCCATCCTTACCTGGTCTGCCCTACATGTGACTCCAGACCCACAGCAATTTGGCTGACCCTTAAGTGCCCTCTGGGCAACTAGGGATGGGCAATAAATGCTGTCCAGTCAGCAATACTCTCATCCCATGAATGAATTTTTAAAAAAGTTAAACAGGGCATTGGAAAGGCTACAACTTGAATTTTGTGGGAAGATTTAGTCTCCTTATTTAAGGAATGGTGTAAATATATTGAATGTGTTTTGGAGGAAGTTTACTGGATTCATTCCATGTATAAGCAGGTTGTTTTATGAGGGAAGGTGGAATCGTATACGTTTATTTTCACTCGAGCGCAGAAGAATGTGGGTTGATTTCAGTGCATAAAAATCTTGAATTGTCTTGACGAAGTGGATGTAGGTGAGTCCAAACCTAAGGGATACTTCTAAAATTGGCAGGGGGTGGTGGGGGTGGGGGAGTTTGCTTTTTAAGGTAAAAATGGGAATATTATATTTTCCTCAGAGATTTGTGCAATTTTGGAACTCTTCACCTTGGAAGGATCTGGAGGCAAGGTTATTGAATATGTTTAAAGCAGAAGTAGATTGATTCTGTTGCCTAACAAAAATCTATTGTTATTGGGTGTGGATGGTAATGTAGAATTCGAAAAACAGTGTCTTATTGAATAGCGGAGCAGCATTAAGAGGTCACATAACCTATAATCGGCTCCAAATCTGTACATTTGGATGGTTTCCTCTGACATTAATCCTATTCCTCCGACTAAATCATTCAGCATTCTACTTGCTTCATAATTGTTGCTTCAGTGATTAGACATTTCCAGACTGAATTAACTAAAATCCTTAAAAAATTTTTTTTGCTCTTAGAGGTAAAAAAAAATCAGATTCTCTCACTTCAGAAATTGCAATTGGCTCAGCTTCAGGCATAAGTTGTAATGTACCTCACATTCTAATAGCTCTTCCCAAGATTTAAGTTCTAATTGTTCCTCTTAAGATTTAAATATTTTTAAGATCTCTATCCTGTGACACTAATTCACTAACCTGCCGAGTAACCTTTCATTAAGTGGCCTTGATAATTCTGAAAATTTCTATTATTTTTATTAAATTTCTATTAAATCTTCTCCAAAGATATTAAAGAAATTTTTGACATTTATGTTTCTATCACATGTACTAAGTGTAGGAATCCATAAATACAGCAAAAAGTGCACCAAAGTGACCATTTACCGGCACACACAGGGTTACAAAACTCAAAATTAAAAGATTTAACAGAGCCAAAAGGCAGGCAGGAAAAAAAAGGTCCAGATCTCAATCTCATGTCCCATCTCCACAATGGTACAGGTGCTGCTTCAATTGCTAGGCCACCCAGGAGGCTGCCACCACCACCATGCAAAAGGCCCACACTCTCAGCCATCACCGCCTCACCAGCCCCGCTCTCACCACCGTCACCACCTCACCGGCCCCGCTCCCGCCGCCGTCACTGCCTCCCCGACCCTGCTTTCACCGCCCACTGCTGCTCCCTCACCGGCCCCGCTCTCGCCGCCCACTGCTGCCCCCTCACCGGCCCCGCTCTCGCCGCCCACTGCTGCCCCCTCACCGGCCCCTCTCTCGCCGCCCACTGCTGCCCCCTCACCGGCCCCACTCTCACTGCCCACTACTGCCCTCTCACCGGCCCCACTCTCACCGCCCACTGCTGCCCTCTCACCGGCCCCTCTCTCGCCGCCCACAGCCCCCTCACCGGCCCCTCTCTCGCCGCCCACTGCTGCCCCCTCACCAGCCCCGCTCTCGCCGCCCACTACTGCCCCCTCACGGCCCCTCTCTCGCCGCCCACAGCCCCCTCACCGGCCCTGCTCTCGTTGCCCACTGCTGGCCCCTCACTGGCCCCGCTCTCACCGCCCACTGCTGCCCCCTCACCGGCCCCGCTCACGCCACCCACTGCTGCCCCCTCACCGGCCCCGCTCTCACCGCCCACTGCTGCCCTCTCACCGGCCCCGCTCTCACCGCCCACTGCTGCCCTCTCACCGGCCCCGCTCTCACCGCCCACTGCTGCCCTCTCACCGGCCCCTCTCTCGCCGCCCACTGCTGCCCTCTCACCGGCCCCTCTCTCGCCACCCACCGCCTCCTCACCAGCCCTGCTCTCGCTGCCCACTACTGCCCTCTCACCGGCCCCACTCTCACTGCCCACTGCTGCCCTCTAACTGGCCCCTCTCTCGCCGCCCACAGCCCCCTCACCGGCCCCTCTCTTGCCGCCCACAGTCCCCTCACCGGCCCCGCTCTCGCCGCCCACTGCTGCCCTCTCACTGGCCCCTCTCTCGCCACCCACAGCCCCCTCACCAGCCCCTCTCTCGCCGCCCACTGCTGCCTCCTCACCGGCCCCGCTCTCGCCGCCCACTACTGCCCCCTCACGGCCCCTCTCTCGCCGCCCACAGCCCCCTCACCGGCCCTGCTCTCGTTGCCCACTGCTGCCCCCTCACCGGCCCCGCTCTCGCCGCCCACTACTGCCCCCTCACCGGCCCCACTCTCACCGCCCACTGCTGCCCTCTCACCGGCCCCGCTCTCACCGCCCACTACTGCCCTCTCACTGGCCCCGCTCTCACCGCCCACTGCTGCCCCCTCACCGGCCCCGCTCTCACCGCCCACTGCTGCCCTCTAACCGGCCCCTCTCTCGCCGCCCACTGCTGCCCCCTCACCGGCCCCTCTCTCGCCGCCCACAGCCCCCTCACCGGCCCTGCTCTCATTGCCCACTGCTGCCCCCTCACCGGCCCCGCTCTCACCACCCACTGCTGCCTCCTCACCGGCCCCGCTCTCGCCGCCCACTACTGCCCCCTCACGGCCCCTCTCTCGCCGCCCACAGCCCCCTCACCGGCCCTGCTCTCGTTGCCCACTGCTGCCCCCTCACCGGCCCCTCCCTCGCCGCCCACAGCCCCCTCACTGGCCCCTCTCTTGCCGCCCACAGTCCCCTCACCGGCCCCGCTCTCGCCGCCCACTGCTGCCCTCTCACCGGCCCCTCTCTCGCCACCCACAGCCCCCTCACCAGCCCTGCTCTCGCCGCCCACTACTGCCCTCTCACTGGCCCCACTCTCACTGCCCACTGCTGCCCTCTCACCGGCCCCGCTCTCACTGCCCACTGCTGCCCCCTCACCGGCCCCGCTCTCGCCGCCCACTGCTGCCCTCTCACCGGCCCCGCTCTCGCCGCCCACTGCTGCCCTCTCACCGGCCCCTCTCTCGCCGCCCACAGCCCCCTCACCAGCCCTGCTCTCGCCGCCCACTACAGCCCTGCTCTCGCCGCCCACTACTGCCCCCTCTCCGGCCCCACTCTCACTGCCCACTGCTGCCCTCTCACCGGCCCCACTCTCACTGCCCACTACTGCCTCCTCACCGGCCCCGCTCTCACCACCCACTGCTGCCCCCTCACCGGCCCCGCTCTCACCGCCCACTGCTGCCCTCTCACCGGCCCCTCTCTCGCCGCCCACTGCTGCCCTCTCACCGGCCCCTCTCTCGCCACCCACCGCCTCCTCACCAGCCCTGCTCTCGCTGCCCACTACTGTCCTCTCACCGGCCCCACTCTCACTGCCCACTGCTGCCCTCTCACCGGCCCCTCTCTCGCCACCCACCGCCTCCTCACCAGCCCTGCTCTCGCTGCCCACTACTGCCCTCTCACCGGCCCCACTCTCACTGCCCACTGCTGCCCTCTCACCGGCCCCTCTCTCGCCGCCCACAGCCCCCTCACCGGCCCCTCTCTTGCCGCCCACAGTCCCCTCACCGGCCCCGCTCTCACCGCCCACTGCTGCCCTCTCACTAGCCCCGCTCTCGCCGCCCACTACTGCCCTCTCACCGGCCCCACTCTCACTGCCCACTGCTGCCCTCTCACCGGCCCCTCTCTCGCCGCCCACAGCCCCCTCACCGGCCCCCTCTTGCCGCCCACAGTCCGCTCACCGGCCCCGCTCTCACCGCCCACTGCTGCCCTCTCACTAGCCCCGCTCTCGCCGCCCACTACTGCCCTCTCACCGGCCCCACTCTCACTGCCCACTGCTGCCCTCTCACCGGCCCCTCTCTCGCCGCCCACAGCCCCCTCACCGGCCCCCTCTTGCCGCCCACAGTCCCCTCACCGGCCCCGCTCTCACCACCCACTGCTGCCCTCTCACCAGCCCCGCTCTCGCCGCCCACTGCTGCCCTCTCACCGGCCCCTCTCTCACTGCCCACTGCTGCCCTCTCACTGGCCCCACTCTCACTGCCCATTGCTGCCCTCTCACCGGCCCCACTCTCACTGCCCACTGCTGCCCTCTCACCGGCCCCACTCTCACTGCCCACTGCTGCCCTCTCACCGGCCCCACTCTCACTGCCCACTGCTGCCCTCTCACCGGCCCCACTCTCACTGCCCACTGCTGCCCTCTCACCGGCCCCACTCTCACTGCCCACTGCTGCCCTCTCACCGGCCCCACTCTCACTGCCCACTACTGCCCCCTCACCGGCCCCACTCTCACTACCCACTGCTGCCCTCTCACCGGCCCCTCTGTCGCCACCCACAGCCCCCTCACCAGCCCTGCTCTCGCCGCCCACTACTGCCCCCTCACCGGCCCCACTCTCACTGCCCACTACTGCCCTCTCACCGGCCCCACTCTCACTGCCCACTGCTGCCCTCTCACCGGCCCCACTCTCACTGCCCACTGCTGCCCTCTCACCGGCCCCTCTGTCGCCACCCACAGCCCCCTCACCAGCCCTGCTCTCACTGCCCACTACTGCCCCCTCACCGGCCCCACTCTCACTGCCGAACTGATTGACTCTCCACCCACCACCATTGCTCCGGTCCTCGTTCAATCCACCGTTGCTGCAGGACACAGTCTGCGTGTACAGCGAGGGAGGTTGATTCTACAGGGTATCTGCCCAACAACTCCGTGTACAAAAAGGTCAAGGGGGAGGTTCTCTCACAATCTTGATGGTTGCCTTGTGGTAATTTAGTTTTGAGAGCTAGATGAATTACTTTAGGCTGGATTTCCACCCCTTTTTTAGCAGGTAGTCCTGCCTATGGAGTTGCTGACCAATCAGATGGTGGTGCTACTACAGCAGACCAGTGAGAAGAAGCCTAAATAAACATGTGATCAGGGGTCCCTCTGAGCACAGTGAGGCTGGATAGAAGATGAGTTTGAAGAATCTAGGGGGAGATGCGAGAATTAATTTCAAGGGCAGGCCCAGATGTGGCCAGGAGCCCCACAAAGGAGTTTTCCTCATCTTGCCTGATAGCCTTTTCTGATAACATGATAAACAGATTCTCTGTTCATTTCTAACCTTGTTTTTTAAATCAAGGATAGTTTTACTAAATCACTGATTTGTCAAATAAATTCCTGTCTGTTTGCTATGGTATAAATTTCAAACCAACTGATTTCATTTAATATATAGAACAGATGGTCAGGCATGAACACAGTCTTGAATGATTTCAAAAATAATGGGAACTGCAGATGCTGAAGAATCCAAGGTAGCAAAGTGTGAAGCTGGATGAACACAGCAGGCCAAGCAGCACCTCAGGTGCTCCTGAGATGATGCTTGGCCTGCTGTGTTCATCCAGCTTCACACTT
This sequence comes from Stegostoma tigrinum, assembly GCF_030684315.1. NCBI lineage: Eukaryota > Metazoa > Chordata > Chondrichthyes > Orectolobiformes > Stegostomatidae > Stegostoma > Stegostoma tigrinum. The sequence continues at coordinate 72,051,969 of NC_081362.1, read as the reverse complement.
TGTTATCTTGAATGATTTCAACATGCTTTTACGGATGAGAGAAACCTGGCATGGGAATCTCTCATTAGCATGGCCATCTGTTAAGACACAAGAAATTCTGTGTCTCCTATTCATTCGATTACAGGTGAACAGAGTACATAAGTTGCAAGAAACAATAAGAAACAATGATGTCACAGCGTTCTAACAGCCTGACCTGTACATGACATTGTGGGTGGAAGAAAACCAAAAGATTATCCGTAGGGTTTTAAAAGTACACTGTACAGGGTTGCAAAGAAACTAGCACAATTTATAATAAACTATTGAGTTAGTCGCTCTGATAGAATTCAATGTTTCAGTTTTGCTAACAGTGAAGCACATTGCAAGAAGTGTGGTTTTGGCCCACTCACGTACTTACACTGAAGTTTCAGCTGGGTAAATTACGGCATGCCCATTTTCATTTTCTGATTCTGACCCAAAATTGTACTTGTACTGCAGTACTTATTAAATCACTCTTGACTATGTAGTTCTTCTCCCTCATAATAATCAGCACTACTTTATTTTCTATGTATCTAACCTTCCCAACTGCAGACTTTCTTACAAGAGTCTCTGAGTTCTTCAGTTCAATTGTGCAAAATGTGAATTTTTTCCCTTTTGCTTAAATGATTATCCTGACCATGAATGTTTAGACCAAATCTGCCTAATCTTCAGATGGCATTACTAGAAACCCAGAGTCCACAGGCTAGTGGCTTTGCGGCTGTTCCACTGCTTTAATATTATGGTTCTTCTGTGAAGTAGATTGTAAGAAATGTCCAAAGATCAACAGAGAACTCGTTTTCCTAGCCATTAATCAAATCACCAGCGTTTGCTCAGATGAGACAACTGACTGGAATTCAAAGACTTCTTCACCCCACAAGTTTGCGAGTTGCAGAGAAAGAAAGAGCAAAAAAGTGAAAAAGGTAACAACAAAAGAGGCAAGTTGATGGGAAGACTTATCGAGATGCGTAACTCAAGTTGGGCATGTCTCAGTAAAATGTACTTCAACATTTGATCAATTTGGACCCAGTGACCCTGGAGGGAGAATGCACACAATATGACCACTGTTGCTCTTCGTGCAGAATTTGGAACTGACACCTTTTACATCCAGAGTGGGATCAATTAAAGGTTGTGAGATTATCCCATCTTGTTCATTGTCTACCCAAGTATCATTATCCGACTCATCCAAGATGACCTATCACCCAATGTCAGCATCCACTACAATATCAATGGGAAGTTCTTCACCCTTAGTCACTTTGGGGCAAAAACAAAACTGTGGTTGGTTCACTCATTTGCAGACATTTCATTAGCCTGCTGGGTAACATCATCAGTGCAGCCTCTGATGAAGCGTTTTTCTGCTTGCTATTTAAACTTTGGGGTCTTGTAACAAGCAAATAAACACATCAGCGCTTCATTGGAGGCTGCACAGATGATGTTACGCAGCAGGGTAACAAAACATGTGCAAACCATCAAACCAACTCGGCGAGCCAACCAACCACAGCATCCACAACCCGAGCTACAAATCTACTCAAGAACCTTAAAAACAAAACCCACCGTTATGGACATCCACAATCTTCAGGCTACAGATAACTGCTGTGTGATTGCACACTTCGCACAGGATATGCAAAAGATACTTGCACTTTACAGCATGTCATATACGATTGGCTTGTCCTTCAACATTGTCAAGGCATAAATCCTCCGCTAACGCTTACCCTGCCAGTTAAGCATCCCCTGTGACATCCATATAAACCAGTGGTTCTGGAGTATGTGCAGCATTTTCTATATCTCTGCAATCACCACTCACAAAGGACTACCATTGATGAAGAAACCCAGTAATAAGTCAACTAAGCCAGCAGTGCCATCTTAAACTGCGAGAAAGTGCCTTTCACAATAGAGACCTCCAGAAGTCAACAAAGGTCCTGTTCCAAAGGGCTGTTATGCTGACCATCCTCTTCTGCTGCAGCAAAACTCCGGTCTGTCTGGATGTCACATTAAAGTCTTTCAAAGCTTCCATCAGCAGTGCCATTGCCAAACCGTGGATATCAAATGGGAAGGCCACTGGATCGAAATGGCTGAGAACCAACTCTGATGGATGGGCCATTGCCACTTGATGCCTGAAAACTGCCTCCATCGGCAAGTTCTCTTCTACCAGCTTTTCGTTGGCCACTGTTTCAAGAATAGCCAAAGGAAAAGTTATGAGGGTACATTCAAAGTTGCCCCAAAGCACAGAGGCATTGGCACTACTGACTGGGAGGAGAAGGCTATCCGCCGCTTGGCATGTCGCCTTTGGACCCATCAAGGCTCAAGTCACTGTGAGGCTCAGCGACTTGACTATGAGATGGAATAGCAGCAGTAGGTGCTAACCCAGAACAGTAAATTCCATTTCCCCATGTAAAACCCAATTCCCCCAGTGCAGAAAAAAACATGTGGACACCCAAAATTAGGCTCCTCAATCATGTAAAGAAAGATCTAGCCTGACACGCACCATCCTTGACGTTGAGGCAATGTGGATGATGAACAATCTGGTAGGTGGTTGCTTACCTGCCATTTCTTTCAAATGTAGGAGGTTAGAAGCTCCAAACAGAATCAAAGAGGGGGAGAAACTGGAGTAAGTAAATGTAGGTCCTAATAGAAATGTTAATAAGCTTTGAAGCACAAGCATAACAATCTGAAACAACAATTTGATAATTCAATGGTCCAAACAAACCTGAGTATTAATGTGCACTGTAATATAGTATGTAACACACATAATAAAATTCATGTAAATTGTACCTTGTGAAATTGCGTCACATGCTTCAATTTATAGGATCCTGTGCAATTTGCCTTTTTCCACTTCAATACATATGCCAAAAGTGCACTTCCTGTATTACGTCTCAATGTTTTCATTACAGAAACATTTGGCTGGATATTGTCGTAAAAATGGTAACAATATCAGCCCTCACAACTGAGAACAAGGTGAATCAGACAGCAACTTCTAATGGCTGGCTGCAAATGGAAGTTGCAGTCCGAGTAGCCCTACTCTTCCAGAAATTTTGCTATCCCAGTAATCACACGAACAGAATCGCCATAAAACACATGAAACGTGAGCCTATTGCTGTACATCCAAGTTAGCTACACCACAAATGCAAGAGGAAACATTAGGGCCTGTCCATTGCCATGTAGGCATATTGTTAATGGCATAATAAATTTTTGTCGTTGCTGAACAAACAGTTCAATGATTGAAGATTAATTTTTACAAATGTGACTTGTTTTTTGAACTTCTAAACTTTTTCTTTTATCTTTCATGATTTGTGATGGAAATGTGTGACAACCCTTACATTCAAACACCTTTCAAAATTCACCATACAGAATTACATATCTGCAACAAGCTCTTGATTGAGACACTAAGGCTTATTGTAACCTACAAATCTGTAACACAATGGGGCCGATTGTACTCAGGCTGCGAGATATGCTTTTTAATTAAGTTCTTGATTCTAATATCACAAAGCTGGAAATTGGGCTATTTAAATTGAACAAAGAGAAGCTCTCAGACATTCTTTCATTCTTGGTAGGATTCACTCGTATTTTACTATATTAAGCCTATTTAAATCACTTTATTCAACAACAAAGTTAAAGCAATGTCACTTAGCTTCACATCCACTTTAGGTATATACAAATACCTCGCTGAAGTATATTATGAAAGCTTTCAAATGTCTTTCAAATATATAATAAAGAATTAATTATAAAATCGCTCCACCTCCTTACCTGCATCAGCCTCATGAAAATCAGGAAAAGTGAGGTGAACAGTGTTTCGTTTCTCAGTTGCTACACCCTCAGCTGTACTACTTCGAACAGTGCTCCGTTTCCCAGTTGTACAGCTTTCCTTGTCACAATCACTGTGAAAAAAGGCGAACCGATTTAATTACAGGGTAATAATGGAAGTATTTTCTTCGTTTTTAACCATTGCTGTTTTTCCTGATAGCTCCTAGTGTCTTATCCAAGGGGCCATTCTTCATGCGAGCACACTGGATTCAACTCTGGTGGAGGGAGAGATGGCGGCTCAGTGGTTAGCACTGTTGCCTCACCGCGCCAGGGACCCGGGTTCGATTCCACTTTCAGGCGACTGTCTGTGTGGAGTTTGCACATTCTCCCAGTGTCTGCCTGGGTTTCCTTTGGGTGCTCTGGTTTCCTCCCACCGTCCAAAGATGTGCAGACTAGGTGGGTTGGCCATGCCAAATTGCCCATAGTGTTCGGGGATGTGCAACTTAGGTGGGCTACAGGGGAATGGGTTGGTGTGGACTTGTTGGGCCAAAGGGCCAGTTTCCACACTGTAGGGATTCTATTAAAATTAACCTTGAACCATATCTATTTATGTTCACCTGCCAGCCAGATTTACTGGATAGCAACAGTTCACAATACTGCTTGCTAACTTTGTGCCTCCCTAATGAGTTCAATATTGCCTAATCCTGAGCACGACAATATCTGCTGAAAGAAAGAAAGCTGGGTTTGATCAGGAGGTTCACTTACTATGAATGCCATGTACAGCAGGTATTTGCCAAACCACCATGAAGCCAATGAACTCTAATTCAATAACTTTATTCAGTTACTGCTCAAATGTTATTTCCTACTTCCAAGTGGTTGCGTTGTTAATAACATGATCTATGAAGTGGGGAACAATACAACATACATTTGTAAAGCTAATAAAGACAACATGATGTACTTACACCTAATTGATATAAACACTTCCAGGTCAGAGGCTGAAAATTCTACAACAAATAAATCATCTCTAACTCTCCAGACCCTGCTCATTATCAACAAGGGACAAATCAGGAATGTCATGGAAATTCTTCCCTAGATAAATGCAGCTCCAACTAGGCTCAAGAAGCTCAATACCATCTAATGATCTAATATTCTTTAGGGAAGGAAATTTGCTGTTCCTACCAGTCTGGCTTAGTTGTAACTCAGGCCCACAACAATGCAGTTGACTCTTAACTGCACCCTGAAATGGACCAGGCAGCCAATCAATTGAAGGGAAATTAGGGGTGTGCAATGCCTTTGCCAAAGATGCCCACTTCTTATCAGAGAGGAAATAATTCATCAAAGACAAAGCATCCAGATTGATTGGTACGCATTTACCACATTCAATAACCACTCCCTACACCACTGATGCACAGTAGCAACAATGTGTACTATTTACAGGATGCACTGCAGCAAATCACCAAAACTATCTGGCAACATCTTTCAAATGCACAACTTCTACCACCTAGAAGCACAACGATATGACAGTAACACCAACCTGCAGGCTTACTCCAAGCCACACATCATTCTGCCTTGGAACCAGGTCAATGTACCCACACTGTCGCTGGGTCAAAATCTTGAAACTTCCTTCCCAACAGCACATTTATCTACATAGCTCTCCCACCAAATGGACAACACCGACCACTTCATGTCAGGTAGCCACTGCTTAATGAAGTGCTCGAGTGGAGGCACAGAGCCTAGAACCCCTGCTCAACAACTGGACAGAATCCAGTACATCAGGAAAAACAGACAAAAGGAAAGCAGATGCCATTTCCTTGAATGGTAAGATGAAATGTCACCATGCACCACCCTACAAGAGACAAGACCCATGCAGGCAAACTGCAGATAGCAAAACATTCCACGTTCATCTGGCAGGCAAAGTATCAGACCATGAACTGCTCAGCGGAGTTTGCATTTGAAGCATCTGGGCCTTACTGAGACAATCACAACTGAGTTGAGCTGGTCACATAACCTGTATACCTAATGCATGCTTATCAAAGCAAATCTTCTTTGCAGAGCACGAGTCTGGTATCCATTCTCGTGGCAAAGAGAGGACTATGTGTACATTCAGAGGATTCAATTGTGAGTTCTGATGTTGAGTTCCCATGAAGCTCACCCAGGATCGCTTTACACAATGAAATCAAGTAGAAAATACTGTCATTTCCTTCAAAACTAAGTGCACATCAGTGACAGAGAGAAAACACAAGGAGAGGAAATTCTGGTACTCAGTCCCATTTGCAGCAGAAACTTTCAGGCACAGATCAGTCACAGCAGTCGTGTGCCTGCTCTCGAGCACTTACCAAATATCCTACATGATCACCCTTCACCTCGAAGGACAAACAAGTGGCAAAAGATCGTTCTGTATCAAGTTATAACTTCAGAAAATTTACAGGCATAGTCATAGTGGTCTAGAGTACAGAAAAATGCCCTTTGGCCCATTGAGTCTGCACCAGTTTAAAAACAAACCCATCTAACAATTCTAATCCCATTTTCCAGCACCTGGCCCATGGCCTTGTACAACTTCCTTTTCCTTTATTCATTCAGGGGTGCAGGCATCGCTGGCTCAGCAGCATTTATTGCCCATCCCTAATTGATCAGACAGCAGTTAAGAGTCAACCACATTACTGGGGGCCTGGAGTCACATGTAGGCCAGACCAGGTAAGGATGGCAGTTTCCTTTGTTAAAGGATGTTAATGAACCAGATGGGTTTTTTCAACAATTGAGAATGGATTCACGGTCATCATTAGACTCTTAATTCCAGATATTTTATTGAATTCAAATTTCACCACCTGCTGTAATGGGATTCGAACCTGGGACCCCAGAACATTATCTGGGTTTCTGGATTAACAGTCCAGTGGTAATACCACTAGGCCGTCGCCTCACCGTGCTTAGTATTGCAAGGGCACATCTAAATACTACTTAAATATTTCTGCCTCTACCACCCATTCTGGCAGAGAGTTCCAGATACCCACTACCCTCTGGGTGAAAACATTTTCCTCACATCACCTCTAAACCTTTGGCTCCTTACCATAAATCTATGTCTCCTTATCATTAATGCCTCCACCAAGGGTAAATGTCATGTCCCATCTACCCTATCTATGCCCCTCATAATTTTATACTTCTTAGTCATGCTCCCCTTAGTTTCTATTGCTCCAAGGTAAACACCAGTCTATCCAATTTCTCTTCATCGAAAAACTCTCAAGCCCAGGAAACATCTTGGTAAATCTCCTTTGCACCGTCTCCAGTATAATCACATCCTTCCTGTAATGTGGATTCCGGAACAGCATACAATATTCTAGCTGCAGCCTAAAAAATGTTTTATATTGTTCCAGTATCGCCTCCTTACTCTTAAACACTATGCCTCAGCTAATAGAGTCAAACATTCCATATGCCTTCTTAATCACTTTATCTACCTTTCTTTCTACCATAAGGGATGGTGGATGTGAACGCCAAGGTCCTCTGATCCTTGGTGCTTCCCAAGGTCCTACTGTTTATCGCTTTGCCTTGTCTGTCCTGTCCAAGTATACCACTTCGCACTTATTCATTTGGCACTGATCAGCCCAAGTAACTAATTAATCAACATCCTCCTATAATCTCAGGCTATCCTTCTCACTATTTACCACCGTGCCAATTTCATATCATCCATGAACTTACTGATTCAATCCTCCCACATTCAACTCTAAATTCCTTACGTGTACCACAAACAGCAAAGAACCCAACATTGATCCCTGTGGAACCCCAGTGGACACAGGCTTCCAGAAATGCTCTCAATCATCATCTTCTGCTTCCTGCCACTTGGCCCATTCTGTTGTCCAATTTGCCAAATTTCTTTAGATCCTGTGGGCTCCCACCTTCTCTATCATTCTCAAGTGGGGCCTTATCAAGACGTTGCTGAAGTTCAAATAGACTATATCGAATGCATTGTCCTCACCTATCTATGCAACTGGTTACGTTTTCAAAAAATTCCATCAAGTTGGTGAGACATGACCTCCCTTTAACCAAGCCTATTGCTTGGCTTTTCTCAATTAAATGCTGCCTGTCTAAGTTCAGATTAATTCTGTCTCAGAATTGCTTCCAATAGTTTCCCTACCATGTAGGTTAGACTGGTTGACCAATAGTTTTCGGTTTCTCTTGCTCCCTGCTTGAATAACTGTACTACATTGACTGTCCTCCAGTCCTCTGGCACCTCTCCTACGGCCAGGGAAGAGTTAGAAATTACTGCCAAAACCCCTCCTATTTCTTCCCTTGTCTCACTCTACAGTCTGAGAGATATTTTATCTAGTCCTGGAGATATATCTACTTTTAAGCCTGTCAGACCACTCAGAGCCTCCTCTCTATCCTAACTTTTTTATGTATATCAAAGTCTTTCTCTCTGGCTTCTATATGAACATTGTTCCTCTCATGAGTGAGCACTGACAAAATATTCATATGTCCTCTGGCTCCATGCATGAATTACCACTGTGGTCCTTAAGGGGCCTTTCCCTAGTTACCTTTTTATCCTTAATGTAATTGTACAATATCTTAGGATTTTCCTTTATTAACTCTGCCATTATTCTTTCATGATCCCTTTTTGCTCTGCTGTTTTTTTTTAAGTATCCCTTTGCATATTCTGCACTCCTCGAAGGCTTCTCCTGTTGTGACCCCCAGAATTTCTCGGTTCTTTTCAAGTTTGCTTTGAGCATCGGCACCAAAATGACAAATGTTATGTTTCAGGATGCTGCCTCACTGATAACTATCAATATTGCAAATGTAATACTGGAGGTTATTTACGATTTCTCTGCTTTATAATCATTAACAATCTATCACTTGGTGCTGAAATCAATTCAAGCCTTATAAAAGTTACAGCTGTTATGCCCAAGCTCAGTACGAGTGTGTGAAACAACAGGAAACTGGCTAAAAACACCAAATTGAGAGTCTACCAAGCCTGAGTGCTCAATGTTCTCATCTACAGAGGTGAGACCTAAACAACATAGTTAGGCAAGAGAAAAAGCTGAACTGTGTTTACTTTCACTGCCTTAGATGTATCCTTGGCACATCTTGGATTCCACAAGCGGATCAGTTTGAAAGCATATACCTTCGTTAAAATGTCCTCAAAAGGCAGTAACTTTTAGACAATAAATATCTGCTGTCCCTGTTGTGTGGCATATCAGAAGGAGCTGACAAGATGACAGGTAGTGTGATTCACGTTTTAAATTTGACAGCAATCCTTTTTATTGAGTCAGTGAGTCGTATAGCATGGAAACAGATGCTTTGATCCAACTAGCCCACACTGACCACGTTCCCAAACTAAACTGGCGCACTTGCCTGCATTTGGCTCATATCTCTGAACCTTTACTATTCATGTGCTTATCTAAATGTCTTTCAGATGTTGTAACTGCACCTGCATCCATCACTTCCTTTGAAAGCTCAGTCCACATATGAACCACTCCGTGGAAAACAGTTGCCCCTCAAGTCCTTTTTAAAGCTTTCTCCTCTCACCGTAAAATTAAGCCTTTTAGTTTTGAACTCCCCAATCTTAGAGAAAAAGACCACTGCAATTCACCTTATCTGCTCTCCTCATAATTTTATAAAGCTCTATAAGGTTATCCCTCAACCTCCTATACTCCAGTGAAAAATGTCCGAGCCTATCCAGTTTCTCTCAATGGCTGTAACCCTCCCATTCCCAGCAACATCCTGATAAATCTTCTGTGAGTAACAATGGAGTTGGAAAAGCACAGCAGGTCAGACATCATCCAAGGAGCAGGAAAATCAATGCTTCAGGCCATAATGTTAACTTCCCTGCTCCTCAGATGCTGTCTGACCTGCTGTGTTTTTCCAGCTCCACATTTATTGACTCTAGCTTCCAGCATCTGCAGTCCTTACTGTCTCCAAATCTTTTGTGAACCCTCTCCAATTTAATGATATTCTTCCAATAGCAGGGTGACCGGAACTGCACACAGTACTCTAGAAAGGGCCTAACCAATATCATTTACAAACTCAACATGATGTCCTGACTTCTATACTCAAAGGTCTGAGCAATGAAGGCAAGCGTGCTAAATACTTTCTTAACAAACTGACGTCTCATGCAAATTTCAAAGAATTATGTACCTAAACCCCTAGGTCTATCCGTTCTTCAATGCTACCCAGGGGCCTAGCATTAATTATATAACTCCTGCCCTTGTTTATTTTCCCAAAATGCAATACCTCACACTTAGCCAAATTTAATATACACCTGCTACTCCTCAACCCAATGACCCAACTGTTCACGATCTTTTTGTAATCTTAGAAAACCTTCGCTGTCATCCGCAAACTTACTAACCATGACTCCTATATTCTCATCCAAACCATGCATATAAATGGCAAACAAAAGCAGACCCAGTACCAATCCCCGTGGAACACCAGTGGTCACAGGCCTTCAACCTGCCACCACCACCCTCTGTCTCCTGCTGTTAAGCTAATTGTGTATCCAACTGGCAAACTCAACCTGAATCCCATGTAAACTGACTTTACTAATTAGAATAGAATATAGACTAGCTTGTTATTGTCACATGTATTCAATATAAAATACAGTGAAAAGTGTGTACCATCACCATACATAGATGCCATTCACATTAACTTGGAATAAAAAAACTGCAGAGAGTCTCTAACATTTCCTTCTCTGCTCCTACAGCATGCCATTGAGTGGGTCCTGTTCTGGGCTTCCCAGCCCATGCCCTGCCACCGCCAGGCACCCCCCCCCAAAACGGATGCCAACATCATGCTCCAGGCTCCACAGGCTGACCGACTGACTAACTGTCACCAGGAGCATACTCTGGAGATGCCGCTGCTGCTCTGAAGCCCATTGAAGCTGCCTCCTGCCGAAGACTTCTCTTTATCGGGTAAGTTTGAAAAAAAAGGGGACAGAAGGAAAAAGAGAAAGAACAAAAATACAGATCAAGCGGACAACCCCGTACGCTGCCTACTCTGCTGCTGACATCTTACGTGTGAAGGTTTGCTCCAACAGGTCAAAGGCTACACTAAAGTCCATGTAAACAATGTCTACTGCTCTGCCCTCATCAATCTTTTTGGCTACTTCCTCAAAAAGCTCCACCAAGTTTGTGAGGCACGATTTTCCTCGCACAAAACCATGCTGGCTATCTCTAATCAGTCTTTGTCTCTCCAAATGCATGTAAATCCTATCTTTCAGAATCACCTCCAACAACTTACCCACCACTGGCGTCAGGCTCACTGGTCTATAGTCCTGGCTTTTCCTTACCACCTGGACTGGTTATTGAGTGTAATTAAGGCAGAGATAGATAGATTCTTAAGGTAATCAAGTGTCACGGGGAGAAGGCAGGAGAACACAGTCGAGAAAATATCAGCCATGAATGGTTGGCGGACCAAACTTGATGGGCTGAGTGGCCTAATTCTGCTCCTACATTTTACGGCCTTACAGGCACTTACAATTAGAAAATAGATTAACATTATAGTGCCGGCCTGTGACAAAAACATTGCATTTTCATCTATGATGTTTTATTTCTTTTTCCCCTCTTGTTAGAGTATGCCTCATTGTCTTAAAAGAAGTACCTGCTGTGTTATTAATACAAATCATTCCTAGAAGAGAGATTCAATATTACCTTGGCTAGGTGCACAAATGTGCACACATAAAGATCCTACACACAATAGTAATCTTTGAAAAGCTTATTGACTGGAAAAGCTCAGTTGCTTTTTCTCCAAATATGCTGCCTGATTCGCAAAATTTTTTTGCAGTATTTTCCGCTTTCAATTCAGATTTCCAGCATTGAAAGTTTTGCTGATTTGTTTTTCACATGTTAAGTACATAGCTGGCTTGCCTGTGTCATTTAAGTACCAGATTGAATGGCTGCTGACTGACATACTCAATTTCACTGCATTTTAGGAGAATGCCTCATGTACAAAGTATTATAATATATCCACAAACCCTGTTACAATCTAGTATTTGATTAAAACTGACTTTGCTTCAAAGGACACTAGATGTTTGCCTTTAATGTGAAGCATTAGTAACAAAACCTACCTGAACTGTGCATTGCGGGTTGTCTGCCATATGTTTAACATATGTTTGCAGGTTTCAAGTGCTTCCTCTGGTCCTGTGTGAACTGCTTCAAGTTTGACTTTAGTGAAAAATAAACTATAAGAGACACAAAGAGAGAAATTGAAAGAAAAGTATGAATTATTCAAATAGTATGCATCATCAGCAAACGCATATTCTTGTAGACAACCAAAGTCTGGGAGAACAGAAAATACTGGAGGCACCTTTTTCCTTTCAAAGTGCCATACAACCTAAATTATGTTCAAGCAGAAACAGGTGATGCAGTGAATTAGGTGCTGTCTGTTTATCTTTCAGAATGGAGTTCAAATCATGCTCAAGCTAATGTAATGAAAGTCCCCTCTTTCATTTGCAAAGTGACTAGACAGGCATGAGCTTACAGCTTAAAGTAATTAGCATCACACACAGCCATATACATTCAGATTATTGAACAATATCCCAAATTTTATCCTAGTAAAGACTAGTAACACTTGGTTGAGATTGCAGTCCACGGAAATAACTCAAAACACATGTATGCAATAAATATCTCATTAAAAAAGTATCACAACAGATATCAGGTCAAGAAAATGTCAAAACATTTTAATCTGTACATTATAAAAGGAAAACACTTTTTCACAAGACTGGAATATCCATTCAGTACGGTACACAATCAAAAATTTGGCTAGTTCAGTCTAAAAGAAGAAGCTCTAACAGCACTTTAAGAATGAACCATACTTTCAGTGACAAATATTCTGCAAATGTTGCTTAATGATTAGTGATATGCTCATATGGACTCTGTTGCTGAAAAGACACAAAAACTGTGCAACACATCAGTTTTGTACCATGTAAGACTTTGTTACAAATGGAACACATTGGATTTTAATGAGAGGTGAGGGATCAGTTAAAGACTGTATACAACTTGAACAGTCACATGTGGCTGACCCACTTAGCCTGGTCAGCAAAACAAGACCACAAAGCCAAGTGGACGAATGCCTGTTGACTCCAGCTGTCAAGCAGAGGATTGCTGAATTGGCTGCAACAGAGTAGAATTGACTCCAAATCAGTAGAATATAATCTCTAGTGCAAAGATGCTCTTCAATTTGGAGCGAAAACTGATCCTTCAAATACATGTACACATCAAGAAGGAAACAAGTATCTAAACTCTAACCACCACAACAAAAAGATGCAACCCTACCCATAAAAATCCATGGCCCAACTACCTTTAAAATTATGGATGAGAGTGCACATCCTAACATTTTATCTAACGTAATTTAAGGTCAGATACAATGCCCAAACAATTCCCTTCCATATCAGAACACAGCATTCACTGTTTTACATTTAACATACTCATTTCCCATGACACTCATTTGTCATGACTACACCCAGAAAAACATGTTAGAAATTTGTGTGCATGAACAGCTTTTCAAAAATTATGCTGCTGGAATCTACAAAACAGTTCTGCATTACATTGCACAGAAGCGGAGGCAACTTTGTGAAATATATTTACTCTATGTAATTTAGATCCATCCACGTGTTGAACACAGAGCTTCACTAAGGCATACAATATCCCATTACATTTCACAGGTGATTTGTAGATACATGCAAGTTCCTTAATTTAAAGTGTGACTGTATAAAAAAGAACATTTTTTCAAAATTAACCAACATGAAACAAAACATTATTAGAATGAACAGCCTCCCCTATATCCTTACCACATTCTATGCAATGAATCTACAGAACTGAAAGAGCAGTTACGAGCATAAGAGTTAGAGTAGACATTTCAGCTCTGAGAGCCTGCTGCATTCTCGACCCCAGTTGATCATCTACCTCAATGCCAAATTCCAATACTATTTCTGTATCTCCTGATGTTATTATTATCTAGAAATCCATCAATCACTCTCGTAATCTGAATGTCTGAACTTCCAGCGCCCTGTGGACTAAAGAATTCCCAAGGTCATGTTCCAAATGAAGAGGTTTCTCCTCAGTTCTAAATGGCTTGCCTATTCTGAGATTGTGTCCCATAGTCCAGGGAAACATCCTTTCTGCAGCTACTCTGTCTCTCCTTTTAAGAATTTTGTGTGGACACCATTTTTTCTTAAAGGTGCCTGTGCTCATGAACATGCCAATGTGTGCCTAGTAATCTACTTTTCACTTTTATTGAAAATAATGTTTCTGGCTTCTGCTTTGTCAACAAACATACTTAAATCGAGGTGGAGGTTTAAATATGAATAAGAATTGATATATAGAAGGCAATATACACATAAGGGAATGAGGTGTGAAGCAGTAGGATCCCTGAACTTCTGGGAGAATTAGTGGTATGGCAAGGAAAGGATGGATGTGATATTTATGATCAGGGTTTATCAGGTGAATTATTATCAATTTTGTCACATATAAAGATAAGGAAGATTTCTTTGCATTTCTTTCTCAGAGACTGGATTCTTTGAGAGGGTTCAGCATATAGAGTTGACAATGTTTTTCACACAGTTATGCCTCAGAGACTTGCTCACACCTCCGTCTTGGCACAATTCAGTAGAGACACGGACATTGCCCAGTTGAACAGGCAGAAAAAAAAGTGGAAAACTCTGCCTGCTAAATCATTTGTACTTCCTCATGTTAGCTCTTGCATAATTGCCAATAGCCTGTCAGAATTTCATAGTCTCTCTCTCTCTCTCTCTCAGCTGTAAAGGTCAATTTTAGGTGGCTGAAGGAAAAGTTACAATAAAAAAAGACAGTTCATCACCTATTGATTTCCATGCAGTAAAAAGTTAAAACCTGGTGGCAAATATTTGCTAAATATTTGAATAAAACTAATCAGATTACAATAACACAAGTACAAAGAGAATCTCTCCAGGGCCTTTGCGAGAAATGTGCTAGAATCGCATGAGAAGTCCAGCGAGGAAGCATCTAAATTCTGCTGCAGCTTTTAATTAATTTGTATACTTCAAGGCAAGATTCTCACTTAGCTACAGCAAGATCCCCATGAAAGGGACTTTTGCTTGTTAATGGCCTTATTAACTGCAGCCCAACTCATTTCCTATCACCCATCACAAGAAAACTAGATCCCAAGAATTCTTGGCATAGAAGTTAGAGTGGGCACCTAGTAACTTTAGTCCACTGTTAGCTGTGAAGAGCCTTCATATTGGACACCATGCAACAGCAACTCACGGCATCATCCATTCCCCTTGACAAAGGCATGTGAATCTTCCTCAGCTTAAACGTCCAAGGATTGGAAGGGTCAGGCAGGGTAGGGGTGGAAGTCGAAGGCCAAACTGTCTCTCAAGTATCCTTACAGGAGGCTTCTGAAATGGCTGTGCTTCGTGTACTGGCTGGATATCTCTTGCTACCTCTTTGTGAGGTAGGGGAACTTTGCCCTGAGCATCTCATTCTCCATTTCCCCGGTCACACTGCCTTCAATCAGGAGGAACAATGGTTGGTGTAACAGAATGAAGATTTTTGCCCAAATGATGTATCCAGCGGACCGAGGGGGAACTGGACCTAAATCTCTATGGCAACCATGGAGGCAGCCAGGCAACTGCATGTTTGAGGTGTAGCCGTGCTCCTGTTGCCTCTGGGCTATGTGGGTTATTACCTTCCACAGACCTGCCCACTGCTCCTGTTTCTCCCTGTATATTCTGACAAGTCCCTCACTGCCAACACCACATGTTCCCGTTCTGCCTGGAGCTCAGCAGGGGCCTGGTGTGCTACAGTTCTCAGAGAACCAGCAGCCTGGGGCTTATCTTCTAGCTGAGGAGCTGTTGCAAGTGGGTCCTCACCAGTTTGTACTCCCAAATATTCCCAACACGGAGTCAGTATCGGAGCCAGCTGAAGGAAGCTGCCTTGCCGATGCTTCCTTTGAGGCCTTTGAACACATTCTCTTTGAGGTTGGGAAGGAATGGAGCAGCCTGATTCTCCGCAGGGGCAGTGGACATCCACTGAAGTCACGGGAGAGAGAAAGCAAAGCAGGCAATTGTTAGAAACAGTGTATCAATGACATTGATAACAGTGTTAGTGTGTGAGTTGCGGGGACATAAGAAATGGTGCTTACTCAGTTCGATGAACGTGCATGTCTCAGCATTCCTGCAGATGCAGTTCTGGTCGTCCTTAAGGAATAGGATTCTCCCCTTGTTGTGGATGAGTAGCCTGATGTCAGGCACCACTCTACTCAACCTCTTTTCAACCTGTTATGTGCTGACTTCTCCTTTAATAGGAGAGGGAGGGACTGAGTGAGTGAGTGAGCTGAAAGTGGGTGGCATAGCTGTCAATGCTATGTAGGTAGTCAAAAAGGTGGTAAGATGTCCTAGGCAGTGAGTAGGCAGCATAGATACCATGGAGGGTTAGTTGTGTAGGAGGAATGACAGACAGTGAGGGAAGACATTGCATGTAATCATGAGAATGGTAGGGAATGACCCTATGTGGAAGGTTTGTTCAGGAGCTGAGAAAGAGTGCGTGTGCCAGGTAGCAGACAGAATGTGGTACTTAATTTGGTGGAACACATAAGGTCAGTGAATTTCTTGCAGCACTGCTGACAGTTCCTCTAGATGGTAGATACTGTACTGACCTGGATTGTGACCTCAGACCAGGCTTCCAGGGGTCAACGGACTTCCCAGCCAGCTCTCCAAGAAAAGGACACCTCTCCATTGGATTACTCTGCCCATCCGGACCTCCACATCTCGGTCAGAGAACTGTGGTACCAGCTTTCCCTTCTCTAGCACTGAAATGCCTGTCCTTCAATGGGCAGGGCAGTTCCAGAATGCCAATGCTCGTCCAAATACATGCCAGTCTTTCAATGGATATTCATTGAGTGGAGTGTTCTTGTAGGAACTGCAGGTGGTCAGACGGGGCTAGAATCAGGCAAAAGGAGCGCAGTAGGTACTTATTGAGGTGAATTTGCTAAGATATGGTGAGAAATCCCACCAGTGAGATACCTTTCATAAAACTCACCAGACTGACACTTAGCCAAGAAAAAAAGTAAGATGCAGGCCAATACTACAGTAAGTACCATTCTGTCTTGCTTCCAAGTATAGCCTAGTTTAAGCCAGTTCCCAAAAACACATAAGGACCTCAGACAATGACGAAGAAGATACAGAGTATAGATGTGACTAGAAAATTTTCCAATAAGAACCTGAAAACCATTATTATGAGTTTAAAAATGGAAATGGATAAGTAATGACGGACACTGAACAAATATCCAGGTTCAGACGTTTTTTTTTTAAACCTGAGGTGTTAAAGTTCACAATGTATTGAGGTTGTTGACTTGTTCGCTGAGCTGGCTTGTTCTTGTTCAGACTTTTTTTCACCATGCTACATGACGTCATCAGTGGAGCCTCCAAAGAAGCCTTCATCGGAAGCTCCACTGATGATGCAATCTAGCATGGTGACGAATGAGAACAAGCCAACAACCTCACCCACAACCTGAGCTTCAGATCTTTGCCAAAACTGAGAGGTGTATCAGTTATAATCCAAAAGGAATCAGATTCAAAAGGATAGCATCAAAGCACTTGAAAGTGGCAAATGTTGCATAGTTTTAAAAAAAAGAGATAAAATTAACATAGTTGCTTAAAAAGATAATACTCTCATGTCTCAAGGAAGAGACTTAAGGATGTCAGTAAAATGAAAAGAATTCAGGTTAAAATTATACAGCAAACAAAATTCCAAGCAAGTTCAAGAAACAGAAAATGCTGCAAATTCATTGTTGACCTATCACATCTAAAATGGAAGAAAAGCTCTTCTTTTTATACTTTCCCTTTTCAGATACTAATGACTGAATTTGCAGCACCTTCAGTTTTCTTTTCAAATAAGCAAGTACTTCAATATTAAATTATGCATCAGCTCTTCACAGAGCCAACATTTCACAATGAATTAAACTGAGTGCAGGATTGATTACTATGCAAGGAGACCAAGGGTAATATCATAGATTTTGAATTTATAAAATTGAGTATGACAGTTGTGAAGGAAAAAAATATGGAGAACATGAATGGAATAACATTCTCACCACAGGAAATAACAACAATGTCAACTCAAGAATTTTTATATTTCACAATGGATCTCTCATTTGGTAAGGTGGAGAACACCATTTTTCACTCAGTGTTATTGCCTTTGCACTGTTGTTTGTATTTCTGTTCTTTGCCCCTTCTTTTTCCTTTTATTGCTTCTGTCTGTCCTCTTTTGCTTTTCTTCCCGAAGCACGGGATCTTCTATTTCCTAGTGTCAGTCCTGTTTGGCAGTGATCCTTAAAAAGCTCAGCTCATCGAGTAAAACAGTTTCCAAAAAAATGAGGAAGCATGAAGCTTGGAATAAAATTAACCAAACTAGGAAATACTCATGCAGCATTTGACCACAACTGTAGCTTGTGTTTCTCAAGAATTTCTGTATCTGCATCTCATGTAGGTCACTGACACGCTTTCAGGGATCCTCGGCCTCATTTCCAAGAGATAACTGCCATCTGCTCAAAGGAATATCATGCTGTCAATGGACAAGTAGGCTAGATTTTCTAAGGAGTGGCAATGACATGCAGATTTAAAATCTTTCTGTAATTCAACACAGTTCCGCATTTCTGTTAGGAGAGATCAATAAGGGCTCCTTGAGAAATGCAGAGCCGTACTTCCATTCGTATAGATCACTTGTTCCATAAAACAGTCAGGCAAAGGTAAATCATAAGCCCCTGCTCACAGCATTCAGCTGTCGTTTTGAGATGTAAAGATCCAGCATCTCAGAGAGCCACTTCGACAATGCTGGGGCCACAATTATTGATATATATTAAAACATGGACCACAGACGTAAATGTACTAGTGTCAAGCTTGCAAATTACACAAAAGAAGGTGGGAAAGCAAGTAGTGGGGATGACACAGAGTCTATAGAGGGATATGGATAGATTAAATGGGTGGGCAGAAAGTTGGTGGACGGAAAATAATGTGGGAAAATGTGGAGTTACACACTTTGGTGGGAAGAATAGAAGAGTTGAATATGATTTAAATGAGGAAATACTATTTTTTTAAAAACTGCAGCACAGAGGGATTTTGAGGTCCTTGTGCATAGCACCCAAGCCAGCCAGATAGTAGGGGAGGCAAATAGACTGGTGGCTGTTATTTCACAGTGAACAGAATATAAAAATGGCAAGGTCCTGCTAAAACTATACGAGGCCCTAGTCGAATGGCACCTGGAATACTGTGAACAGCTTTGATTTTCTTACCTAATGAAAGATACATGAGCATTGGAAATAATGCAGAGAGGTTCATCAGGTTGATTTTGAAATATGGAGGGATTTTTTAAAATGGAGATGTTGCATAGGTTGGACTTGTACTCACTGGAGTTCAGAAAAATGAGGAGACATTTTGAAAAATGTATAAGGTTACATATATAACAGATAAGAGGTTAACGGTTTAAATGTGGAGAAGTTGGTTTTCCTTCCCAGGATTCATATTCTTCAGATATCCAAATAGCTGATTCCAAAACGTTGGCACTTCCTATCAGCTGACCTTAGGGAATCTAGGATGTTCACTTTGAAGTTACTGCGAGTAATTCGAGGCCTATGCCTCGACAGCCAACATCGCCGCTACTGCATATTGCTAAATCCAACAGTAAAGATGCATATGTGAAACATGTGCTTCAGAGACAAAATGAGATAGATCATCATTGTGAGGGCAAATCTTTCCTCAAACTGCATGACCTATGAAGGCAGCAATGTAACTTATAAAAGAGTATTAGGAAATAAATCTATAACTTATACAACATGTTGCTATTCCATCATCCTCTTCGACTGGATTCCTCCTTCATCCCTGAATTTTCTGAATTTCTTTTACTGTTTATGTTTAAAAATGCATAGTATTTCATAGAATCCTTCCAGTGTGGAAACAGGTCCTTCAGCCCAACAAGTCCACACCAACCCTTGGAGCATTCCTCCCAGACCATCCCCCTATAACCCACCGAAGCTACACATCTCTGAACACTATGGGCAATTTAGCATAGCCAATCCACCTAAACTGCACATCTTTGGACTGTGGGACCCTTCTATATTATCTGTTCTCTTTTTATAGTCTACAGTTGCCCTTAGAATGTCCTTATTAATCTCCTTGCAAAAATTTCTATATTCCTCATTTAAAGAAATGCTAATTCCATTTTCAATTCATACACAGCCTTTTAAATTTTTTCTATTAATTGCTCTATTAATTTACAAAATGTTTACTGCAACCCCTTTCACCTTAGAGGAATGTATCTATTTTATGGACCAATCATTTCTCCATGTTGTCTCATTATCCTGTTAACTTTTTGCCAGTTAATTTGAGCTTGCTCCCATCTTATCACACATTTTGTTTTACATCTCAGTTTAGTTTTACTGTTGACATTTCATTGTTCTTTTCTAGTGACAGACTGATCTTAACTACAATGGTTATTATTTCCCAATTGTTATGGTGCTCACATTAGTCATCTGCTCAATTTAGTTTCTCAGAACAAGCCTAACCATATTGTCTTCATACATTGGGTAGAAAAACTTATTGATGCAGGAGTCAATGTCAAGATTGTTTTTCTTTCTAATTTTGATCACAAGTAATACCTTTATTCCAGTCAATTATTACAATAGTTAATTATCTCCCAATATTATTGCTGTGTTGTTCTTGCATATTTCAATGAAGCATCTTATTTGTGTTACTTGGTGGCTTGTGATATGTACGAAGAATGCTCCTAATTCACTTCCCGTTCCTTAACTATATCCATATGGATATTTTTTTCACAGAGGATTACATGAAAACTACACAAAACATGTTTACCTGCCAAATGGCCAACAGTCTTAATCCCACGTGTACTCCAGTTCCCCTCTCTTTGTTTTAATTTGACATCCAGAACATCCTCCATAGCTAACGAAGAATCCCATTTTAAGAATTTATACATGTTTTTCCATTTTTTACAAACTTGGCACAACAAAATTTAAATATATATTGCAAGATTGATAAGCTCAGGTGATGTGATGATTTATTTGTATCTTTTTAAAGCAACACACAAGTACCATTCTAAGGTTTACAGCAGTTGTTGTTCAATTACTCTGCATTTCAGACAACTGCAGACTAGAGCCAAGCAGTGAGAAGTAGCAGTGTGACACCAAGCACAAAACTGTTTTAAAATAACTTTAAATCTTAATGGCATCAAGGCTACCATTTTAATTCAAATGAGGGTGTTTATACCTCCTACCTATAGAAGATGGAATTTCAATAACAGCTAACATGTTTGTGGGCTAACATTTGCAGTAGACAAACATGAGAATCCATTTCATTTTTGTCTCCATTGTGTTCTACATTTATCTGTCATCAAAAGGACAGACAGGTGTTCCCTCCCAAGCTGCTCAAAATGCACAAAACAATTCAAATGTCAATCATTCAGAAAAGGAAGGTGATGTTTGTATTCATCTTTCCTCTGAAAGACTTTGAAGAATGGGGCAACGGAAATACTGAAATCCTTACAGTGAGATACAGCATATTTGGTTTCCAGGTAGACTGTCCCTTAGTAAAGGCAAAATATGTGTTCTATACTGTACTGATGGAAAAAAACATGTTAAATAATACAGCTACCGTTGCCAGAGAAACCCACGGGTATAAATTTCTAACCTCAGACTTTAGAAACATTAATTTATTTTCAAATGAACTACTTGCCGTCACTGGCAAAAAAAACAATGCATTAAAATTAATATTTTAAAAATATAGCTGTTCTGACTGTATAAAACCCAAAGTGAAAGCCATAAAAACACTCTACTCACACAAACCTAATACAGTAAGAGGGAACCACCCAGCAGGTGCTGCAAATAACCTGGTGACGCAATCATACAGAAATTAAATTGCGGATCAGCAAGTGTCAGCAACAGCAGCTGCAACACTGTGCTGTCAGATGTGCTTTTCTTAGCCTTTCCACCAGCACCTTACTCCGGCTGATCTCGGTGTTAAGCTGCAGTGCTTCTCTTTAGTCGTATTGCAGCACCACCACAGACTGAGTCAGCAGGAGTGAGCACACACCAAGATATGGCTCGCAAACATTAAGTGAAATTGTACTAAAAAGCAAGAATGCCCATCTCCTTTTCATTCAGTAGAGAGAATGAGCATTCTATAGCCCATCCCCCTCCCACTTGCGAGCATTTCAAAAAGATATTTTTCCCACAGGAATTCATAACTGCAGCAATTGACAATGAAGTACATCTGACGTAAAGACAGTCAGCAATATCTACCAGATCTGGAGCAATTTCAATTTCTGAAATTCATAATAAATATAAAGGTACAGCATGATCCTAAACCTTTTTTATTAGACAGTAGATTAAAGAGTATGTTAATTAAAACAAATGAAGTAACAATCCTGAATTGTAGTCTGTTCTGCACTCTGGAATAAAACCCATTGCACAGAGCTTTTCTGACGGGACAGAGTTCCTGTGATGAAGGCCTGGAACTCAATCAAGTCACTTACTACTTCCCTGGGCAGGAGGCAACCTAACTTTGGCAGGCAGCAGGACACAGGGGTGCACAGTGTTGACAGCTACAAGTGGTGCCATCCTTTCAGGAGCTCACGATAGAGGGCTGAGGCACAGAAGGAGGACTGATAGCTGAGCAGGGCAAGCAGGAGCCACACCTCCAGGATGAGGTGTGAATGAGAGATAATAGTATCAGAGATAATGGGAACTGCAGATGCTGGAGATTCCAAGATAATAAAATGTGAGGCTGGATGAACACAGCAGGCCAAGCAGCATCTCAGGAGCACAAAAGCTGACGTTTCGGGCCTAGACCCTTCATCAGAGAGGGGGATGGGGGGAGGGAACTGGTGAAGGGTCTAGGCCCGAAACGTCAGCTTTTGTGCTCCTGAGATGCTGCTTGGCCTGCTGTGTTCATCCAGCCTCACATTTTATTATCTTGGAATCTCCAGCATCTGCAGTTCCCATTATCTCTGATACTATTTTCCCTAACCGGTTCTTCCTCTCACCCATCCCTTCCTCCCACCCCAAGCCGCACCCCCAGCTACCTACTAACCTCATCCCACCTCCTTGACCTGTCCGTCTTCCCTGGACTGACCTATCCCCTCCCTACCTCCCCACCCACACCTTCTCCACCTATCTTCTTTACTCTCCATCTTCGGTCCGCCTCCCCCTCTCTCCCTATTTATTCCAGTTCCCTCCCCCCATCCCCCTCTCTGATGAAGGGTCTAGGCCCGAAACGTCAGCTTTTGTGCTCCTGAGATGCTGCTTGGCCTGAGGTGTGAATGCTGCCATCCCTAAACAACAGTAAGTGAGACTGAAGCTAGGCAGAACCTGATAGCCAGCACAGATGATTTCAGCATTTTCTGTGTGGAAAGCTGGTACTATTAATGCAGAGTCCCCTCTGTGGGACAAAGAATACCCAAAAGGAGGCATTCCCCTCACCTCAGAACATTCCAGCTTTTACCAGACCGTCTCTTCCCAACTTTGCAGTATGCACCCACCCCTGTCACTGCCAAAATGCCACATTGGCTGCCTGTTTGTTAGGAAGGCAGCATATCCAACACTGTAAGGAAAACACTGAAAAGCAAAATGAGGAAAAGATTAAAACAAATATCCTGCTAAAGTACTTTAACACTTTTGTGGTGTTCATTTGGTTTAACATTAGCACTCAGAACTCTGTCAGAGTAAAACGTCAGTTCAAACACCACTCCAGAACTTTAGCATATTCATAGTCGATAGTGGGACCCACTGTATGGAATAGATAATGGTGAAAATATATTTTTCAAAGCCAGAACTGCTATTACCTACAAGATCCATATCTTGAATAATCCAATCCAGACTTGCTATCCAGAGGTTCAAGCATATACACTGAGGACAGTGGGTGCAAATCACACCACATCAGGTGAGAGATTTTTAAATTCAATTAAAATCTGTAATTGAAAGCTAGTCTCAGTCATAGCAATCACTGATGTCCTTCAGGGACATAAAATTTATGGCTGCTGACCCGGTTAACAACATCTGCATACCATGAAAGAGTTTTAAAACATCAATGAAGATTGTCACATTGAAAAGAGATAAGGGGGTCTCGGGGAACTGTCAACTGGACAATGAATGTGCTGTTCATACTACTAAAATGATAAAGGGAGTACTGTGGAAACATCTGACTAGAAACATTTCTTTGCAGCTCCATGTTTTAAAAGGATTACCAGAACAAAACTCACCAAGTTTAATACACAATCACAAAAGCAACATGTGACTGGCATCAAACATTCTGGGTAACTTGCACTCTACTTGTATTTTTGGTTGATTTTAGATAAATACATTTATTTTCCATTTTCCAGTCTTCCGCATTTAAACTAAAGCTTGTCTACTGTCTCCACAGTTATTTTAAACAACCTCTTCAGAAACGCTGTTACATGTATTTAGGGCCAGCTGAAAACTGAACACTGGTTCAAAGTTTGCAACACTTTCACTGCACCACAAAAGCCTTAGTACTCTCTCCATATACTTGGAATGAGTGCGGTTCTGTTGAAGTATCTGCTGATTAATTTTTTTAAAAGTACCAATTATATTTAAACAACTCCCGCAACATCTTTGCATCTGAATTGAACAGGCCTTCATCAGACAAGAAGATCAAACAATAAATTGTTGTAACTATTGTACCTTGAATAAATCTGGGATGGTGTGTGAATGAATGAATAAGCAAGCAGCAAAGGTAGGCTACTCAGCCCTTCGAGCTGACTCGGCCATTAAAAAGATCATGGTTGGTCCACATTTCCACCTATCCCAAAAACCCTCGATTTCCCTGTCTGACATGAACCTATCTACCTCTGCCTTGAAAATATTTAATGATCCCACCTCCATCACCTGCTGAGGCAGAGAGTTCCAAACTCTCATAACCCTCAGAGAAAGAAATCTCCTCATCTCGGTTTTGAAAGAACAACCGCTAATTATGTAACAGCACTCCACAGTTCTTGACTCACCCACTAAAGGAAACATCCTTTCCATGTCCACCTTTTCAAAACTATTCAATATCTTATATGTTTCAAACAAGCCATTGTTCAGACCACATCTTGAACGAAGTGCAGTTTTATTTCAGGTTGCAAATGCATTGGATACAGTTTAGAGGAGGTTTCTTCAACTGGTGCCAGGAATGATGCCTTATGAGGAAAGGTTGGACAGGCAGGACTTGTGTCCACCTGAGTTTAGAAGAGTGAGAGATGGGTCATTGAATATTGTGTATCTGAAGAATAACATCCTTTGGTAAAGGATAGTATCCCACTAGCTTCTTTTTTGAGAACTTGCTTCATCTGCATACTGCGACTCATACACTAGAACACTTAAATCCATCTTAAATCTGCTAGACTTTTCCCTACTCACTCAAATTATCTAAATCTGTCTGTAAACTCCTTACGGCTTCATCACAACATATTGTCCTATTTATCTTGGAGTTGTCTGCCAATTTATGGAAGTCGCTTTCACACATTTAAGACATTAATTTAGCTTGCAGGAAGTTGAGGCCTCAACACAGACCCCCAGAAGACTCCACTCATCACACCCTGCCAAACAGAGAAAGATCCATTTATGCATATTCTCTGTTCTTTCTTGCCCAGCCAGCCAGCTATGCATGGTAATGTCATCACCTAAACACTGATTTTTTTTTCTGCAATAACCTTCAAAATGACACCTTATCAAATGCCCTGCGGAAATCCAAGTATGTAATGTCTAGAGACTGTTCATCCACATTGCATGTTATTCCTTTAAAGAACTCTAATAAATTAGATTTTAATTTAGAACTGATTGCTACCACCTTAGGTAGCATAATAGATTTAAAATAAAACTATTAAATAACTTATATAACAATACTTCATTTTTAACACCACTGCCCCATTGAAATACTCTCCCTAAATTGACTGACAAAGTTCACTCTAGACAAATTCCTTGTGATTCATGATGACTTGCTTCCCCGAAGTTCAAAGGATTCTAACATGACTGATTAATCCAACATGAGACCAGTAGTGCACAGCATGTTGAGAGAGTGGTGCTTCAGGATCAGGTGGATGAGTCTTTGGTTAGATGCTTGCTTGTTTAGTGCTCTCTCCAACATCATGATTCTGAGCGACTTCATATTGGAGCATGTAAAGGTAATATCCTCAGCACAATTTTTATTAAATCATCTCTGTTTTGATTAGTTACAAGCTAGATATTTCCATGAGTCATCATTTCAGCGACAATTTCAGTATATTGTAAAAGCATTTCCATTTTCCTCCGAACTCTGGATGACCAAGTTCCAAGTAGAATGGTTCTTAGGGAATCTGATGTTAGGTATATGAGTGACATGCCTTGTCCAGTGGAACTTACTTTGAGAAATTAGCAATTTGATGATAGGCATTTTGGCTCAGAAGAGGACTCTAATAATAGTGTTGGACAGCCTTCCTTGCAAAGGCAATGCTGTTGGTACCTCTTCAGTGCTTTGAGGAACCTGCTATTGCTGTCAAGAGTCTCCAAAGCATGAGACACACAGCATAGAAACAGATCCATCGGTCCAACTATTCCACGCCAACCATCTTCCCAAACTAACCTAGTCCACTTGCCTGCATTTGGCCCATATCCCTCCAAACCTTTCCTATTCATGTACTTATCCAAATGTCTTTTAAACGCTGTAATTGTAGCTGCATCCATCACTTCCTCTGGCAGTTCATTCCGCACACAAACCACTCTCTGTGTAAAATAATTGTCCCTTTTTAAAACTTTCTCCTTTCACCTTAAAAATATGCCCCCTAGTTTTGAATTCCCCCGTCGTAGGAAAACAACCCTTGCTATTTTTATGCCCCTCATGACATTTAAACCTCAATAAGGTCACCCCTCAGCCTCAACACAGAAATCACTGCTGCCTAGCAAATAACATCTTTCATCTTGGCTTTAAGATCCTGATCCTCAAGTACTCTTTTCATCATTCAGCTCGAGGCTAGCTGGCACACTGCAGCCAATGATGAATTCTGGTGTAGTTTTCCACATTCATTGAGTGAAGGCTCCCAAGACATGGAAAATTATTCACATTTTCCAGGATTGTGCTGATGATTTAACTGAAAGTGCTGTGCTGTGGGAGACAGATTTTAAGCAGTCCCATGTAAAATGGTTGGTTGGGTGCGCTGTTTGTACATATTTGCCCACCATATCCATTAAGTAGCTGAACAGCAGTTATAATGAACCATGCATATTTGTTGCTTTTGGATAAAATCAGCCTCAACTGACTACAACATCCAACCATGATTTGGATTTTCCCATCATATTTCCTCTGACATAGCTGGATTTTCCCCTCATATTTCTTGTGACAAAGCAAATCCACAAACTACTTTTTCAGTTTTTGATTCACATGTTGCAGATGTCAAAAGCTTGAAGCCATCCCCTGCTACCACAAAATAATATCCTGCCAACCAAACTAATGAGGACTTAGCCTGCCAGCAGACAGCTGGATTTAAACACCTCCATACTGACAACCACTTTCATAACCACATTAACAATTTACCGTTTACCTTATAGTACAATGGAAGTCTAATTTTTTATTAAACAGACTTTTCTGTTTTTTTGTAAGGAAATAGTACGTCAATTTCAACTCATTGCAAAAAAAAATTAAGCCGTTATCTTCCTGTCTGTAGGTAATGTGGTTATTTGGTCAGCTATTAATTATGCAAAACAAAAATACTGCAGTAGCAATAATCATAGAATTCCTACAGTGCAGCAAGAAGCCATTCATCAAATGAGTCTACACTGACCCTCCAACAAGCATTCCACCCAGACCCAGACCCCATGCTATTCCTGTAACCCCACATTTAGCATGGCCAATCCACCAAACCTGCACATCTTGAACTGTGGGAGGATACCACAGCACCTGGAGGAAACCCACGCAGACACAGGGAAAAGGGTCTAGGCCCGAAACGTCAGCTTTTGTGCTCCTGAGATGCTGCTTGGCCTGCTGTGTTCATCCAGCCTCACATTTTATTATCTTGGAATCTCCAGCATCTGCAGTTCCCATTATCTCAGACACAGGGAGAATGTGCAAACTCCACACAGACAGTTGCCCGAGGCTGGAACCGAACCTGGGTCCCTGGTGTTGTGAGGCAGCAGTGCTAACCACTGAGCTGCCCTTCATATTTACAAATGTGTACATAAAATCAGAAAATGCCAGAAAAACTTAGCAAGTTTGGTTGTATCCATGGAGACGGTAACAGGGTCAAGGTTTCAGTTTGATGACTGCTTATCATCTGATTAACTGTTGGTCTTTTCCACAAATGTTGCCAACGTGCTGTATATTTCCAGCACTTTCTGTTACTAATTATGCTGAGGTTGCTTTGAACATTAAAAATACTGAATTCTCTGCAAACCTATGTAATAGTTCCAGTGGAAGATTTTTAAGGAGGAGTGGAATGAAAACGAGATTGTTAAGGTACTAATCAATGACATTTGAGAGAAAGAGACACGTCAATGTCTCCATGTTATCCTATATCAATGTACAGTTCAATAGTTCTGATGAAGAGTCAACCTGTTAAAATTCAGAGAAGGTGACAGTGGCGAAAGACAATTAGCCTTTTAAACCTTTCACTCTCAAGTTCTGAAATGTCTGAAAGTCATAATCTAAATAGTGACAGAGGTTAGGTTTTATCCATTAAGTAATTATTTAGTGCAATAGTATCAGACAGCAAAAGCATTACTGTTACATCTGTTAGAAAAAAAAATCTGGTTTTGACAACACAAAATCTCTGCTCCCAGCACCATTTTTTAAAAAATCATTTGCAGGATATGGGTATCACTGGCTAGGCCAGCCTTCATTGCTCATCCCTAATTGCCCAGAGGGCAGTTTAGAGTCAACCACATTGCTGTGGGTCTGGAACACATGTTGACCAGACAAGGTGAAGATGGCAGATTTCCTTCTCTGAAAGCCACTTGGGTTTTTCCTGACAACTGGCAATGGTTTTAATGTAATCAGTAGATTCTTAATTCCAGATTTTTTAAATTGAATTCAAATTCCACTATCTGCTGAGGTAGGATTCAAAGCCATGGCCCCAAAAGATTAGCTGAGTTTCTGAATTAATAGTCGAGTGATAATTCACTATGCCATTGCTGATCCTCAATCCAACATGTAGTCTATAGTTCTTCCACTAGATCATCTTCTAAAATGGATTGTCTGCATAATTTTTCCACACTACTGGTCACATGCCTCCAAACTGCAAGTATTTTGAACCCTCATACTACACAACCAATCCAGCGAAACTGATTTAACCAAGTCACTGCCTTGCCATGGCTTGCACTGCCCAATTGCAAGTGCTGTCATGTAACTATCTGCTTGGCCAGTCAGGGTTAGAGTCTCATGCTCCCTGACATTACCTGTTTCTCCATTCTCTCAGACTTTGATCAGCATCGTGGCATTTCAATCCTGAGATTGCTTAACCAGGAGTCAACACAGGTCAGTGAAAATGAGAGGTGCTGTTATATGAACAACACTTGATGTGGGTTAGCAGTGTGTGTATGAGATTAAGGTTACAGGATTGAAAACCTGAGGAGGTTGGCCAGAATGCATTTGAGCAGCTGAATCTAGAGGTAACAAAGTCATGAATGATAATCAATGGTCAACATTATGGGAGGTGAAAGTAGGAAATAAGAACATAAGATATAGGAGCAGAATCATGCCATTTGCTCATCAGTTCAGCTCTACCATTCGATCTTGGCTGATATGTTTCTCAACCCCATTCTCTTGTCTTTACCCTTGATCCCCTCACCAATCAAGAAGCTGTTTATCTCTGTTAGTGACATAGTGGATGTGTTTGAAATTCTTCTCAGGCGTGTACAGGTACGCCAAGGTTGTAAATGATTTGGTTCAGCTTTAGACAATGGTTAGGGAATGACAAAGTAAGTGGCTAGGGAACTGAAAAGATTGAAACATGTAATACAAACAACTTTTAGTCACAATGTTCCACTGATATAGACAAACTTGCAACACTGCAGTGCTGATTATACATTGCATTGCAGAGCACATTTTTTTTCACAGTATAAACTTTATATTCAGACAATGGTCATTTTAACCTCTGGTGGTGTAAAATGCATAAGTCCAAATTATTCATCCATTGGATTCATTCATCCACACCTGATTGGCACTGGCACTGGTGATGTAAAATGGTTTCAGTTTCATGCCTGTGCTAATCCAGCAAATTGCAAATAAATATGAAAGCTGGAATCTCACTCCAGAGTGAAGAGTGACCTGCTCCTCTAGAGGTCTAGTTCTCCAGGGTCTCGGTGGGATCTGACTCTGGATTCAAGTTGCATATCTGTAGCACTGATGGGAAATGAAAACTAGTTCCAATCAATGCCACAGTTTCGCTGGGAATTTGCTCCTGGGCTACAAACTCAGTTTGCAGAGGACCTGGACTTGAGAATTAATTTTTTAAATTGTTCACTTAAAAGAGGCTTATGCACAACTGGTACACAGGTAGATAGGTTCAGAGGTCAGTTAGTCGGGTGGCTGTTAAACAATACAGAACAGTGCCAACAGCGTGAGTTCAAGTCCCATATGGACTGAGGTTTTCATGAAGCCCTGCCTTCTTAGCCTTGGCTCTCGCATGAGACATGGCAGCCCTCAGTTTAAACTACTAACAGTCATCTCTCTCTCTCTCTAATGAGTGAGCAGCCCTATTGTTCTCTGGAACAATGGTGACTGTACCTTCTCTTTACATGGGAAAACAGGTAAGACTAGAATGAGCCACATGGACTTGGAATTTCAAAAGCAACGATCAATAACACTGCAAAGTTGCTACACCAATAAAAGTTTCACAATGTCCCAATATTCTGCTTCTCTTGTGCCCCAAGTTCACAAAAGCAATGGCGAAGGCTGAAGGTCACCAAAGCCCTCCCTTTAAGGCTGAGACACAATTAATGGGGAAAGGCTTTCTTTTGACAGTGAGAGATAATAGGAACTGCAGATGCTGGAGAATCCGAGATAACAAAGTGTGGAGCTGGATGAACACAGCAGGCCAAGCAGCATCTTAGGAGCACAAAAGCTGACGTTTCGGGCCGAGACCCTTCATCACAAAAGGCTTTTCTGATGAAGGGTCCAGGCCCGAAACGTCAGCTTTTGTGCTCCTAAGATGCTGCTTGGCCTGCTGTGTTTATCCAGCTCCACACTTTGTTAGCTTTTTCTTTTGAGAGCAGTAGTTTTTTGTAGCTGGCTAAGTAGATTAACTGTAGACCTATCGACCAAGCAATGCTAACAGGTTTTGCATCATGAAGCAAATTTCTGTCTTGCCATGTTGACACTGCAGTCTTGGCACCCTACTATCTCACACCACAGCATCCTTTTGTACTTCGACTCATGGCTTCCTCTTTATGACAAATGTGTAAAACTCTTTATCCTGCACAGCTAAGAAGACCCACCTCCTTCCTTCCTCCTAGGTGGGCATGTTTTCCTATTTCACTATGTAAAACAAAATAATTAAAGTTGAAATTTAGGTTGGGGTGAACTCTCACAAGCAAATTATCTAAAGGCAGAAGGATGAGGAGGCTGAGATCACTTGGCTGTCCAGAGATGTTCAAATTAATTAACAAGGGACTCACAGATAACAGATCAGCTAATTATTGTTATAATACAACACAGAATAAACTATTGCAAAGTTTATTAAAGATCAATAACACCCATCATAAAGTTAAAATTATGTGACAAATTATATATAGTCTCTTATTGTTGCTCTGTTGGAATCCCATTTTTCAAAAGGTGCTTATTTGGTCAGCTTAACAATTCCCTGTATTTTTATCGATAGAAACTACTCAATCATTACAACAGAAACAACCTCCATAGCAAACTAAGATAATAAAATGTGAGGCTGGATGAACACAGCAGGCCAAGCAGCATCTCAGGAGCACAAAAGCTGACGTTTCGGGCCTAGACCCTTCATCAGAGAGGGGGATG
This sequence comes from Stegostoma tigrinum, assembly GCF_030684315.1. Classification (NCBI taxonomy): domain Eukaryota; kingdom Metazoa; phylum Chordata; class Chondrichthyes; order Orectolobiformes; family Stegostomatidae; genus Stegostoma; species Stegostoma tigrinum. The sequence goes on along the minus strand of NC_081362.1, from coordinate 72,020,258 downwards.
GGGTGAGGGTTCTGGAATAAATAGGGAGAGAGGGGGAGGCGGACCGAAGATGGAGAGAAAAGAAGATAGGTGGAGAGAGTATAGGTGGGGAGGTAGGGAGGGGATAGGTCAGTCCAGGGAAGACGGACAGGTCAAGGAGGTGGGATGAGGTTAGTAGGTAGATGGGGGTGCGGCTTGGGGTGGGAGGAAGGGATGGGTGAGAGGAAGAACAGGTTAGGGAGGCAGAGACAGGTTGGACTGGTTTTGGGATGCAGTGGGTGGAGGGGAAGAGCTGGGCTGGTTGTGTGGTGCAGTGGGGGGAGGGGACGAACTGGGCTGGTTTAGGGATGCGGTGGGGGAAGGGGAGATTTTGAAACTGGTGAAGTCCACATTGATACCATAGGGCTGCAGGGTTCCCAGGCGGAATATGAGTTGCTGTTCCTGCAACCTTCGGGTGGCATCCTTGTGGCACTGCAGGAGGCCCACGATGGACATGACATCTGAAGAATGGGAGGGGGAGTGGAAATGGTTCGCGACTGGGAGGTACAGTTGTTTGTTGCGAACTGAGCGGAGGTGTTCTGCAAAGCGGTCCCCAAGCCTCCGCTTGGTTTCCCCAATGTAGAGGAAGCCACACCGGGTACAGTGGATGCAGTATACCACATTGGCAGATGTGCAGGTGAACCTCTGCTTAATGTGGAATGTCATCTTGGGGCCTGGGATAGGGATGAGGGAGGAGGTGTGGGGGCAAGTGTAGCATTTCCTGCGGTTGCAGGGGAAGGTGCCGGGTGTGGTGGAGTTGGAGGGCAGTGTGGAGCGAACAAGGGAGTCACGGAGAGAGTGGTCTCTCCGGAAAGCAGACAGGGGTGGGGATGGAAAAATGTCTTGAGTGGTGGGGTCGGATTGTAGATGGCGTAAGTGTCGGAGGATGATGCGTTGTATCCGGAGGTTGGTGGGTTGGTGTGTGAGAACGAGGGGGATCCTCTTAGGGCGGTTGTGGCGCCGGTGGGGTGTGAAGGATGTGTTGCGGGAAATACGGGAGACGTGGTCAAGGGCATTCTTGATCACTGTGGGGGGAAAGTTGTGGTCCTTGAAGAATTTGGACATCTGGGATGTGCGGGAGTGGAATGTCTTGTCGTGGGAGCAGATGCGGTGGAGGCGGAGGAATTGGGAATAGGGGATGGAATTTTTGCAGGACGGTGGGTGGGAGGAGGTGTATTCTAGGTAGCTGTGGGAATCGGTGGGCTTGAAATGGACATCAGTTACAAGCTGGTTGCCTGAGATGGAGACTGAGAGGTCCAGGAAGGTGAGGGATGTGCTGGAGATGGCCCAGGTGAACTGAAGGTTGGGGTGGAAGGTGTTGGTGAAGTGGACGAACTGTTCGAGCTCCTCTGGGGAGCAAGAGGCGGCGCCGATACAATCATCAACGTACCGGAGGAAGAGGTGGGGTTTGGGGCCTGTGTAGGTGCGGAAGAGGGACTGTTCCACGTAACCTACAAAGAGGCAGGCATAGCTGGTGCCCATGCGGGTGCCCATGGCCACCCCCTTAGTCTGTAGGAAGTGGGAGGAGTCAAAAGAGAAGTTGTTGAGGGTGAGGACGAGTTCGACTAGGCGGATGAGGGTGTCGGTGGAGGGGGACTGGTCGGGCCTGCGGGACAGGAAGAAGAGGAGGGCCTTGAGGCCATCTGCATGCGGAATGCAGGTGTACAGGGACTGGACGTCCATGGTGAAGATGAGCTGTTGGGGGCCAGGGAATTGGAAGTCCTGGAGGAGGTGGAGGGCGTGGGTGGTGTCACGGACGTAGGTAGGGAGTTCCTGGACCAAAGGGGAGAAAATGGAGTCCAGATAGGTGGAGATGAGTTCGGTGGGGCAGGAGCAGGCTGAGACGATGGGTCGACCAGGGCAGGCAGGTTTGTGGATTTTGGGAAGGAGATAGAAACGGGCCGTGCGGGGTTGGGGAACAATGAGGTTGGAGGCTGTGGGTGGGATGTGCCCTGAGGTGATGAGGTCATGAATGGTGTTGGAGATGATGGTTTGGTGCTCGGGTGTGGGGTCATGATCGAGGGGGGGGTAGAAGGTGGTGTCGGAGAGTTGGCGTCTGGCCTCAGCGATGTAGAGGTCGGTGCGCCATACTACCACTGCGCCACCCTTGTCTGCGGGTTTGATGGTGAGGTTGGGGTTGGAGCGGAGGGCTGCCCGTTCTGCAGGGGAGAGGTTGGAGTGGGTGAGAGGGGTGGAGTGGTTGAGGCAGTTAATGTCTCGACGGCAGTTAGAGATGAAGAGGTCGAGGGAGGGTAGGAGGCCTAGGGGTGGTGTCCAGGAGGAGGACTTGTGTTGGAAGCGGGTGAAGCGGTCAGTGGAGGGAGGGTTGGGCTACCGGTTGAAGAAGTAGGCATGGAGGCGAAGGCAGCGGAAAAACTGTTCTATGTCCAATCATGACTGGTATTCGTTGATGTGTGGTTGTAGGGGGACAAAGGTGAGCCCCTTACTAAGGACTGACCGTTCGTCGATGTGTGGTTGTAGGGGGACAAAGGTGAGCCCCTTACTAAGGACTGACCGTTCGTCAAGACATTTTTCCATCCCCACCCCTGTCTGCTTTCCGGAGAGACCACTCTCTCCGTGACTCCCTTGTTCGCTCCACACTGCCCTCCAACCCCACCACACCCGGCACCTTCCCCTGCAACTGCAGGAAATGCTACATTTGCCCCCACACCTCCTCCCTCACCCCTATCCCAGGCCCCAAGATGACATTCCACATTAAGCAGAGGTTCACCTGCACATCTGCCAATGTGGTATACTGCATCCATTGTACCCGGTGTGGCTTCCTCTACATTGGGGAAACCACGCGGAGGCTTGGGGACCGCTTTGCAGAACACCTCCGCTCGGTTCGCAACAAACAACTGTACCTCCCAGTCGCGAACCATTTCCACTCCCCCTCCCATTCTTTAGATGACATGTCCATCATGGGCCTCCTGCAGTGCCACAAGGATGCCACCCGAAGGTTGCAGGAACAGCAACTCATATTCCGCCTGGGAACCCTGCAGCCTAATGGTATCAATGTGGACTTCACCAGTTTCAAAATCTCCCCTTCCCCCACCGCATCCCTAAACCAGCCCAGTTCATCCCCTCCCCCCACTGCACCACACAACCAGCCCAGCTCTTCCCCTCCACCCACTGCATCCCAAAACCAGTCCAACCTGTCTCTGCCTCCCTAACCTGTTCTTCCTCTCACCCATCCCTTCCTCCCACCCCAAGCCGCACCCCCATCTCCTACCTACTAACCTCATCCCACCTCCTTGACCTTCCGTCTTCCCTGGACTGACCTATCCCCTCCCTACCTCCCCACCTATACTCTCTCCACCTATCTTCTTTTCTCTCCATCTTCGGTCCGCCTCCCCCTCTCTCCCTATTTATTCCAGAACCCTCACCCCATCCCCCTCTCTGATGAAGGGTCTAGGCCCGAAACGTCAGCTTTTGTGCTCCTGAGATGCTGCTTGGCCTGCTGTGTTCATCCAGCCTCACATTTTATTATCTTGGATTCTCCAGCATCTGCAGTTCCCGTTATCTCTCCATAGCAAACTGATGGACTTTATCCAACTATACTTAAAAGCAAGAACCATTTTGTTCAATGACTGATTGGCAGCAACTGGGTATGAGATTTCCTTTACCATTTGGAGAAAATTCATAAATGCACAAGTACAGCTTTTCTGAATGTAACTGTCGGATAGTTACAATCCATAAGGAGGCCATTCAGCCTGTCTTGTCTGTAACGTACTCCAAATTAACAACTCAGCTACTGCTATTCCCCTTCCTCCCCTTAACCACACAGTTAACAATCCAATCACCTTCTGAATGTCTAATTTACTCTGTCTCCATTACACTTTCAAGCATCACATTTCAGATCTCAGCCATTCCATCGCCCCTTTTGCCAGTTATTTTAATTTTGTGTCCTTTAAAAATTGATCCTAGAATGTGAGCATCATTCGTTAGCCCAGTATTTACTGTCCATCTCTAACTGTCCTTGAGAAGGTGGCAATGAGCTTTCTTCTTAAATGCTGCAATTCATAGGGAGTCGTACACCCATAACCCAATGTTGTATTATAACAATAATTAGCTGATCTGTTATCTGTGGGTCCCTTGTTAATTAATTTGAACATCTCTGGACAGCCAAGTGATCTCAGCCTCCTCATCCTTCTGCCTTTAGATAATTTGCTTGTGAGAGTTCACCCCAACCTAAATTTCAACTTTAATTATTTTGTGATTAGGAAGCAGGTTCCAAGAATTTGACCCAGTGACTGTTGCTTCACTTGTGTTATCTTGTGTCTAACTTGTGTTCCAAGTTAGGATGGTGTGTAGCTTGGAGGGGACCTTGCAGGTGGTTGTGCTTCCTTGCATCTTCTGCCTCTATCCTTCTGGATAATAGAGTTTGTGGGTTTTGAACATGCTGTCTAGGAACTTTGGTGAGTTCCTGCAGTGAATCTTGTAGATGGTACATAATGCAGTCACTGCGCACCAGCCGTGGATAAAGTAAATGTTGAAAGTGGTAGACGGGGTGCCATCGTGCAAGTCAATTTGTCCTGGGTAGTGCCAAACTTCTTGGGATTTTGCATTTTGTTTACTGCTGAGAAGGACATGGAAGATACAGAACATGGCGAAACAAATAGCGACGTCTTGAAAGATGTCCATATTACAGAAAGGGTGCTACTGGATGCCTTAAAACCCAAAGATGGATAAATCTCTGGAACATGATCAGATGTAACATAAAAGTCTGTGGGAAGCTAGGGAAGTGATTACTGGGCTCCTTGCTGAGATATTTGTATCATTCGCAGCCATAGGTGATGTGCTGAAAGACTGGAGGGTGGCTAACACTGTGCCACTATTTAGAAAAGGTGGTAAGGAAAATCCAGGGAACAATAGATTGGTGAGCTTGACACTGGGTGATGGGCAAGTTATTGGAGGAAATCCTAAGGGACAGGATTTCATGTATTTGGAAAGGAAAGGACTGATTAAGGATATTTAATGTGGCTTTGTATGTGGGAAATCGTGTCTCACTAACTTGACTGAGTTTTTTGAAGGTAATAAAGAGGGCCGATGAGGGCAAAGCGGTGGATGTGATCTGTATGCACTTTTAAGGCGTTTGACAAGGTTCCTCATGGTAGACTGGTTCGCAGGGTTAGGTCACATGGAACCCAGGGAGAATTAACCATTTGGATACAGAACTGGCTCAATGATGGAAGACAGGAGGTAACACAGTGTGGAGCTGGAGGCCAGGCAGCATCAGAGGAGCAGGAAAGTTGACGCTTCCGGTTGGGACATTTCTTCAGAAATGGAGAGGGGGAATGGGAGCTCAGAAATAAATAGAGAGGAGTGTGTCTGGGGAAGGTAGGTGGGAAGGTGATAGGTGAGTGTAGGTAGGGAGTGGTGGGGATTGGTCAGTGAGGTGGGAGGAGCGAATGGGTGGGAGATAAGATGGACTGGTCGTGTCAGGTCAAGGAGGCAGAGATGAGACGGAGGGGTGGTCATGGGATGAGATCAGGGTTGGAGAGATCTTGAAACTATGAATATTGGTGGAATCGCACTCATCCAAAGAAGCGGAGAGTATACGATCACACTTTTGACTTGTTTCTTATAGATGTCAGATAGGTTTTGAGGAGTTAAGTGGTTGAATTCATAGCCTCTAATCTGCTTGGTGCATCCATAGTATTTAGATGTTTAGTCCAGCTCAATTTCTGATAGTCCCCAAAATGTTGATAAAGAGAACCAAAGATGGCAATGCGTTTGAACGTCAAAGTGAGACAGTTAGATTGGCTCTTTTTGTCACTGCTATTGTAACTTGATACTTATTGGCACAAGCCTGGCTTGTGTCTAGGTCTTACTGAATATAGACTGGTTCATAACCTTATGATTTACGAATGGTGCTGAACATTGTGCAATCATCAGCCAACATCCCACTTCTGAATTTATGCTGAATGAAAATCAATGATGAAAAAGCTGAAGGCGGTTGGGCCTAAAATACTTCCCTGAAGAACTACTGTAGTGATGTTCTGGGATTGAGATGATTGACATCCAACTACAAACATCTTTCTGTATGCTACGTGTGACAGTGAAGAGATTCCCCTGATTCAAACTCCTTCAGTTCTGCTTGGGCTCCTTGTCACTTCTTAGTTAAAAGCTGCCTTGATGTCAATCTTACCATAGTTTCTGAGATCAGCTCTTCTGTTCATGTTTGAAGGAAAGCTGTAAATTCAAATAATTTAAAAGACCTGGTGGAATATAAACTGAGCAGCTGTGACCTAGATAGTGCTGAGGGCTCTTACCACGGGTATCCCATTGTCAGCTACTAATGGTCCCAATTAGCAGCTATTTTCCCTTAGGCTGATCTTTACCCATTCCTTTGTCTGTTCAGTTTGCTGATCTCGCTCTCCAGGCATCATCTCCACTATGGTTTATTCCTTCCTCCTCCACCCACCCCATCTTCAACACATATACCAACCTTTTCCTAGCTACGAACTGTCCTGAAGAAAAGTCGCTGGGCTTGAAATGTTAGCTCAGCTTTCTGGCCATGGATGCTGCCAGATTTGTTAAATTTTCCCAGCAATTTCTATTTTTGTTTCTAATTTCCAGCATTCGCAGTTTTTTTTAAAATTATCGACGAGGAAATGTTCCTTGATAGCACTGTCAATTACCTTTTATGATCACTTTGCAGGTGATCAAGAGGAGATTAATCGTATAATATCTAGCTATGTCTTGTTTTTCTTTGAAGACAGAACATACCTGAGCAATTTTCAACAATTAGGATAGATGCCAGTGTTGCAGCTAAAATATCTTAGTAAGTTGTGCAATCAGTTGTAGAGCAAAAGTTTTTCAGTACTCTTGTTGTCAGGGCCCATAATCTTGGCTGTATCCAGTGTCATCAGCATTTCTTGAAACTATGTTGAATGAATCTAGTTCACTGAAGACTGGCACCTCTGATACTGGGGATCTCAGGAGACGGCAGAGATGGATCATCCACTCTGAGGTATATTAGCACCCTTACTGAGTACTTCTGGCTGATGATTATTGTGAGTACGTCAGCCTAGTCTTTCACAGTGTTGGGCTGGGCTCCCGCATCATTAAGAACTGGGGTTACTTGTGGACCCTTCTCCTCATGTTAGTTGTTTAATTGTCCACCACCATTCACAGCATCATGTCGCAGGACTGCAAAGCTCAGATCTGATTCATTGATTGTGGGATTGCTTAACTCTGTCTATAGCCTAGATAACAAAGTGTGGAGCTGGATGAACACAGCAGGCCAAGCAGAATCTCAGGAGCACAAAAGCTGACGTTTCGGGCCTAGACCCTTCATCTACAGCCTGCTGCTTTGTCAACTGCTATGATGGTATGGTCAATGGGTTACCAGTCCAATTATGTGATTGTTTTCCCCTATTTGATCCCCTCTTGTTCTCAATCCTTCCACAGTGGGAACAGTTTATCCTTACTCTTTCTTGACTACCCCCATCATGATTTTGAAAACTTCTCTCAAGTAGTGCTCTTTGAAGAAGTTGAAAATACAGTGGGATACCTCAATGAATTTACGGGTTAGACAGAAACCCATAATATGTCTGATCACTAATCAAATTAAACATGGAGAGCTGCTCTATTCATAGCAACATGAGCAATGCGATGTAACTGTAGCCAGAGGTGCCTCTACAAAATCCCTGCACCATCAGGGACATTAAACATACATGATAATACTGCTTAGACGTTTAGGATTGCAAAACAGATGCTGTCACCAATCAGTAAGGGTCCTAACATACCTCATGAATAGAAGGTAACTACAGATTGAATGATGCACCACGAGTATGGCATTTTCTAATACTTTACAGCAATGACTTCCCTAGACACTTCAGGGCTGAAAGAATGGTCACTTAAAAAATGAGTGATCATGGGAGAAGTCTGGGATTTTGAGTCTAATGATGACCACAAATCCATTGTTGATTATCAGGAAAACCCCCTTCTGGTTCACTAATGTCCTTTAGGGAAGAAAACTGCCATCCTTACCTGGTCTGGCCTACATGTGACTCCAGACCCACAGCAATGTGGTCGACTCTTAACTGCCCTCTGGACAATTAGAGATAGGAAATAAGTGCTGGCCTAGCCAGCAGATCATTGGCCTTAACAATGATCTGTGCCTATGTGAGAGGGTTAAAATAGATGAAAAGTCTCAGAAAACCTCAACCTGTCTGAGGGAGGGTCACTCAATCCAAAACGCTAACTCTGACCAAACCTGCTGAGCTTTTCCAGCAATTTCTGTTTCTGTTTGATTTACAGAATCTGCAGGTCTTTTGCTTTTTAAACTTGTTTGAGGTCTGCTTAACCCTAGGGTTTTCCGCCCACAGAGCTACACAATTAATGAAGCATTCTGCACAGAAGTAAAATTAAAATTGAAGACCACATGATCAGGTAAGAGTTCAGCCGGTACATCTTCCACATGATCTTAAACTGCCCACCTGCCTAACTACTGTTTATCCCATAATGTGTCACATTTAAAATGCCATGATAACTGTCAACCTCAGAGACAGCTAAAAATTGGTGGCTCAACATAAACATTTACATTATGAAAAGAAATTTCTTCATCAATCTTTCTTCATTTTTGGAGGAAGTAACAGAAAGGAGACAGTGGTAATAGTGTTTTATCCAGATTACCCTAGACCTTCAACAGGTGCCCCAAAATAGACCAACCAATAAGATCCAAGAATGTGGAGTCAGGGATAAAGGCAGAAAGGATTGACAACTGGTTTCAAGACTGAAAGCAAAGATTCACAGCAGTGGGAACTTATTCAGAGTAGCAGAAGGTCGGAAGTGACATTCCATAAGGATCAGTACTGGAGCCACTGTTGTTTTTTTAAATCATTCACAGGATGAGGGTGTCACTGGCTAGGCCAGCATTTATTGCCCATCCCTAATTGCCCAGAGGGCAGTTAAGAGTTGATCACATTTGTGCTGGTCTGGAGTCACATGTAGGCCAGACAAGCTAAGAATGGCAGTTTCCTTCCCTCAAGGACGTTGGTAAACCAGAAGTGGTTTTCCTGACAATCAACCATGGATATGTGATCGTTGTTAGACTCTTAATCCCACACTTTTTCCTTGACCACATGCTCCAGGAAAACTTTCAGCACCCCACAGGTCTCCTTGTAGATCAATCCCGAGATCACCTGACCCTGCCATGGTAAGCCAGGCACTGAATTGGCTGGTTTCATGATGTACTGGATGTTATCACGGAGCAATGTGCAGTGTCACCTCACTCCACCTCCTCCCAGGCCTTTGCCTCCTTTGCTGCTTCCAGACATGATGCTTCTTCACTCCAATCACTGCCGAACGAGGGTGGCATGGTAGCTCAGTGGTTAGCACTGATTCACAGCGCCAAGGGCTCAGGTTCAATTCCACCCTTGGGTGACTGTCTGTGCAGAGCTTGCACGTTCTGCCTGTGTCCGCATGGGGTTCCCTCAGGTGCTCTCGTATCCTCCTACAGTCCAAAGATGTGTAGGTTAGATGGATTGGCCATGCTAAGATGTCCTGTGGGGTCCAGAGATGTGCAGGCTAGGTGGATTATTCATGGGAAATGCAGGGTTATAGGATTAAGGTAGGGAGCATCTGGGTGGGATGCTCTTCGGAGCATCAATGTGGACTCGATGGGCCAAAAGGCTTATTTCCACACTGTAGGGATTCTGATTTTCATTGAAATCAAATTCTATCATCTGCCATGTCAGAATTCAAACTTTGGTCCCCAGAACATTACCTGGATCTGGATTAACAGTCCAGTGATAATACCACTGGGCCATCACCTCCCACACTCTCAATCTACAATTCACAATCTACATTAAGAACTTGGACTGTAGAATCGAAAGCACAATTTCCAAATTTATGGATAACTCCGAAGTGAGAATGATGGTCAGTTCAGAGGAAGACTGCAAACAAATTAGAAGAGGCCATTAATAAACATGCAGAATGGGCAATAAATGATTAAATCATCCTTGTTGGTGCTAATGCCGATACCAGAGTACTGGATACCTTATTGGAATGCAAATTGTTTCTTCACAAAAAATTTCTGCACTATAAAGAGGATTTCATGTCAGGCATTGCAATTGTGCAAACTGCAATCCAACTGTTGAAAAGAGCAGCATGTGTCAGACAGGCCTAATTAGTGGTAGAATTAAAACAGTATTGTGACTATCTGTTACAAACCGAAACATCAATCTGCATAAAACATTTGTTTAAAATGTGATACTGTCCTACTACGCAACCTGCAGTCTCACCACTCCACAAACAAATATTTAATAGATTTTAACATAATTACAACCCAGATTTGTTGAACCCTCAGATGTAAAAACCGAAAATACTGGAAATGCTCAATAAGTTTGGCACCAGAGAGAAAAGAAACAGCATTATGAGTCTGGAATTTCCTGACGGTGTTGGGACCGAACTCTGAGCTCTGGACTTGATCCTACATGTCATTGGCATGCCAATATTCCAAGAGGCGACTGTGTGTGTGGCTGCCCTAGCCCTCACCATTTTATAAAGGTCCTTGGGAAGACTCCTAAATGCACCAGGTCCAATCAGAGGACGTACAGCAATGGTTTCCCCAAATGAAAGGGTGGGGGATGCTGAGCCAGGTAGCATCATAATAGAGGCTCACTGAGCTGCTAATATTGAAGAAATAAATTAGATAAACCTGAAAACAACACAGCCATCAGGCTTTGAGGTGAAAACCATCCACAGATCAAGTCGCACACAGTGCTACTGCAATCTTTCATTTCCATTATTGGCGGTAGATACAATGGTTCCTTGGCCTGGCGCAGAAAGCCAGCGTGAGTTCACAGCCTCTGCATGCGGTAAAGGGCTGCATTGATGTTGGTAAATTACTGGTATCAGCACCAAATAGCCTCTCAGTGGGGTCTATTTGGACTCGTTGGCTGCATAGCTCCATGGAGTAGCCTTACAATACAACTGCAGGGCACCCTAAGGGAGTCTCTCAGAGCTGGGAATACGTCAGGCAGCCTCCTAGTACGGCTTTTGCCTTTATACCAGAGCCTACCTTCCAGAGACACCATCAACCCAGTCTCCACAGCACTGGAAAAATTCAGTCCAACTTTGAGGCCAATAGCCAATCTGATGAAAGTCACTTGTCTCCCTAGAACTTCTCCTGCCAGAACTGCTGAGCACATCCAACAATTGTCTCAGAGTTCCTGCAACCATGGTGATTTGAAAACAAATACTGCTTGAAATCACAGCCGATCAGGCAGCATCCATGGAGTTAGAGCAAGCTAACATTTTGAGTTTTGATGACTCTTCATCAGAGCTAATGTGAAGTTCAGAAGGGAAGTATTTGTGCATCAGTGGCAGGTTGGAATGCTGGGGGAGAAAGGGTGCTTCCATACCTATTATTCCCATACATTGTGGTTGACAGGGCCCTCAACTGCATCCAACCTATTACCCATACTTCTGCCCTTGTCCTTCCTATCACTCTCAACAGCATGACTGTTGTCCTCACTTTTTATCCCACCCACCTCTGCATTCAAATGATCACTCTTCGCCATTTTAGGCAACTCTAGCAGAATGCCACCAACAAACACATCTTCCCCTCATTCCCCCTGTTCACATTTCACAGGGTCTGTTCCCTCCAGGGTACCCTATTGTCCATTCCTCGATGACCACCAACACCAGCCCCCTTCCCACGACACCTTGTCATTTTAACAGCATCCTGCTCGCATATCCACTTCTCTGTCCTCAACATGCTACAATGCTGCAGCGAATTGCAGCAAACACTGGAGGAACAACATCTTATCTTCAGACTAAGCATTTTACAATTTCTGGACTTAATACTTCAGATTGTGAAGATTGTTCAACAACTTCAGATTGTGAAATCATTCCCATTTCTTCCCTTTTCTTTTAGCTTTAGTTATTGCATTCTCTGTCACCATGTCCTCTTTCCCATCTCCCCACAAAACCCCCTCGCCCCCCAGTCCAGTGGACCATCTGTTGTTTCCAGTCTGGCAGTTAGACACATCATTGTTCTGCCATTCTCACATTCCCATCACTTAATCTGCTCTATCAACATCCTTTCTCCTCCAGTACTCCACTGCCCTCCACACATCACGTCAGCTCTGATGAAGAGTCATCTAGACTCAAAACGTTAGCTTCCTCTCTCTCCATGGATGCTGTCTGATCTCCTCTGATTTCCAGCATTTTTATTTTCAGTACAAAATTCAGCATTTCCATTAATTGACAACCATCATGGTTTGTACTTTATAAATCAGCCCTTAGGTTCGAAATTTTCCTCTTCCCTTGCAGGACCTTGTTCTTTTGAAAGTAAAGATTTGCCTTTATATTGGTGTTTTCATGACCTCAGAGTGTCGTAAAGTAATTTACACCCAATGGCACACTATTTTTGAAGTCTTTGTTGCAGTAATGTAAGAAATGCAGCACCAATTTACACATAGCAAGTTCTCACAAATTACAATAAACAGACGAAAATTGGTTAAGAAAGGATGGAAAGTTCCCCTGCCCCTCTTCAATGCAGCAGCCATGGGATCTTCTATATCTACTTGAGACAGCAGACAGGACCTTGTTTTAACATCTTATCTAAAAGATGACACCACTGGATTGGTGCACTTCCCCCAGTACTGCATCAGAGTGCTAGCCTAGATTTTAGCCTCTAGAGTGGACAGGTATCCACAAAGCATACTTTTTCAAAAATAAATCTTTATGTATTTCATAGAAGCTATGGAAGAGAAAGGAAGCCATTCAGATTACCATGACTTTGTTGACCTTAACGTCATGTCTAATCCTATTATCATGCTACGGCCCTATGTCATATTTTATCTTGCAGTCTTTAACTTTAATGAAAATAACATTTTAGCAAAGCTCCATACAGAAGGACTTTAAACATAAAAGAGTATGAAGTCAAGGTAAACTTGGGAATGGATGTGAAATTTGTGAAGGGCTAGACAACTTAACACAAAGTTATCTGAGCTATATAGGAAAGTTGAGGACCATGGAATTGCTTGCTCTGATCGAAGGCTGAGGGAAGTCATAATTTAGGTATTTGGGGTTCAAAAGAGAAAGGTTTGTTTGAACTCTGATTATATGTTTGAGATTGACATAGACTCTAGTAGAGATCGCGGATTCTGAAAGAAAAATCATGCTTGAACAATTTTGTGAATATAGGGTAATGCAATGTACTTAATATATGTGGATTCCAAAGATTCATTATTGGGCTAAGAACATGTGGAATTGGGGCAATTTTTTTGGATTGGGAAATGGTTGGAAATAATGTCACAACAGGGTTTGTTGTTGTTTACCACTTACAGAAATGGTTTGGATAGGAAGAAGAAGGTCAATTTCAAATTGTGGACAATGCCAAACTGGGAGATACGGTTAATATGAAAGAGAGCAAAGTCAAATACCAGAAGACATTAATAAATTGGTGGGTAATTAGAAAATAAACTTCAACATGGACATGTGCAAGGTAATATACCTTTGCAGGATAAATAAGAATGCTAAACACTTCTTGGAAAACATGCCTAACATGGTGCAGAAACAGAGAATTCTGGGGGGTTCGTTATACAGAACTCGCAAGCATGTAAGTGGTGGTAGCAGATGGGAATATCATCTCGCCACTTACGAGGAATTAGAAAGCAGTTTGGGAAGAGACGAACTTTAGATAACATATTGCAATTAGTTACTGGATTATGAATAATGTTTATTTTTCCAATTGCGCATACAGAAATAATTACCCTTTGTTTACCACAGATGTACAAATAAAGATCTTGCTCTAACAAAAGTCAACAATTCTTTTTCCTTATAATCCATCTGTTCAATTTTCTAATAAGGGCCTAAAGAAGAAAAGACTAATTTTCATTTTCTTTCATCTAAGCAACAACAGAAATATGAATGTTTATATTTAAAACTTGTGCACAGAACCTCCCTCCTAACTTAATATTGTAGTGATTGTGGAATTTCTAATGTTTGTACTGATCACAAATAAAAATGGTAGCCATAAAATATATACCACAGAATATAAAAACATACATAAAGCCATATTATAAAGTTTCACTTCACATGTACATGGCATGCTATACTAATGAATGTTGTAACTTTCATTTTTCTCCAGGAATGTTTCTTCAGAATCAATTAATCTAGTTATGTCTTTCTCAGTTTCAAATTGGGAACAATGAAGCCATTGTTTTCAGTAACCTCTCCAAACCCCCACCCTAACCATTAACTCATTCCTTCTCTTCGGCCACAGTGCAAGATGAAACCATGATAACAAGATGTAGAGCTGGATGAACATAGCACGCCAAGCAGGAAGGGTCTAGGCCCGAAACGTCAGCTTTCCTGCTCCTATGATACTGCTTGGTCTGCTGTGTTCATCCAGCTCTACACCTTGTTATTTCAGATTCTCCAGCATCTGCAGTTCCAACTATCTCCGAGATTAAACCAAACTGTTTGGAGCTTTGTTGTGATCAGTGATAATGGGAACTGCAGATGCTGGAGAATCCAAGATAATAAAATGTGAGGCTGGATGAACACAACAGGCCCAGCAGCATCTCAGGAGCCCTCTCTGGTTAAGGGTCTAGGCCCGAAATGTCAGCTTTTGTGCTCCTGAGATGCTGCTGGGCCTGCTGTGTTCATCCAGCCTCACATTTTATTATCTTGGAGCTTTGTTGTCATGTTTTATTTGGAGGTGAGCTTCCAGGCTCAAATTCATATCATCTCTAAGATCATTTATTCCCACTTCTGTAACGTCGCTCAATTTCATCCGGTCTCAGTTCATCTGCTGCTGGAACTGCCATTCGTGCCTTCATGCAGAAAATTAATACGTTAGATTTGAAACAAAGGGAGGGTAGGACTTTTGTCCCTTAATGGGGGCAATTCCTGAGGCAGGGCTGTGAGAATTCCCAACACGGGCCGATGTGCAGGCACCATCCTGTCTCTAGTTGACTTTCCTAGAAGTGGGTCAGTGTTTGGCCAGGCTATCCACAGTAGCCAATTACTGGGAATTAAAGGCCAATTGAAGCCTATCGTCAGTGGCTAACCAGAATTTGCAAGCACTTTAGGTAAATTTTGAGTGCCTCATATTGCCACAGAATCATAGAATGGTTCAAGGTGGCTATTTGGCCTAACATGTCCCTGCGGGCTCATTTCTGTCTTTCCCATACTGTTCTTGAATGTTTTATTCTTTGAGCACCCAATTCCCTTTTGAAAGCCACAAATGAATCTGCCTCCCTCGCACCCTCAGGCAGCACTGAGTTATTCTCTGTAGAAAAATGGTTGTCCTCAGGTCAGTGATGATTCTTTTGCTATTTGCTTTGTCTAATAAGTCAAAGTTCTTTAGCCCTCCAAGAAAGGGAATAATTTTGTTCTATTTACTCTGCCTAGATGCCTCATAACTTATAAAACACCAACTAGTAGTCTCTCAAAGTGCCCGTCTCCCCAGGAAAACAAACCCAGTCCCTCCCATATTGGTGGCTACAGCTGCGCCACAGGGCACTTGTGGAAGGGTTTTATTAAAATCAGAAACAAAAAAACCATGACTTAAATCCTGTTTACACAATGCTGTTAACAACAGCAGTACACTTGCCACCCATTCAGTTTTGAGCCAGATAATCCAGTTAAGGGGGCCACTCATTTGTAATTTTCAGAATTGAGAACAGAGCAACAAATGTCAGGATTTTATTTTGAGTGTCTATGACATTAAATGAAATGTTCCATGCAAGTGACAGCAGTGGCCTTACCATGCATGCAGTGGCGAATCAAGATTCCAAGTGGTGGCAATATTTATCAACCTACCATTGAAAGGAAAAAAAAATTTAAAATATATATTAACAGCAGGCCCTAATTATACAGGCCTCTGTTCTCTCCAATTTTAGAGTAACTGTCACAATCAGACATGAAGTTAAGTCTTTATAAAAGATGGTAGGGTGTTTTACCCACTGATGTGAGACAAAATTAAAAGCCACAAAGTGATGCAGACCAGCTGATAGCATTCAAACCTTTTCGGCCATCTGCTCTTTTCCAAACAGGATTTTGTGAAAGGAAACTATAAGTAAATCTCAGGCACTGAAAAATAAATCACTATTGTAAATCCTGTCTTTGGTTTTGGACTGAAATAATGATATTTCACTCATCCAATTGTACTCTACTCATGGAATTCCTTGGTAGGAACACCATGTTTTTATTGTTAGCAGAAGAGTGGAGAAAGCTGGGCTTTTCAGACTTGAAACAGATGTTTGAGATGTCAGCAAACCTATGCAGAGAACAACATGCTGTGTTAGTACTAAATGAACAGCACACTCAATATACATTGTTGGTGACATTATATGAAAAACCAAGCCCTGAATGTCTTGTGGGGAACCGCACACTCTGTAAGCATTGCATGTAACAAAACACCTTGCATACAATTGTAGGAAACAAAGGGCCAAGAATTATGGTTGCAGGGCAATATTTCTTATAACTTTTCCATCCATACACAAAATGAGTTTTGTTATGTACACCAACATCATGGGTACCACCAGCAGAAACAAAAATATCACTGAACCTCCAAAAAATCAGAGTGCGTACCTAGTGAGAATATGCTTTCTTCCCAACAGACCCATTCCCCCTCCTCCCCCTCACTCAGCCCACTCTCCACTCCCTCCTCACCCATCCGATTCTCGCACTCTTCTATCAGTGACCACATTCCCCCACTCACCAGACTAATTCCATCTCTACCACACGTTTTGTTCCTTGAATGCACCCTCCCAGCGCATGCAAATAAATTCTATCTTTTCTCATTTCTTTTCAATTTTACCAGGCCTCTAGGTTGTTAGTTGGCCTGTCCTGACATGATTAGGCATGACCACCATCAATTTCAGGACAGCAGATGAAATGCAATAGGAGCAGAGAATTACAACAGTCTGGGCTTAGATCACAAAAAGTTAAAAATCCATTCAGGATGTTACAGTGAAGTAATTGTCACAATCGAATGGTCTCCTTTCTACTTACCTTGACAGCTTCTATTAACCTAACTCTTCCAGACTGCTATAGGTGACTTGATCATGTTAAAGATAAGTCTTCAGCGGCTGTACATGATCAATTAACAAAGTGCAATCCTAAATACGTCCATCGAAAAATACAGACCACTCACTGAGATAAAAATCAATTAGAGTCATCGAGTCAAAGATATACAGCATGGAAAAAGACCCTTCAGTCTAAATTATTCGTGCCAACCAGATAGCCTAAATATATCTCGTCTCCTTCACCAGCATTTGACCCAGGCCCCTTCGGTCCCTTTTAAATCTTTCCACTTTCACCTTCCACCTATACCCTCTAGTTTTGGATTCCTCCAACCCAAGGAAAAGACTTTATCTATTTATCCTATCCATGCCCCTCATGGTTTGATAAACTTCCAGAAAGTCACCCCTCAGTTTCTGATGCTCCAGAGAAACTAGGCTCACTCTATTCAGCCTGTCCTTATAGTTCAAACCCTCCAACCCTGGCAATATCCTTGTAAATCTTTTCTGGACCCTTTAAGATTCACAATATCCTTCCTATACCAGGGAGATCAGAATTGCACACAGTATTCCAAAAGTGGCCTAACCAATGCTCTGTATAGCCGCAACATGACCTCCCAACTCCTATACTCAGTCCACTGACCAATAAAGGCAAACATACCAAATGCTTTCTTCATGATTCTATCCACCTGGGACTCCACTTTCAAGGAACTATGAAACTGCACTCTAAGATCTCTTTGATCAGCAACACTCCCCAGGACCTTACCATTAAGTGTCTTAGTTCTGCCCTGATTTGCCTTTTCAAAATGCAGCACCTTACATTTATCTAAATTAAACTCCATCTGTGCACTCCTCAATCGATCGGCCCATTGGTCCATCTGATCAAGGTCCCGTTGTATTCGGAGGTAACTTTCTCAGCTGCCCACTACACCTCCAATTTTGGTGTCACCTTAAAACTTATTAACCATGCCTCCTACGTTCACATCCAAATCATTTATATAAATAACAGAAACTGAGCAAACTTCATCTAAGACTGTATTTTATTTGATCATGACTCATGATGAACCTTGTCACTGAGACTTTTTCTGGTCCTTCAGGCCCTACATGGAGTTTTGGGCCATTGAGGGCTGCTGAATGCTGAACACTCCTGATTCTCTGTCTGAATGCAAGGCTATGAGCCAGATGGAATACTTTTGTATGAGTCCTACCCACCAAATCCCCAGCCCATCCCCACAAACCTTTGGCCTGTGCATCTGGTACACTCTCACCTTTTCTCAACCAATCATGGAGTGCAAAAGCTTTGTTTGGCCTCTCGTGTTCTAACTTTTTTCTCTTCAGGACACAACTGCTCTGATTTGACCTTGCTGCTTATCCAACCATATTTACATACCCTTATTTGCATCCTTATTTCTCCTTCAATTAGGTTCCCTCTCTCCTATTCTCAAAGTTCTTCTCATCTTAGCTGCATTTTGCTAGGTCCCAATTCAGCTGCTTGATCTTTTGGTGTTCAGGGTTAATACTCAGTCCTGTCCCTCCCCAAGTCAGGCTTGCTCGTGTGCATCCATTTACGGCAATGTGTAAAACACTCCTAATAGCTGCACAGCAGGCACCCCACAGTGAATCTTGGTGGATTGGGTGTGAGCTATTTCTCTGGTCTTTCTCATGCAAATTAAATACTGTGAGTCTACAGTCACGAATCGTCCATACTAGGTAAAAACAGCAGTTTTCTTTCCCTAAAGGACATTACTAAACAGATGGGTTTTAATGACATTTATTTCATTGCATCATTAGACTTTAATTCCAGATCTTTAGGGAAATCAAATTCCACCATCTAGAGTGGATTTGAATCCAAATTCCCAGCCCAGTAGAGAGAATGGGAACTGCAGATGCTGGAGAATCCAAGATAATAAAGTGTGAAGCTGGATGAACACAGCAGGCCAAGCAGCATCCTGAGATGCTGCTTGGCCTGCTGTGTTCATCCAGCTTCACACTTTATTATCCCAGTCCAGTAGGTCTCTGGATTATTAGTGCAACAAGAAAACCACTATGCCTCAGAGGTAGTTGGAACTGCCGATGCTGGAGAATCTGAGATAACACAGTGTAGAGCTGGATGAAGAAAACAGGTCAAGCAGCATCAGAGGATCAGGAAAGCTGACGTTTCAGGTCGAGATACTTCTTCAGAAATAAATAGGCAGAGAGGGGGAGGCGGAAAGAAGATGGATAATGGAGAAGATAAGTGGAGAGGAGACAGGTCTGTCTCCTTTTTCCATAATCACAAGATTAAATTAACTGCATTCCTGCTACTATGTATACATTACAAGGTCATAGTATACATTATTACAGAGACAGTTACACAGAACTGTTCTTAGGTCTGGCCCTTCAATGTCCTCAATTACTGTCCCCACCAGTCCTCATGACATCACCACAACAGGTGGCGTATATCCGCTCACTCAGTACAAACCCTTTCATTGGCACTTTCAGACTCCTACAGAACAGTGGAAAGTTTTGGGAATGATAGGTCCAGGATAGTTTTCTGACAGGTTTATTATACCTTGCCTATGTTATGTTTTAAATTATTCATATATTATATTTCCAAATATTATCTTGCTGAAGTATGCCAAATTTTCTTTTGGATGAATTCCACTTTCTCATATTGGATTCCATAGGTGATAGGATCAGGATTTGGAAAGGTAATAATCATAGATATCCAAATATCTCATCAAATATAAGCAATTAATATATAAATAAACTTCTGAGTTAATACCTGAAGTTTTCTGGATATTCACCGATTGCCAGGTTGATGACGTCTAAAGCGCGTTGATAATGTTTTTGGGCAGAAAATAGAAGTGCCAGCAAATGGAGAGAATGCATGTCATCATTCCTGAGTTTAAGCGCTACTTGTAATTGTTCAATAGCTTCAGAGATCTGTAAAAAAATTTAAACACAGCAAAAATATTTACAATACCATAGTTGTAGGGAAGATGAGGTACTGATCGTGGAATTCCTGGCCTCTGACCTGTTCTCGTACCCATGGTATTTAAAACGGCTAATCCAGACCAGCTTCTGGACAAACATAACTTCCAAAATCTGGAAAGTGGGGTATTCACTAATGGTAATGCTACTGATGGTCATAGGAAGATATTCAGATTCTCTTTTATTTCCCTGGTATTGATGTGGCATGGATGTTACGAATTATCAACACAATCCTGGCTGTTGTCCAGGTCTTGTTGTATACAGACATGGATTGCTTTAGTATCTGAGGTGATGCAAATGGTACAGAAAATTATACAGTCATTACCAAACATCCCCACTTCCAATCCTATGTTTGACATGAAGTCATTGATGAAGCAGCTGAAGGTAGTTGGGTCTAAAACACTGCCCACAGGAACTTTGAAAGGGTTCTTGTAGCGCAGTGGAAATGTCCCTGCCTCTTAACCAGTAAGCCTGGATTTGATACCCACCTGCTGCACAGGCATTTCAAAATATATCTGAACAGGTTAATTGAAAACATCAACCATGAGGAACGCCTTCAGACTTATCCTGGAACTGCAGCAACCACAGTCATCTTCCTTTGTGGCAGGTATAATCCCAACCAGGAGAGAATTACTCTCCTGATTCCCATTGATTCTAGTCTTGCTGAGGCTGCTCAATTCCATGCTCGGTCAAACGCTACTTCAGTATCAAGGGCTGTAACTTTCACCTCTGCATTCAGCACTTTTGTCCATGCTTGAATCAAAGCCATAATGAGGCCAGGCGTTAAGTAGTCCTGGCAGACCCCGCGCTAAAGCTTCAGAGAACTAGTTACTGCTGTGTAAGTGCTACTTCCAAACACTGTGAATGATCTCTTCCATCATTTTGTTGATAATCAAGAGCAGACTGATAAGGAAGTAATTAGTTGAATTGGATTTACCTTGTCTTTTTGAGGACATGACACACATGGGCAATTATCCATCTACGGGCAGATGCTTGTGTTATAGCCATGCAAGAACAGCTTGGCTAGAGATGCAGCCTAAACCTCTGTGAGGTGATCTCTCAACCTCCCACACTCCAGTGAAATAAGTCCCAGTCTATCTGGACTTCCCTTATAATTCAAACTCTCCGCTGCCAGCAACGTCATCATAAATCTCTTCTGAACCCTCTCCAGCTTAATAATATCTATGACATCTTAATAATTTCTATAACAGGGAGGCCAAAACTGGACAAAGTGCTTCAGACGAGGCCTCACCAATATCCTGTACAACCCCAACATAAGGTCCCAACTCCGAAACTCAATGGGCTGAGCAATGAAGGGATGCATGTCAAAAGCCTCCTTAACCACTCTATTTAAATGTGATGCAACTTCAAAGAATTATGTACCTACACTGCTGGGTCCCTCTGTTCTACAACACTGTCCAAGGCCCTACTTTTAATTGTATAAGTCTTGTCTTTGTCTTGGTTAAATACAACTTTTCTTCTGCTGATGGCCCACAGCCCTTCATGGATGCTGAGTATTGAGTTACTAAGTATCTTAAAAATCTATCCCACTTAACATGGTGATGGGACAGCCACACAACACAATGCAAGGATCTTCAGGTTGACAATGGACTTTATCTCCAGAAGGACTCCTAGCAATTCTCCTGAAGACAGATGCATTGGCTACAGGTAGACTATGAGGTTTAAGTTACAATGATTTAATGCTCCTAGTGGATTCTTGAATACCTGTCATAGACCCAGTCTAGCAGCTATGTCCTTCAGAACTGAGTCAACTCAGTCAGTACCCATAAGCCACATTTAGTGATGGATGTTGAAATCCCCACACTTAGAATATATTCTATACCGTCGCCATCTGCATTGCTTCCTCTGTGTGATGTTTAACATGGTGGAATACATACATTTTTAGCAAAGACTTTCAGCTTGGGTTATAGATGAGGTTGTTGACTCATTCACCGAGCTGACTTGTTTTCATTCAGATGTTTTGTCACCATGCTAAGCGACATCATCAGTGGAGCCCCCAATAAAGTGATATTGTTCTACTCTGCTTGGAACTAATACTGTTTGGTCCATTATGGTGAGTAGTGTTATTTCCAGTTTTGATCTGTATGGGTTTGTATATTGGGTTCAATTTTATGTGTTTGTTGATTGCATTATGGGTGGAGAACCAAGCCTCCAGGAATTCCTGTGTGTGTCTATGTTTGGCTTGGGCTATTTGGTTACCTTGCCCCAGTTAAACTGATGGCCTTCATTGACTGAGTGTACTGATATTAAGGAGAGTTTGTTGTGCCATTTTGCTACTAGTTGATGTTCATGTCTTCTGATGGCTAGTTTCCTTTTGTCTGTCTGATGTAATGTTTGTGGCAGTCAATGCATGGTATTCTGTAAACCACGTTGGTTTACATAATGGATCAGACAGTATAAATTCCAAGTGGAGTGGAACAACATTCTGGGTGTGAGTTTGCTCGCTGAGCTGGAAGATTAGTTTTCAGACGCTTCGTCACCATTCTAGGTAACATCATCAGTGAGCCTCCGACGAAGCGCTGGTGTTATGTCCCGCTTTCTATTTATCTGGGTAGGTTTCCTTGGGCTGGTGATGTCATTTCCTGTTCTTTTTCTCAGAGGATGGTAGATTGGCTCCAAATCAATGTGTTTGTTGATGGAGTTCCGGTTGGAATGCAATGCTTCTAGGAATTCTCGTGCATGTCTCTGCTTGGCTTGTCCTAGGATGGATGTGTTGTCCCAATCAAAGTGGTGTCCTTCCTTATCTGTATGTAAGGATACGAGTGATAGTGGGTCATGTCGTTTTGTGGCTAGTTGATGTTCACAAACATGAACATCAACTAGCCACAAAACGACATGACCCACTATCACTCGTATCCTTACATACAGATAAGGAAGGACACCACTTTGATTGGGACAACACATCCATCCTAGGACAAGCCAAGCAGAGACATGCACGAGAATTCCTAGAAGCATGGCATTCCAACCGGAATTCCATCAACAAACACATTGACTTGGAGCCAATCTACCATCCCCTGAGAAAAAGAACTGGAAATGACATCACCAACCCAAGGAAACCTACCCAGATAAATAGAAAGCGGGACATAACACCAGCGCTTCGTCGGAGGCTCACTGATGATGTTACCTAGAATGGTGACGAAACGTCTGAAAACTAATCTTCCAGCTCAGCGAGCAAACTCACACCCAGAACCTCAACCTGAGCTACAAATCTTCTCAAAACTCGCTGGAATAACATTGCTTTATCAGAGGCCTCACTGATTAAGTCACCTAGCATGGCGACGATACATCTGAACGAAAACCAGCCAGTTCTGTGAACAGGTTAACAACCTCAATGGAGGAGTACTGATTTATCAGCTAACAGTGGGACACACACGGTAATCAGCTGAGGTGGCTTGGTCACGTTTGACTTGCTACCATGTGACTTCATGGGATCTGGAGTCAACGTTGAGGATTCCCTGGGCAACTCTTTCCCAACTGTATACTACAGTGCTGCCGTCTCTGGTGGGTCTGTCTTGCCAATGGAAAACAGCATACCAAGGATGATGTTACCTCAGACATTGTAAGGTATGATTGCATGAGTTTGACTAGCCTGCGGGACAGCTTTCCCAATTTTGGCACTAGCCCTCAATGCAACCCACCTGCTCTTCTAGACCATGCTTTGGCTAATAAAAGCAAGTTTCCCAAATATCTTCTTAAACACCTCAACTATGAACCCTGCTACCTTCAACTGTCTGTGGATATGAACACCAAAGTACCTCCAATCTTCAGTACTTTCCAGAGTCCTACCATTTATAGTGTAATCCTTATTAGACACTCTCAAGTGCGTTGCCTCACACTTTTCCAGATTGATTTCCTTTACCACTGCTCTGCCCACCTCATGAGTTTCTTGATAGGCTCCTGCAATTTATGGCTGTCTTCTTCACTATTAATGACCTGCCAACAATGTCTTGATCATACTCCTCATATTTAAGTACTAACCATTAATGTGGATCACAAATAACAAGGGACTCTGCATCCTGTGGAACAGCCTGCGAACCCCACCAGAAACAGATTTCCAGTCACTCAATCACCCATCTACCATCACGCTTCATTTCCTACCTCTCAGCCTGCATTCAACCTGTTACTTGGCCTTGGACATTGGCTCTGCTTTAAAACATTTATTTATGTCTGCAACACTCTTCTACTTAGAAGGTTCAGATAAATCTTTACTACTGCAACTTGTACATTACATGTAGCTTTCCAAGAGCTTTAACTGTCAATGTTAATTGACCTAAAAATAAAGTTTAATCGCATAGAAATTGTGTTCACAGAAATAATACACCAATGACACTCACCTGCCTGTTGAATGCCAACTGCAAAGAAAGGTATAGGGCAATTCGATGATCTTCACAATCCAAACTGTGAGCTCTATTATGAGGGAACACAATGAGGGAAAATCCTGATAAATTAAGATACTGAATGAAAAACATGACAAGAGTAAGAATACAGAAACCCAATCATAATAACATTCCACAGGTGATTTAATTGCTTCAGTCTATTGTATTTACATATCATTTCTTGATATTATCATTTGAAAACATCAAGTATTTTATCAACAAGTATGACTACTGTTACCTTAATATAGTATTCCATATACTGGCAATTTTAGTTCAGTTAAGTGTCTGTCTGGCTTATTCCTGTTAGCATAACATATTACAGGATATTTGTATATGTTAACGAACTGTAAACAATGTGTCATAGTACATTGGACAAACAGGCAGAAAGCTAGCCACCAGGGTACATGAACATCAATTAGCCACAAAATGACATGACCCACTATCACTAGTATCTTTACATACATTAGCAGGGGGATTGAGTTTAAGAGTCGTGAGATCTTGTTGCAGCTCTATAAAACTTTGGTTAGACCGCACTTGGAATACTGCGTCCAGTTCTGGTCGCCCTATTATAGGAAAGACGTGGATGCTTTGGAGACGGTTCAGAGGAGATTTACCAGGATGCTGCCTGGACTGGAGGGCTTATCTTATGAAGAGAGGTTGACTGAGCTCGGACTTTTTTCATTGGAGAAAAGGAGGAGGAGAGGGAACCTAATTGAGGTATACAAGATAATGAGTGGCATAGATAGAGTTGATAGCCAGAGACTATTTCCCAGGGCAGAAATGGCTAACACGAGGGGTCATAGTTTTAAGCTGGTTGGAGGAAAGTATAGAGGGGATGTCAGAGGCGAGTTCTTCACATAGAGAGTTGTGAGAGCATGGAATGCGTTGCCAGCAGCAGTTGTGGAAGCAAGGACATTGGGGACATTTAAGAGACTGCTGGACATGCATATGGTCACAGAAATTTGAGGGTGCATACAAGAGGATCAATGGTCGGCACAACATCGTGGGCTGAAGGTACTGTTCTGTGCTGTACTGTTCTATGTTCTATGAGGAAGGACACCGCTTTGATTGGGACAACACATCCATCCTAGGACAAGCCAAACAGAGACACGCACGAGAATTCCTAGAAGCATGGCATTCCAACCAGAACTCCATCAACAAACACATGGATTTGGAGCCAATCTACCATCCTCTGAGAAAAATAACAGGAAATGACATCACCAACACAGGAAATGACATCACCAACCCAAGGAAACCTAAACAGATAAATAGAAAGCGGGACATAATACCAGCGCTTCATCGGAGGCTCACTGATGATATTACCTAGAATGGCGACGAAACATCTGGGAACAAACCTTCAAGCTCAGTGAACCAGCTTACATCTGGAACAGAATAAAGACCCACTCTCTTGTGGACCGAGAGGAGGAGAGTGCTGTGTTGGAGGTGAAAGGAAGACGTCGGGTTGGCTGTGCACCCTTGCAACCAGTGGATCTTAATGCTGGCTTCGGCCTAACGCTGGTTCAGGGGAGTAGCCAACCTGCAACGATGGCTGCGGCAAGTGTTCGTGCCCCAGGTCAGGGGGTCCGGAACACCATCCGTGTTTCCGTAAAGAAGGTGGATGAAGGTGCTCCTGTGGACCGCACCTTCTTTGGGAAGAGGGTCCTGTTGGACTGCTGCGGGTTCGCTGCTGTGGACATTTACTGCCTGCAGGATTTCCCCGGAGGAGGTTTTTATGATGTGACCTTCAGGAGTGCCAAGCTTTGCGAGCGCTTCCTGGAGGTTTTCAAGGAGAAAGGAGGTGAGGGCCCCCTCTCTGTATTGACCGCTGTCCCGCTGCTTGTGATGCCAGTGCAGAGGAGCCGTATGGTGACTGTACACATGTACAACCCGCATGTGCCAGCAGCTGATGTCCTGACCTTCCTTGGAAGGTACGTGAAGGTGGAAGGGGACCTAACTGACATCATGGACCCCTTTGGCATCTGGACCAGTAAGAGGCAGGTCAAGGTGACGTTGAGGATGGACGCAGATGGGAATGTCGTACACCCACCGTCCAGCATCGCGATCGGCGGGAGCAAGGGCTACCTGACCTACACAGGGCAACCTAAAGTCTGCCATGCCTGTGGTAGGTCAGGTCACGTGGTGGCCGACTGCAAAGCCACCATCTGCAGGGAGGAGGGACACCTTGCAAAGGATTGCCCACGAGAGAAAAGCTGCAACCTTTGCGGGGAAGCGGGCCACCTCTATCGGGCATGCCCGCGGCGGGGGACCACCTACGCCCAGGTCGCCGGCAGGGGCAATGCGGGGCCAGCACCCCCGGAGGAGAGGAAGGCACCACGGCCCAGCAAGGACCCCACTAATGTGCAGGAGGGCCCAGCCCCGCAGGATGGGCCCGAGGCCAGCAAAGCGCCCTTGCAGGCTCCGCTCCCCGCCGACAACCCGGACTCGATGGAGGCGGCGACAGGCGACCCAGGTGAGTGGACGACGGTCCAGAAAGCGCGGAGGAAGGTGCGTCGGCGGGCCCAGGAACCGCAACCATCAGGCGGGAAGAGGCAGCTACAGGAGGGCTATAAGAGCTCCTCTGACGAGGGGGATTCGGACAGGGCCCGCCCGAAGCAGAAGTTAAAGATCTCAAGAGAGAAGGAAAGCGGCACCATGCTTCTAGGTGACGGGAGGCGTCCTGAGGCTCCCTCCGACACCCAGTCATGTGCCGCTGGGGCACTGGAGGGCCTCCCAGAACTTCCAGGCGGGAAGGAGGAAATAGCACGTCCCCAGCCTGACCCAGAGCCAGACTCTCCTGCCTCCGTACTCCCGACGGGGGGATGCCACCCGGAAGGCAGCACGGACAGTTTCCTCAGCCCAGAGAGCGTCCAGCAGTTAGCCCGGGCAATGGGCATGAAGGGACAGATGGAGAGGCTGGACCTTGGACTTGGGGAGGGTACTGCGGTCACTGCCCACAATGGGGGTACGAGTTGCGAGCATTAACATGCGCAGTGTCAAGTCCACCGCAAGATGTGTGTCCACATTGGCCTACCTGACCACCGTCAAGGCGGACCTCCTGTTTCTGCAGGAGTGCGGGATACCGCACCTCGGCAGGTACGGGAAATGGTCCGGCGCCTGGACCTGTGGGCCTTCGATCTGGTCGGGGGGTAACAACTGTCGCTCCTTGGGCCTAGCTATTCTGCTGCGGGGGCGCGACTTCACCATCTCTCAAGTTTAGGAGGCGGTGGGGGGGGCACCTCCTAGTGGCTGATGTCAGCTACAGGAACGCTCCCCTGAGGCTGATCAACGTGTACGCCCCAGCGGTATGGAGTGAGCAGTTGGCCGTCCTGCAGCGGCTTCAACCCCTGCTGGCTACGTCCAGGCCGGTCATCCTAGGCGAAGACTTCAACTGCATCATCGATGCAGATAGAAGATCCAGCGTGGGGACAGCGGGTGGGGGGGTGTCAACTGGACGTCACGTCCAGGTTCTTGATGGGCACGGTGAAGGATGCCAAGCTGCTCAACATCTTCATCACCCCTGCAGACGGAGCGCAGCGGAGATACACCTGGTCGCGGCCAGACGGGTCTATTCGCTCAAGGATAGACTTCCTGTTTGTGTCACGGGTGTTCTCGGTCAGGTCCACCGGCGTTGAGCCGGTGTTCTTCTCTGACCACTGCCTCCTGCTGGCCGACCAGCCGGCCGGCAAGGGGACGTGGAAGCTCAACACGACTCTGTTGACCCCAGAGAACTTCGAGGAGCTTAAGAGAGAGTACGCCAGTTGGAGAACCGTGAAACCCCTCTGAGTCTCTGGGTGACTGGTGGGAGACGGTAAAGGAGAACATCAAGAGGTTCTTTGTCCTCAAGGGTGTTCGGAAGGCGAGAGAGAGGCGGGGAAAGCTGTCGCGACTCCAGAAAAGGGTGCAGAACCTGCTCCTTCTGCAGTTGATGGGGGTCGATGTCACGGAGGATCTCCGTGAGGTGAGGGACCAGCAAGCCTCGCTCTTCGGCGCGGAGGCCTCCAGGATAATCTTCCGGTCCAGGGTCTGCTCTGTGGAGCAGGACGAGACATGCTCGTGTTTCTTCTTTCAGAAGGTGCACAAAAAGAGCTCTGTGCTTAGCCAGCTGAAGGGCGACGACGGCTCGGTGACGTTGTCTCGGCCCGACATTTTGAGGATCAGCAGATCCTTCTATGCTGGACTGTACAACACGAAGCCCACGGACAGCACGGCCTCCGAGTCGTTCCTGTCGTCTATCACGGAGGTCTTAGACGACGGCACGAGGGAGTGGCTGGACCAGCCGATATCCCTGGGCGAGCTGACCAGAGACCTCAAGTCCTTGGAGAGGAATAGGATTCCTGGGAGCGACGGCTTACCGGTCAAGCTGTATTCCGCTCTGTGGGACCTGGTCGGCCAGGACCTGCTGGAGGTGTACGATAGTGCGCTTTGGGCAGGGGAAATGTGCTAGTCCATGAGGAAGGGCATCATCACCCTCATTTACAAGAGGAATGGGGAGAGAGAAGAAATTAAGAATTGGCGTCCCATTTCACTATTGAACGTGGACTACAAAATCCTGGCCAAGGTCATAGCCAACCGGGTCAGGCCTTTCCTGGAGTCGGTGATTCACCCTGACCAAACCTGTGCTGTGCCGGGCAGGAAGATCGCTGAGAGCCTCGCGCTCATCAGGGATACGATCGCCTACGTGCAGGACAGGAGGGTGGACACCTGCCTCGTCAGCCTGGACCAGGAGAAGGCCTTCGACAAGGTCTCTCATGCTTACATGAGGAGCATTCTCTCCAAATTGGGGTTTGGGGAGGGCATCCGCAATTGGATCCGGCTGCTCTACACCAACATCGTTAGCGCAGTCTCGATCAAAGGGTGGGAATTGGACAGTTTTCCCGTCAGATCTGGAGTCAGGCTGGGCTGCCAGCTCTCTCCTGCCTTGTTCGTGTGCGGTGTGGAGCCCTTCACCGCATCCATCAGGAAGGACGTAAGCCTGAAGGGCGTGACTATCCCAGGCAGCGGAGGCCTTCAGGTCAAGACCTCCCTGTACATGGACGCCGCCGCCGTCTTCTGCACCGATCGTCGGTCGGTGAGTAGACTGTTGGACATCTGCGGCCAGTTTGAACTGGCCTCGGGTGCCAAAGTCAATAGGGGTAAGAGCGAGGTCATGTTCTTCGGGAACTGGGACGACCGCTCCTTCATCGCCTTCACCATCAGGGCAGACTACCTGAAGGTGCTGGGTGTTTGGTTCGGTGGAGCTGGGGCATGCACTAAGACTTGGGAGGAGCGTATCACCATACTGAAGCAGAAGCTGGGCAGGTGGATGCTCCGGTCCCCCTCCATCGCGGCTAAGAGACTGGTTGTCAGGTGCAAGGGGCTTTCGGTACTGTTGTATGTGGCGCAGGCCTGGCCTATTCCCTGGACCTGTGCCGCTGCGGTCACCCGGGCCATCTTCCACTCCATTTGGGGGTTGAGGATGGACCGGGTCCGCAGGGACACCATATACAAAGACCTGGAAAATGGGAGAAAGGGCGTACCGAACGCTACCCTCGCCCTGACGGCTACCTTTGTGTGCGGCTGCATCAAGCTGTGCGTAGATCCTCAGTACGCAAACACCAAGTGTCACTACTTACTGAGGTTCTACCTGTCCCCGGTGTTGTGCAGGATGGGCCTGGCCTCGTTGCTGCGGAACGCTCCGAGTAGTTGGACCGTCCCGTACCACCTGTCCTTCGTGGAGAAATTTTTGAACGGAAACACCTTTGACCACAAGGCCGTCAGGCAGTGGTCAGCACGTAGTATCCTCGAGACCCTTCAGGAAAAGGAGAGGGTGGATCCCGTTGTGTGGTTCCCCATGCAGACTGCCAAAGTCGTTTGGCAGAATGCCTCATCGCCAGAACTTTCAAACAAGGACAAGGACATTGCTTGGCTGGCGGTGAGAAGGGCTCTGCCAGTGAGATCCTTTTATGCATGCCTGGAATCTCTGCGCCACCACACGCTGCCCTCGAGGTGGCTGCGGGGGGGACGAGACTGTAGGCACACTCCAGAAGGAGGTGATCGATGTGCAGGAGGTCTGGAGGGGGATGCAGTGGTATTTGTTGAGGTTCGTCCCGAGCAGCTCCGTGACGCGGGCCTCCGTGCTCTACGGGCTGTTTCCCGGGACGCACACCGAGACCAACATCAACTGTGCCTGGAGGACCATCAATGCGGTGAAAGACGCTCTTTGGTCTGCCCGCAACTTGCTGGTCTGCCAGCTGAAAGAACTGACCCCGACCGAGTGTTGCAGACTGGCGCACTCCAAGGTCCAGGACTACGTGCCGAGGAATGCGCTAAAGCTTGGGGCAGCCGCCGCCAAGGCGCGGTGGGGAAAGACCACAGTCTGAAACCCCTTGTCCAGAATAGAAAAAAGGGCCCTATGTGGTAAGTGGGCCCAGCTGGCGCCTTCCCCAACTGGTCAGGGGGCCAACTGGGACTGTGCAGGGTGACGACTGCCGGGGTATTTTCTTCTTTGTTTGTTTTTTTTCCTTTAGTTGGTGTACGTACCCCCTGGGTAACCCGGAGCGGCTTGCATGACTGGGTAGGTGTATAAATATGTTTTATTTTTTGTACATCTTATGAATAAAGTATATTTTTTCAAATAAAAAAAAGGTGACAAAACGTCTGAAAACTAACCTTCCAGATCAGCGAGCAAACTCACATTCACAACCTCAACGTGAGCTACAAATCTTCTCAAAGCTCGCTAATGCCATAAAGAATTTGTTATCCATCTCCCTAGGGTGCAAATACTGAAAGCAAAAGGTTTACCTAAAATTACAGAATCTATTAAAAGGCCTTCATTTTTGTATTCTTGTTTTTAAAAGCCACATTTCAGATTTTTTGAGCTATCTTGCTCTCTGTTGGGACACTACTAATGCAGCCTTTCATTCAATACAATAGGGAACTCCTGCTGTGACCTTAAAGAAATTAAGGTGCTTATGACAGGTGCCAGGTAGAATATTAAATTGTGAGCCAAAAGGAATATCGAAGGTTCAGAGGGGAAATGAAAAAAACAAACAAGAGAAGCAAAGAAAAACGATGGAAAAAGACTGGCAGCCAACATAAAAAGATGTCCCAAAGTCTTCTACAGCCATATAAATAGTAAGAGGGTGATATTATGAAAGGTAGGGTAATTAAGGACCAAAAGGAGGATTTACATCTAGGAGCAGGGGCATTCTGAGGTGTTAAATAAATACGTGGCTATACTCTTTGCCAAAGAAAGAAATGTTACCCAGAGCACTAGAAGGGTTCAAAATTGAAAAGGCAGAAGTGCTGGAAAAACTGTTGATGCTCAAAGTTGGCAAAGCAATGGGACCAAATGAGATGCATCCAACAATATTGAAGGAAATACAGTGGAAATTGCTGGTACGCTGGCCACAATTTTTCAGTCTTTCCAAAACCCAAGGTTAGTGCCAGAAGACTAGAAAATTGCAAACTTTACAGCCTTTTCAAGAAAGGTCACAAGGATAAGCCCTTCAATTACAGACCAGTCAACTTAACATCAATGGTGTGGAAGTTCCTCAAGGCAAATATTGGTTAGAATTATAGTTAACATAAAAAATAGGTGGAGTAGGAAGAATCAGCATTGATTTCTAAAGAGGAAAAACATGCTTAACTAACTTGCTGGGGTTTTATTTTGAATAGAAAGGCTCGATGAGGCTAACATTGTTGATACAGTGTACATGGACTTTCAGAAGATGCTTCATACAATATTACACAGCAGACTTGTTAGGAAGGTTCTAGGTCATGGAAAAGGGTGAGTAGCAACATGGATACAAAATTGGCAGAATGATAGGAGAAGAGAATAATAGTCAATAGATATTTTCTGTATGGGAGGAAGGTTTATAGTGGAGCTCCCAGGGTCAGTACTGGTCATTTGCTTTTCCTGAAATATATTAACGATCTATAGCTTGGTGCGCAGAGGGAAATTTCAAAGTTTATACGAAACTTGGAAGAAATGTCAACTCGGAGGAGGACAGTGTAGAGCTCCAGAAGTACATAGAGAAGTTGATGGAGTACGGCACATAGGTGACAGATGAGTTTTGATGCAGAGAAATGTGAGATGACCCATTGTGATAGGAAGAGCACTGACGTACGATACTAAAGCTGGGCAGGGGGCAGGTACAAAAGCAGAGGAACCTGAAGGTATATGTGCACAGATCATTTCCAAAATCTTGAGCAGGCTGGATGGAATAGAGAGACAGAGCCATTCCCATTCATTAAGGGGAACAGAATGACAGGGCAGATTTAAAACGACATAAATCCACCCCTTCGCAAAAAGATAAATTCAGACACAGATTCTCACATGCAGCTCTCCAATCCAGCTCCTTCTCCATCAAGAGAAAATTCAGAAAGAGCAGCAGCTTGGAGACATTCACTGAAGCTTCGAAACAGGTTTTGATGTTACTTAAAAAACCAAAACCCAGAAATCTGGATCTGTGAGAGCTAGACACACCTAATCAGGCTGTGAAAAAAAACCCCAAGGCCTCCCAAGCTGTTTACTCAAGTCATACTCAGTAGCTAGTTCTTGACCTCTGCCTTACAACCTCTTCAAAAAATAAATTGTCTCATATGTGGTATTTTTTGACGTAGCCTGAGTGTTACAGTAATTTCACTATAACAGTGTTACAGACTTCTACAAATATAAACTGATTTGTTATACCTTCACCTCTGTTTTCACGTACAAGGTCAGGACTTGAATCAAAGATTTAACAGGCACCACACTTCCCTATTGTGAATGCAACATTTCCAAAAATAAGATTTAGTAGCCACAAGTAATCAAAACTAACCTTTAAATGAAGGTGGGCAAGGGACAATGGTCATCCTGGCATTGAGAGTAGCTGTCCATGGTCATTTACTGACAAGGGCCAAAGGCCACCAAAGAAAAACCGCAAGACATCTGGGGCATGGGGATATGCTGCCTCAACACCTTCATTTTATAGAACGTCATGTGTATTTCCTTTCATTGCTAAATTAATTAATGTATCGTATTTAAACTGCAGCTCCTCATTCAACTAATTGGGAAATTACTTAAAATTGTTGACTGCCTCCATTACATAACTCTGGTAACAAACAGACCAAAAGCAACAGAGGTGTCAGAAATAGGATATCAATAAAGTAAAGTAAAGGCTTCAATTTGAGATGCTGGAAAGCAAAAGTCTAAGATTGTAATTGAATATGTGTTGATTAATTCCTAAATGAAACAACAGGTGTACAATGGCACTGGCCCACACAAGGGTGTGGTTACTAGAGAGTTTGACAGCAAAAACTGTGGTAGCTAAGGGAAAAGTTGTATTAGGAATACTGGAACAACGTGACCGAGATTATAAACCTATTTTTGATCATCTATCTGATGAAGTTCAAAAAGATAATCTGAAGTTAAAACAACCTAGAATAAATTGTCCTGTGTTGCCTCTATGCGTGTCTTGCAACTGAATACAAAAAGCCTAGGAGACAAGTTACACAGCTACAATGGGACAGTGATACCTTACACACTTGATTAAGACAAGAGATGGAAATATACAATAAGACATGCTATAAAAATAACCAAATAGAGGACATTTTTGAATAGTGTAACCCAGTCATTAGACAGAAAGGATCTGAAGCATAATTTGTGCAATTTTTAAAAAATTTTCAGCACCCCTAGACAAAAGTAGCAATAATGATTACACTTTGTACCTAGTTTTAGTGGTTTTGATACTGGCACATAGATATTCATTTATTCCACTTCTCCCCTTTGAACTCCATTTGCCAAAGTCTTACACACCTAATTACTTGATGTTCCTTTTTAATTTCCTACTCACAGTAAACAACACCCAGACCCCCTCCCCCACCCAACCCAATAAGGTTCATTGGAAGATGATGATTTCTGAATAAAGGTCTAGGTCCAAAACATCAGCCTTCCCACTCCTCTGATGCTGCTTGGCCTGCTGTGTTCATCCAGCTCTACATCTTGTTATCTCGGGTTCATTGGAACACTGGGCAGTGGACTTATCACTGAAGCTTTGAAATCTTCTCATTCAGCAGCAGAGGCACCACACACTGTAAAAACCACAGGCTCTGGCAACATTCCAGCAACAGTACTGAGGAATTATGCTCCAGAACTTGCCACTGTCTTAGCCAAGCTAGTTTCAGTACAGTTACAATACTGGCAACTGCCAGACAATGTAGAAAATTACTCAGAGATGTCGTGTATACAAAAAGCAGGACAAATCCAATCAGGGCAGTTACAGCCCCATTATTCTACTTTAATTAATCATTAAAGTGATGGAAGGTGTCATCAACATTGTTATTAAGCAGCACCAGCTAAGCAATAGCCTGCCCTCTAATGCCCATTTTGGAATTGGCCAGGGCCACCCAGCTCTTGACCTCATTACAGCCTTGATTCAAACAAGGACAAATTATCTGAATTCCAGAGGGGAGGTGAGAGTGACAGCCCTTGATATCAAGGCTGCATTCAATCAAGTGCAGCATCAGGGAGCTCTAGCAAAACTGGAATTGGGTGCAAACTCTCTGCTGGTTGGAGTCAAACCTGGCACATCGGAAGATGGTTTTGGTTGTTGGAGGTCAGCCATCTCAGCTCCAGGACATCTCTGCAGAAGTCCCTCAGGGTAATGATCTAGGCCCAATCATCTTCAGCTGCTTCATTGACCTTCCCTTCATCATAAGATCAGAAGTGGAGATGTTCACTGATGACTGCATAATGTTCAGAACCACTCACAACTCAGATACTGAAGCAGTCCATGTTCAAATGCAACAAGATCTGGACAATATCCGGGCTTGGTCATTCTTCAGCATCACTCCTTACAAGGTGAGGATGTGTAGGCATCAGTTTTTGTCAATCTGTGTCTATGTTTTCTAGTATGTTGAAAGCAGAATACATCCAACCATGGCTTAAGGCTTTAAATCATGGTGATAGATTTGCATATGCATTGATTTACAGTTGACCAAAAGCAATCAAAATCGAAGGAATATTAATGCAAATTAAAATGTTATCCTAAAGATGGTGAATAGTTATCGTTTCCCTCCTTTGTAAATGTTGACACAGTTACAAAGAGTACCAACTTCAATGGGAACTTAGTGAATTGAACATAGCCACCTAACCAACACTGTAAAGAGATTGCTGACCGAATTTCATATTATCGCAGAAAGTCTCAAAAAAAACAATATTGACATAACATTAGCTCCAGAAATCAAGTGGCCCATGGATTATTTCTAGGGAAATTGTATATTTGAAAACAAACGACAATCTTATTAAATGGCCCCTGGTACAGCCGGTTTTATAACCACAGTAAATGTTTTACAATGGCAAAATAAGATCATAACTGAAAAATTAGAAATAAAACTCTGTTACATGTGACCTTCATAGTCAAATGAATACAGAAATGTCAAAGCATCTTCACGTCAGGTCAGTGCCAGCTTCCAAACAATGTGTGGTGAGCTATTGCACGAAGCTTGTAGCAATTAGATAAAGAACATCTACAAAGTTGTAATCAAGTTGCATCCTGCACCTCACATAGTGCTTTGTTTTTGTACAAACTAATGTATTAGCGGGTATGTTCGCAGGGCTAAGCCCGCTCTCTAATCGCTCTGAGAGTTTAACTGCTTTATAAGACTTTTCTTCAACACTTGCAAATGTAATTTACCAACTTTACCAACCGAAATCCCTGTGTGAAGTATTTAAGAGTTATATTCCATTCTGCATTAAGTGAACATAGTACTGCCATCTCTCCACAACCCTACTTTAACAATCTTGGTGTTTTTGTAGCTCATTTACCATGTCCTTTGCCTCCCTTCAGAAAAAAAAAATCACCCTTTGGCCTACTTCCCCCTCAAATGAATTACCAGTTTGCCTCTTCTCATCTACAAGTCTCCACTTCTTTTCCACTTAATCTGGTCACTTCTTCTCACTTTCATTTCCTCTTTCCTGTCCCCTCCTTAACTTGGTCCAATTTTTATCCAATCCTCTAAACCTGCATAATATAAGCACAAAGAAGGATACTCCAGTGCAATATTGAGAGTGCAATACCACTGGAGGGGTCATGATTCACAAGACACCTTAAACCATGTTACTTATATCCCACTGAGACAGCAGGCAGTAAGTGATCCCACTGCACTACTGTTTAAAAAAAATCAGAGGAGATAAGCCTGGTTCTTTCATCAATACATATGCCTCAATCAACCTTATCATCTCGTTATTTGTAGGAGCTTGCTATGTGTAAATTGGCTGTTGCATATACTACAATGCTACCATGACCACACTTCAGGAATTCTTTGCTACCAATTAGAGCACACTGAGACATCCAAAGATCATGAAAGAGGCAATATAATGCAATTCTTTCTTTTATGAACTGCATACGATCTTGACTTCCTGTATGGCTAGGACATCAACTAGCCATCTAATGTTAACAAAGAGCCTAATACTGACTATATGCAAATGAAGGGGTTAAGATCCTATTTAAATGGTCAATCATACTGTGTTTGTTCCTATACAGCTTTAGATTTAACAGTGCAACACAATAAATGACTAATACTGGTGCAGTGGACGAATAGGTGGCAAATGATCTTCAATGTGGAGAAGTGTGAGGTGAGGGGTACGGTTCTGAAGGAAATGCAGGAGCACACGAATAGAGGAAAAATGTGCACAGACCATCAAAGGTGGCAGAACAAGTGGAAAGAGCAGTTAGTAAAGCAAACAGTACCCTCAACTTTATCAATGGGCATTGAGTACAAGAACAAGTAGGTGATGATTAACTTGTCCAAGATCTCGGCTAGAGTACAGTGTACAGTTGTGGGCACCATATTATAGAAAAGTTGTGAATGCACTGGAGACAGTGCAGAAGCAACTGACCAGAGTGATTTCATAAATGTGAAACTCCAGTTATGAGGATGGATTGAAGAAATTGGAACTGTTTTCCTTGAAGTGAAGAAGGCTGAGAGAAGATTTCATACAGGTTTCCATAATCATGAGCAGGCTAGATGGAGTAGACAGGGAAAAGCTGTTCCTAACTGTAAAAGGAACAAGAACAAGAGGGCACAGATTTAAAGTAAATGTGCAAAAGTAGCAAGGGTGATGTGAGAATAAAGTTTCCCAAGAATGGTTAGGTCATGGGATGGAGTGCTTCAAAGTGTGGTGGCAGCAGGCTCAATTGAGGCGTTCAAGAGAGCATTGGAGATTATTTGGATAGAAATTATGTGCAAGAGAATGGGGAAAATGGGAGACTAACATTGGGTAAAGATGCTCATTTGAAGAGCCAGTACAGGTACAATAGGCCAAATGGTCTCCTTCTGTACAGTAACACATCTGTAACTCTGATTCCAATTTTAATATTGTCACCCAGGCCTGAATCTTACTTTTAGCAGCTGAGCGTCAGTTTTGTTGAGTTTCACAGACAATCTCCCTCAGCAAGCCGTAGCAAGTTTTCTCACTGCATTAATTACCTGCACTGAGCATAAGGTGCCCCTGTTGTCTGATTCTACAGGGCAGTTAAACCAAACATCATTCTATCATAATGCTACAAAAATACAGTACAATTACAGTTTTTCTGTAATCCCTGGAACATTTCACAAGAGTGATTTTAAAGTAGTTTTCAAAAGTAACAAACATGATAGGAGAAAAAAAAAACTGAAGTGTGGTTTGAGTCTGGAATTCAATGTCTGGAAATGTGGTAGAGCCAAATTCAACTGAGCCATTCATAGGATGACCATCCGAACAAAGACAAGTGCAAATTAGGGGTGGAGGGAGAGGTGGTGATATACCTCTAAGCCATCATGCTCATTTGGAGGGCTGGTGGACAAGCTAATACCTAGTTTCCAGCTTTTTTGGCAGCAGTTGCAGCCTAACAAGTGCAAGTTTTCTTTGGCCCATTGCAGAAAATAACACATCAAATTCACACTGTACTGTTACTGTAGCTGGTTCTGACAGTTCAATATCAATAAAATATTAGCATTCAATGTTGATGTAACTTTGTTCTAATCAGTAAATCGCCAGCAGTGCCCTCCACCCCTACCTTGCACTTGTCTTTATTCAAATAGTCATCCAATGAATGGCTCAATTGAATTTGGCTCTACCACACTTCCAGCAGTGTGCCACTTGAACTCTTAATCCTGGTTTATTCTGAAGTACAATTAAACATACAGCCTTACCTTTTGAGAGCTTTCAATGCTTTCTTGTGGAGTTGATCTCGGCTGCTCCTTAGAGGAGCTGTAGGGTAATGAAACGAGACTTAGAATGATTAATCAACGTCAAACAAAAAGAAAATTCTGTGAACTATGGCAATTCCCCCATTAAGCTTCAGAGATTTCCACTTTTCATCAATGTGCACTAAACTCAATAAAAAGGTCACTGCATAAAGCTGCTCTGTTGGTAATGCACACATCTCTGAATCATAAGGTGCTGGGTTCATGCCTGATTCTGAACACTTGAACACAAAATTCAAGGCTAACCCTCCAGTCTAGTACTAAGAAATTCTCGATCAACATAACAAAAAGGAATCATATCTGATAACTATCAAATTAGTACTTGTGGGAGTTCGCTGTGTGTAAATGGTCTGCCATGTTTACTAATAAAGCAGTGACTACATTTCAAATGTACATTTCACTGTTTATTTAGAAGGGGGCATCCAACTGAGCCCTTTCAAAAGACTGTAAAGTACAGGCCTGACAAAAAGCACTATAAAATGTTTCAGCTGCCATTACTTTACTGCCTAATGCAAAGGGCAGTGTGGTGTAACAGAACATTTTTTATTTTCCGACTGTATAATCTTGATAAAGTTCCAGGTGAATTCTCCTCCACTCATGTCCCATATTGTGCTCTCAGAATTTCTGCTTTAAGGAAATTTTATAAAAGCAACTTAGTTTGGGTATAGCTCCAGCACTGATATTTAAGGAGCCTTGGTGAATTTTTGCTGTTCATCTTATAGATGGTAGACATTACTGTTATTGAGCTTAGTGTTGGAGGGAGAGAATGTTTATGGATGTGGTATCAATCAAGCAGACTGCCTTGACCTGGATGATTTTAAGCTTCTTAAAGTATTTTTGGATCTGCACTCATCCACGCAGGCTGGAATTTCTCTGTCACTCGCCTGCCTTTGGCTGGTAGACGGTAGAGTCAGGAGGTAAATTACTGCAGGTTTCCTGGCCTTTGACTTGCTCTTGCAGCCACAGTGTTGACATTGTTAGTACAGTCCAGTTTCTAGTCAATGGTAGTCCCCTAGACATGAATTTTTGAAGGGGGTTCATCAATGACAACATAATTGAATGTCAAATAGTGACAATTAGATTTTCCCTTGTTAGAGATGTTCACTGCCTGGCACTTGTGTGGCTCACCTGCAGCTTTCCACTTGTCAATCCATGCCTGGCTGTTGTCCAGATCTTGCTGCATTTGGACATAGACTGCTTCAACACCAGAAGAGTCACAACTGATTCTGAACATCTCCCAGTTCGAAACTCTGATGGAGGGAAGGTCATTACCCACACTGGGGAACTTCTGCAGAGATATTCTGGAACTAAGATAACTAATCTCCAACAAACACAACTATCTTCCTTTGAGCCTGGTAGGACACCAACCAGTGAAGAGTGTACTCCAACTGCCATTGACTCTACCTTTGCTAGGGCTCCTGGTCAAGTGTGGCCTTGAAATCAAGGGCACTCACTTTTACCTCATTGTCTTGAGTTCATCTCTACTGGTCATGTTTGGATCAAGGCTTCAACATCTGAGGACTGGTGGAGGTAGTGGAAGCTGAAAGGCCTCATCAGGATGCAAAGTTGCAAAGCCTTCTGAATTCATTTGACCCTTAATTATGCTAGCTGGGCTTCAGGAAACCCAGTCAACAATGCTGTGGTGACACTCGTTTTAAAGTTTAAAGATTTAAAGTTTCATTTTGTGGGTTAGTCGCCCACCCACCATCAGCCTCTGTCAAAGTCAGAAATGGGTGATTTGGTGATGGGTTTGAATGCAGAGGAATTTCACAACTGAAACTGCAAGCAGCTCCCACCCAA
Organism: Stegostoma tigrinum; assembly: GCF_030684315.1. Classification (NCBI taxonomy): domain Eukaryota; kingdom Metazoa; phylum Chordata; class Chondrichthyes; order Orectolobiformes; family Stegostomatidae; genus Stegostoma; species Stegostoma tigrinum. Next base: position 71,979,868 of record NC_081362.1, on the reverse strand, counting down.
ACTTAATCACTCGTATTCCTGGATTAAAATTCCTGACCTCAACCACACCCACTCCACCCCCATTAGTCTAGCAGCAGCTTGTGGATGGGGATAAGGAACACAGGAGAGAAAACAAAAAGTTATTTTAAAAATAACTACATTGAAAAAATGCATTTTCGGAAACATTTCACTGTTTATTTAGAAGGGGGCATCCAACTGAGCCCTTACCTTTAACTGAACCAAAACAAGAATTGCTTTGTTAAAAGTACCTACAGAAACATTTTGTTTGATATGATGCTTTAATTGTACAATTTTGTGCACCTTACCATCTGTGGCTTGGAGACTGTAGACCAATCCTAGGCCCAGATAGCCCTTGCTAAGAAATTCACCCGCTTCTTCTCCCATGATTGTTACAATCTTGCAAAATCTCTCTCCTTCTTCCAGCTGTAAAAAGAAACCGTTCGTCACAAACCCACAAACATAACAGATACGGTGTTATACCATTCATCTGGTGCTTTAAAGTTAAAATTCACTTCAGGTTTCAGTTCTTGCATTTCAGTCTAGTGTCACAGAGACTAAAGAGCATGGACATGATGACTAAGGTGCTGCGCCCTGAAGAGTCACAGAATGGAACTGGCTTTTCTTTGAGAAACAAAACATTTGAATTACATTATGCAGGATATATGCCACACAAAAATGCCATTCAACCTAATCAATCTGGGCTGATACTTACATGCTTAGTATGCATCCTCCGTCTTTCCTCAACTAAAACTATTACCTAACCCTCTATTTCCTTCTCAATCATTAGCTTGTTTAATACTCCCCTAAATGAACATACACCATTTAATTCAACTACTCTTTGTGGTTATTCTCATCAATCTTTAGGTCAGAATTACTTATTGGATTTCCTGGGGGCTTCCTTATATTGATGAGCCTCAGTTTATAGTCTTCCCAGTAAGTGGAAGCATTCTGTCTATATCTATTCTATTAAAACCTTCTTCATAATTTTAAATACTTCTATTAAATTACCCCTCAGCCTTCATTTTTCCCCAGAGGAGAGACTCGGACTATCAATATTGTCCAGATATGGATATCCTTGCACTTCTGGTATAATTCTTGGAAAATCATTTCTCTTGTAAAATGCCTCTCTCCAATCCTCTACAATACTTTGGTAACCTGCCACCAGAACTACATACATAAGAGGGTCAAAACAAGGTTAATATAGTTTTAGCCTAACTTTTGAAATTATCAACTCCATACTGTCCAGCCAGAAAAACTTTCCAGACATAGACCTACCGCTTGGTTTATTTTATTTATGGTCTTGCTAACCTGTGGTGAGGCTCTTAATGGCTGGAACATTTGTACCTAACATCACCTTGTAATTCTACATCACCTAGATTTGCATTTTCCAGTAATGTGATCACCCTATTCTTCCAATCAAAATGTACTACCTCACATTTATCTACATTGAATTTCATTTGCTACTTTATAAACTTCCTTCTGTATTTATTACTGTATTCCTCTGCACTGACTGTTAATGGCCCTTTTACCATCACCACATTCCTTTTTTAAATATTGCACTTGCAAAATACTTTACCTCTTTCGTCTACATTCCTTGATAATTGTGTAACTCTTCTTTGCCTTCCGAACAGCTTTCCTGACTTTACTAATATCTTTAAATTCTGTCTTATCATGTTGAAATTTTGGCTAATGTAGATGTTGCAAGGAAAAGAGAACACTTTTGTGTCTGTGGTTTATAGCCTTCTTCTTTATACTGGATTACTTGCTTAAACGATTATTTTAAGAAAGATGGTTCAAAATGGCTTAAAATTGCACGCTGGAAACTTTGCAGATATTCTTCTGGCCCTGTCTAAGGTCCATCAGCAAAAAGTCAGCTAAGCCAATTTTTAAAATTACATTCACATAAGCATTTGGAAAACAATCAATTAAATGATGTAAACAACGGACATACTTCACTAAACTATTAAGTAATATTATAATCCAAACATGTGGCCATCAGCAGGCAAAGGGTGAGCATTTTTCAAAAGGACCTCAGCTGATAGGTCAAACAGTTAAACCTTTCATGAAGTGCTTCAAATGAATGTGTTTTGTTTGAAATGACTGACTGACTGCTGGCTGTTGTCGCTCTGGACAAATACCAGTGAGTAGTTCAATATGCAGTTTAGTCTGGTATTGACATGGCTGATGATCACAGCATCAGAGTTGACAAACCTGAACAGCAGAAATTTAACATGCAGAAACAATTAAAATATCTAAAACAGAAATGCTGGAGAAATTTGGCACGCTCAGCATTTGACGAGAGAACGTTTCGAATGCTTCTTCAGAAGTCACGGAAATTAAATTTGATACTACCGTATCAAACTACACTCAAGACGAATAGCAGGTTCAGAACTTAGAAGAATGAATGGCAAGATTTTCTGAAATATATTTGTGGGATTTGGGGTTAGATCACTGCTAATTGCTTAACGAGCGGTTAAGAAAGAACTACAAACTCACGTACCCAGAACATCGGCCATTCTGGATTGCTAGTCCAACAGCATTAACAGCACGTCACCACCTGCCCTCAGTACAATAAGGTGCAACCTTCCTTGCTGACGGTCATTAACTCACCACCTACAAGTTGTATACAATTAGGGATGGTGGGCACATGCTGGAAGCAGATTGGCCAATCAGAGCAGCCAGCAGCATCTTTAAGAGTGATGTGTGCCACTCAAGTATATGGTAAGGAACTGGACAGTATGAGATAAAGGTATATCACAAATGCTGGAACCAGATACAAATGTCAATGACCAGAACTGTCAGGTAAATCCATCTGTTTGTTTATTTTTTTTTCTTGTTTATTGTTTGCATCCCATGAAACATCATTAAAAGGCAAGGGTTTGTTGCTCATCCTTAACTACCTTTGAAAAAGGGATGTTAAGCAACTTCCTTGAATCACTGTAGTATACGTATTGTAAAAAAGGGAGTTTCAAGATGTTGATAGTGGCATTGAAATTGTATTGCTGCAAGTCAGGATAGTGAATAGCTTGGAGGGAACTTGCAAGTGACGTTTGCATAGAGCTGCTATTCTCATCTTTATGGGTGGCTGAGTTATGGTTTTAGAAGGTGCTACCAAAGGATACTTGACAGGTTGCTGCACTGCATCTTGTGGATGGTACAATATGCCAGTGTGTGACAGTTGAGACAGTTCCGGTGCAAGTCAAGCTGGCTGCTTTGCAATGCATGACAGAGTTTCTTGGATTATAGATGACGCAAGGCTCCTACATTCAGGTAAGTGTGGAGTATTTCATCACATTCTTAACCTGTACCTTGAAGGTGATGGAGGCTTTGTGGGGTCAGGAGGTGACTCACTACAGCATTCCGAACTTTTGACATACTCTTGTGGTTAAGATATCTATCTGACAGGGTTAGTTAGGTTTCTGGTCAGTGGTAAGCCCAGGATTTTGATGATCATGGTAATGCCATTAAATAACACATTAGATTCTTTCATGCTGAGAGACGGCCAGTTGTGCAGCAAATGATTTCTTTTTATTCACTTGTAGGAAGTGGACATTGTTGGCTAGCCAGCAATTATTGCCTGCGCCTAGGTGCCCTTGGGGAAAGTGATAGCGAGATGACCATTGAACTGCTGCAGTTTACATGCTGTAGTTTGACCCACAATGCCCTTAAGGAAGGAATTCCAGATTTTGACCCAATAACAGTTAAGAAATAACACTATTTCCTCGTTAGGATGGTGATTGGCTTGGAGGAGAAGTTGCAGCTGGTCGTGGTACTTGGTGCCCTGTATAAACCCCAGACTGAATGTTGTACAATTTCTCGGCCTGTGGACACAAACTGTTTCAGTATCTGAGGAGTCACAATGGTGCTGATCATTGTATAATTATCAGCAAACTTACAACTTCTGACTTCCTGGTAGACAGAAAGCCATTGATCGAGCAGAATGGCTGAGTATAGCACACTACCCAAATGAATTCCTATCACGCTGTCCTGAGACTGACTTGTTTCCACCACCAAACACAACCAGCATCCTTTTTGCTAGGTACGACTCCAGCAATGGAGATTATTCTGCCTAATTCCCAGTTTCTTGACGCTGTGGTTGATCAACTGCTGCCTTGATGTCAAGGCAAGTCAATTTCATCTCATTTCGTGGTTGCAGATATTTTGAATTAAATCAATTTACTCTTATAAAGATAACTCTGAAAATTCACTGCATGACATTCCAACCATACTCTGTGTTCTCATGTCCTTTGAAGAGTCAAACTGCAGACACTGTGGAGGCCCGAAGCCTCTCCAATCAACTCTCACTACACTAGAAAATGCCAGTTACTGGGTTCTGTGATGGCCTTAGTTAGCACTCTACTGCTGCAGGTGAGTTACCATCCAGACATGCCGCTCGACTCTGGAGAAAGTGCCCAGAGGCGAGGACATATTGAGGAACTAGCCCAGTCCTTTGTTCCTGAATTTCTGTGGCCCCTACCCCAAAACAGTGTTCATGGAGTCAGGAAAATTCCATATAAAGAATTAGTGCACTCTTCTATGCAAGCTAAAATATGTTCAAAATAGGAGAAGTGCCTAAACAAAAGCGCAATTGTAACTGAAGTAAAGTAGCAAATAAAATATGAGTGAAAAATATACAACTGCTTAGACTAAAACACAATAAATGCTGTGTATAAATGAAACTGACAGAATGGGATAAAATCATCAAAATGTCTCACTCAAAGTGGGAGCTGGCCAACACCAATAACTTGCAAGGAATTTTACTGCATTTCATTATTCTATTAAAATATGAAGTAACTTAAAATAACTCGTGGTTTGAATGGAAAATGCCAAGATATTATTTACTTGTACCTTCTGCTCATCGATAATTCAAATATTAGCTTTTCTTATCCAAGTTTACTTACCATGTCATCATGCTGTGGATCAGTCTGCAATACATTTATTTATCCTCCTATTTCTTCATTCAAAACTGAGCTAGGTTGAATGGTTAAAAAGGTACATCCTTTCATTCATCCATCAGTGTTCCTGGTCTCCTTTCGGTGGCATGCCACCTGTAACCAAGAAATCCGTAAATCCTACATTCTCTGTGTATGAGGTGCTCATACGTATCCTGCTCACTTTGTAACATGCTTCTACTCCAGCTCTGGAGAATGAAACTGCAGATTGATTAGTTTCCATAGCAACCCTCTGTAGCAGAGTAAATTCTTTGAATTCACAAAACACAACACACAATGTATTACACCCTAGGGAGTCTGGGGCTCTATAAATGAGGTAGCTTCATTTTATTCTATTGACCCCCAAAAGCTCTCCGAAGGCACCGTACACAGAAATGGGGAAGCCTGATTGACTTAAAATATTACAAGTCTCTTCCCAGAAGTGCAGTGTCACTTCTAATACTTCAGTACCTTGCACTCAGATGTCAATCCTTTACCCAGACAGTGAGCGTCACCATGCTGATCCCATTCCTGACCCCACAAATGGACTCTTTACAACCGCATTTGCTGGAGATCTAGACAAAGAATTCCAGGTAATGTACAAGATGTATTGTAAAGTGTCTGAAATCACGTAATCTTGACGAAATGAAACAGCCCTACTGTGATGGTTTGCTTTTGAGGTTTTCCATTTCAGCTGCAATGCAGTCAAATGGAGATTCCAAGCAAGAATTCCCTAGAAAATACAAAATGCAACACTGCATTAACAAGGCTGCTTTTCAGTCCATTCAAAGCAAGATAGAATCTACCGCTGTATCAATTTCATCAATGACTGAAACACTGTACCTCAATTGTTTAAAGAAACAGTAAGAGCAGTGTACGCTGGAACTATTGTTCAGGGTGATCAGAAGCTGAGAATGCAAGGTTTTAAGAGGAATCTTTTATCACATTTGGTACAGTAATGCTGAATACATTCTTGTATAAAATTAAAGGAGACAGCAGAAGAAGCAGCATGGGTTAAAAAAGCTACTTTTCAGATTTGAAAACTGGCTGATGCCGTATTTCTTCCCATCAACTTTGTTTAAAATTAATTCTAGCAAAGGGATTTCTGCACCCTCACTGCACCAGCACTGGTCTCAAGTGCAGACCAAAAGATGGCCATTTTTCTTTCTCGGATACTAAACAGTTTGCTGTGCATTTTCCAGATTAACTGGTCTTATTCTGACTTACATCATTTATAGCTTTTGTTTAAAAAAAGAAATCACACTTTGAACATCCAGTGCAGACTGAATGAAAAATTGCAGCAAAACAGAGCTGCCTTGAATATTTAGTGACAATAAAATGTGAGGCTGGATGAACACAGCAGGCCCAGCAGCATCTCAGGAGCACAAAAGCTGACGTTTCGGGCCTAGACCCTTCATCAGAGAGGGGGATGGGGTGAGAGTTCTGGAATAAATAGGGAGAGAGGGGGAGGCGGACCAAAGATGGAGAGAAAAGAAGATAGGTGGAGAGGAGAGTATAGGTGGGGAGGGAGGGAGGGGATAGGTCAGTCCAGGGAAGACGGACAGGTCAAGGAGGTGGGATGAGGTTAGTAGGTAGGAGATGGAGGTGTGGCTTGGGGTGGGAGGAAGGGATGGGTGAGAGGAAGAACAGGTTAGGGAGGCAGAGACAGGTTGGACTGGTTTTGGGATGCAGTGGGTGGAGGGGAAGAGCTGGGCTGGTTGTGTGGTGCAGTGGGGGGAGGGGATGAACTGGGCTGGTTTTGGGATGCGGTGGGGGAAGGGGAGATTTTGAAGCTGGTGAAGTCCAAATTGATACCATTAGGCTGCAGGGTTCCCAAGCGGAATATGAGTTGCTGTTCCTGCAACCTTCAGGTGGCATCATTGTGGCACTGCAGGAGGCCCATGATGGACATGTCATCTAAAGAATGGGAGGGGGAGTGGAAATGGTTTGCAACTGGGAGGTGCAGTTGTTTATTGCGAACCGAGCGGAGGTGTTCTGCAAAGCGGTCTCCAAGCCTCTGTTTGGTTTCCCCAATGTAGAGGAAGCCACACCGGGTACAATGGTTGCAGTATACCACATTGGCAGATGTGCAGGTGAACCTCTGCTTAATATGGAAAGTCACCTTGGGGCCTGGGATAGGGGTGAGGGAGGAGGTGTGGGGGCAGGTGTAGCATTTCCTGCAGTTGCAGGGGAATGTGCCGGGTGTGGTGGGGTTGGAGGGCAGTGTGGAGCGAACAAGGGAGTCCCGGAGAGAGTGGTCTATCCGGAAAGCAGACAAGGGTGGGGATGCAAAAATGTCTTGGGTGGTGGGGTCAGATTGTAGATGGCGGAAGTGTCGGAGGATGATGCGTTGTATCCGGAGATTGGTGAGGTGGTGTGTGAGAACGAGGGGCATCCTCTTTGGGCGGTTGAGGAGGAGGCAGGGTGTGAGGGATGTGTTGCGGGAAATGCGGGAGACGCGGTCAAGGGCGTTCTCGACCACTGTGGGGGGAAAGTTGCGGTCCTTGAAGAACTTGGACATCTGGGATCTGCGGGAGTGGAATGCCTCATGGTGGCAGCAGATGCGGAGGCGGAGGAATTGGGAATAGGGGATGGAATTTTCCATCCCCACCCTTGTCTGCTTTCCGGAGAGACCACTCTCTCCGTGACTCCCTTGTTCGCTCCACACTGCCCTCCAACCCCACCACACCCGGCACCTTCCCCTGCAACCGCAGGAAATGCTACACCTGCCCCCACACCTCCTCCCTCACCCCTATCCCAGGCCCCAAGGTGACTTTCCATATTAAGCAGAGGTTCACCTGCACATCTGCCAATGTGGTAACTGTATCCATTGTACCCGGTGTGGCTTCCTCTACATTGGGGAAACCAAGCGGAGGCTTGGGACCGCTTTGCAGAACACCTCCGCTCGGTTCGCAATATACAACTGCACCTGCAGTCGCAAACCATTTCCACTCCCCCTCCCATTCTTTAGATGACATGTCCATCATGGGCCTCCTGCAGTGCCACAATGATGCCACCCGAAGGTTGCAGGAACAGCAACTCATATTCCGCTTGGGAACCCTGCAGCCCAATGGTATCAATGTGGACTTCACCAGCTTCAAAATCTCCCCTTCCCCCACCGCATCCCAAAACCAGCCCAGCTCTTCCCCTTCACCCACTGCATCCCAAAACCAGTCCAACCTGTCTCTGCTTCCCTAACCTGTTCTTCCTCTCACCCATCCCTTCCTCCCACCCCAAGCCGCACCTCCATCTCCTACCTACTAACCTCATTCCACCTCCTTGACCCGTCCGTCTTCCCTGGACTGACCTATCCCCTCCCCACCTTCCCACCTATACTCTCCTCTCCACCTATCTTCTTTTCTCTCCATCTTCGGTCCTTCTCCCCCTCTCTCCCTGTTTATTCCAGAACCCTCACCCCATCCACCTCTCTGATGAAGGGTCTAGGCCCGAAACGTCAGCTTTTGTGCTCCTGAGATGCTGCTGGGCCTGCTGTGTTCATCCAGCCTCACATTTTATTGTCTTGGATTCTCCAGCACCTGCAGTTCCCATTATCTTTGAATATTTAGTGAAACTGGAATAATTGGAAGCTGTTAAATGAAGGAGTAAAAAAGAACATTTATGTTTCTTTTTAAAAGATCAATATTTTTAAGTAATGTATCCAGAACACAAGTATGACTTTCTGAGGACATGGGTTTGAATCCTTCCACAGCACAGAGTGAAAATTGAATTCAATAGAAGAAAGCTAACCCTAGTGATGACCAGGTGAAGGCGTCAATTGATTCACATGTGTTCTTCAGGGTAGAAAAGCTGCCATGCTTACCTAATCTGGTCTAAATGCAACTCCAGAAACACTGCAATGTGGTAGACTCCTAACTGCAATAAATGCTGCCCTAGCCAGCAGTGCCAATGTCCCATAAAATAATTTTTAAAATATATTTTTAAGTTTAAAGGTGAAGCATAAAATATAACACTTATTCTGGCATGTTCCGTTTGGCTGCTCTCTGAGCAAGTGCCAGGTCTCAATGAGATCGCTGATGATATAAAACTCAAATGTTCCATGAAGAGAAATTAGGATTTCAAAATCAAAGCAGCACCACATCTCTCTGCCCAACACATAACAAATGCCAAACTGCAGATTAACTATCAGTGTCAGCATTTATTGCCATTTGTCATCCATTTTTGACTTTATTTAAAAATTGTATTTTATTCTAGTAATTAATCTCCATTAATCTGCCACTTTCTCAATTTCTTTTAAAAAAGCACTGTTAAAGTGTTTATTTAAATATAACTGAAAAGTCAGCACAAGCTGCTTCCCTTCTGGAGAAAACAGCAAATGATTTCAGTCGGGGCTTTCAAGGACAAAGCATGAGGAATCAGCAAAATCATCTCAACCTTTGTGCAAACAACCTGAAAACTACATAAAATAAAAACCAAAAGAACTGCAGATGCTGTAAATCAGGAACAAAAACTAAGTTGCTGGTAAAGCTCAGCAGGTCTGGCAGCATCTGTGAAGGAGAAAACAGAGTTAACGATTCGGGTCCAGCAACCCTTCCTCAGAACTGACGGGCGCTGGGAAAACGTCAGTTCATATGCAGTAAATAGCGAGGTGGGTGGGTAGGAAGTAACCGATAGGATAGAGTCCAAAGAGAGAGAAAGACAGTTGGGCAGACAAAGGAGTTGCTAATGATCAGACTGGGAACGTTGAGCAGTTGTTAGTGGGACTGTTAGTGACTAACAACGAGGGGTGTGCAGTAGCAGACTATGTGGTAACAAGGCCTGGTGTATGGGGTAGGAGGCTGGGACATGGGAGAGTTTAGGCCCTAAAATTATTGAACTCAATATTGAGTCCGGAGGGCTGTAGGGTCCCCAAGCGGAAAACGAGGCGCTGTTCCTCCAGCTTGCACTGGGCTTCACTGGAACACTGTAGCAAACCAGAGACAGAGATGCTGGCCAGGGAGCAAGGTGGTGCATTGAAGTGGCAGGCAACAGGTAGTTCAGGATAATAAAATGTGAGGCTGGATGAACACAGCAGGCCAAGCAGCATCTCAGGAGCACAAAAGCTGACGTTTCGGGCCTAGACCCTTCATCAGAGGTCTTTTTGGTGAGCAGAACGTGGATGTTCTGCGAAGTGGTTGCCAAGTCTATGCTTCATTTTCCCAATGTCGAGGAGACCACGTTGTGAGCAGCGAATGCAGTAGACTAGATTATTGGAAGTGCAGGTGAGGTGTTGCTTCACCTGGAAGGTATGTTTGGGCCACTATACGATTATACTATACTATACAAACTATATGTTTTAAACTCCTTGTGGTTATATCTTACTTGCACACCCATTCATCTCCAAACCTGTGCAACATTGTCCCTGAGAACTTTGAGCAATGACAATCTCCAAATGTCACATCCAAGTTTAGCTGAAGTATCCTTTCAGCTTAATTTCAGCTCTCACTAAAACCCCCAAAATGTATCATCTAAGACTTGTTGCTGTTGCTAAAACTGTAGACAAGCTGTTTATAGACCACCATAGTCAAGAAAGAGGGTGCGAGCACAGCTAATGGAGAGAGGGTGAGAGAAATCAATGCGGTTTTTGGGGTTGGGGGTAAATCAGCTTGGAGAGTGGAGTCCCCTGCTTCATCGCTGATTCAATCAAAGGTGGAAATGCTTGTGGATGGTCCAATGCCAATTGGAGGTACCCAAGTGGACAATCCTTTCATTGTTCATATGGGATGTAGTCTCTCTCGCTGGATCAGCATTTCTTGCCCATCTCTAGTTGCCTTTGAGAAGGTGGCAGTGATTTGCTTTCTTGAACTGCTGCAGCCCATATGCTGTAGGTTGACCCACAATGACATCAGAAGGGAATCCAAGATTTTGATCCAGTGACACTGAAGGAACAGTAATATATTTCCGAGTTAGGATGGTTAGTGGCTTGGAGTGGAACTTGCAGGTGATGTTTTCATGCATCTTCCGCCCTCATCCTTCTAGATGGCAGGGTTCATGAGTTCGGAAGGTGCTGTCTGCACAGTATCTTGTAGAAAGTACACACCGCTGCAATTGAGTATCAGTGATGGAAGGAGTAGATGCTTGTGGATGTGGTGCCAAACAGGCTGTTTTGCACTGAACAATGTCACGCTTCTTGAGAGTTGTTAGAACTGCACTCATCGAGGCAAGTGTGGAGCATTCCATCTCTCTCCTGACTTGCACCTCATTGATAGTGGATAGGCTGTGGGAGTCAGGAGGAAAATTACTTGCTGCAATATTCCTAGCCTCTAACCTGCTCTTGTGACCACCAGTTCAATTTCTGATTCAATGGTAACCCCCGGGGTATTATGGTCTCATGCCCTAAAAGCAAAGCTTGGAATGCTTATGTACTACTAGGGTCTGGGTGCCTTGCTGTAAGGCATCAGTGTCTAAGCAAGGGACCTTGCACTGAGAAGGAGTCGTCTGCAGAGCACTACATCCCAGTTCTTTCTTTTGATCACCTAACACCCTCTAACCAGTCAACCCGTCCCCTAAGCCTCCAACCCTGCGTCACTACTAGGAGCATTACTGACAGCTACTCTATTCCTCTGATGGCACGGATGGCTGTTGGTCTCTGAATGGCCAGCATTACAATCAATCCTTGGGTAAGGCTCCCTAATTTGTTGTCCCGGGTTCCTGGTGAGATATCAAAAACTGACGTTCTCTTCACTGAGGTGGGATAAACCAGCTTTCCTTGGTTGTTAAGCCAACACCTCATTTGACTGCAATGGGTTAATTTTAATAAAGACTCCCTCTCCATCTGGATAACATTCTTCGGGACCAAACAATTTAACTTCTGTTTTAAAATGAACTTATTGAACAAGGCTGTCTTCAATTAATGAAAATTAATGAGTTTATTAATTCCTAAACACAACAAAATAGTAATGCAACACATATACACAGTTAAGAAATAATGTGAATTAAAAAACACAAAAGTTAAACAAAAGTCTGAATGTTCATGAAAAGCGAGGAGTTGCACACTGCTGCCTTTGCAGTAGACATTACTCAAAACATTGGTGTTAGTCTTTTAGTTTGTGGATTGATTGAGACTTTTTGTGTCCTGATTCCTTTCAACAGTGGCTGTTAGCTGGTTGGCTTCAGAGAACTCTTCTGCTGTCTTATTCTGTCTTGACTGGCTTGTAGGCTTTTAGGTTTAGAGCATTCAGAGTGAGAGACTGTCCATTACTTTTTCTTTATCTGCAATGCAGGCATTATAGTGCAGTTCTCAAAGATGTAGCCGTCACAATACAGTCCTTTACTCACTAGGGCATCAGACCACTAAAACAAAGAGATCATGGTTTATGATAACAAAGTGTGGAGCTGGATGAACACAGCAGGCCAAGCAGCATCTCAGGAGCACAAAAGCTGACGTTTCGGGCCTAGACCCTTCATCAGAGAGGGGGATGGGGAGAGGGAACTGGAATAAATAGGGAGAGAGGGGGAGGTGGACCGAAAATAGAGAGAAAACAAGATAGGTAGAGAGGAGCGTATAGGTGAGGAGGTAGGGAGGGGATAGGTCAGTCCAGGGCTGGACTGGACTGGACTGACCTATCCCCTTCCTACCTCCCCACCTATACTCTCTCCACCTATCTTCTTTTCTCTCTGTCTTCGGTCCGCCTCCCCCTCTCTCCCTATTTATTCCAGTTCCCTCTCCCCATCCCCCTCTCTGATGAAGGGTCTAGGCCCGAAACATCAGCTTTTGTGCTCCCGAGATGCTGCTTGGCCTGCTGTGTTCATCCAGCTCCACACTTTGTTATCTTGAATTCTCCAGCATCTGCAGTTCCCATTATCACGAGATCATGGTTTATGCTTGCTTTTAACCTCTGTCCATGTGTATTCTTAAAAGAAGGAAATTCAGTAATGGCTGTCAAGAGCTCTTCCTGTTAAAAGGGGTAAGGTAGTTGCCTTATGTTGTCTCCGCTTCTGCAGGCTTTCCAGCTGATGTTTCCCTGATTCTGAACAAGTCTAACATTCTAGAATTGCTCTCCAGGTGGCCGCTGAATTTACATCTGCGGTCATCTCAGAGTCATACAGCCACAGAATCAGTCAGCACGGAGACTTAGCTTTTTATTAAAACAGTCCTTTTAAAAAAACAAACACAATTAAGTACAATTAAAGTTCAATGTTGCCATAGATGATCCAAAGTTGTAATCTATGGATTCCACCCAGAGTCCTTGAACCTAGGAAGGACCTGTCAATGGCCAATTATACAGTAATATACAGGAGGTCTTTCGCAGATCATATGGGGTGAGAACTTTGTCTTTAGGATTAAATTCCACATACTTTTTTTAAAACTAAACAAAACAGAGATTGCTTAGAAGGTTAAAACATTACTATCCCTTCACTTCTCAGTTGAGTTCAACTCTGGCACAGGCTGGTTAGATGTAACCATCCCAACAGCTGCAAGATTCAAATTTAAAATGTATACAAACGCTTTTCTTAAATATCCATTGACAGGTTGGGGGTGTCACTGACCAGGCCAGCATTTATTGTCCATCCCTAATTGCCCTGAAGGCAGTTAAGAGTCAATTATATTGTTGTGCGTCTAGAGTCATGTGTAGGTCAGACCAGATAAGGATGACAGTTTCCTTTCTTAAAAGGACATGAGTCAACCAAAAGGATTTTTCTGACCATTGACAATGGATTTGTGGCTGTCCTTATTGTCTTAATTCCAAACTTTAAATAAACTCAAATTTCACCATCTGCTGTGGTGGGTTTCGGAACTAGGTCCCCAGAACTTTACCTGGGTCTCTGGATTAACAATCCAGCGATAACGCCTCCAAGCTATCACTTCCCCCGAAATTCCTAAAAAACTCTCCAGTTCAAACATATCACATTAGTCCTGCCTGAACTGAAGTCCTAATCCCACATAGTTCCTTCATCCCACATTCCTTCAAACACCTATGCTTAAAAATTGAAATGAGCTAGAATCTTGAAGGGACCTGAACAATGTGAACTATGACAAGAAATGTAGCAGAATATCATGAGAAACTCAATGAGGCCTATCCTGACATTGAGAACAACTTGTTGCAATTTCTAACTACGTTCCCAGCATTGTGGCAAGATTCTGACTGAGTAGCGGTGAGTTACCTAATAAAGAGGATTATTGCTTTAAGAGACCTTAGTAACTGCATATCTCACCTCATTAATATATAGTTCCCATCATAACACATGTCACAAGCAAAGTAGATGCCAAGAATTCTCAACATTTCACCGCTGCCTGTGAAGAGCTACTATGGTGGTCACCGCAAAACAGCATCTCAAGATACAATCCACGGGTACTGGCTACACATACCTCTCGTCTATAGACATTGTTATCTAATAATTCCTAATCCCTCAAGTTCTTTATTGAAAGAATGCTGTATGGACACTTCACACGCTAGGGCAGGAATACAAGTCAAGAATTGCACCGTCTCAGGGCTGCTGGAGGCTGTCATGGTACCTACCTGAATACTAGCAGCATCGCTGCCTTTCCTATTAGCATAGCCACACAACCAAGCAGCTTGCCTTGCTGGTCAACTGCCCTTAGTCAAAAGGACGTACGTCTCAGATGTGGCACCATGCCGCATCAATCTCAAACCTGCTCCAACTGCAAATAGTTTACACATCAACATACTGCATTTGCAAGAAGCAAGCGACCGTGTCTCAAAAGTTTCAGGCCAATAATCCTCACCAAATCCATGATGGATGGATATTCAGAGGTTCCCAGCAGGATAAGTCAAGGGCAGGCCCCCACTCCAGTCCATGCAATTGTCCTCAGTCAGGGGTCCATATCTTTACAGTCTAAGGACTAGGTCACGATATGACCTGTAGATCTACAGCAGCCCGTCCAGAGGGGTAGGGCTACTGCAGTTAGGAAGAAGTGGAGATATCAGTCAATGGTCTCACGCAGCAAGGTTACCCAAATGGGTGGGTCAAGTCAATCCATCAGACGTATTCAAAGAAACTAGGGGAAAGGGATTGAGGGGGACAAAAAGGTCGATTCCCAAGGGGGAAGGAAAGAGTCAGGAACCTATTTCTGGGTATTAGGGCTGAATGGTGGGGGGTAGTTTGGTGATGACAATTGTGAAGGTGGGTAACTAACTTTCTAAGGGCGTGATATGGTAAGTTATGGCTCGGAACGGGTCATGCAGGACAAGGATTCATCCATGATCAGGAGAACCCTGATTTCAAACTGGGATGCAACAGAAATAGTGCATGGCAACACCCTGCATGATCACTTCACTGCCAAAGGTTGAGGGGAGGGTGGATGAAACTGTCTATACTGATCATGGAGTGAAGTAGACGGCGGTCTGCACTGCAGTTGGCGGCTCTCTCACAGCATAGTGGCCTTTGCAGCCCCTCACTTGGATGAGTTTTTCAAGTGAGGGTGTTGCTATCTGTGATCTTGTATCTGCTTCTGTGGTGGAATAAAGTGTCGGCCATGTTCAATGTGATGCCAATCTCTGGGCATTTTCTGAGGCGCAGAAATTCCATACCTGTTGGCTTTCTTTAACATCTGTTGATTACATCTCCCCAGAGGTCTATGGCCTTTGTAACACCAGGGACGGTGAGCTCATCACCCATTGGGACATGGGCCAGAGTGTGTGTTTGAGGTTGCTGGAAAATTACTCTATTCCTCCTTGTCTGTAGCATTCACTGATAAGGCATATGAACTGAAGGCTGTAATGCACAGGTTCTTGGTGAAGATGAGCCAAGTGGCCATGCAGCATTCTTTCACCTTCAATGGGAGATTCTGAGATGGCCTAGTTCATTTTTTTAATGGCTTGTTGAGTTGGTA
Source organism: Stegostoma tigrinum (assembly GCF_030684315.1). Taxonomy (NCBI): domain Eukaryota; kingdom Metazoa; phylum Chordata; class Chondrichthyes; order Orectolobiformes; family Stegostomatidae; genus Stegostoma; species Stegostoma tigrinum. Next base: position 71,964,145 of record NC_081362.1, on the reverse strand, counting down.
CTCTTGGATTTACTGTTACAGAAGGTGTAACCTTCACCTTGCTCCTTGAGCTGGCCTTTTACTATCCACCAGGTCTTGCTTAGGGCAATGATGTCAATGTTGAAATGTCAGACCTCCTTGCCAACAATGGCAGTACACTGTTGCAGTCTGTCACTATTGGAATTGTTCATGAGGGTCTGATGCTCCAGATTCTGAAATTCATTTTAAAGGAAGATGACGGTGCATGAACTCTTTTAACATGGGATGGTCATTACACACCAGCTATTACACAGGCTTGATGAGATTTTACAGGCATTAAAGTATAGATTTGTTAGAAACAAGTGCTAAAGTGACAAGTATACCCTGTGTTCCGTATTACATTTGCATTTTCTAAATAGGCTCAGTGGTAACACTTAGCTGAGGAAAAGAAATTCATGAAAATTCTATCTTCTAAAGGCACTGACCACAGCAAGGTGAAGATCCAGGCACTAACTACCGTCTAGAATCTCACATAAGTAATCATTTTTCACAGGTGATCAAAGTCAGTGAATATTGCTAGGCTATTTCATAATGGAACATTATTCTGTCTCCATCCAGTGCTTATCTCATGCAAGTTAAAGCAATTATCACTACCTAGTTATTGCAAGTAATCACCCCGATGACCTTCTCCAATCTACAACGCTATTCCAACAACAACAACTAATAACATAATACAGGAATCAAGACTTTAACAAAAAGGGCATGACTTTGCCAGCTCCCAAGTGGCAAGCGAGGAAGCAGGATTACCTACAAATGCTGCCAGATCATTGTGCAAACAATTCAGCAGCTCACTAACCAGAGGCAGGCAGACTGCCAATTTGAATAATTAATAGGCTGCACCGAGGGCTATACTCCTGCTTGCATGAAGAGGGTCTCTTGGAGCTCACAGGGTGCTTGGGGGCTACTGGGGTGAAGGTGGAGAAAAGCATCCAAATACGCGCCATTTAGCCCCCTTAGCCTGCTCCAACATTTAATAAGGTCACGGCTGATCTGATTGTAATCTCAATTCCACATTCCCGGCTATCCTAAAAACCTTTCATCCACTTTCTGAACAAGAATCTGTCTAGCTCTGCTGTACAAATATTTAAAGGCTGCTTCTTCTATATAACTCCACTGAGTGCAAGCCTAGCCTAACCAACCTGTCAGCATAAGACAACCCATCTATTCCAAATACCAATCTGATAAACCTTTTCTGATCTGCTTGTAACATCTCTCCTTAAATAAAGAGACCAATGCTGTGCTCAATAGTCCAGATGTGGTCTCACCAATGCCCTGTATAACCGCAGTATAACCTAAATATCTTCCCCTCTGCTCACAATAAACAACAACATTGATTTGATTTTTCTAATTACTTGCTGGAGGTGAGTTACTCGCCACAGAATTCCTAGCCTCTGACCTGCTCTTGTAGCCACAGTGTGTATGTGGCAAGTCCATTTCAGTTTCTGGTCAATGATAATTAGCACAACATCTCTAATCTATAAAAAGGTTCTGCACTGAGGTTGGTATGGTAACAACTAATTACTTTTGGAATAGATCTAAAAAATGACTTTTTCACTCCCTGTTACCAAATATCACAATAAGAATTGATCCCAAATAGTAATTATCCAGTCTCTAGCCCCACTGCTCTTTGACACTATTGCACATTTGAAAGTGCTGACAAAGAATATGAAAGTAGTAATTCGTCCTGAAAATTTCAGGAGATGGTTCAGAACTGCAGGTGCTGTTTGATTACACCACAGAAACTTTATTAGAGGCTGTACTGGCCAATGCAGATGCTGTCAGTAATAATTAACCTTCCCGACTCCAGCTATCACCTCTGCAGCAATGCTGATATGCCCATTTAAGTCTGTCTGTACTATAAATGATTAAAATAGATGAAATGCTGACTATATATTCAGCTGAGAGCCTCACAATCCATTGCAGACAGAGGAAAAATGGCAATCTGCCAAGTTTTTAAGAAGGACATGGTTGATTTTCTCCTTTGGCACTTCCAACTAATCTGCTTACTGGCTAGAGGCCATAAAAATGATTAGTAAGGGGGCTCGGTACAAAGTGAAATAGCAGATACGTTTTTTTAAAAACAAAAGCAAAAATCTGTGCAACACTGTGATCAATTACGTGCAAAATTTGCATTCCACTCAAATACTCCAACACAACAACAATTTATGTCGACTGTTGCTGTTCCTTCGCATTTCTCCTTCATTCCATTACTACCATCCCTCTTAATACATAAAATTCATGGCAACACCTCAATGTCTTCACGTTTCTCCCCTCTCTTCCTTTGAACAGCATGCCAAGGCACTAAGAAACCTGTCATAATTCTTTACCTGAAACAGTTCTTGATCAATATCACAGCTATCAAAACATGAGGGATCTAATCCTTTAAGAAAGCTGCACCCAAAAGGTTGTGCGTCATTTGAACAGTCATAGACATTTGTCATCCTTTAATTGGCAGGGAGGAGGAGGGTGGATGAGCACAAGTGAATAACTACAATAACATTCACAAGAAAATTAAGGTAAAATTCCCCAATTATCAAAAAATAACAAAGGGATGATCACAAAATCAGTTTTGGAAGCTGTAAGTAGACCTCTTGTTGATGCCCTCATGATGTTCAGGCAGATGCATTGTTTAACAGCAAAGTGTGATGAGGGAAGCAACAGTTTACGCAAACAACACACATTTACTTCATTTATAGCTTTTGGTGGATTTCTTGTTGCTTAGATCAGAGAAAATCAGCACATAGTAAACTTCCCTCCGAGAAGATTTGTGATACGGTAACAATGATCTTCTGCAGCTGCTCAAACTACGATGCCCTATCCAGTCAGAGAAGTGTGCAGTTGCTTCAGTCACTATGTTACAGAATAGTGATGCTGTACACTTAACTTCTGGTCCTAGCTATTGAAACAAAATATATAAACAATTAAGTGCACTTACCCAGTGTATCGGTCCAAGGCAGACCTTGGCAGCCATGAGTGGTATACTTGGATCACGGGGTTGGAGATTTGCACATTGTCTAAGAGCGGATACAGCCCAAGTTGACTGAAAATTAAAAAGACGATTCAACATTACTTCTTAGTTGAGAACACATCTTATTTACCCTCAGAATAATTGAGTTTCACATGAATCAGAGATGCATACCATGATCTCCAAAGGAACTGCAATGTTTGAAAAAGAAATCTGAATTTCCAATTAATAACTGAAAAGATAACACAAAATTTCACCTTTTAAAGCTTATTGTAACAAACAAATCAAAAGCATTACTGACGAAACAATTTGTAGACAACTTATACTTTAAACTAAAGAACTTTCCCTTTGTTTTTAACACAACCAACGCACCAACTTCACAGGTAGGCTTGATGTGCCTTAATTAATCATCAGATTGCCCAGAACTATTCCAGAATAATTCTAAAATACCCAACCTTTACTCTTGATCCTTCATTTTCCTTGCCTGAAACTTTTAACCAACTACTATCTTTCACAGTGAGGGATTTTCATGGCGATCCCCTCTCTCTACTGTGAGCCAGGCAAATCTTCCAGCCTGAGAATATTTAGGAATCCTTCCCCTCTCAAAACAAATTTCCATATCAGTATGAATCATATGGGCCTTGTATCCAAGTAGGACTGCCAATCAGATATCCTTGAGATGCCAACTTTCTCTTATCTTGCAGGTAAATTGCATTTGAAGCACAAAGTTTTATAACCCAACTTTCTCAACATCTTGGGACTTTGAAGACTAGCAATCTAACCAATGAAAATATAGATGTTACTGCCATCAAAATGAAATATGATTACCCAAAATCTATTTCTAACAAAATCCCAACCTGGGTCTACATGTATTCTTTTAATAGCCACATTCCCTTGGCCTGTTGTTAGGAAGACTTCGAAACAGGTCAAATGGAACCTTTCAACTAACTCTAAATTAAAGACAGTGACCCAACAGATAACTATCCTACAAACTTCACAACTGTAAAAAAAATTAAAATGTAGCATGCAAAACTAGCATTAATAACCACCATGAAAACATTGGCATCGTGCATTCACAACAGAATCATTTTGAAATAACTGCACAGAGGCCAGTACCACGTAACTCTTTAGTTCTATGTGCACAGTACATAGGCTGTAGCCTGCCAACTTGGAGTAAATCCCTGAATTCAGCTAATTCTGAATTCCCCTTCTTATTTTGGTCAGCCACAGCTGGTCCAGGTTAACAATCACAATGAAAGATCTCATAGTCAATATGATCCACTTGGTTCCAATCACTATACATTTCCTGTGTAAAATATTTATTATAAAACTAATATTGAGCTAGAAAGGGAATTAAAAGAGACAGGTTGGCCATTCTATAGTTAATATCTCTCATTCTTAGTGATTAAGTTTCTCTTCTTTAATATTTGTTCCTCCTTTAAAGGAAAGGCCATTAAGAAAGAGGCCACTCATGGTGGATGATATTTCAGAAACAAAAGCCCAACTTTGGCACATCTCACCTAATGATCACTCGATACTTGCAGGCATAAGCAATTAGCATCAGCTCAGCATTCAATTATGTATTGGGGACAGGGAGTCTGGGAAATATAGCCATCTTCATCTGATATCCATAAAAATTCCAAAGGAAGCAATGATGTGGCAATCAGGAAATTGAGCTCTAGATGGTTTTTACTCTGGGACACTGAAAGTAACTTTAATATCTCTGTCCTACCTAGTGCGAAATTAGCGAAGTCAGACCCAATGTTAGGACATGTAGTTGATCTACCATCAAGTCATCAAGGTGCCTTTCCTTTCTCTGACATGCTTTAAATTCAAGTGCAATGTTGAGCTTATGTCACTAAGGGCAGGCATTGAAAACCAAAAGAAATCATTAATAACCTGACATTTAGGGTTAGATAGGGTGGATAGCGAGAGCCTTTTTCCTAGGATGGTGATGGCGAGCACGAGGGGGCATAGCTTTAAATTGAGGGGTGAAAGATATAGGACAGATGTCAGAGGTGGTTTCTTTACTCAGAGAGTAGTAAGGGAATGGAACGCTTTGCCTGCAACAGTAGTAGATTCGCCAACTTTAGGTACATTTAAGTCGTCATTGGATAAGCATTTGGACATACATGGAATAGTGTAGGTTAGATGGGCTTCAGATCAGTATGACAGGTCGGTACAACATAGAGGGCCGAAGGGCCTGTACTGTGCTGTAATGTTCTATTTTACACATCAATCTCCTATGATAATTTCAGTATCAGGTTCACAAAAATGCAATAAAAAGCTGTTTACGCAGGTTCCTCAGAGATGAACTCATTGCTTGCCAAAATTACAGCACGAATTAGGACAGCCGTTATGGTAATTTGGAATATGTTTCCTTCCATTTACTGCTCAGAAATATGTGTTTGCACAGAAATTGCTGAAGACATCATTGGATCAGCAAACTAGGTGCCATCACTGCCCCTGACAGTTGAATTAAACATGCATAAATTGTCATGATTTAACCAGCAGCACTTCATTTTAACCACAGAGTTATTGATGCTCCGAGGAATAGCACTGACTGTTCCAAGGGAGGTTCACAAGCAACATCATCAACAAAGCATTTACCATTCAAATGACTATATTCCAAAACTTAGGTAAAAGTGACAGGCAGAAAATGATAGACTGCTAGTGTTTAATTATAACTCATTAAAATGGTTTGACTTTTATAAATGAGATAATGGTGACATTTAAAATGTAAACAGTCATTTGTACCAGAGCTTTTTCTCCCAATTGGGGCCATTTGATTGATGTAGAATTAAATAAATATGAAAAGTTAGCCCTTAAACAAAAATCTCTGATCGGCTATCCAGTTCAGGTTGAATAATGAAAACATAGAATGATACAAACGTAAGATGACTAAAGTGTGGAAACAGGCCATTCGGCCCATTGAGCCAGCACTGACCTTCCAAAGAACATTCCACCCAGATCCACCCTCCTACCCTATCCCTGTAAACCTGCATTTCTCATGGCTAATCCACCTAGCCTGCACATCCCTAGACACTTTGGGCAAATTAGCATGGCCAATTCACCTAACCTCCACTTCTTTGAAATGATTACAGAGTGACACAGCCTTCAATCTACAACAGCTGCCATAAACTGTGGCTTCGTTTATTCATTCATTCATGGGATATGGGTATTGCTGGCTCAGCAGGCATTGATTCTCTGCCGACTTGCCCTCAAGGTGGTGGTGAGCTGCTTTCCTGAGCCACTGTAGCCCAGTTGGTCTAGGTACCCTCCCCACAATGTGTTCCAAAGGGAATTCCAGGGCTTTCAAGGAACTGCAATGCATTTCCAAGTCAGGACAGTGCGTGGCTGGAGGGGGAATTTGCAGATGGTGGTGCTCCATGTATCTGCTGCAGTCATGGGTTTGCAAGTTGTGGTCTAAGGAAGCTTTGCAAATTTCTGCAATGCATCTTGTAGATGGTACACACTGCCACCACTGTATATGGGTGATGAACGGAATGAATGTGGAAGTTTGTGAATAAGATCGCAATTTGTCCTGGATGGTATTGAGTTTTTGGATTGTTTTTAAGAGTTGCAACATTCCAGGAACATGGAGAGTATTTCATCACAGTCCTTCATAGATGGCAGACAGGCTTTTCAGAGATAGAAGGTTAAGTCACTTGTCACAGAATTCCTTGATTATGACCTCTTATATCCGCAGCATTTATATGGCTGATCTAGTTCAGTTTCTGGATAATGGTTACATCAGATTCAGTGATAGTTATGTAACAGAACATCAAGGACAATGGCCAGGTTCTCTGTTGTTTGAGATGGCTATTGCATTTGTGTGGCATGAATGTTACTTGCCACTATCAGCTCAAGCTGGAATGTTGTCTAAGTTGCTTAACACAAACCTAAGCTGTTTCAGTATCTAAGATGTTGTAAAATGGTGTTGAATATTATGCAATCATCAGGAAACATCCCCACTGGTGATCTTATGTTAGAGAAAAGGTCATTGATGCAGCAGCTGAAGTTAGTTGGGCCGAAGACATTGCCCTCAGCAACAACTGCAGTGATGTCTTGGAGCTGAGGTGATCGATTTCCAACAACCACAGCGATCTTCGTTTGAGTTGGGTTTTTTCCCCCCCTATCAGTCAAGAGTGCTCCTCCAACACCTAACTTCATTGAGTCCAACTTACTCTCATTTTGTTGGAGCTCCTTGAGACCATACTCAGTCAAACATTACCTTGACATCAAATGTAATCACTCTCACTTTACCAAATAAAAACCAAAAGAACTGTGGATGTTGTAAATCAAGAACAAAAGCAAAGTTGCTGGAAATGCTCAGCAGATCTGGCAGCACCCGTGAAGGACAGAGTTAACATTTTAGGTCCGGTGAGGAAAGGTCTGAGGAAGAGTCACCGGACCGAAAACGTTAACTCTGTTTTCTCCTTCACAGGTTATGCCAGACCTGCTGAGCTTTTCCAGCAACTTTGTTTTTTTTCCCATTCTTAACTTACCTCAGGCTCAGAGTTGGGTCTGTGTTCTGACCAAGCTGTATTGAGATTAGGAACTGTTTGGTCCTGGTGAATCCAAAGTAAGTGTCTGTGAGCTGGTTATTGCTAAACAAGTGCTACTGTATACTACTATCAATGACACTTTCCACCATATCATTGATGATCCAGAATAAACTGATAATGCAGTAACCTAATCAGGATCAATTTGTCCTATCGTAGCATGTGATGTTATTAGACCCTACATCCTTTGCAGTATCCAGTGCTTTCAAATTGTCCTATGTTTTGCAGACTTAACAGACATAGCAATTTTCTGAATTGAAGGGTAGACACCAGTGTTGCAAACGTACTGCAATAATTTGGATAGGGGAACAGTTGGTTTTGGAGCACAAGTCTTCAATACAATTGCTAGAATGTTACAGCCCATATCCTTTGCAGTATCCAGTGCTTTCAACCGTTTCTTGATATCATGGGGCATGAGTCAAATTTGTGGAGAATGACATCTGTGATGCTGGGAAGTTCCGGTTGATGCCATTTTGGATCATCCATTCAGCACTTCTGGTTAAAGATAGACATCAAATGCACTATACTTGCCTTTTATACTGATATGCTGGGCACTGTTGCAGATTCTTACACTTGCAAAGCCCCCACCCCCGATGATTGTTTAAATTGTCTACCACTTTGCACAACCGAATGTGGCAGGACTCCAGAATCTAGATTAGTGGTGGAATTGCTTAACTCTATCTATGAAATGCTGCATTTGCTGTGGTCTTGTGTTATAACATCACCAGATTTAAATGTAATTTTTAGGTGTATTTGGTGCTGTTTTTGGTGTGCCACACTGCACTCCTCATTCAAGCAACGTTCTTCTCCCAGCTTCAAGGCAGTGTAAAGTGGATGATAATGCCAGGACATGAGGTTATAGCTTACTTTTGATTATAATTCTTCTGGGACTAATACTCCACAAGGCCTCCTGGATACCCAGTTTTGAGCTGGTTTGTCTTTTGAAAAATCTGTCCTACTCAGGACAGTGGTAGTTCTATCCACACATTGGTGGATACCCTCAAAATGAAGACAAGACTTTATCTCCATAATAACTGTGCAGTTGTAATTTTTTCTTTTGTCTGCTCAAAGGCATGTAGGCTAGGCCAGAGTTTGTTGCCCTAATTTCCCAGAGGGTAGTTAATAGTCGACTGCATTGTCATGCATCAGGGGTCAGATGTAGACCAGGCCCACGTAAGGATGCCAGATTTCCTTTTTAAAGGATTTCAGGCTTCTGCCAGTGTTGTCACATATTGATACATCTACATTAAGTCGAATGCTGAGGACAAAGTCAATAATGTTTTTTCTATCTTGTTGGTTTTCTTACTACCTGCTGCAGAGCCAGTCTAGTACTCATGCCCTGTAGGACTTGGCCAGTAGCTTGGTCATTAGTAGTGGCCCTAAGCCACTTAGCGTTGGATATTAAAACCCTCCATCCCCGATGATTGTTTAAATTGTCTACCCTCGATTGATGTTTAACATAGAAAAAAGGGCAGTGGGGGTTAGAGATGGGTAGATGATAATCAGCAGGTTTCCTTGCCCATGCCTTTTCCTATTACCATCAGACGTCTTGGAGTCTGGAATCAATGTTTAGGACTCCCAACACAACGCCCTTCTGAATGTACACCACTGAGTCGCTACCCCTGGTATGACGATGATAGTGACTGGAACATATGCATACTCATACTTACAGATAATGGCAAGCTGGTGCTTGAATAAACTGGTTCCATCCTTAACATTCAAATCATAGTTTGAAAATCTCCAGCAATTGTTTCACTTCTCCACTACACCTGATGTCCCAAAAGGATTTATTCTTGGCACCCTCATTTCTCATGAACTTGCTGCCCTTCAGTGATGTCATCCTAGAGCCCAGCATCATTCTCCAAATATAGAAACTCTACCTTTCTACCACATCTCTCAACTCCCCCTCTGTCAGAAAATTATCAAACTGTTCAACCAGAATCCAGTATTGGATGAACAAAAAAAAATTCCATTAAATATTTAGAAGACTGCAGTCATTAAGTTTGTAGGAGATCAGCATATACGATTTCCTAGCTACTGAAACCATTCTCTCCCTCAGCAACAGTCAATGGCACAACTAGACTGTTCATAACCTTAATCACATTTGATCTTGAAATAAGCTTTTGAACAGATATTTGCACTATGCCTGTTCTCACCTATGCAATATGGATTGACTCTGCCCATGCCTTAGCTTGTCAGCTACTGAAACTCTCAGCCACGCTTTTACCTCTGAATTTGACTATTCCAACACATCCTGGTCAGCTTTCTACACCCTACCTCCCATAAACCTGAGTTTGGCCAAAACATAGCTGTTCGGTCCTTTATTTGCACTAAGTCCTGTCTTTTAAATGGCTTCCAGTATAATCAATGCCTTCCTTTCAAATGCATCTACTGCCTCAACCTTCTTTGCTGTGTATTATTTCCTTCCAAAACTCCCAAACTCACCAAAACTCCAAAACCTCACCAAAATATGAAGCACAAGACATTAACTCAGCTTTCTCTGCACAGATGCTGCCAGACCCACTGAGTTTCACCAGCAATTTTGTTTTTGTTTTCCTCCAAAGTATGATTACTCATCTAATTGGTGCCTCTTAAGTATTCCGAATTTTATTTGCTCTACTATTGCTGACTGCATCTTCAGCCGTCAAGGCCATAAGCTCTGGAATTCCCTTCCTAAACCTTTCTGCTTCAGGCAGCACTCTAAAATGTATACTTCTGAACAAGCTTTTATAATATGTCATTCTGTGGTTCAACGTCAAACGTTGCTTTGTGACATTCCATGGGGCATTCGGGTTTTCATGATGATGAATGCTTAAAGAAGGATAATTGCAAAAGAATGGGGATAGAGCTAACTGGATTGATCAGGGAAAGGAATTAAGCAGCAAAGATGGTTGGAGAACAATGGCAGACATAAGAAAATATTTTGTGGGCTCAGAGTAAGGATATGTTGCAGAGAGCAAGAAGCATTCTACAAACCGTGGTTAACCAGGGAAATTTAGGATAGCATCCCAGTGAAAGGAAAAACACATTACGTTTAAATTTATAGTAAGCCAGAGGATTTGAAAGTTTTAAAAACCAACAAAAGGTAATAAATTAGACAAGTTAAACATTGAGGGTTAATCTTGTAGGTAATATCCAGACAGCAAGAGCTTCTTTAAATATATAAGAAGAGAGAGGCCAAAGTGAACATAAATTCTTCAGAGAACAGGGTTGAGGAAATAATAGTGGGGAACTAGGAAATAGCAGGGGGAAAGAATAAATACTTTGCATCAGTATTGTGGCAAAAGACACTAATAGTATACTAAAATTACTAAATAAACAAGTGGCAAAGCAGGAGAGGAAATAAATACCACATATAAATATAGAAAAAGTGCTAGAGAAAGTAAAGGGACGAAACAATGATAAATCCCTGGGACCAAATGGGATGCATCCCAGGATGTTAAAAGCAGCCCCTACAGAGATGCCGGATGCACTGGAAAAGTTTCTGGATCTGGGATTGGAAAGCAACCAGTGTAACACTAAAAAAAAGGAAACAAAAACCGGTAACTCAGGGACAGTTAGGTTAATGAGTGTTATTGGGAAAATGTTACAGTTTATAATAAAGATTTAACAGCACAGCCTTTAGAAATATATAACACGATCAAACAGTCAGCATGGCTTCACAAAGGGAAAATCATGCCTGACAAATTTATTAAAGTTCCTTGATAGAAGAAGCAGGATAGATGAAGGGGAAAACATGGAAGTAAAATATTTGAATTTTCAGGTGTTTGAAAAAGTACCACCCATTACGCTACTTGATAAAGTAAGGGTGCATGGTGGTAGAGGCAGTAAATTAATATGATAAAAGATTGGCTAATTTATCAAAGACAGAGTTGGGGCAAGAGGTCATCGTCAGAATGGTATCCTGTAACCAGTGAAGTGCTACAAGGATCAGTGCTGGGGCCACATTTATTTACAATAAGTACTACGGATTCTGATGAGAAAAGCAAATGTGCTACCAACAAGTTTATAGCTAACACAAAAATAGGCGTGGGAGAAGGCAAGTGGGGAGGATGACACAAAAAGACCACAGAGGGATATAAAGAGCTTAAACAATTCGGCTAAACTTGCAGACGGAGTATAACCTGGAAAAATGGTGCACTTTGATAGGAAGAATAGTGGAGCTGAATATTATTTAATTGGAAACAAATTGTAGGAAGCTACAGAACAGAGGGATTTGGGAGTCTTCATCCAGGAGTATCCAAAATCAGCAAGTAATGTAAAGGCAAATGGAATGTTGGCCTTTATTTCAAAGGGAATCGGGCACAAAAATAGAGCAGTCTTGCTAAAAGCAGTAGCCAGGCCATAGTAGTCAGCTGTAACAGAGTGTGGGCCCTTTAAGATATACAGACTCTGGAGACAACACAGCCTTATCTTAGGTAGTAAGCAATTGTATTAGGAGAGGTTGAGTAGATTAGGCCTGTACACTTTGGAGTTTGAAAGAATGACAAGTGACTTTACTGAAATGTGCAGGATTCTTTGTGATGTGACGTAGGTGCAGAAAGGTTGTTTCCACATGAGGGAGAGTCTAAGACTATAAGGCATGATCTCAGAATAAGGGGTTACCCATTTAAAACAGAGATGAAGAGGGATTTCTCCTCCCAGAGAGCAGTGAGTCTGGAGAATACTGTAGAGGACTGTTGAGGCTGGATTATTAAGTTTATTCATGGCTGAGGGGGATAGATTTTTAATCAGTAAGGCATCAAGGATTACGGAGTAAGGACATCAAGGTTTATGGGGAAAAGGCAGGAATGTTGAGTCGAGGATTATCAGAGCAGCCGTGATCTCGTTAAACAGCAGAGCAGACTCAAATGAGCTGATTGGCCTACTAATACTCCTACATTTGATGGTCTCAATATCCAGCAACCACAGATTTAAAATCATTCAAAAAACGTACAGAGCAATATTCCATACAGGATTATGGACAATTACATAAAATCTGGAATTTATAGGGTTTCAGACTAAAGGTTATGGGACTAAATAAGACTGCTCTGAGGGTCAAAGAGCAAGCTCAGGCACAATTCACCAAATTTGCTGCTAGCTTCTATAATTCATTGATCCAGAAAAACAAAGATTTAACACAAATAGCAAAAGAACCAAGGTGAAGTGAGGAAAAAAATTAAATAGTCTAGGCCCGAAACGTCAGCTTTCCTGTTCCTCTGATGCTGCTTGGCCTGCTGTGTTCATTCAACTTTACACCTTGTTATCTCAAATTGTAAAGGCAAATAGAATGTTGTTATCTCAAATTACACAATAATTTATGATTTACAATGCATTGCCTCAGCATGTATTGGAAGCAGATTTAATAATGATATGACTGAGATTAGATGGATGGATTCATTCTCTTCCGGCCCCAGTTCTCCATTGGCAACAACAAATTTTAAGTTTAACAAGAGTCATGAATATGACCATTAATATGTTTAAAATGCACCTGGTGTAGCATTGCAAACAATTCAACTAGGTTCCTTTCAACGATAAAGAATAACCATATTATTACTAATAGAAGTTGATCACACAAATTGCAAAGACTATGACAAAAAAGATTTTCACTGTGCAAAAATATTTATGACTTGTATTCTATATTCTAACCTTAATGTAAAGCAAATATAGGTAATAGACAAACAATGGTTGAACAGGCCACAGCATACAGCATAAGAAATAGCAATCAAGACAGATTTCACAAATTTCCTAGCAGTTCCTTCCCCAACTCCCCAAAAGACATCAGTAGCAGTGTTATCCATAAAACATTATTAAAATGTTACAAGGAATTCTGTTTGTGGTTAGAGGCTTTGAACCCCCACCCCCCACCCCGACCAAGAGCCACTCCATCATGGACTGCCTCAATAACTGCTCATTGTAGTGATTCAACTTCTTTCCCTTGAACTACACTCCTCTGGAATTTTGGAAAATGGTGAGCTGCCTTCTTGAGCTACTGCAATCTTTGTGCTACAGGTAGATCCACAGTGCCACTGGGTTGGGGGGGGGGGGGGGGGGGAAGATTTCCATAATTTGGATCCAGTTAGCGGGAATAAACAGTGATATATTTCCAATGGTGAGTGGCTTGGAGGGGAACTTGTAGTGTTCCCATGCATCTGCTGCCCTCCTTCTTCTAGGTGAAAGTGGTCATGGGTTTGGAAGGTGCTGTCCAAAGATCTCTGGTAAATTTCTCCAGTACATCTTGTAGACGGTACACACTGCTGTTACTGAGCCTGGGTGGCGGAGGGAGTGGATCCTTATGGACACTGCCAATCAAGCAGTCTGAGAATACAAGGTGTACTGCCAGATGAACACAGCAGGCCAGGCAGCACCAGAGGAACAGGAAAGCTGACGTTTCGGGTCTGGACCCTTCTTCAGAAATGAAGGAAGGGGAAGGGTTCCTAATATCTCTCAATCAAGCAATCTGCTTTGTTTTTGATGGCGAGAGGCTTCTTGAGTGTTATTAGAGCCACACTCATCCAGGCAAGTGAGCAGTAATATTAAAATGTTTGCTGAGCCCACAGCATAAAAACACATACAACCAAAAAAAAACCCAGTAATAGCTTCAAAATGTAAACACTTGAAGTAGAGAAATTTTCAGAACTTTGGAAAAAGACTGGGAAAATTGAAATAATTGGGCAGCTGTTTCAAAGTGGCATATGTACAATGAACTAAATGACTTTTCAGTATGTTTCTATGATTCTATGCATTTATTAGCTATCGAAGTGAGGTATATTCAGCTCAATCACAATAATTGGGCAGACATCAAACCATCCATCATACAACTAAACCCACTGCTGCAAATAGAGTCAAACATGGCGGATGGTGGAAATCTGAAATCAAAACAAAGCGCGGGAGAAACTCAGCAGGTCTAGCAGCATCTGTGGACAGAGAAATAGAATTAATGTTGAGTCTGGTATGACTTTTCTTCAGAACTTCTGCATGTTGTCCTCCTTGTCTAATCACATTTCATATAGGAATCCTACTTAGAAGTGAATGCTGGAACATTCCAATGGTAATTTGAGAACTAATAAAAGCTCATCAAACCCTAATGGCCAGCCAGAAAATCAACAAAATGTACAAAAATCTATATTATAGGCATGAGTTCTAACTCTTTCCTGCTTGTGATGGCTTTCTTGATGCTGTAAGCAAACTAACTCGGGGCAGAAAAATCAAGGCCCTTGAAAACCTAGCCTTAGGAACCAGGTCCCACTTTCCCACCACCAAGTAACAACCGATATTATACATTTATAGTGATCACTAAAAGAATACAGGGACAGAGTAGGAAGAATTTTTGTCCTGAAATGTCCATGATAATGTTTTTTTAAAAAGTGAAAGATAATAAAATATAAAAAGAAAAATGTAAACAGTTTTTGGAAAAGATACTTCACAGTGCAGGCAGAAGGATAGTAGAATGTCAAAATACAGAGCCCAAGATCAGGACAGATCAGTTTGTATGCCAACAATTAGGCAAAGTAATAAAAGCCTCTTTGGTTAACTCCCCATTTACAAAATTTAGCTACCAACTGCTTCTGCTCAAAGACAAATCAACTGCAATTTTTAAAGGCAAACCTCTGGGCAATTTAATATGAGACAAGATCCAAGAACCACATTCATCTTTAAACTACCGCAGAGCTAACACAGCAAGTTGAGATAGAAATTAGGTCAATATTCAGGGAACATTTTCTGCCCAGTCTCTTGGCTGCTCATTAAAGTAGGAAGACATCATTTCTGGATAAATGATCACTGGGGAAAATACAGTTGTGCCAGTCATTTCACTAAATGTGCTTGAAAACATTGTCATGGCCACACAATTAACAAAATGCTAATATTAAAAAAAACATGCAAATCTTTGGTCACTCTATTAAAGCAAATACTTCTGACGATTCAAATAAAGATTATAAACTTTAATGAGTTCATTTGGTATATTCAATAAATAAGACAGACATTATAAACGATTCATAATTTATTCTAGTAGCTGACCAAATTTTACAGATTTAGCACAATCACTAGGAATTCCTCCTTGTGGGAATGCATTTTGCATTTCACTTTCTATCATTTACAAAATAAAATCAACCTTCTGCACTTCCACAGTGAATCAGAGTGCAATTGGCTAGAAATAAGATACAATGTTTCTCAAATCTAATCAAAAAAAAGCAAAACTCCATAATTATTTGTGTCATTTGTCAGTAAAGGAAGTATAAGTCTCCTACTGTTTCCAAATTTCTCCATTTGTGAAGGCATCAGGGACTGCTCAGATATAATTCTATACCTGCTAAAAGCAGACTTTCATTTGTTTACTGAAGTGACTATTTCTCATGTTAAGGCTGGGCAGCACATTTTATTATCTTGTGCTGGTGAGTTATTCAGGTCTGGGTAAACTCCATCTGGTTCCCTGTTGATGTCATTTACCCAGCTTTATTTGACAGTGAATATCTAATGTTCGTTCCAGTTTAGTGATATTCTTTTCCAATCCTCATCCTTTCAGTTTCATGCACCCCTTTCCTTGTCCCTATCTCCACTGTTTAAAGTACCCCCTTCACCTCACAATCTCTATGGTGTAATACGCTTCCTTCCTTCTCTCATCATTATAGAACATAGAACATTACAGCGCAGTACAGGCCGTTCAGCCCTCGATGTTGCACCAACCTGTGAAACCAATCTGAAGCCCGTCTAACCTACACTATTCCATTATCATCCATATGTTTATCCAACGACCATTTAAATGCCCTTAAAGTTGGTGAGTCTACTACTGTTGCAGGCAGGGCATTCCACGCCCTTACTACTCTCTGAGTAAAGAATCTACCCTGACATCTGTCCTATATCTATCACCCCTCACTTTAAAGCTATGTCCCCTCGTGCTAGCCATCTCCATCCGAGGGAAAAGGCTCTCACTGTCCACCCTATCTAATCCTCTGATCATCTTGTATGTCTCTACTGGGTCACCTCTTAACCTTCTTCTCCCTAATGAAAACAGCCTCAAGTCCCTCAGCCTTTCCTCATAGACCTTCCCTCCAAATCAGGCAACGTTCTGGTAAATCTCCTCTGCACCCTTTCCAATGCTTCCACATCCTTCCTATAGTGTGGTGACCAGAACTGTACACAATACTCCAAGTACTCGAGTGCGGGTACACCCATGGTGCTGGTATGGAAGGAAGTTCCAGGATTTTGATTCCAGCGGCACTGAAGAAACCATGATGCGTTTCAAAATCTGGGCAGCAAGTAGCTTGAAGGGAACATGCAGGAGATGGCATTCTGCATAACTATGTTAACTCAATACTTCAAAGCTGCAGACTCTTTTTTTCTTTCACTACTTCTTTCTGTAGCTGGCTTAGAGCTCCGAAAGACCACATATTTTCAGCTGCACTACTCTGTCACCCTGTAACAAATGATACATGTTTAATGGCTACCAGACTGCACACACAGACTCTTATAGCAAAGCTAGGAGTCACATGGCTACAGCAAGCCAGACAGTTGTATTCCTCCAGACACTATCTGAGTTGTTAACTTTGCCTCAAACTAATATTTCTAAATGTTTTCTTACCAGTTGTTTAAATAACTGACTTGTTATCAATGGATTTATCCATGCATCCTTTTAACAGTTACAATTTTCCAGTCCTTTGACAATTCCCATACCCAAGGAGATTGGAAGATCTCAGCGTTGCCCTCCATTATTTCTTCTTTTATTCCTTCCCTCACCCCAGTAACCTTACATGTATGCCAGGCTATTTTGGAGATTCATCACTTTTTATGTGTAGCATGCCTTCCTAAATGTATCTCCTCTTTTGTCAACTGCAAGCTTATTCCAGTATTTCAAACAATCGTCTTTCATTTTACATAATCTTTTGGTAAACACAGATGCACAAAACTCATTTTTGTACCTCAACCATGCTGTGGCCTAATGCCCATTTTTTAAAAACTTAATTAACCCTATTCTGTTTCTACATATGTCTCCAAAAGTGCAGAACAAAAATAAAGTTTATTGCTTTATGGCTCGAGCAAAAGTAAACTCGGGCTTTTGAAATTAGTCTTTACTCAAAAACTGAGCTTATGTTTTAAAATAGTTTGGTTTTGTAATAAAGTTCCTTTGAATAAGGAAAACTTTGGAACCAGGGTCTGTCATCAATAATGTAGTTGTTTTAGTCTTTTTTGATGTATCATTTGGGATGATAGTGACTGGAAGGTGACCCTACACGCTCCAAACAGACACAAGTTGCTTTACTGGCGCCACCTTATCTTGGAGGAGAACTACGGAATAGGTAAGCTATAGAAACAAATCATCATAAAAGGATTGCCTTAATGAAATCATCGTCATGTAAAAAGAATGATTCAAGGGATATTGGGAAGTGATGTCAGTGGCTGACGATTACATTTAAAGAAATCATTTGGGCATACAATACCTAGTCAGTCCAAGATTGACAATGAACTGTTCATACACTGTGCATGCATCACTTACCCAATTTTTTTTAAAATCATGCAACATCTAAACCAATCACGCTTCAGAGATACCTCTGGTCATGCCATGAGTCATGGATTGGAAAGAATTAACAGACTTACTTTTCCGTTCTTGTGTTTTCAGAAAGAAGAAAGAGACAGCATCCCAGTCAATGCTAGTATTCCACCACGGAATGGCTGAGTTTACTATCTGGTTAAGTGTTATTCATGTGTACGTGATTAATTGAACTGATAAAATTTGTTGCAACACATCCACAGCAGTGTTGTATTTAGTCAGACATAGCAAACTGGATTCCAAAATGTGACAGCTCCCCACACTTCAATTTAACGTAACTACTTCCCTTTCTTTCATTGCTCCTTCAGTTTCAGTTGGGTACTTATTTTTCTCTCTCAGTCCCCTTTAGTCCTACTTGCCCTCCCACTGACTTCAGTTAAACATGTTCCCTTCCTTTGCTTCTTATCCCATTCTTTTGATGGGCAAAAATGACCAAGAGTAGATCTCAGTCCTGAGGAATTTCTTTTCTGTGACAATAAAAACACTTTTGCAATTAAATAAAACGTCATGGTTACATCTGTTACTGGAGGTAGTCTGGCAATTTCTGTTTCACTGCCAATTCAGGGAGTAACTTCAGGCAGAAACTAATGCATAAACATTTTCACTGTGCAGTCAGAAAATAATGCTGGAGAATCAGAGATAACAAAGTGTGGAGCTGAACGAACACAGCAGGCCAAGCAAGAGTCTAGGCCCAAAACATCAGCTGTCCTGCTCCTAAGGTGCTGCTTGGCCTGCTGTCTTCATCCAGCTCTACACCTTGTTTTCTCGGATTCTCCAGCATCAGCAATTCATATTATCTCAGAAAATAATGCTTATAGATTTGTTGGAAGCAGAGTAAAACAGATATAATCAAGTAGGTAGGAAGTGAATGTAGAAAAATCAGATTTTTAAAAAATTGATTTTGTTATATTGTAAATTAATGCATAGAAAAGGCAAGTATTATAAATTAGAAATCAAATAGGAGACAGAAAGTGAATTCCAACCACTGAACGGCATGCACTCCAAAGAAATTGTTTTTAAACAGCAATTCTAATTATGAATTATGAATCAACTGGCACTGATTTCTGCACTTCAGCAACTTCAAAAGAATTAACCATGACGAATATACAAATTAGGAATACTGCTCTATTATTTTAAAAGATCATAGCTGATTTGATTATAACCTCAAATCCACAGTCCCATCCACTTTGATAACCTTTTTACACCTTCCTTAACAAGAATCAATTTTCAAGGTCTCTGCTTCCACCACCTTTCTTGGAAGAGAGTTCTAAAGCCTCACAACACGGAGAGGAAAAAAAAAATTGCCTCATCTCTGGTTTAATGGACCGCGTTGATATTTAATCATTGATCCCTGGCTCTAATTCTCTCATAACAGGTCACATCCTCTCCATATTTATCCTGCGAAGACACCTCAGGCTTTGTATGCTTCCATCAAGTCACTCTTCACTCTAATAAACTCCAGCTGATACAAGCCTAGCCTGTCCAACCTCTCCTGAAGCAATCTGTCCATTCCAGGTATTAGTCTAGTAAACCTTCTCTAAACTGCCACCAATGCAATTACATTCTTCCTCAAATGAGCAGACCAATGCTGCGCACAGTACTCCAGATACAGTCTCACTAGTGTCTTGCGTAACTTCCCTAACCTCATATTCATTTACCTTCGTGATAAAATTTCTTTTGTGATTTAAAAAAAACTATTAACTTTCCTAATTATTTGTTGCATCTAAACTCAAACAAGGGACGCCCAGACCCTTCTGCATGTCAGAACTCTGCAATCGCTCACCAGTTAAAGACTATGCTATTTTATTCTTCATTTATTCATGTTTTCCCATACTATATTCCACATGCCACATCTTTGCCAATTCACTTAACTGAGCTATGTGTATTCAAATACAGAGCCTTTTGTTTTATCCTTTAAGTCAATGTAAATTCCAGTCTTATCTGTTGTTTGACTCTTCGATTTCACTCTCTAGCACTCCCTGTTATGATCTGTGTCATCAGCAAACCTGGCTACAATGCATCCCTTCACCTGAGTCATTTATATAAATTGTAAACAGTTGAGGTCTCAGCTTTGATACCGGGAAATCCTTGGTTCCCATTTATCCACAGCAAGTGTAACCCCCTTATACAACTGCAATAATTGATCAAACATGATTTCCTTTTCACAAGATTATGTTATCTCTGCTTTACATGTCCTGCTGTAACTTCTTCAATATTGTATTCTAATATTTTCCCTGTGATAGATGCTAAGCTAACCGGTCTGTAGATTTCTTTTTCTGAAGAAGGGTCCCAACCCGAAACAGCAACTTTTCTGCTCCTCCGATACTACCTGGCCTGCTCTGTTCCTCTGGCTCCAGCATCAGCAATTCTTACTGTCTCTGTCGTTTCCTGCTGTTTGACCGTCTTCCTTTTGACTGAATGAGTTACTTTTGCTATCTTCCAATCTAGTGGGATCTTACCCAAATTGAGGGGTCTTGAAAAATTCAAAATATTGCCTCAATTACCTCGCTTGCTACTTATTTTAAGACCTGAGAATAAGGCCCATCAGGACCTGAACAACTGCCAGCCCACAGCTCCAACAATTTATTCATTAACCCTTCTCTTGTGATTGTAAGCATTCTATAAATTCCTCATTAAGGCTACCTTTGCCCATGTGACATTTTTTACTTAATAGATTAAAATCTCCCATAATATTTGCTGTGCATTTCTGACCAGCTCTCATTATATTTTTTCTTTGCGCTCCACCCTACCGTGTGAATACTTTAAGGGAGTTATATGCCACTGCCACAATGACTTCTTTACTTTATAACGTCTCATTTCTACTCAAACTGTAACAACATTGTGGTTTCTTGAACTTAGGTTATCCATCTTTGTTATACTTACATCACTAACTAACATAAGAAATTCTCTGATGAAGGGTCTAGGCCCGAAACGTCAGCTTTTGTGCTCCTGAGATACTGCTGGGCCTGCTGTGTTCATCCAGCTTCACACTTTGTTCTCTTGGATTCTCCAGCATCTGCAGTTCCCATTATCTCTGATAAAAAATTCCTCCATCTTGTTTCCCCAATTTGTCTGTCATTCCTAAACGTCCTGAATCCTTCAAATTTGAGGTCCAAATTCATGCAATCCTGCAGCCACATCTCCATAATGGCTCACTGCAGATGTCGCTCCGCCCACCACCTCCACAGTCAGCAGCGACAGAGAATACCGTAGCACCCAGCCCTGCCGGGTCTTCACCATCCCCCCAGACCTCCCCCATACAGAGGATGAACGGTCAGTCCTCAGTAAAGGACTCACCTTTGTCCCCCTCCACCCACACATCAACAAATACAACTCACGTTCGGACATTGAGCAGTTTTTCCACCACCTCCGCCTCTGCGCTTACTTCTTTAAACATGAGCTTAATCTTCCCTCTACTGACCCCTTCTCCTGCCTCCAACACACCCCCCAACTCCTGGACACCACCCCAAGGCCTCCTACCCTCCTTTGACCTCTTCACCTCTAAATGCCGTCGAGACATCGACCACCTCAACTTCTCCACCACTCTCACCCACTCCAACTGCTCCCCCACAGAACGTGCAGCCCTCTGCACCCTCCGCTCCAATCCCAACCTCACCATAAAACCTGCGGACAAGGGAGGCGCAGTTCCAGTACGGTTCACCAACCTCTACATTGCCGAGGCCAGACGCCAGCCTCTGACACCTCGTCCTACCACCCCCCGGATCATGATCCCATCCCCAACCACCAAAACATCACTCTCAAACCATCCACAACCTCATCACTTCAGGTGACCTCCCACCCACAGCCTCCAAACTCATCATTCCCCAACCCCGCACCGCCTGCTTCTATCTCCTTCCCAAAATCCACAAACCTGACTGCCCTGGTCGACCTATTGTCTCCGCCTGCTCCTTCTCCACCAAACTTATCGCTACTTATCTCAACTCCATTTTCTCCCCCTTGGCCCAGGAACTCTCTACCTACGTCCGTGACACCACCATGCCCTCCACTTCCTCCTGAACTTCCGATTCCCTGGTCCCCAACACCTCATCTTTACCATGAATGTCCAGTCCCTATACACCTGCATTCCCCATGCAGATGGCCTAAAGGCCCTCCACTTCTTGTCCTGCAGGCCAAACCAGACCCCTCCATTGACACCCTCATCCGATTAGCTGAACTCGTCCTCATCCTCAACAAGTTCTCTTTCAATTCCTCCCAATTCCTACAAAGGGGGTGGCCATGGGTACCCAAATGGGCTCAAGCTATGCCTGCCTCTTTGTAGGTTATGTGGAACAATTCCTCTTCCAAAGCTACACTGGCACTATCCCCCACCTCTTCCTCCGTTACATCGATGACTGTATCGGTGCCAACTTGTGCTCCCACGAGGAACTCAAACAGTTCATCCACTTCACTAACACCTTCCACACCAACCTTAAGTTCACCCAGACCATGTCTGATACCTCTCTCTCCTTCCTGGGCCTCTCTGTCTCCATCTCTAGCATCCACCTGGGAACCGATATCTATTTCAAGCCTACCAACTCCCACAGCTACCTAGAATACACGTCCTCCACCCACTTTCCTGCAAAAATTCCATCCCCCATTCCCAATTCCTTTGCCTCCGCCACATCTGCTCCCAGGATGAGGCATTCCACTCCTGGACATCCCGGATGTCCTCGTTTTTCAAGGACCGCAGCTTCCCCTCCACAGTGGTTGAAAATGCCCTCGACCGTGTCTCTCGCATTTCCCACAACTCAGCCCTCACACCGCCTACCCACAATAATAACCAAAACAGAGCCCCTCTCGTCCTCATGTACCACCCCACCAACCTCCAGATTCAACGCATCATCCTCCAACACTTTTGCCATCTGCAATCTGACCCCACTATCAAAAACATTTTTCCCTTCCCAGCCTTATCAGCTTTCCAGAGGGACCACTCCCTCGTCGGCTCCACACTCCCTTCCAGCCCCACCACCCCCGGCACCTTTCCCTGCAATCGCAGGAAGTGCTACACCTGCCCCTACACCTCCCCCCACACTCTGATTCCAGGCCCGAAGAAGACCTTCCACATCAAACATGTCCACCTGCACATCTGCTAATGTGGTATACTGTATCCGCTGTTCCTGTTGTGGCCTTCTCTACATTGGGGAAACCAAGCAGAGGCTTGGGGACCGCTTTGTGGAACACCTACGCTCGTTTCACAATAAACAGCTGTGCCTCCTGATCGCAAGCCACTTCAGCTCCCCCTCCCACTCCTTGGACGACATGTCCATCCTGGGCCTCCTGCATTTCCACAATGATGTCACCCAAAAGTTACAGGAACAGCATCTCATATTTCGCTTGGGAACCCTGCAGCCCAAGGGCATCAATGTGGACTTCACAAGATTCAAAATCTCCCCTCCCCCGACCACATCCCAAAACCAACCCAACTAGTCCCCACTCCCTAACCATTCCTCCCACCTCAAGTCCCACCCCGATCTCCTGCCCTCTAACCTCATCCCACTTCCTTGACCTGTCCGCCCTCCCTGGACCGATCTATTCCTTCCCTAACGCCCAACCTACATCCACCTTTACTGGCTCCAACCCTGCCTCTTTAGCCTGTCTATCTCCTCTCCACCTATCTTCACCTTTATCCATCTTCTCTCCGCCTCCCCCTCCCTCCCTATTTATTTCAGAATCCCCTACCCCTCTCCAATTTCTAAAGAAGGGTCTCAACCTGAAACATCAGCTTTCCAGCTCCTCGAATGCTGCTTGGCCTGCTGAGTTCATCCAGCTCTACGTTGTGTTATCTCAGATTATAATCATATTCATTTCTCTTTACATTCTCAGTTTATCTGTGCTACGTGCATTCAAAGCAGAGCATTTAGTTTCATCCTTTAAGACTGTTTGTAAATTCCTGTTTTATCTGTTGTTTGACTCTTTGATTCACTCTCTATCTCTCCCTGTCATGATCTGTTTATCATTTTCCAGATGAACAGCTTTCTCTTTGGCCTTGAATCTACATCTTCCTAAATTTGATCAAAATGATGATTGCAAACCTAAAACAAAAATTCTATATGGCTTTTTAAAAAAAACTGACAAGACTTTGTAACACAGCAATTCCTCAAAGCTATTCAACAATCAACAGCCTTCTCCTTCCCTTTTAAAGCTACTTTAAGAGTGCAGAAAATATTTTGTTGTCCTTGTTTTGTCTCATGTTTTAAGACAATACTGCTCCCCAGCACACTGTAATACCATGTGAATATCTTAGGCTGTGGTTGTCTGCACATACTCCTTCTGAGGCTGCTTGCTACTTATCTTGAAGTTCTTCAACTCCTTTGGTACTGTAGCACCCCTTTATTCACATCTGTACATAAAACATAGAACATAGAACAATACACCTCATCCCACCCCCTTGACCTGTCCGTCTTTCCCAGACTGACCTATCCCCTCCCTACCTCCATTCACCTCTGCAGGCTCCATCCCTGCCCCTTTAACTTGCCTGTCTCCTCTCCATCTTCGATCCACCTACCCCTCTCTCACTATTTATTTCAGAACCCTCTCCCCAGCCCCCTTTTCTGAAGGAGGATCTAGGCCCGAAACGTCAGCTTTTGTGCTCCTGAAATGCTGCTTGGCCTGCTGTGTTCATCCAGCTTCACACTTTGTTATCTTGGACTCTGTGTTATATTGTATTCCATCTGCAACTTCTTCGCACAATGTGGCATTTTAGTAGGAAAAATAGAGGCATTAACTATTTTCTAAACAGGGAAAGCTTTGGAAATCTCAAGCACAAAGGGACTTAGGAGTCCTAGCTCAGGCTTCTCTTAAGGTTAGCATGTGGGGTCAGTTGGCAGTTAGGAAGACAAATGCAATTTTGGGACCCAGGTTCAAGTCCAGCCTCGGGCAACTGTCCGTGCGGAGTTTGCACATTCTCCTGGTGCCTGCGTGGGTTTCCTCTGGGTGCTCCAGCTTCCTCCCACAGTCCAAGAGGACTAGAATACAACAAGGGGTGAGCTGCTGAGGCTAAATCATATCTGAAATGGAATTCTGAGTTAGGCACAAGAGGCAACTCTCCAAGGTCATTTTAAGGAACACTTAGATGTACTGGTGGGGTGCTATATTAGGTTTTATTCTAGATGCATTGGCTACATAATATTCCTTTTCCACATTTATTTTGTAATAAGAGAAACCTGGGATAAAGATAATGCCATCAAATTACTTGTACTGTGACAGCTTTAAAGTGCAATAGCCAATTACTGCAATGCTCACTTTAATCCACAGAGCATTCATTGTGGCTAACACATCTATGATTACTGCTGACTACACAACAAAAAGTCATGTACAGGTAATAAATGTGCACATTACACACTACACGATTGCAACTGACACTAATAGCATCATGCACTGTAATCCACTAACACACCAAATATACAGGGCAGGAATAGAAATATCTGTGTGTTGTACAACGTATTGTAATCTGCGTATTTAATCAACATACACGGATAAACACAATAGAGTACCGATAATAGGAACTGCAAAAGATGAGTTACTTTCAGTTGCTTTAATTGTTAAATCTGACATTCAGTGAGCAATGTCATGGGTTTAAACAGATCATTATGATTTGGAAGACACCTTTAGTTGTCAAAAGGCTCTGACATGATTGGACAACTTTGAAAGGCTGAAGAAAGGAATTTGATGCTACAGTCTCTAAGATACAATCTGGAAGAGCAATGTCCATTCCCAACTTCCTGTTCAAAAACTAAAGACTTTTCTCCTAGTTAATCAATATGCAAATTTTCTGTTTGTACAAGATCAAATATGCATGTGTATCAACCTGAGGATGAAAATAAATTAGAATTTGGTCATAACATTCTCTTTGATTTTATGTGCCCATAAAAAACATACTTAAAGTTTGCAGAGGTCCCACCACACTGCATTTCAATGTCTCAATGTTGCATCAAGATGATGAAAGATTAGAATGAGAGCGATACTGCAATGAGGCACCTTACCTTGCCACAAGCGACCAACGAAAATGCTAACTGATACCACAGGTGAAATTCATCAAATGCAAACTTCATCGCTCTCTCCAAGCACTGAGGAAAGAAATATTTCAAGATGAGATGCCTGTTTGATAAATGAGCTAATATAATGAAATTGATAACAAGAATACTATAATTCCTACTCGATCGATCTACACCGACAGTGGAAACCTGGGCCAGAGGTTCTAGGCTCCAGTCTTAACTCCTCTAGAGGTGCATCATAACATAGGCGGTACGGTGGCTCAGTGGTTAGCACTGCAGCCTCACAGCACCAGGTACCTGGGTTCAATTCCAGCCTTGGTCAACTGTCTGTGCGGAGTTTGCACATTCTCCCAGTGTCTGCATGGGTTTCCCCTGGGTGCTCCGGTTTCCTCCCACAGTCCATGTGCCGGCTAGGTGGATTGGCCATGCTAAATTGCCCATAGTGTTCAGGGATGTGTGGGTTATAGGGGGATGGGTCTGGGTGGGATGCTCCAAGGGGCGGTGTGGACTTGTTGGGCCGAAGGGCCTGTTTCCACACTATAGGGAATCTGATCTAATCTAAAAATTAAAACAACCAGAAACAGGAGCAGAAATAAGCTATCCAGCCCATTAAGTCTGCTCCGCCATGCAATGAGTTCATGGCTGCTTCTCAATTCCACTTTCCATTTCTTTTCCCCCCAACCCTTTATTCCATATTGATTAAAAATCCCTCTCTTGGTCTTGAATATACTTAATGACTCAACAGTCCTCTATTTGCCTTCCCCATTACCCAGAGGATGCTGACTCTTTGTGAGTCCTGCCCGAACAGGTTGACTAAAAATGTCTACTCTGATATTCGGTTAATAGGACCACCATGATCCTGAAATATTCACGAAAGATTATGGCATTTTCATGGCACTTGTTTTGAGATAAAATTTGTAACAATCCAACTGAATCAACAGATTCACTATCTTCTGAGAGCAGAAATTCCTCATCTGTTTTAAATATGCAACCCTTTATTCTGAGTTTATGCCCTCTGGTTCGCATCTACCTTGTCAAGTTCCTGAAGAACCTTGTACATTTCAATAAGCTCACCTTTCACTCTGCTATATTTCAACAAGTACAGGCACAATCTACTCAACCTGTTCTCATAAGGCAGTTTGTCCATATTTGGAAAAGCCATAGTACCTTCTCTCTACTGACTCCAATGACAGTATATCTTTCTTTAGAGGAGGGCCCTAAAACCGCATATTGTATCTAAGTTGTAGTCTGAACACTGTCCTGTACAGTTTTAGCAAAACCATCCTGCTTTTATACTCCACTCCCTTTGAAATAAAGTGCAATATTCTATTTGCATTCCTAATTATGCGTTTTTGTGGTCCTGTCTGAAAAGGTTGCATAAAATTAAAATTTGTCCAACAATGTAAAGGTTGCTTTGTTTCATATTATAATTATGCCATCTAGTGAAAGCTTATGCATTAGTGAACATAAAGTTGGAGCTATGAAGTAGATACAGCCTTCTAAAAGCTATTTATCTCCATGCGTCCATGTTGGTGTTTATGTTTCAAATGAACTTAAAATCAATAAATTGTCCTCTGTGACTTTTGTCAGGAAGGGCACTAAATTAGACAAGGCATTTATACATAACCGTGGGTAGAAGCGCCATGTTTTACTGGCAAATGAGGCCAGGATCAGTCATTCATGATGTTGTACATTGCCTTACGACACTTATTATCTTTGATCATGTACAGAGTGTGTCCAAGTCAAGGCACTAGTGTGCATTTTAGGAAGGTATAAAGAAAGACATTATCATGGGGGCAGGGCTCAGGAGAAAACATCTTCCTATCAATTACTGCATTTGGCACTGAATTACCTCAAGTAATTCTCAAACCTCAGAGCGAAATCACCTTGAATTTCAACTTAGGCTCAAAAATACACTTCTGGGTCAGTTGTACAGCTGCGAACTTAACTCAGAAGAACCTTCCCCTACCTACTGAATTATCATTTCAGATAGGTCGGTGTATTCTGGGCTCATGCCTGCTGTCCCCAAAAAAAAGGCCTGATCAGTGTTCTAGGTCTTTGTACTAGTAATAATAATATTAAGGTCTTCTAGCCCTCACTCCCCATGTCCCATCCATGCAAGCTGGTACCATGCCATGTCACTGTATCCAGTTCCTACAGCCCCTATTATCATCCACGCCAACCAATGCACCCATACTCATCCTTCCCCTTGGCCCATCAAACCCTCCATGTCAGTCTACATTCTTCTAACTAGCACTCCTAAGTTCTTTAAAATCCCTGTGCTAATTTAGTGCCAAACCAGCCCAGTATCTACCATAAGCATGTGTTAAGAAGCCAGGCTGAGATACAATCTGATAATATTCTTGGTACCATCTTTTACACCCATTATATTAAGAAAAGTCACTAAAAAAAAGCCAATTTACTGCATTTAAATATCTTCAAATACTTAATCCCTCAGACAAAACACAAATATTTGCATCAATGGCCACACATCAAAAACAGTTCCCTTCATAATCAATTCCACTATCAAACTGTGAAGGTACAGGCCCCTTCCTGATGGTAGTGAAACAGTACCAATACAATAACGATAATCTCAAGGCAAATGTCAACAAACAGCTACTGAAATTTTAAACATTAATTATTATCAACTAAGAGTCACGGTTGCCTTTTATTACCACAAAGCTTCAAAGGGCAATGGATTTAAATAACTTGACAGTTTGGCTGTGGCTCAATATTCACTCACCAGTTTCAAATCAGGACTGGTAAACTAAAGAGGTTCCGCTTATTTGAAGCTAGACGACAGGATTACTGACCAAACAGCAACTTTTGTAAACAAAACAAACACAGTAGCAATTCCCTCATAACACATGCTGCAATCTAGACAGTGTGATGGCTGCTGGTCACACGTTCGCCATCTTGATGATTTGGTCATTAGCATATTCCTTCTTAGACTGCTATCAAAACAAGTTTGACAGCCATAGACCTTATCCACACTCACATCAAATCATAACTAACCTATAAGTGTGCCTGACCTTTCAAGCAAAAACCTCTGGCAAATTAGACTATTTCATCAAATTCATAATTGCTACAAGTTCTGTTTCAGATATTTCAGTGGCAAAAATTGCATCTGATATAAGACAGCTTCCCTTTTAAACATGTGGCCTGTGTGAATCACATGAATAAAATACATCTAGTCTCCAGCTCCACCCCCCCCCCCCACTTCTCTACCCTGACAAAACAAAATGTACATGCCAGATACAGGGTGATGGTCAAACTTAAGATGCAGAGGCTTTTGGTCTCTGCAAAAATTCGGGGATTTGTGTTTTACTAGACTGATTTCCTTACTTTAGCACTCACCATAGCAAGAATATTAACTTCAAAAATTATCTAGACAACAGAGTAGATCAGCACATAGTCCTTTGAAACTTTTAGGACTTGTTTAAAATTATCCAAATAAATTAAATTAATGACTTCTCTCTGATAGCTGGAAACAAAATATAATTGAGCACAATGAAATAATGCGCTATGCTAAACTATAACCTTATACTAAATAGCAAACTCACAGATACACACTGCACGATGAAGCTTAGCTACATCACTGAAGCAAAGGAATTTTAATCCAAGCCTGTGCTTTATTACATCCAGTCATTGATAGTGATCCTGTACAGAAGAATTGAAATAAAACTACTGCATTTCAGAGCTACATGTAAATGAATGCTAGAGCAAAGACTGTTTACATTCAGAGAACACCTGCAGAAATGAGATTGTTTATTTTACGTTGTTAGATAATCTTACTCTGAACTGTACAATGCATTTAAGGACATAAATGCAAATGAAAAGTTCAGGAAACGCAAAATCACAATTTAACACAAAAATTCTCTTGACTTCAACAAAACAATGCGGCTACCTGGTGTTAGCAACCACGTGGTGTAAAATAGACTGGTTCATGCGCATATTTTAGTAGAATGAAACAGAGTGTATTTCTCCCCGATGCATGAGTCTCCAATCTTCCAAGAATATTAGCCATTCCTCACTGGTTTATTATTCCAGGAGTGTTAATAGCTCTCCACTAACTTGAACCCCATTAATTATTAAATG
Organism: Stegostoma tigrinum; assembly: GCF_030684315.1. Taxonomy (NCBI): domain Eukaryota; kingdom Metazoa; phylum Chordata; class Chondrichthyes; order Orectolobiformes; family Stegostomatidae; genus Stegostoma; species Stegostoma tigrinum. The sequence goes on along the minus strand of NC_081362.1, from coordinate 71,933,980 downwards.
TAAACGTCAATCTCCTGTAAAACTCTACCCCACAACATTTAATCTAGAAACAGGATTTTTCACACAGCTTATGTAAAAGTCAAGCTAAATCTATGTGGGGATTATTAATTACTTAATGGAAATTACTATGGTTCATTAATTTAACAGTACATATGGGAATCTTTAGATTTTCCCACAGCTAATTCTATAAGTTATGTCCCATCTAACAGAGAAGAGAAATGTGCACCACATTATCTCCCAAGATGCCTTCAGCAGAGAATAACAAGCGTGCAGCTCAATTTAAAATCAAAGCTGCAGCATTCACCTAGAAGGCTAATAAATGCACAGTAGCAAGGGAGTTTAGCGCAGAGTTCAAACACAAAGGGACGCAGGTGATTGTGCCCTTGAAAGGTCTCAAAAATCAATTTTGGGTCAACAAATGAGAAAAAGTTGCCTCTATATAGGAAACACACTGTCTTTCTCATGCTTTCTTTACCAATTCATCTAATCATTGGTTTCCTCCTTCCTACTCTTGCAGTGACAGTAGGAGAATATCAATGTGCCCAAGTTTTTTTCCCCTTCTCCTCCTTGCCATATTCCCAAAAACAGTATGTAGTCATCATCAGTTTTCTGCTTGTCAGACTTTGTTGTGCATAAAATGCACAACTTAATAAAGTATTAATAATTGCATCCGTTTACTACATTACCAATAATATATCATTACTATTAATCATTAATTATTTTCATTTATGAATATTGAAAAAGTATTCAAAGAAAACAATAAAGCAGTTCTCAAGAGAATCATTCTGGATAGTTCATTATGTCTTAAAGAGTACCCCTAAGTGAAGAAAAGCCTTGAGACTCTAATCCTACTGCTGTCACGTTGCACAGACCATAATTCAGACTGAGTCAACAAATTTATGCAAGTCATAAGGTCCTTGTGAATAAAATGGGAATCATATTCTGCTGCAGTATCCAAAAGCATTTCTCTTTTCATTACTTTATTCCTTCACTTCCATCATTAATGAGGTAGGGTTTTTGGGGGGGAAGGAAGAGTGGATAACAGTTGATTAATTTGATTGGACACTAAAACTGTGGGACTTGCACTTTAAAAGATGTAAAACCTTTTAAATGTTATGGTTGTAGCAGCAATCGTGGCCCCAGAGAATGGGCAACTAGGTTAGCCACCACAGATGCTGGTCATAAGCTAATCATTAATAAATTAAATAAAAAATTTAGGAATATGTTCCTCATAGAAAAGTGGTTATAATATGGAACTTTGTACCACAGGAATAGTTAAGACAAAAACATAGATGTCATTAAAATGAAGAGGGGTGTGACATGGTCATCTTACGTATCAACAAATGGGAGCATCGGAGGTTGAGGGGTGACCTTACAGAGGTTTATAAAATCATGAGGGGCATGAATAGGGTGAATAGACAAGGTTTTTTCTTCCCCTGGAGTGAGGGAGTCCAAAACTAGAGGGCATAGGTTTAAGGTGAGATGGGAAAGTCTAAAAGGGATCTAAGGGGCAACTTTTTCATGCAGATGGTGGTAGTTAAGGGTGATGGGTATGAAATGAGCTGCCATAGGAGGTGGGTACAATTACAACATTTAAAAGGCATCTGGATAGGTATATGAGTAGGAAGTCTTTAGAAGGATTGCACTAAATGTTGGCGAATGGGACTAGTCTTATTTAGGATATCTGCTGGGCATGGACAAGTTGGGCTGAAAGGTTTGTTTCCGTGTTGTAAGTTTCTGACTCTTACAGATTTAACCCTCTCCTGAACCGTAGGAGCCCACCTGCTCAACAGAGTTGAGGGCAGCTTCAGAAAAAAATGTGTTTTCAAAATAACAATTGCGGGTCAAATGCAGCAACAGCCATGGGTTAAGTATTGGATCCTACCCCAGTCCCTAACTCTGCGAGAAAATAAAAGGAAAGGTTTCCCACTGGGAACTCTTTTCCGCCTGAAATCCCACCCTTGGTAATATCTGCAATCAAGGTCTCCACTGGCGAAAAGGCACAAAACATCAAAATCATAAATACGACAATTAATAAAACTAATAAAGAACTCTGACAACGATTTTACCAGATGAAGTAGTTAAGATGTAAAAGACTGGTGCACTTAAGGAAACTAATTAAGTACATGAAGGAGAAAGGAATAGAATACACAGATTGGGTTACATGAAGTAGGATGGAAGTCTCATATAAAACATAATAGCAATATGCATCAGTTGAACTAAATGCCTACTTCTGTGCTGATATTTCGATGTAATTTTATGTAATTTGGTTAATGTTGAGATGTGACTGCCCTTAAATGTTTTTTCTTTTTGTTGATTCATTCATGGAATGAGGGTGTTGCTGGTTAGACAGCATTTATTGCCCATTCCTAATTGCCCAAGGGCAGTTCTGAGTCAACCACATTGCTCTGAGTTTGGAATCATATATAGGTCAGACCAGGTAAGGATGACAGTTTCCTTCCCTAAAGGATATTAGTGAATCAGATGGGTTTTTATGACAGTCAACAACAAGTCATCATTAGTTTCTTAATTCCAGATATTTATTGAATTTAAATTCCACCATCTGCCATGGCAGGATTCATACTCGGGTCCCCACAACGTTATCTGGGCTAAGAGTGATAATACCGCTAGGCCATCTCCTCCCCCAGCATTAGAACTTAACAAAATGTTTCAGTAATTATTTAGTACATGTACACAATTATCTTTTTTCCTCAGAAGGCATAGCATCTTTCAAAATCACCACATTGCTCAATATTAAAATTGCATGTTTATTCCCTTGATCAGATTCAGGAGATTGCATCTTGTCAACATGTGGCTAACAAGAGATTGCTCTGAAGATGTACTGCATGTTTGATCATTTAAGTGCTAACTTGATATCTGGCCATGGCATGACTGATATATTGTTGCTGCTAAAAACTGTAAAAATACCAAACAAACAATGACGGGCAAATTGTTAATTTAAAACATCAGAAACCAGGTTGGAGTTTAAAAAAAAATCAGCATTCTGGGTCACTAAAGTTTATTGCTGATTGAAGAAACTGCTCACTCATGTTGGTTCCTAAGCAACCTCCTACTTGGATGTGACTATCTGCATACATCCCTTTGGGGGCAGCAATACAGCATTACTGGGCCAAATTTAAATTTAAAACAAGACACTTTACTACAAGGGGAAATTGAACTGGCAAAATGGTTCTCATTCTATATATTCCACAGATTTTTTTTCTAAGATTTGCATTTAAGAAATAGGTTTGCCAGAAAACCAGTTGTACAAGATTGTGAGTTTGCTTCTAACAGTGCTCCTGTAACCTCTCTTGACACTAGAAACTAAGTGTGGATATCATGGTCTGAAGAATTTAACAGATATTCCTTACGACTGAAGTAAAACAAAAAAGTATGGATGCTAGAGATCTGAAACAAAAACAAAAATTGCTGGGGAAACTCAGCAAATATCTGGCAGTATCTGTGCAGAGAAAGCAAAGTTAGCGTTTCAAGTCTGGTGACTCTACGTAAATGTTGGGGTTAGTATTAAGCTATTCGATTGCAATGTAAGATAATGCTTCCAGTAGACTGTAGTGTTTCCAATGATCTGAATCAAACTGGCAGATGAGATCTTTATAACCTCAAGTCACAATAATAATAGTGATGATGACATGAGCGCATCTTAAAGGCATACTGATACATTCACCATGAAACATAGCACAAAATCCACTTTTTTTTTGCTCAGTTAAAAGTTTTTCCCAAATAGACATACATATAATATGCATGTATTGTCAATTTGATAATTACATTAATAGGTTTTAAAAAAACCAGTTTCCAAGAATAACATTTCAAAATTCAATGTAACATTTGAAGATTTGACAAGATGCCCTAATTCAGCGACTGCATTCCAAAGGAGGTAAACTTGGTCTGGTGACGTACATGCTGCTCTTGTTTCACTATTTTATTGCGTTGCTACTGGTTGCTGCTACACAACAGCACTTCATAGTTATTAAAGGAATGTTCATTCACTCTCCATGCATAATTGGCATGTCGGACACTGGCCCAGCTAGCATCCATTCCTTCACAATGTTGCATCATGATCAGGAATGATTTGTAGAATCTGGGCTGGTTACATATTCTAAAAATCTTTGCCGGTGTCCAACTACTCACACATGCATATATGTTATGGTGCTCGAGTTCCAACTAACAAAGCCAATCTTCTTTAGCCAGCCTAAGGAAGGCACTCAAACAGGAAAACAACAAAAAGGAAGCATTTAAAAGACTCCCAGAAGGTCTCCCTCAAGAAATGCAACTTGGATGAAAATGCATGGGAGACCCTAATTCAGAAAAAACAGATATTGAGGAAATTCCATCTGAAAGGGCACAATTCTTTAAATACATACAGTTGCAAAAGTAAGAATAGAAAAGGAACCAGAGAAAGGAATACCACTGATCTCAAGACCAGGGACCAATTCCATCTCCTGGAAAGACCCGCCAAGTGTGTGGGCAGAGATGCAGCTCAAGGTTCAGGCTCAACAGCCACACAAGACTGAATAGAAACCATGATCAATGACATGGAATTTCCTAGATAGATAATCATATGTGTCAGTGAGTGATTGTTGATGATGGTTTGCATTTGTATTTATAATTTGCATTCTTGTCAATTGCATTCTCTTACTGTTCTTTTACTTGCTTGCTCCTTGTCATCTCTTTCATTCTCCTCAGACTTTGAAAAAGAATGCCCTACACTCAGAATGGTTAATACAATTGGTTGCTGGGCAAGGTCTGAAAGTTAAACCAAAAGAACTATAGATGCTTTAAATCAGGAAAAGTTGCTAGAAAAGCTCAGCAGGTCTGGCACCACCTGTGAAGAAAAATCAGTGTTAACATTCTGGGTCCGGAAGGTGAGGAAGGGTCACCAGGCGCAAAATGTTGACTCTGATTTTCTTCACAGATGCTGCCAGACCTGTTAAGGTCTGAAATATGTCTTTTGCTTGGTTGACTTTGACCCTCACTGATGTGTTTGCATTCATGTATTTTTTTAACACTATTTTTTGCTACCAGTGTTGTGGCGTTGTGCAGTCTTGTTGGTCACCTGTGTCTTCCCCCAAGGCCTAGCTTTTGGATCTAGATCTCCTACACATGTGCCCAATACCCTTGGTGCCATACATTTTTACAAATATCAAGAAAAGCTGGGTCCTTTTTGGATAGGTGCAACAAACCACATCTGTCACAGGGTTTGTAATCTTGGTGTACTTTGCTGACCATAGCAATTGTGTTCATCGTTCTTAAAGCATGTATATGTTGGCAGCCTGCCACCTCAGCTTCAACTGGGGTTCATCCTCAAGTAATATGTCAATGGTTGGCACTTTATCCTTCCTAATGCTTTAATTGTTATGACAATGACAACTATGTCAAATGAGCCTCTCTGAAAGTTCCTCTTCAGAGGAGTCACACTTCAGCCCTTTACTGCAGCATCCTGTACCAAATAGTCAATAGATTCTTGAGGCTCCTGTCTGTATAATGTCTGGAGTTTGCTAACCCAGAAGTTAATTCTTACCTTGAACTAGTCTTCAAGAAAATCCAGATTGGTTTTAGACCTTTGTTATCTTCAACTGAAAGACCGGATGTGCTAATTGTGCAAAACTCACCTTGCTAAGTGAAAGTAAGACTTTGAGAGGTTGTTTCTCAAAACCATTTAGCACTTCATTGTAATAGAACTGCATTTGTTGTCTGAACAATTTAATTCTGCAAGGCTGTCACTGGATGTCCAATCCAGAATGAGGTTTCTTCTCCCCATGATTGTTCCATAGAAATGTTGGTTGTAATACCTTCAGCTGTGGGTTACTAACTTGAAGTAAAAATTGCTCAAAAATGTACTTCAGCCCTTTTATCTATTTTCTTAATGAAGTCAATCCTAGGAATTTCTTGTGACTTCAAAGGAACTTGCATTCTAACCAAACCACTGGCTGTGTTTTCTTGGTGGCCAGTGTCCAATTTACAGATCTGTGCAGCAATTGTTACCCACAGGAACTCATGCTGCCTCAGGGTGAGGAACCTCACCAGTGGTCAAAAGTTTATGCTGTCCAATGCCATTTGCAATTAGTTTTTCAAATATTGGAATCCTTTATAGACAGACACAGCTGAAACTATGATGTGAGTTTATTGCCACAGGGTATTTTACCTGATGCAGTAATGCTTATGCTATCTCCCATTACTTAAGACATTGAGCATTCATACTAAGATACTGAAGAATTCAACAGGCATTTATTACATTGATTACGTAGAAACATTACACTCCTCAAGCGTACAAGTATCTGTGCTACGATTAAGCTGCTGGGTTAGAAGACAGGAGCATGCTCCAGTCAACTTTCTTGCTTCAATTGATCGGAGATCAGCTGGCGTATGAGGTTTTTTTTCAAACACCCTCAGGTCACATGCTATAATATCATGATATCATGAGCATGTCTCTTAAAGACATTATGACAAACTGATCTATGAAATCTAACCCGACGATCATGAAAGGAAAAGATGAGGCATTTTGAAGGCTGAAAAAGTCTTGTTGGTACTAAAGGTACTAAGTCTAATGAGTCTGCACCAACTCAATCTTGGGCTTAGTGGGTATTCAATAACAACAAAACCACCTATTATTTGGCTTAACATTGCTGAATCTATCAACTAAGGCTTTTTCGGAAGTTTTTTTGTGATAAATGATATGTGATCAGAGATGATGTAGATCGTAGGATGTTATTTGAAGCAGTAGCAAAGATGTGTAAGATAGTAACAGTGTAATATGGGCTCGTTCATTCAACTAGTTATTAACTCTCTTGTGGTCTTAATACTATGAAAGAAACAAAACCGATGAAATAAATTCTTGATCCAAATAAAACTGGGAATTAGGTTGCATGATACAATTTGTTTTAGGAACACTTCATCAGATTAGAAAATAATTGCAAAAAAAAGACATTTTCCCAACATACTGGCCCCAATTTGTCCTGCAAGCAGAGGTGGGTAAGAATTTTGGTTCACAAACTCAAAATTCAGGATATTCTCATAATAGTGTGGACACTGGATTCACAACATCCAATGTTTAGCCCCCAATTTGGATCCCTACCTAGAGTCAGCTTGACTTTCATGGTTCACTGGCTTTTCCAGGCTTGGCTGCCTATTAGTCAGGGGTACTCCAGTACTGACCAAGCTTATGTATGGAACCTCCTGTTGCATTCAAGAGAGAAAGTGGATGGGGTTATCCAATGCATGTAAGAAGGTAAGTTCCTGCTCCTTCTGGAGTGATACGAAGGTATTTTTTCTCAAAGTTTTTCTCATCAACTTTTACCTTCCAGGTTTCCCAAGGCATGGGAAATCCAGCCAGCTGGGGATTATACCCAGGGCAGAGGTAAAACAGGAGGACAGCAACCTCATAGTAACATTTAATTCAACAGCCCACATTTTCAAAGGAGAATGGTTGCTTTTAGTCTTGCATCTGTTAAATCTGGGATTGAGTGAGTTTAGAATGACAAGGTGCAGATCTGGATGAACACAGCAGGCCAGGCAGCATCAGAGGAGCAGGAAAGCTGACATTTTGGGTCTGGACCCATCTTTAGAAATGGGGGAGGGGAAGGGAACTCTGAAATAAATAGAGAGAGGGGGAGGCGATGGTAGAAGGTGGATAGAGGAGCAGATAGGTGGAGAGACGATGGACAGGTCAATGGGGTGAGGATGGAGCCAGTAGAGGTGAGTGTAGGTAGGGAGTTGGGATGGGGGTTGGTCAGTGAGGGAGAGAGGGGCAGGTAGGTGAGACAGAAGACAGGCAGGTGAAGGAGGTGGGGATGAGCTGGGCTGGTCTTGGGATGAGGTCGGGGGCAGGGAGATTTTGAAGCTTGTAAAGTCCACATTGATCTCATTGGGCTGTAGGGCTCCCAAGCAAAATATGAAGTGCTGTTCCTGCAGCCTTCGGGTGGCATCATGCTGCACGGGAGGAAGCCGAGGATGCACATGTCATCCAAGGAAGGGGAGGGGCAGTTGAAATGGTTCGCAACTGGGAGGTGTAGTCATTCATCACGAACCAAGAGTAGGTGCTCCACAAAGCGGTCTCCAAGCTTCCGCTTGGTTTCCCCGATATAGAGGAGACCACAACAGGTTTTCTTGAGGCCTAGGATGGGGGCGATGGGGGGGTGGGGAAGTGTAGAACTTCCTGCGGTTGCAGGGAAAAGTGCCAGAGGTGGTTGGGCTAGTACGGAGTGCGGAGTGGACAAGGGAGTCACGGAGAGAGCAGTCTCTCCAGAAGGCAGATAAGGATGGGGAGGGAAATATATCCTTGGTAGTGGCGTCAGATTGCTCGTGGCAGAAGTGGCGGAGGATGATGTGTTCAATCCGGATGTTGCTGGGTTGGTACGTGAAGTTGAGGGGAATTCTGTCTTTGTTGTTACTGTGGGGAGGGGGTGTGAGGGCTGAGTTGTGGAAAATGCAAGAGATGTGGTCAAGGGCGTTTTCAACCACTGTGGAGGGGAAATTATGGTCCTTGAAAAACAAGGACATCTGGGATGTGTGGGAATGGAATACCTTATCTTGGGAGCAGATGCAGCATAGGCGAAGGAATTGGGAATAGGGGATGGCATTTTTGCAGGAAGGTGGGTGAGAGGAGATGTATTCTAGGTAGCTGTGGGAGTCGGTGGGCTTGAAATAGATATCAGTTTCCAGGTGGTTGCCAGAGATGGAAACAGAGGGGTCCAGGAAGGAGAGAGAGGTATCAGAGATGGTCCAGTTGAACTTAAGGGTGGAAAGTGGTAGTAAAGTGGATGAACTGTTCAAGCTCGTCATGGGAGCACGAGGCGACGCCAATACAGTCATTGATGTAACGGAGGAAGAGGTGAGGGATGGGCCCAGTGTAGGTGCGCAAGAGGGATTGTTCCACGTATCTACAAAGTGGCAGGCAGAGCTTGGGCCCATGCAGGTACCCATGGCCACCCCCTTTGTCTGTAGGAAGTGGGAGGAATTGAAAGAGATGTTGTTAAGCATAAGTTCAGCTAAGCAGATGAGGGTGTCGGGGGAGGGGGATTGGTTGGGCCTGCAGGAGGGGAAGAAGCGGAGGGGTTTTAGGCCATCTACATGGGGAATGCAAGTATATAGGGACTAGATGTCCATGGTGAAGATGAGGTGTTGAGAACCAGGGAATCGGAAGTTTTGGAGAAGGTGGAGGGCCTGGATGGTGCCACGGACGTGGGTGGAGAGTTCCTGGACCAGGGTGGGGGAGAAAATGGAGTCGAGATAAGTGGAGATAAGTTTGGTGGGGCAGGGGCAGGCAGAGATAAAGGTTCAACCGGGGTAGTCGGGTTTATGGATTCTGGGAAGGACGTTGAAACAGGTGTTGCGGGGTTGGGGAATGATGAGGTTGGAGGCTGTGGGAGGCCACCAGAGGTGATGTTTTGGTGGTCGGGGGTGGGGTCATGATCAAGGGAGCTAAATTAAGATCCCAAATGGAAATCAAATTTTTGTAGCTTGTACAAAACATTAGGCTCCTGATATCTGAAGCGCAAATTGGTTATGAAAGATTGTAAACTACATGACTCTAAATAAAATTAGATTTGAAATCAATTTCAAAAAGCTGCTACAGATGCCCAATAATACGAAGAACGATACTCAAAACTAAGCAGGAGAACAGCTTCAGAACAGTAAAATAAAACAAAGAATTGCAGATACAGAATATCAGATTGAAGGGAAAACATTAACTCCGCTTTGATTTCACAGATGCTGCCAGATCTCTCAAATTTCTCCAGCCATTCCAGTTTTTATTTCAGCTTTGAGCTATTCCGATTTGACAAAGATTTCTGAATATATAAACACAATTTAAAATGTAGATGAAAATTTAAAATGTAGGCATAAAACCCTTAGTGAAATGAAAATGTTTTACAAAATGTCCATTTTGAGATGTGTGCGCACTGGATCTAGGGAGAGCATCATTTGAAGTAGGGTGAGTTTAGGGAAACATTACCATTTGCACCATTAAAATGAAACTACACTCAAAGCTGTAAACTTTTACAGTGAGCACATTCTGTAAAATGAAAACCTGTCAATTAGCTCTATTTTTCTTACACCAAACTGATCATACCCACATTCTGCTTACTATTATCACATCTTCTGCTGTAGTGTTCATGTTCCTGTACATCTGTTTGAATTCATCGCACTCTACTTCACAATCACTAACGAAAATTAATTTTCAATAGATGCCTCATGTTATTCTGACTACTGTATGATTCAGGTGTTTAATTTTTTTCCAACTTGTGCATAATTTGCATCTAAACTTGAGAGGTTGAGTCAACTGATATACACTACTCATGTTCCTATTCAAAAATAACATTAATTGCTTACTTCTGACAGCATTTCATACTGTTTCCTTCTCCCCATAGTTATGCTCAAGAGATCATACAAGGCAGAGGCATTCTGGAAGCTGATGTTGCGGTCTTCTCTCTGGTCTGGTGCACGACTTATTACTCCATCTCGATTTACCTGAACAATTGTTTCAAAAAGAAATTTTTAAGAAGATGCAGAAGTACAAATTGTCACTTTTTTTATTGAAGGCACAAGCCAAAGGGTTAAGACCTACACTGCAGGACACCACAATGCTTGAAACAACAGCTGAGGAAAATCAATGCTGATTGAATGATACTAAAGAAAAGATCACTTTTTTGTAGATTTGAGATCCTCAAGTCGTGTTGCAGGGCTGGAAAATTCAAAATTCAGCTCAAATCATTTTGTTATGGACTCTGTGATCCACAAAGTTCTTTGTCACCTGATTTCAATAAAATTGGCAAATGGAGGGAAATCTATATTTTAGCCAGATAATAACTTAAGCTATTTGACTATTATTATGTGAACTTGCTGAATATCAACTCTAGACAATACTCGACAGGAGCAACTTCGTCTTAGGATCAGGAAAATCATTTTCAACTCCAAACTATTCATTTTAAACAATCTCACTGCAAAATTTGCAATTTGTCATTTCAAATTGTGGTTGCGCTTGGAATAGCACTTTGAACTTTGTAACAATAGGGCATGTTAGAGATCTGTGTGTGCAATCAAGCAACAAGTATATTGCAAAACAATCTCACATTGTTCTCTACCATTTGTGTGAAGGCTGAATTTGCTTGGCAGTCAGGCAGACTTCACTTTTTTGCAGGGTGGGGTTCACGGGGTGCAGTCTGGCTCTTAAAGTAGCTTTGTCACAAATGAACTTAGGGAGACACTCCACGGCACTCAGAATGGCTGATTAGAAAGGGTCATCCCTAGGGCCTACAGGGAGCCCACAAGCTTTTACTGCGCAGTCTCCCCACATAATAGTAGTAAGAGAATGTCCAACATCTGCCTCTCTAGACTTTTTAAGTGGCACCCTACCAAGAATTCCTTACTGCTGCTTGAGCTGCTTTGGACAGGCAAATGTAAGCACAATAGATTGTAAACAGATCACATAATTACACAGTAATATGAGACAAAAAGTTGCATCACATGGAAAATTATAACAGCAATTGTTGTAAATACAAGTTTCATAACAGTGAGGGAATCCAAAACTAGTGGGCAGATGTTTAAGTTGAAACAGAAAGATTTAAAAGGGGCCTATGGGGTGACTTTTTCAAGCAGAGGGTGCTGCGCGGATGGAAATATCTGCCAGAGGAAGTGGTGGAGGCTGATATAATTACAACATTTAAAAGGCATCTATATGGGTATATGAATAGGAAGGGTTTAGAGGGATATGGGCCAAATACTGACAAATCGTACCAGATTTATTTAGGAAATCTATTTGGCATGGATGAGTTGGACTGAAGGGTCTGTTTCCATGTCATACAGCTCTGTGACTCTATACAAAATCTACTGCAGGACCTGTAAGATATTCTTTGTTTCTTAGTGTACAAAATGTATCAGTCAATAAATCCAAAGCCCTTTAGGGTTTTCAAGCAACAAGGATAGATTTAGTAGTAAACAGATATTCCTTGAGGGATGTTCAAAAGGGCCTCATTGATACAACTGAGGGTGCAATGAAAAAATTAAGGGTGAAATCATCTCTGAACTAAGGGTGAAATCATCGCTGTGCACTCTAAGTAATATGATTGTAAACCTGTTCTTCAGAATCTATGATATCCTTACAAGTACTTCACTGGAGAAATGTGATCTCCTTGTAAAAACTGTAACAAACTGTTTTGAAATACAGTATTTACAGAATTCCACCATTAGGGCAATATTTATTGGAGATGACAGAGTCTTGCCCTCTAGCTGGAGAGCTAGCAAGAGTTCTCATTACCAGTTGTAGGGAAGTTCCATCAAATTAAGTACCAGTCAGGCATTTGAAAGGCAGGTGACAGGCACTTGCTATGCTGTGGAGTGAAGCTAAGAAGTCATATTTACCATTAAACCAACCCAAATTGACCATCAACAGCAATTCATATCTGCACTTCTGAAACCACTTTAAAGGTAACTAGCAAGATCCTCTGCACGAGGAAGGGTCTGGTGCTGACAATGGTATTGGCATCACACTGATTACTTCTACAAACACTCAAACCACCATTAAGAAATTGCACTAAAAACTTGGGCACAAAGTGGATTAGATGGCAAATGAAAGCACAAGAATGCAAATTGGTACTGCACAAGAGTGACAAAATTGAGAGGAAGATACTGTAAGGGGAGATGAGAAAAGGGACGCAGAGACCAGGAACAAGTAAGGTGCAAAACTAAATGTTTGAGAGGCAGGAAAAGCACAAGACAGGAGGCATTTATGCGGTTTTGCCTCCCTGGAAATCATGCTCTGCTATTTCCAAAGTCATCACAAAATTTAAAGACTTTATAAAAAGTACTCAAGACTCCCCAGTTGATCAGGTTGACAGAAAGCACTGACCAGGTTTTCTTACTCCGTAAGAATTACTATCTTTTACAGATAAACAGTTATGAGTCGCTGACAAATAACTCTACTAGTTAAAACTCTAACTTCTTTATAAAACTCCACCAAAACAAACATATACACAGACAGACCAGAGGGAAAGACTAAGAAGGCAGTTCAATGGTCCCTGTCCACATAATTCATTTAGATCATCCTTTTGGTTTGTTAGAAGTTGATCTTCCTTCTCCAGGTATTTTCACATGCTTCAGAGAATACATAGTGACTGGCTCCATTCATAAAGTCTCTTATTTATTTGTTAAATGCCCTGCAGCTTACAGCAATTGATGTGGGGAAATAAACTGACTTTCTACAGGCTTGAAAAGGACAGCTCCTTGTTTTCAAATGTCCAATGGCTTCTGAACATTATTCCCAGCCACAAGCTATTCAGCTGCCTGGGTGCCAATCACAGTTGTTGGCAGGCAGAATTCCTTTGTCATTAGCAACTGGTTACAATCCACAGACCAATCAACTACTTGCTCTCCAGTGAATCACCCTTCGTAAATACCCCTTTCCTTTACCCTTGCCCCAGCTCGTCTGTAGTAAACTTCCCTACTGCTTGAAGCAATAGCTGTGTAAATAGCACATTCAAGGATCCATTAACTTGCTTTTTAAAAGTGCAACAGGTCTTTCCACAATCATTTTTATCACAGTCCTTCGCCCATTTCAATCCAAATTAGAAAATTAAAATGATACTGTCTTTACAATGCAAAAGAATGTAACTGAGCAAAACAAAGTGAACAAAGATGGAGTGGAAATGACCATTTCACTGACTTTAAAAGGTCCCTGTATTTGACCATCAAAATATCATATCAAAGAATACCTAGCCTTCTTTTCTTGCAACTATCATGATTTCAAGTTGCTGCAATTCATCCCTCATTTATGTTAACATGCTGTCATTGGATGCCTTGGCCAAAAGGCTACAAGGTGGTTTAATATCCCATCTTTCAGGCTAAACTGCTAAAAACAGGGTGAGCTTGTTATGGTTGCAAAGAGACTGACTTCTTGCTCCAACTACCAGAAGGGTATTCAGTATTGTTGAGCAATCTGGTCTTTGTCTTGAAAGCAAAACAATTTGGCAAAATGTAAAGCTAATATCAAACATTTGACATAAATCTTTCTGAATCAACCTGTTCAAAGATGTTATACATCTCTAGAACAGCTGAGACGTGAACCTGGGACTTCTAGTCCAGAGGTAGGGAGACTAACTCTGCATCACTAGGGCCCGCCAACATATGAGATACCATATATCAGCAAATTTGCAACGTACACTATCGGTCTAATACTGCTGACAGTGGCAAATCTAAATTAGACCTCAGCTGAAGCAGTGTTTCCAATTTCAGGAATCACACTGAGGAAGAATCTGAAGCGTTTGAAAAGATGCTGAGCAGTTTTACTAGAAAGATACTTCTGCTTTTGTTGTATCTGTATCGCAGACTAACATCCAAATTCTGCCAATTTTAGCAATGTGGTAACAACCAGATATCACATCGTTCTCCCCTGAATTACCCTTCATTATCCTCTGCCTCAGCTCATCTGTACTAAGCCCCCCTACTGGTTGAAGAAACAGTAGTGTAAACAGCACTTACAATGAGGGCTTGGTAACTTGCTTTTTAAAATGTGCTGACAAAGGAGTTCTGCCTGCCAACAAATGTGACTGGCACCCTGGAAGTTGAACAGCTTGTAGGTATGAATGTCTGTTCAGAAACCATTGGACAATTGAAAGTAAGGTAATGTTTTGTGATGTCAACTGAGAGATAAATGTTGCCATGACATGAAGGGTAACTCTCCTGTTCTTCCCCGAAATAGATCTTTAACTTCCACCTCAGTCCAGTGCTCCTGTAGCAACACACTGGAACATCAGTCTGGATTTTTATGCATTTAAACACAATATCTTCTGTTTCAGAGGGGAGTGTTATCAGCTGAGCCACTATTAACATTGATTCTAGGGATGATTGATTTCAGCTTTAAACATTGCTAAAAAGAGGCAAGAAATTGAAGCTTTGTTTGCACTCAAAGCCAGGGTATAAGAAACAGACTTGAACAAAGGGGCATCACTATATAAAGATCTGAGATATCATTTATCAGCGAGTCATCTAACAAGCTGAAGTCCTGAAAGCAAGCCTAGCAGACCTGGCACATGCATATTGTGGAACATCTAACAACTGATTTTTATCTGCCATACAAGTAGCTGGCAGTGGCACATAATCTAAAGGCAAACCCCAACATACATATATAGAAACTTGACAAAGGATCTTTGCACTCAATGACGGTTTCAAGATTTTCTTTTATCAAGTCGTGGAACATGGTCATGGCTGGCTGACCAGCATGTATTGCCCATCCCTACTTGCCCTTGAGGTGGTGAGCTGTTGAACCACTGCAGTCCACATACTGTAAGTGGACCCACAAGGCCCTCAAAGAGAATTCCAAGAATTTGACCCAGCTAGTAAAAGAAATAGTGATATATAAGACAGACGGGTGAGTGGCTTAGAGGGAAACTTGAAGGCAGTGGTGTTCCCATGTATCTGCTGCCCTTTTTAGTTTACTCACTAACAGTCCAGCAGTTACGTCCTTTACAACTAGGCTACCTTCATCAGCAGTGATGCCACTATGCCACTCTTCATGACAGACATTAAATTACATCACCCAGAGTACATTTCAAAGCATGTTCAATGCTTCCTCCAAGTAGTGTTCAACATAGAGGAGTATTAATCCATCAGCCAAATGAAGGGAGTGCATAATCAGTAGGACGTCTCTTTGCCGATGTTTGATCTGACGGTATAGGGCTTCATGAACTCTGGAGCCTGTGTTCAGGGCTCGCAAGGCTATTCCTTGCTGACTGAATGCCA
This sequence comes from Stegostoma tigrinum, assembly GCF_030684315.1. Taxonomy (NCBI): domain Eukaryota; kingdom Metazoa; phylum Chordata; class Chondrichthyes; order Orectolobiformes; family Stegostomatidae; genus Stegostoma; species Stegostoma tigrinum. The sequence goes on along the minus strand of NC_081362.1, from coordinate 71,918,230 downwards.
CTCTGCTACCACCTGTGGGATCCGAGACATTGTTTGCATCTTTGGAGGATCAACAAGGCCATGCTCGCAGTTGTCTTTTCCAGAGCCTAGACGGATGCTAGTCTGGTCAATCCAGTTTTGTTCCTTTCTTTAGACTTATAGAACCTATGTGGCTTGCTAGGCCATTTCAGAGGACAGACAAGAGTCAACCATATTGCTCTGAGTCTGGAGTCACATGGAGACAAAGCTAGACCTGAATAACTTCAGCTAGTCTGGTGTTTTTATGACAATTCGGTCAGTGAGAACACCACTATGCAACCACCAACCCTAGCAGCTACCTTTTCGATTTTCCCTTCCCCTTCCAACTTTTAATTGTTTTTCCCCTACTCTGTTTGACCCATTCTGGGATAGAATTCCACAAATACCTTGAATCCTCCATATTTCATTTATTAGTGATACAAAAATCTATTGAGCCACTGAAGGCTATTCAATCATGATCAAGATAGGAGGCATCACAGCCAATGGTCAATCTTTTCCATGACCCCAATATTCACAAAACTTCCAGGAGCAGCAAAGTGATAGCGACAAATGATTGTCGATATTTTTAAACAATCTGTTGTGACATGTTTATAACACAACTCTGGAACAGGTGGGACTTGAACCCAGGACCTGTGTTAGATAGTCAGGGACACTACCATTGCACTAAAAACACTAACAAATAGTTCTAATTATACTCTACTCAAAATAAGCTACTTTAGCAGAATGTAACACAGAATTTCTATAGTGTCAGTACATGTTTCATATAAGAGATAGAAAGTTGTAGTTGCAGGGCATTTTTGTGGGGCAAGAAAATGAGGCTCTCCATCAAAAATAAAGTGGAGTTTTCCAGTTTGCTCAGTTGATAAAGACTATGGCCAAGTAAATGTAAAATCTATGATTCATCAAAACAGTAACTAGAATTTTTATTCTTAGTTAACAGTGTAGCTTACCATTGACTCACTGATAAGGAGGAGGAGGAGAGCTTCTTCAACAATGTCCTTTGGGCAGAAGAGGCTGAAAAAAAACAAATAATGCACTGAACTAGGCAAAGTGCACACTTCTTGATTTCTTTCATTTATTTTTAGAACTAGGCCAGTAACTAAAGATACAATGTATGATTCATCTATGATTAAAAAAGCCTCTTTTGAAAATGGTATAAAAACTTAATTCTGTGCTTTTCAATGCGCATGCTGTGAAGCACCTTTACATTTAGTCGCTGATACATCTGTACACAATTGATGATGATTAAAACATACAGGCATTCAAGGGTTCAATGAATAAGTGCACCACGTGATGTGGTATTGATTTGTACAGACGAAGATAGTTAAAAGTTTAAATGCAGGTCTGTGCAAAGGTACCTGATCTCAGCCACAGTAGGATGAGGGTACTTAGCTAAGTCTCAATGTCCTTGGGCTGAGAAGGGGTTTCTCGTTCTGTATCCAGTAATAACTGCTGGAAACTACGACCATATCTGATGAGAATCAAACACACCTCAGCAATTATAGTCCCAACAGTTACATTTTATTCATTGCCAAAGCTTAAATGTGAGGAACAGCCAGAGAGTGACAATGGTGCATGGAAAAGATGACAGCAATTAATACAGGAAACTTTGGTCACGTGTATTTTAGTTTGAACAACAGAATCCCATTCTAGAACATGGTTGCAAATTTCCTTTCTTCACAGTTTCCAAAATTGCAGCCCAGCTGAGCCACACTAACCCTTTTGTTATGGAGCAGACCAAACCCCACCACCCCCAAAATATATTCAGAAGATAGATTAGACACTATTTTGTTTTCTTATTTCAAAGGTAAGTGTAAGGTGTTGTGTTTCAGATGCAATTTGATTGACGAAACCAGCAGAACACATTTTATTCATACGCTATAGTTAAAATACAACAATACAAATTGAATAATTTCTACTGAAAAACTTAACAGAACATTAGATTATTTCACTACTAAACAGTAATTGTTCCAACATTGTAGTATCCCATAAATACAGCCGAGGCAAAAGGTAAATTCGGAAAAACAGGTTGTCTCATGTACAACTCCAGCAGCAGGAAGAGAACACCCAGCTATTAGGTATAATCAAGAGAGGAAAAAATTGGGCCATATTTGTTCAGAAAGATACAAGTTGTGAGGTAATCAAATGGGAATCATAGGAATTATTAAGCATTAAGTCAGAGACGGGAACTCAAAAAGAAAACATCACAGGCCAGACTGTAGGTATAATTGTAATGATAAAAAACAGAACTGAATTCTGTTGTTAAGAAAGAAATATGTAAGATACATGAGAGCTTTGCAAGATTTTTGTTGAGGAGAAAGTGACTCATTTTCCTTCAGGTGAGGTTTCTAAACCAATTACATAGTAAAGAGTATTCAGGGGAAGCACAAACACATTTACTAGACAAAGACTTAGGTTTCTGTTCAGACATTTCAGCAAAGCTATGGTGCTAATAATTGGAGGAGAATATATTCCGGTTCCATTATACAAACTAATGGTAATGTGTTACGTTATCAGGGGAAGTAATTGTCAGTGTAGTAAAGACATTACATACTGAAGGAGTAGACTTACTTCTGGGTAACAAATTGGTGGGACTTAAAGCTTTGCCTATAATTACAAGGTCTGAGAAACAGAATGATTACAGGAATAAGTTCTGGATATTTTCCTTTCATGTATGGTAACCAGAGTGATGGCTAAACAAAATGCACCAATAAAGGTCAACAATAACACCACAAACAAGAAAGGTAACTAAAACTTTCCTCAAAGGCAAAGATAATTTACGTGAAGTTAACCACTATAGGGCAAAATTTTAGGGAAAGGGGCTGGAAATTTAGAGGGGATTTGGGGAAAAAAAACCTTTCTCACTCATCTGGAATGCACTGCAGGCTGGACTTTACAAATTTTAAAAAATATTTGGATGAGTACTTCAAATGTCATAACGTTCAAGGATCTGAGGCAAACTCAGGAAATTGGGATTAGCGTATTTTTAGAGTCAGTACAGACTCAATGGGCCAAAGGGTCTTCTCCGTGCTGTATGAAGCTATGAATCTATGAGTGTTTTATATGACATTTCTATTTGAGGCAAATAAAAGGAGAACCAGAATTAAGTAAATTAGCAGTCAACTCATACTGAAGTAGAGGTCAAAAGAGTTCTGGAGTGCTGATATCTTAAGATGAGTGCAGATGTGGAGGTAAAGACCCCCACGCAGATGCACAGATGAAGAACAGACAGTCATTCGTCAGATAGTGGTACTGCCATCTACAGTAAGAAGATATTGTGAATATCACATGAAATTTCAATGGCAGTACATGTTAGGATTCAAGAAAGTCAGGTCTCCATGAACAGCCATTTTACTAGCCACCATTTTACTAGCCAAAACTGCATACAGATATTGTGCAGTTTTGTAAAACATGCAATACTTATCAAATTGTAGGTAAATCTCAGGACGTAATTAAACCAGCACCCCCGATCCTAATACCATCTTTTGATTGTATAGGACTATAACCTAAACAAAAGCTAGAAATGAATGTATTATTACAATTTTGGATATGACTACTCGATTTCTACAGAATATTTCCTTTAGGAAAACCAGAGCTAAGATGTTATGGAAAAACTAATACATTTTTCACTTGCTATGGTCTACCCATGGAAATATTGTCAGATTAAGAGTCAAACTTTACGTCAAACAAAGAATGGGATACAAACCCATGCATGCGGACACAATGGATTAGCAGTCCATTGCCTTAACCACTTGGCCATCTCATCAGCGGCTTTACGTCAAAATCTTTAAAGGATATTGTCAGTATTGGTGAATAAATGACTGAATTCAACTGTGTACCATCCACAGTCCCAATGTGCTTTAGAGAGGTTTCACCAGATTCTCAAAACTATGGTCAAAGGTGATTGCTGCGAGTGTACATAGGATTGGGATAAAGGTTTAGATTTTTCAACTATTTGCAATCAGACATTCTCCAAATGAATCTACTGGCTATAGTCTATTTGAATAAGTTATGGCTATGAATTAAGAAGCCCATTGAAACTGATTAGGGATAAATTGTTGAGTCAGAAAAATTAATCTTCTATATTACAATATGTCAACCTTCCAAGAAATGCGGATACAGAGTATGTAGAGTTGCACAAGAACACCCAAAAACTTCACAAAAATGAAACAGTGTGCAGATAAACATGACAACTAGAAATTTTGAAGCAAAGATTAAACTTTGGTATTGTTGCCAATACAAGTTGAGCCATTAAAAGCAAAGTTGAATGGTCCTGACAAAATACGTTAAAAGACTAGGAAGGTGACATATCTATTCAAAGTATGGAAGATAAAAGAGAGGAGGATGAGATTGAAGGAGAAATGGCCAATTCCCAAAGCAAACTTCCTGATATTAGATTAATGAATTCAAAGATATTAGAGAATTTAGACACTGTATTTTTGTATCTCGAGAAAGAATAACAGTTAGGTACAGTGAGATTGCTTGGGGGATACAAATATACACTTGGATGTACCACATTAACAAAGCATGATGTTGATGTAGGTAATTAAAATCCAATAAAACAAAACCCATATTAATCAAAACGGCCGAAGTGACAAACAAAATTCAACGGATGTTGGAGAATCAATTGATCTAACTGAGCTAGAGTAATTGGCGTTTTCCAGTAGTATTAGTTCATAAGTCAGATGGTTCAACTAGACTTGAATGTAGACAATTGGATAATTAATACAATCACAAAGATATATTCATACCATATTCCCAAATTAGAAGATTGCATTGATAGGGTTGGTAATGTGTCATTCTGATTTAAAATTGATTTATTCAAAAGGATACCGGCAGGTACCACAGACAAAAAGGGCTAAGGAAATTTCTGCTTTTGTCACACCCAATGGATTGTACCAATGTTGGTTATACCATTTGGATTTCACAATTTCCCCAGACACATCTCAATGATTAATGAACAGAGTTATGGTCAAAGTTTTGAATTATATAGTTTACTTGGATGATAACGTCGTATGCGGTATTGCATGAAAAGAACGTGTATAACAATTAGAAACCTTGTTTCAACAATTCCAATTACTTAGTTTGACGTTAAATCTAGCAAACAGTGAATTTACAAAAGCTGAGATGACATTTGTGGGCCATAATATACAGCAAGTACAAGTTTCATTTTATTCCCTGGATGCATTATTTACCAGACCAGAAGTTATTGCCTAACCCTAATTGCCTAGAGTCAACAGTTAAGGGCCAACAGATTGTCGTGAGTCTGGAGTCACATGTAGGCCAGAACTGCTAAGGATGGCAGATTTCCTTTCCTAAAGGACATTAATGATGGGTTTTACCCCTGGACAGTTAGCAATTTTCATCATTAGACTCTTACTTCTGCTTTTATTTAATTCAAATTCCACCATCTGCCTAACAATAATACCACAAGTTCATTGTCTACCCAGAACAGCAAAAGTAACAGCCTTGATTGACTTCTTCATCCATAAAACAAAGCTTAACATAATGAGGTCTTTGGGAAAGGGTGAATTTTAGTGGATGTTTGTACTTAATTTTAGTGCAATAGCTCTACCTATAGTCAACTTGCTACAACAACAGATAAAGATGATATGGTCAACAAAATGTCAGGCAGCATTTGAAAAGCTGAAAACAATATTAACAAATGAACCTGTATAAACTGCATCTAACTTCAATAAGCCATTTAAATTTGAATAAACGTGAGCAATTTAGGGATTGGAGAAATTCTCCTCTGGGATCAAGGGCAGAAAGCAGAAGCCAGTGGGTTATTTTCCAAGAAACTGAATCAATATCAGAAAGGTATTCCGCTACAGAAAAGGAGGCATTGGCAGCATTGGAAGCTCATCAACATTTCAGACCTTATGTTCAACATTGCAACTATGAAACTTTGTTTTTTATTGATCATATTCCACTGTCAGATTTAAGATTAAAATTCAGAGATTGTTCAGATAGAGTTTGTTGTTGCAAATATGTAAAGTAAAAATCATACGTATTTCTGGGAAAGAAAATGTATCTGCTGATGCTTTATCTCAAAAGTAAGAATGTAACCAAGAAAAAATTTGGTGGGAGAAGAAGTGAGTGGCTGTGAGTTTTGTGATGTTTTCATCATTTAAAGTGTTATAACCTTGTCATGAAATACATTTTCGAAATGGCATTTCATTCTTTTGAGGTTGGAGGCATGTTGAGACATTCAATATTTTACATTTATTCTTTTCTCAATTTCAGTTGGGGCCATGTGTTGTGAATTGAAGGTGATACATGAACTGCGAGCAGCAGCTTGTTTTTTTTTAAAAAAAAGAAAAGAGAAAACAAACTGATATTTATTTACGGGACCTGGCCTGGAAATTAATTGCAGGTTGATTATTGTTCAAAGAACACTGTATACGTTTCAGCTCAAAGGCTGGTGAATGTCTAGATGTTAAAAGAGGCCCTGAGGGAGGCTAGTACCAACTAACAAAGAGAATGTTGGAAAAAAACAGAAATAGAAACCAAAGTTTGAACTGTGTTTTAGTCAGAAATATTTAAGAAGATTGTGATAAAATCATAGTTAGATTACTTTGTTGTTTAGTTTTGTTCTTAAGTTACTTAATAAGTTGCTAATTTTTGTTTCAGCTATAAACCTGGCATCTGATATCTGTTATTCTTAAAGTATGATTCAGAACCAGTGAGGAAATTTTGAGGGTCATTGAATGTTTTAGTTTTACTGAGTTGTGAATACAGGGATAGGGAGGGTGATTTGACTGGGCTTGCTGTCCCAAATGCTGTGGTACAATATAATACCATATAATAATACTGTGCTTCAAAATTACTTCATTAGCCAGAAAGTAGGGCCTTGTAAGTGAAAATCTTACCTTTTTTAAAAAAAAGTCTCTGACCAAGATCTAGTACTTAACCAAATGAGCCTCTTTCACAGGAGTCTAGGAAATGTGGGTTGGTGAATTGTTGAAATGAATTATTTCAATCTTGGCTGAAATCAGTTAGGTCGAAAGAGATTAGGGATTGAAGCCGATGTCTTCTCACTCTGCATCTTTGTGCTACATCTCGATCACAGTGTTACTCACCGATCAATGGCACACCTTCTGTTGCAGTAGGCAATGCGATACTTTTTAATAGTTTAGGATTATTCTCCCCTTCAAGCAAAATTTCAATCCAGTATCAAAAGAAATTGAAAAAAATGGAACAGCAAAACTATGGGAAAAAAAAGCCATTTGTGGAGCATGCTCAATAACTTGTTCAGAGGAATGAACTAGTCCTGCTATGTATTAATTTTGCGCACATGTGCATAAGGGAGACTACAATCTGGGTTTGTGATAAACTCGCAGTTTTTGTTTTATGTGGGTGTGTTTTGTGGGTTAGTGTAAAATGAAAGCAACTTTTATTTCACCTAACTCACTGCAAACAAAAACAACCTAACTTTCTTTTCATGGGGTTGACAAGGGCTTTCCGTACAGCTTCATATAATTTGAAAATGAATAATAAACAGTATGCATAAATAAACTAGCATACCTGTCTCCTTGATAGAGTTGAGGACCAGTGGTTAGATTGATCGGAAAAGAGTCACTTTCCTCACTTTTGACCAGATCAGGTGGTGGTTCTGAAAATGGATTCCAATAACTGTTCTCACATAGATTGCGTAGAAGCACCTCAGCCAGTTGTTTGGCTATTGTCTGAGGAAAAAATGAGAACAGAGTTGATTAAAATATAGCCACAACATTTTTCAATATAAAACATGAAAACATGCCCCAACAAAAGTAGTTAGTACTGGATGGATTTCTGTCTCTATGATACTGTGACCATCATAATATCATCATGAAAGCAAACACATCAGACTTAAATAACGAAGCCCTAGAATTTCACTCAACTACTTTGTGGATGAGTAAATAAATCCTGCAAAACTTGATTCATAAATGTTAAATGTATGGATAACATCTTTGATATGCAAAGAGGTAGCTTGGATATATAAAACAATTTTCAAATTCCTTGACATTTTATGTCCTTATATCAATTTTAAAATAGTAGCAATGCCCAAATAAGCTTCAAAAATGCAATGAAAATTTTTCCAAGCTTGCACAGTACTAGTACATTCACCCCAATCAGATGATTATGGTGTTAAGTCATACAGGAGACTTGTGTGTATCTTGTAGAATGTACAGAATGAATGCAATACTGTCTTTGAATGAGAGATTGAGCCAGCCTATCAATTCTACTTCAGGTAGATGCAAAAGAGGAACAAGAATTCTTGTTTGGTGTTCAGACAACATTTACTACTCAACCAACATTATTACAAGTGATAAACTAGTCATTTTTTCCCCCTGTTGGTTCTGAGTATCGCTGTCTGCAAATATACTTTGTCTCCATTTTACAACACAGTGGCCACACTTCAAACGTACTTGATTCACTGTGAAGGCTTTTAGGATATTGTGAGACCATGACAGACACTCTGCAAATGCATTCCTTCTTTTACAAAGTACCTACAAAATGGAATGAACTAACATTTCATAATAAGAAATGGGAGGAGGAGTAGGCTATCTGGCTTGTCATGCCTGCTCCATAATTCAATAAGATCATGGCTGATCTTTTCGTGGACTCACCTCCACTTATCCATCCACTTACTATAACCTTTGATTCCTTTATTGTTCAAAAATCTATCGTTGCATTAAAAACTTTCCACAAGGTAGGCTCAACTGCTTCACTGGACAGGGAATTCCACAGGTTCACAACCCTTTAGGTGAAGAAGATCCTCTTCAACTCAGTCCTAAATCTTGTACCCCTTAATTTGAGCTATGGCCCCTAGTTTTAGTTCCACCCACCAATGGAAACAATCTGAGATAACAAGGTTAGAGCTGGATGAACACAGCAGGCCAAGCAGCATCAGAGCAGCAGGAAAGCTGACATTTCAGGCCTAGACCCTTCTTCAGAAATGGGGGAGGGGAAGGGGATTTTGAAATAAATAGGGAGAGAGAGGGAAGATGGATAAAGGAGAAGATAAGTGGAGGGGAAATAGACAGGGCAAAGAGGTGGGGATAGACCCAGTAAAGGTGAGTGTATATGGGGAGTTAGGGAGGGGACAGGTCAGTCCAGGAAGGATGGACAGATCAAGGTGGTGGCTTCAGGGAGGATGGACAGGTCAAGGGGGTGGGACTAATGGAAACAACCTCCCTGCTTCTGTCTTATCTATTCCCTTCATAATTTTACTTTAATCTACAAAACCCTACCCCATTCTCCTACTCAAGCTCTCCTCATAAGCCAACCCTCTCAATTGTGGAATCAACCTGGTAAACCTCACCTGCACCCCCCACAGTGCCAGTACATCCTTTCTCAAGCAAGAAGACCAAACTGTACACAGTAAGTAGCAGTGGTATGAACATTCCAGAAACAGGGAGAACATGCAAATTCTGCGTAAACAGTCACACAAGGCTGAAATCCAACCTGGGTCCCTGCTTCATGCAGGATTCTGGAGATAACAATTAGTAATACTTGCAAGGGAAAATTGAACCATCACCTTGATGACAATTGAACAAAGTTTCAAACCTGACTGGATTGAAAATTAAAAGTTACAATAAACGATTACCATAGATGTCGACATATAAAAGTCAACCTTTGACCCCTCCAAAAACTGGGATCAACTTTAACATTCCCTCTAAACTGTGGACATGCAGCCACTCCAAGGTTCCACGCATGCTGACTATCATGCCTCTCCGTTAACATCTGGTTTCAGAACACTGCTGCACATAGACCTCAGAGGTCTGAGCAAAATAAATATTAGAGAGAATACTGGTCAACTGAGTACAAAAGTAAACCTGAGGGGAGAGTGTGGATCATCACTATTCTGAAACGTCATCATATATCTGATGCAAGAAGTGGGCAGATTGTAAACTCTCATGCACTTTACAAAGCAACCGATTTTAACTGCTTGATCCTTTGTGTACAATTATAAAGTACAGGCAAATAAAACATGCCTCTATGGCATGCAAAATTGAAGCTGACTACTCATGACAGAATAATATGTCATGGCAAACAGTGTGTCAACTTGTATGCAAAAATAAGACTTTGACATGCCGGGTTGATCTATAATCCACAATTTTCAGTAATAATAGAAGAAATTAAGACACATCTTATTGCAGTAATAGAATATTTACGACAAATAACAACTCATCAGCTCAAGTGGGGCCCTTTACATTTGCTTTACACCGAATTTCAATTCTTATTCTTAACTATTTTATGATATTCTTTGAAAGGTAAAAAGGCAGGAGGATAAGATGTGCATTCTAAATTAGTAGTGTCACAGTCACAGATATATTAACAAGCATTCACTTAAAATATTCAGAGAGCTGCAGATACGTTGAGCCAAACTGGCCACATCAGTCTCTCATTGGCAGCGTATAAAATTAGCCCTGCTTTACTATTACATCACGAGCATCCAATCAAAAGAAAGCTGCATTAACTCAGATCTCAAGCTCTAACATGTCACTAATTACATACTGAATGATTGTACCGATTCTACTGGAAACAAGATTCTCAGAAATTGCACACTCTTTAAAAGAATCATGAAGCTAATAGTTCCATAAATGAGAACAAGGCATACGAAATGCCATTGAAATTAACGAGAAAAGTCTGCATATCATATGAAGCTTTCAGGCTGATAACTGGTCTTTCGGATACTCAACGCCTTCTGGCAACTGAGACAGTCTGATCAACATTTGCAGCTAATATAAACTTTCAACAACATTATTCAAGAATTACTGTTCTACCTCACAAATATAGCCAGACATACAATATGATGACACTGAGCTTCAGGCTGCAGCATTGATTTCACAGCAAGTGTTCTGTGCGACATTATTGAATTGAGCCAGTTGTGGAAAATGAACACTCTGGTACAAGCTTAGAACGTTGCACATTATTTAATGCTTGCAGGTTGTTAAGAGGAGAATTGGGACATCTGTACATGCAGAAACGCATAGACTGGTCTCTTGGTTCTCATATTAAAAAATGTGTTTAATATGATCAGCTGACTCAGAAATAAGAACTTACAAAATGTTTCATTTCAGCCTTACCATTCTGAAATTTTGTGTGGACCTTGTTTCCATAGCTCTTAATATTTCCCGCATTTGTTTTATTCCCTTGACCAAGTTCCTGTAACGAAGAGACATAATAGATATGTGGTTGTGCAAATCCCAAAGCAATTTCTCCCCATTTGACAGCAAAAAAACTACTTTTTACAGAAAATTCTTTAACTGTAAATGATTTTGGGACATTCCAACATTTTGTGAAAGTCATTTTGTGGACGTAAATATTTTTCTTACTTCCACATCTTTCAACTACTCTAAATCAGTAAAAGGCTACCTTAATAAGTTGTCATTCTCCATTTTATAAATGCTAAGCACATTCCCCTAAAATTTTTATTCCTTAGATGCGAAAAGACTCAAAGTGCATTGAATCCTGAGTTACTAGATGATCCCCATCGTGAAAATGACTTATATAGGACATAGAACAAAACAGCGCAGAGCAGACCCTTCGGCCCTCGATGTTGCGCCGACCTGTGAACTAATCTAAGCCCCTCCCCCTACACTATCCCACCATCATCCATATGCTTATGCAAGGACTGTTTAAATGCCCCTAATGTGGCTGAGTTAACTACATTGGCAGGCAGGGCATTCCACGCCCTTACCACTCTCTGAGTAAAGAACCTGAAAGCATCTACACAAGAACATTAAAATATATGTAAAGACTGTATCTGATTTATTTTGTATTTTTGATTGCAGACTGACATGGGAAAAGGACTGAATTTAAAAAAGACCAAGGTTTGTAGAAGGAATTGCGGCACTTTCACAAAGCAAGTAACTACACCCGATGGGAGTAACATTTACAGTGCTGCTTGTTAAAGCCAGGGCCAGGAGGGGTTAGGTAATTATAGATTGGCTGACACCGAGGTATATACAAAATGAGGAGATTTGGCCAACGACATGTAGTTGATTGGTCTGTGGACTAATGATCATTTGTCAGTAACAAAGGTCTTCTGCCTGACAAAAGCTATGTGGTTGGTCCTTACTTAGGTGAATATTCATGGTTGTGAAAGGTACAACCAGAAGCCTTCAGACCTATGGAGGGGAGGTGGCATTCTCTCCCTTTACAGTTTTAAAACAAAAATCCCCTAAAGTCTGAAGGAAACCAATTTATTTTTCCCTTACTAGTTGCTGGTAGCTGTGGCTTTTAACCAATAACAAAGAGACTTTAGTGAACCAGTTGTTCTGCTCCTCCTGCAATTTAGAAGCATGGGGAGAAGAGGGATAAATAAACCGCAAATCCTAAAAAGCAGAAGGATCGTTTCAGGTTTGTCTCTTCACCCCAAATGCCAATACTTTTTAAAAGACTTTTTCTGTGTAGGGTTTTTTTAAAATAAGGAGTTTAGACTTTTACCTAATAGAGTTATACGTCAACAGTTCATAGTGGTTTACCGGTAGCAAGAATTTATTTATTTGTAATAAACAGCAATTCATGTTAAGTACAGAAATTTGGAATTTGAACAGATGGATGTTTGATGACTGATCCAGGCACAACATGCTGAAGGGGCCTCTTTATGTGCTATAAAAGCTCTATGACTCCATGGTCCATGTTTTCTGTTAACTAAAAATACAGGTAAATTGAGGAGTTTTGCATACTTTGGTAAAATCTTTAACTTTTCTGACACCTTTGGGAGTAACAGGACTTAATTTCCAGCCCAGTACACCAACGTGATACGGCACATGAGGAAACTGAAAGAGACTATAAGGCAGAAAGCAGCAGTGCCTGACTTCTCTACTCACTATATTGTGCAATTCTTTCACTTTCTACAGAAACCAGTCTGAGAGTTTCTTCAAACTGTCAATACTAATGCACAACTAATGTCACTTATAGTATTTGTGAGTTTATTTATTGACGACTGGTTTAACCAAGTGATTAAGTGAACTCAAGTGATGCCATGCTTGGTTATTGTCTCATTCAAATAAAAGTATTTAGGACACTAGTATAAAACTAAAAAGTTTACCGAATTGTCATTTGGTATTCCATTAATGGTATAAATATTAGATATCCACTGTTGGGTCACCCGTGAATTTATCAATTAGCATTTTCAACAAACTTAATAATGAGTGTATATAACATGGACAGGTAGATTTGAAATTAGTACATGGCAAGCAATCCACAAGTTGTGTGTTTAATTTGGTACATTAGCACAATTAGAATAATAGAATCAGAGATTCAAGGAGACATAAGTATAGGAGCAATATCACTAGATTAGTAATCTAGAGATCCTCTGGTGACAAAGGTCCAAAAAATTCCACAATGACAGATGGTGAATTCAATACAAATGGGGAATTAGAAAAGCTAGCCTAATGGCGATCATGGAACCAGTCAACTATTATGAAAGTCCGCCTGGTTCACCAATGTCCTTTACGGAAGGAAACCAGTGACCCTTACTCTGTCTGGCCTACACGTGACTCCAGACACACAACAAAGTGGCTGCCTCATAAATATCCTCCAAAATGGTGTATCAAACCACTCAATGACAATTATGGAGAGGGTTCAAGCAGCAACAGTTACATCCCATGAACAAATATAAAACAAATACTATAGAAGGCGGTAATTTGAACAATGCTGGACCTCTATGAAGGAGATAACCAATTAGCCTTTTTCTTCCTCACAGGCCTATAAATAAGCCCTGTTAATTACATTATCCAATTCCCTTTGAAAAGTTACTATTGCAACTGCTTCCAACAACCTATTAGGTAATGCAATCCTAATCATAATTTCCTGTTAAAATAATTACCTTCATCTTATTTCTGTTCTTTCTGACAATTAACTTAAACTCAGGTCCTCTGGATATTGACCCTTTTGCTCTCGAGGTCAAGTTGTGCAAGTTAGGTAGGTTGGCCACGCTTAATTGCCTATAATGTTCAGGGATGTGTAGGTTATGTGCATTAGCCACTGGAAATGTGGGGTTAGAGAGATAGTGTGGGGGATGGTACTGGGTGGGGTGCTCATTGGATGGGCAGTGTGTGCTTGGTGGACCAAATGGCCTGTTTCCACACTCTGGGAATTCTATGATAGTATTAGAATAAAGTGTTGCAAAGAGTAACAATAATTGCAAGGAATACAAGTATTATTTTCAAAAAAAGTAAAGAAACCAAGAAGTTAACAATAAAGGAAAAGACAAAATGAGAACAAGCTGGGTAGGAATTTATAAAAGCCCTGGTAAAGTGTTTTTTAAAAGAAGTATGTGAAATGAAAAATCGCTAAAATAAACAGTGATTCCTTAGATAACAAGGTGTAGAGCTGGATGAACACAGCAGGCCAAGCAGCATCAGAGGAGCAGGAAGGCTGACATTTCGGGCCTAGACCCTTCTTTTCTGAAAAAGGGTCTAGGCCCAACACCAGCCTTCCTGCTCCTCTGATGTTGCTTGGCCTGCTGTGTTCATCCAGCTCTACACCTTGTTATCTCAGATTCACCAGCATCTGCAGTTCCTACTATCTTTGAAGTGATTCCTTAGAAGCAGAGAAAGGAGAAATTATCATCAGGGATGACGAAATAGCAGGGACATGAAAGAAATATTTTGTATCAGTCCTCACAGAAGAGATAAGTTGCATATCAGAAATAGAAGCTTAGCTAAGGGTGAATTAGAGTGAGGAAATGAAGCTATTTGATACCAGTAGTGGATGAATACCAGAGAAATTCAATCGACTGAAATCTGACAAGTATCCAGGCCAATATCCTAAAGCTCTAAAAAGAGATGGCGAGAGATATAACGGACACATTGTGATGTGTCCAAATATTTCCAAATATTACAATAGTCTGAACTGTCTATCAGATCAGAAGAAGTAGTAACAGAAGTAGACCATTTGGCCCATCAGGCCTGCTCCACTATTCAATGAGATCACAGCTAATCCTATATTTCTCAACTCCATTTTTCTGTCTTATCCCCATAACCATCAATTACTTTAATGATTAGAAATCTGTCAACATCAATCTTGAACATACTTAACAACTTGTTTGCTGAAACCACAATTCCATGATGAATGCCAACTGCACATGTTCGCCTTTACTTTTTTCAGACGGCCCATGTGTGCCATCAAGCCAATTTCTTAAAAATGAAAAAAAACTTTCATTTGTTTAACCATTTTCTCTACTCACTTCTGATACTCTTTCAGCTGATTTTGGTTTTCCTTATTTTAAACGCACGCTCCTAAGTATCAGCAGGTGTGATCCATAGTTAATGACCCAACCTCTACAGCCCACTTAAGTAAAGAATTCCACAGATTGACTACCTTCAAAGAAAGGTCCCACCTCATCTCTGTCCTAAATGGACAGCTACCGACTCGGAGATCATGCTCTCTGGAGCAAGACTCTCTCACGAGGACAAACAACCTTGTAGCATCTACTCTGTCAAGCCCTATAACAAGTTTAATTGTTTCATTAAAGTTTCCCATCATTCTGGTAAACTCTAACAAGTATAGCCCCATTCTACTCCACCTCTCCTCATAAGGAAATCCCTCCATATCCAGTATTAACCTCAAACCTTCTCTTCCTCCAATACCTGTACATCTTTCCTGAGACAAGGAGAACAAAATTGTTCACAATACTATGAACAGGTGTGGTCTTACTAGTGCTTTGTACAGCTTTAGCAACACCTCTTTGTGTATACTCCATTTCCTTTGATATAAAGGTCACGGGTCCATTTTCCTTCCCTATTACCTACTAACCTTGGATACTAGCATTATGCAATTCATGCACAAGAATCCTCAAAAGCCCTCTGTGATGAAACTTTCTGCAGTCTTTCCACAGTTAGTGTTCAATTTTCTATTCTTCCTGCCAAAGTACGTAGTGTCCCCACATTATTTTCTCTGTGAAGTGTTTGTTTATTCACTCAATCTGTCTATATCCCTTAGCACACACTTCGTGTCATCCTCACTACCTGCCTTTGCACCTATTTTTGTGTCGTCTGAAAACTTGGTAATAGCACATTCACTTCTGGCATCCAAGTCATTGAAAGTATATTGAAAATAATTGTGTACTCAACACTGATCCCTGTTTCACTCTTCTATTTACAGCTTGCCATCCTGAAAGTGCCCTCTTTAGCCCAACTCTCTGGACTGTATTATTTAGCCAATCCTCTACCTACGCTAACATACAATTCGCAAGACATGATTTCTTTTCTTAATTAGCTACATGTGCGCTAACTTATTGAACACCTTTTGGAAATCCAAATATATTACAGCTAATGGTTCCCCTTTATTCTATATGTTTATGTGTGTCTGTGTAGCATATTTTTAGTTTTATTGTTTTTGTTTTAAGCACCTGTGCCAGTGTACTGAATCAGGCCTCCTACTCCGACCACATCAGTATTTAACGGCCTGTGCACTCTTTCAGTGATCAGTTTGACTCCCATGGAAATACACAGCTTAGAACAAAAAGTCCAACTTCTGGGCCTCTTTCTCCTGGGTGAGATTTGCAGAGCTAGGAAATGTCTCAATTTAACCCTCCTAACTGAGAGTGAAATTCCAAACCTAAGAAATCAAAAATAATTGTCATCACCCATGACAGTGCTGCATTCCCAACTGTGTGAGGTTTTTAAATTTTTTACAGTTTAAAGTGCACTTCCCTTTTTGAAATTGCACAAGTCATTCCTCCAGAGCACAACATATAGAGGAGGATAATAAGATTATGTGTTAATTCGACATGTTAAATGCAAATTCATTGGATCGCTTACCCTTTTTTGAAATAATGCACATAAGCACTTTGCAATGCAGCCTCAAGAAAGTATGTGAGCTCCAACTCCTGAACAGCCACATTTCCCTTAGTGGCTCGAGACTGAGTGCTGGTCATGGTCTAGAAGAATAAAATGCAAAACAAAAAGCAAAATAACATGTAAAGATACAAGGAACAGTATTGTGTCTCAACAATTACTTTCAGCTTTATAGTGAACACTGCCATCAGATAAAACTACATTCTAAAACCAAGTGTGTGATACAGCTATTTTCTCAACTCTTAACATCAGTTATGTCATCAATTGTTATTTGATGAACATGTGTTATCAGCATGATTGAAGAACAATATGTGCAATATGCCAATGTTATGGCCTAGACATCCAACCTATTAAAGTCTATTAGATTTACTCATCACCAACTGTTGACCCAGATCCTCCGACAAGGGCTTATGGTAAAAAGACTGCTTGAGGTTCAATCATCCGCAGGAATACAGTGACTGACTGATATAAACTAATGCTTTCTTTTCCTGCCAACATTGCAATGAATGCTGCTTCTTTGAGACCGTTATGTTTTAAGCTGCCTCCTTTAATTCAAGGTAAAATGGAGAATTCTAGAAGTCGGTCTGAAACAAATCTATGTAGCCTGCTTGTTATGGTTAAAGAAACATAAAACTTATTGCAAGTAAGGTCCAAGTATTAACACATTAACACAAAGGATTGCTGCTTATAGACTCTCAAGCTCTAAATCAGAGATTTGGTGAAAACCCATCAATAGATGCTACCATGTCAGGCAGAAGAAAAGGACTACTTCTGGATTAACCACCAAGTACAGTGAGGAGAAAAACCCAATCAAAGCTTTGGATGGCGAAAGACCAGTAAGTCACCAGAAGGTGCTACGTTACTGGTTGTTCATTCAAATGTGTTTAGAAGATTGAATGAAGGGACTGCTTTAAAAAGGATACTGGAAGACTCATCCTGGAGGAGAAGGGAGAAGAGATCCTGTTAAAGCCCTGTAGAAGCTTGGGGCTTTAAACATAAGACAAAGCATCCACTGAGAGTGTTATGTAATAAGGAGACATGGGGTTTCAGTTACATTTTCTGTAGCTTAATGCATTAGTTGCCTACTAATGTTAAGTTTAGTCTGCTTTTTACAGTCAGAGTCTTAAAACACTAACTCTTGTTGTATGATTCTTTCCGTTGGTCACTGGAAAATTCATCACTCCTTTCTGATTCTCAGTGTGAAACTTCACTGCTAGAGATTACAATACAGAGTAGTGGTTTAATCTACTGTTGCACTAAAATGTCACCATTTTCTGTTTCTGGCAGGAATGAAAAAATAAATCTGTTTGTTAATTGTTGAAATCTTTATCTCCTCCTTGTGAGTAAATTTATATATATGTATGTAATATATAAAATCATTAAAAATCATTAAAAACCATAAACCCAAGGAGTGTTTGGCACACGTTCCTTAGTATATAACCTTTGCTCTTCTGAGACCTGGATCAACAGACAAAGCAAAGATGTGGAAATGCTCGGGGAAATCAGCTTGTGTCACCATTTTCCTCTGCTGCATATGTTTACAGTATCATTAATCTTGTCAATCAAGAAGTATTGGTTATTTACATGATTTGGAAAGTGGAGGGAGAGAGAAAGAATGATGCAAGCTGATTAAATGAGACAAAGTGTAAAATAAATAATAAATAGAATACTCTTCATCAGAAGTAATCCAGCATCCCATTGTGTTACTCAGACTAATCTTGATGAAAACAAGCTCTATTATACAGTTTCTACAGACCTATTCTATTAATTGTATACCTATAGCAACCTCCTTTCTCTTCACTGGCAGATAAATCAGTCTATCACAAGAGTCTCATGGTGGTTTTCAAAGAGGAACAAGGAGTTTTCCTAATGTATAAGGCAATACTTGTTTCACAACTGAAAGATGCTTTAATTACTAATCTTCTCATTCCTGTTTGAGCTAACATGGCTGCTGTAAAACAGTTGTGGCATTTGCCAAACATCAATGGACTTCAAATACAATTTGAGTGAACCACTTTCAGGCACTGTAATATGAAACCTATATGGGCTGTTATGATATTAAATAATATTACCTCTTCTAGGTTCACTTTTAAAACTTGTAAACTTACTTTCAAGTTCATTGATGGATCAGTGGACAAACACTGCAATTTAGTTAGCTATTAATACCAGGAAGTTCTTGGGTTTGTTCCCAATTTGTACTATATTAATTGCAATTGAGAAGTGAGACAAAATAAAAACTGAAAGAACTGTGGATGCTGTAAATCAGGAACAAAAACCGAAGTTACTAGAAAAGCTCAGCAGGTCTGGCAGCATCTGTGAAGAAAAAAAAAATCAGAGTTAATGTTTCAGTCCATTGACCCTTGAAACATTGACTCTGATTTTTACTCTGCAATGTTAACTCTGAGCTTTTCCAGCAACTTCTGTTTTTGAGAAGTGAGGCAGTTTGGATTGCTACCAAATACAGTAGAAGAAACCAGCAGAAAAGAACAAGTCAGCTAACTCTGCTCCTGATTTCAAACTAGCAGCTACAAACGCACGGGATTTAGTGGGCCATAATTATTCTCCTCTTCCTCCAAAAGATCTCTCCAATCTCTGTCCAGTCTCCCAAATCACTAGCCACTTGAATCCAGTGCAAGAGGACAGCTCACATCCTCAGAACTAAACCCCGGAATAGAACAAAAGAACAAAATAACTTTGTTCCTTCATTGTCATTGCGACAAAATCCTGGAATTCTCCCCGTAACATCATTGTGGGCCCACCTACTGCACACAGATTGCAACAGTTCAAGAACGTGGCTCACCATCACCTTCTCATGCAACTCGAGCTAGGAAATTATTGCTGACACAGATGTCTTCATGCCACAAATGAATATTTTTAAAAAATCAAGGGAAGAAGAGGCAAAAAAAATTTCAAGCATGGGGAGAGGGAAAAACATTCTGCGCCTGCTGCACATCCAAAAAGATGGCTGGCACAATTATTTTCTACTGGATAGATAAAGTTAAATCGGTTCCAAAGTCACAAAGTGATTGATAATACTGCATTAACATATATCAGGATGTAAAACTGAGTTCAAATACAAGTCAGCTTGAAATACTCCAGAACATTAAAGGGGCTACTTCACAATGCACATTTTCTAGAAAGAAGAGGTCTCCAACTCATCATTCTAACATAAATGCAAAGTCAAGTTTCAAAGACAATGTGTAAATGTACTCCAACATCCGATTCACTAAAATGTTTCTCAGACTTCTCCCCATTCACTCCTTTATTTTTGTTTGAAACAAACGAGTTGAAACAGTTTTCTTTACCCGTTCTTCTTCTTGTAAGTAGACCAGAGCAGTAATAGTAGCTTTTTCAAAACATGACATTGTCTCTTCCTCTCGTTCAAACAGACGAACTCGTGAGGTAACAGACGAATCCTGCCGCTCAAGGGACAAACCTGAGAAACGAAAATGAAAACAACTGACATTTCTTTTGAGCACAATTCATTAAGAAAAAGTGAATCAGAAATTCAAAGTTAAGTATCTTTTATTGATACGGGAAAATTTATATTAGGATTTTGTACTGTGTGTTATGAAACTAGAAAACTTATAAAATAAATTCACGAAAACAGCTTCCAAAAAGTGAAGGATTCAATTTGTCTAATGCAGGCATTGGAAATTATTATGGCATAGGTTGGAGTTATATTTCAATTATCAATAATTTTGACTTTATTAAGCAACTGGAGAGTTATATTTTGTTTATTGTTGTTACTTACTAAACAGTTTTTGTAAGGAAGAAAGTTATATGGTCCGGGACAAAACTAAGTCATTGGTTCAGAGTTGACTCAGCCTAACAGAAATTCAGGCTAACATGTAAAAATATACTGTGGAGGTAAAAAAAAGCTGAAAAATAAAAGTTTTTTTGGTAGCTTTGTGTATGTGCATGTCTATTGGAATGAAGTTCAGTGAATTTTGTAGTTATTTCAATCTTCTTTGATGTATTATTTGGGAAATTAGAGATGATAGGTAATCACTAATAGTGACACCACATACTCCTAGGCAGACATATAAATGGCCTTATTGATACTGCATTAACTTGGTAAAGATGTACTGAGTTGAGAACGATGTTAAGAGAGACCAGCCTCTGCGCAAAGGATGATCTTACATAAAGAGATTGGCACATCAAAGAATGTATTAGGAGACAGTATTAAATGATGTCACTACGATGATCATTACTCTAAAACAAAACCTAGCAGGAATTAGGCACATACTATGTAGCTAAACCAAGATTTACCATGATCAGAAGACAGACAACACCGGCTATAGTCCAAAAGGTTTATTTGAAATCACAAGCTTTTGGAGCACTGATGAAGGGGCAACATTCCAAAAGCTAGTAATTTCAAAAAAACATGATGGACTATAACCTGCTGTTGTCTGGCTTCTGACCTTGTCCAACGCTGGCACCTCCACATCAAGATTTACCATCAACTGAAAATGCACTAATCAGCCAAGTGGAGTTCAGTGTGAGTCCAATCATGCATAGGAAGTATTGGCTATTAAGGATAAATAAGGCATGGGTTTTAATAATTTGATGCACAAATAGAAAGGCCAAAGCCAGAAGAAGAATCTCAGTCAACAAAACAGAACAATGGTCAATACCCAGGCAACTGATGTCACAAATCGCGTCCTGAAGTGGATCAACTAAAAATCAGTACTTTTCTTTTTTTAAAAAAAGTATTATTTATTTTGTAGTTGGTTTGATAACTTAATTGATCCTGTAAAATTTGTGAAAACATAGTTGTACCTTGAATGGGCCTTGTAGCTAATCAGGGCTAGTAAGCTTTTCCATCAAATTCCTCCCAAAACTCAATCTGTAACTTTAATTGACTTAGGTCTTATGATTAAAATTATTTCCCAAAATCTTACAATGATGAAAATGAAGTGAATTCCATTTATCCTCTCAAAGTAAGGCCAAATATCCCAATTTAGAAATTTTCTAATCAACCTGTTCAGAAATGTTGTTACACATCACTGGAGCAGGTGGGATGAATGTAGAACTCCTGGTCCAGAGCTAGGTGCATAACCACTGTACCACAAAGCATTTGGAGCAAAACAGGTGACTAGAGAGAGTGAGAGAGTGAGCAGGCAGTGAGTGTCAAGCAAAAAGGTGAGGCAGGGAATCAGGCAGCAGAGCCGTCAGGAGGAGGAATCAACAAGTAAAAGGGAGGAGAAAGAATTAAGTTAGTTGGAGGAATTTTGGGCCAATTAGTTTCAAGGCAGATGTAATGTAAAAATTGTACATAGAGAACCTAACCCACCCTTAATATATATTTTCATAAGGAGAATTGATTTTTGTTTAGCATCTATTTGTTACAATAATGATTTTTAAGTACTCTATTTTCTGCATCATAATTTTAAACTAATTCCTTTTCCTCTCCAATCTAATTCAAAATGCCGTAGCTAATATCTAAAATATTAGATTGCACTCAGGAAACATGATAAATTGAATCTCTTCTATCCAAGTTTGCTAATTTGGTGATTGCGCAGTATTTTGAAATTTGACTCAGGAATGTACACATTCAAATCTTGTATTAGCGATTATTCAAATTGCACTTGCATTGAAGGTCTACTTCTGGGACCAGTTAAACACAAGTGGGAAAAAGTGCAAGTAAGCTATGGGATATCGAGCGTTAGCCATTGCATAATGAGGTCATGTTCAAGATTATGTTAAGAAGGGAGCCTATAATAGTGATCTGGCATTCCATCAAACCTTCTTCCACATTAGCTATGGGGTTAATCTACATCCAAGACATTTGTCAGAGCTAATCCATTTAGCTCTGGTCAGTCTGTATGTGGAGGTCTGGGCCCAAAACAGACAAATGCTCAATTGCGAGGGGCTGTGAAAATCCACAAGACAGACTCTCAATGTTAGAAGCCTGAATTTAAGCAAACAGTGGATAGATTTTGAACTTGGAAAGAAACTTTGAGAAGAGATCTTAGAAACAGCTAACATGGAATATTAGAGATAACAAAGTGTAGAGTTGGATGAACACAGCAGGCTAAGCAGCATCTTAGGAGCAGAAAAGCTTACTTTAACCCCATGATCTCCAACATGTGCATAGCTAACAACTGGTCATTTGCAAAGTCCTTGATAGTCATCTCACCGCCTGCCTACATTCTTTTGTTGTGCACATGTAGTTTGCCATGTCATTGCACAAATACCATTTCTGAAAACCATGGATTACAGAAAAGAGCATGTTCTTAACAGGATAATAAAATGTGAGGCTGGATGAACACAGCAGGCCCAGCAGCATCCTGGGATGCTGCTGGGCCTGCTGTGTTCATCCAGCCTCACATTTTATAATCTTGGATTCTCCAGCATCTGTAGTTCCCATTATCACATGTTCTTAACAGGCTTTGCCAGCTTGTTGCAGCGCGTTTCAATTGGGTCCAGATGAACTATCAGTGCATGATAAAGTAAGCTTGCAGCGGTAATGCAAATAATTTTGAATAAGAAATATACTGGGAACTGATGTGTAGAGCCAGTGCTCGAAACATAGGAGAATATTCAGCCCATCGTGTCCACGGCTATTCACTGAAAGTATATAGTGATTGTAATGAGGTTAGCCAGATAGATCTAATACAATATGAGTTTCCAGATTGGGGCTGATAACTGGGTTGAATCAGGGACTCCTGGCTGATAGATAAGATCAGGTGTCAGACATCTTGTTCACTCTGAAGCTGGTTCTGAGGGAGCTGGGTCAGTATCAAGGACTCTCGTGTGAATAAAGGGTGACTTGGCGATGGGCTACCGGCCTCGGTGGAGTTATTTTGGAGCAACTCAGCTAGTTTGCTCCTCTGCCGTGGTCTGTAGACCTGCAGTTTTTTTTCCTTCAGCTGCTTACCCAATAGATCCATGCATGGTTCAGATAACTTACAGAAAATGCTGCTGCGCCCCACATCCAATATCCAAGCAACACAAACCGACCAGGAGCTTCAGGAACCCAGACATGACCTCCTAAACCTCCACACTTGAAAGCAGCCAGAAACAGTGTGAATGCAGCAAAAGCGTGGCTCCAGAGGCCTACCTATAGCATGAACAGTGGCAGAGTAACGTGACAAACTATAAAGTGAAGCAATAATGATGAGTGATGAATCGGGACCATCTGAAAAGAAACCAAAAATTGAACAACAACTTCAAGGAAGGAAAAAGTGATTCACAGCTGTAAAAGGTAAGATTATTTGCTTAATGAGGCGTAGAGCTGGATGAACACAGCAGGCCAAGCAGCATCAGAGGAGCAGGAAGGTAGATGTTTCAGGCCTACAGCCCTCTTCAGAAGGTTCTAGGCCCGAAACGTCAGCCTTCCTGCTCGGCCTGCTGTGTTCACCCAGCTCTACACCTTGTTATCTCAGATTCTCCAGCATTTGCATTTCCTATTATCTCTGAAACAAGATTATTTGCTTTATATGTCGCCAAAGTATATCGATAAGTAATGAGGTGCATTTGGAACCACAACAAACAACAATACACACTAAATTCAGGAGTTTTTTCCTTGAATAGCATGCTTAGGGCAAAGAAAATTGTTGTGCTTAAGCCCACTTCTAAAGTGGAAGAGTCTTTTACTTCTAAATTAGAAAGATTTGGATCTTCTATTAAAAGATAAGAAATCAATGGCTGCTAACTCTTTACTTAAAGCCTTTAAGAGCAAAGAAACAATAATAACAACATAATCCAGAGTACATCATATGGTGCTTCCACAGTAGCAAAATAAGTGGAACATTTGCCCAAAGACGACTTTCAGCAACTGAAGTAGGACCTGAAAGACTGAATGTTTCTCACTGCAGTTCGATGAATCCATTAGCGTGACCAGCCTGGAATGGCTGATTGTTCTTGTTAATACAGCTTTTAACTACATAACAACTAAAGAAGATCTTTTCATCCCTTTGCCACTTAAACAGAGAACAAGGGATAAGGATATCTACAATGAATTCAAAAAGTACGTCCTTGAGGAACAAACATTCCAATCAAGAGACTAGTTTCCACACAACTGATGGTGCAGCAGCCATGCTTAGCAGAAATGTCTGCTCTGTTGCACTTTGTAAAACTGCTCCTGAATTTCTGTCTTTTGTCCAATGAGCAAAAAATAATTTCAGAACCATTCTCAAGAAACTCTTCTTTACAGAAAAGTTAGCAACACAAAGAGGAAACTTGCCAGTAGAGTAATGCAAGCAAAACACTTACAATAAAATCTTGAATTTTACAACTGAAAAATGGTGGGATCTCCCTCAATTGATTAGGATGAGCTTGAATGGTCTTTTTACTTTATGATTATCTTTTAATCATTGCATGGAGTAACTCTCCTATCCATAGAAAATAACTCATGTCATCCTGCCTTCAACTAAAGAAATCCTTAACTAAGGTTTATCGCCTCTAGACTATAACATTCTTCTTGCTCCATTTTTCCATGCAACTTTTTTTAATCCTCAACCATCCATACTCTGTACTACATGCCAATTCCCTCAGTCTTCAGTGGCCCACAGTTTTCCAGAATATTAAAATTAAAATTCTTCAACTCTTCCCACAGCCTTATGCCACATTATCTCTACTTTCTTCTGGCCTTCATTCCACCTTCAGCATTCTAAATGTAGGAGCTCTCTTGCCATCAGATGGTCATTATGACATAGCTGAGGCACCGTTCTTTGCAACTTCCTGTCGTCTATCAACATCTTTTCTTCTTCTTCAAAAAAGAGACTTTCAAAGCTCATTTTCTCAACCAAGATTCTGCTAGCATTTCTCATATCGTGCATCATGGCATGACATCCATTCACTTGTATTTGTTTTTTTATTGTCCCCCCATCGCCATTCTCTAAAAGGTTGCCACAAAACATTTGCTACAATAATGGGCATCATATTTAAATCATTTCTGATTTGATTTGATTTGATTTATTGTAGTCACACGTACCCAGGTACAGTGAAAAGCTTTGTTTGTGAGCAGTACAGGCAAATCATAGCAAGCAAGGACAGACAGAACATACCATGCTTAGACAGGGTGAAGCATAGGTTACATTGCACAGAAGGTGCACAAAACAAGATCAACATTTAATTGAAATTAGGGAGTGCATTCATCAGTCTAATAACAGTAGGGAAGAAGCTGTTCTTGAACCCACATTCAAGCTTCTGTATCTCTGCCTGACAGAAGAGGTTACAGGGCAGAATTACCATGGTGGGAGGGGTCTTTAATGATGTTAGCAGCTTTTCCACGGCAACAAGAAGCATAGATGGAGTACATGGATGGGAGGTTGGCTTCGTGATGATCACGGCTAAGAACACAACTTTCTGTAGTTTCTTATAGTCCTGAGCAGAACTGTACCAGGCCATTATGCACTAGATAGTATGCTTTCTATGGTGCATCTGTAAAAGTTGAAGAAGGTCCTTATGGACATGCTGAATTTCCTAAGCTGCCCAAAGAAGAAGAGACATTGTTGTGTCTTCCCGACCGTCACATCCATGTGGGAAGTCCACTCACGTTGTTGGTTATCATTCTAGGAACTTGACGCTCTCAACCCTCTCTACCTCTGTTCCATTGATGTGTTCTCTTCCTTTCTTTCTGAAGTCAATGATCAGTTCTTTTGTTTTGCTGACATTGAGAGAGAGATGTTTTTATCATTGCACCACAACACCAAACCCTGTATCTCCTTTCTGTATTCAGACTCATCATTTTTTGATATCCAACCTATCATGGTGGTGCCATCAGCAAACTTGTAGATGGCATTCATTCAGAATTTGGATACACAGTCTTGGATGTACAGGGAGTGCAGTAGGGGATTGAGAACACATCCTTGGTGGCTGTGTTATTATGTTATTGTGGAAGAGACGCAGTTGTGATTGCCATCTGTGCACCAGGAGGCTGAGGATCCAGTTGCAGAAGGCAGAGCTGAGACCTACGTCTCGGAATTTTGAGATCAGTCTGGAGGGGATTATGGTGTGGAAGGCCGAGCTGTAGTCACAAGTGTACTTGTTGTCCAGGTGTTCCAGGGATGAGCATAGGGCTAGGGAAATGACATCCACTGTGGACATATTACATCGATAGGCAAATTGCAGGGATCTGAGGCAGGCTGAGAGACTAGAGTTGATGTGGGCCATGATTAGCCTCTTGAAGCAACTCATGATTATGGGGGTCACAGTTATTGGGCAGCAGACAGTGAGGTACATTGCATGTGCTTTCTTTGGTATCCTGATTTTAAAAAAATAAAAGCTTTTGCACTTGCAGTCTGTATTGACTCTTCAAATTTTACAGACTCAAGTCTTGCTTAATGAAAAAGTTAGACAAAGGATCACCAGTGGATGTGAGGTATCTGGATTTCCAGAAGGCCTCTGACAAGGTACTGCACAGGAGGCTGCTATATGACAGAACAGCCCGTGGTGTTAGAGACAAGGTACTGGCACGGATCCAGGATTGGCTGACAGGCAGAAGGCAGAGAGTGGGGATAAAATGGTCTATTTCAGAATGAAAGCCAGTAACTTGTGGAGTTCCACAGGGGTCAACTATTCACATGATACATTAACAATCTGGATGAAGGAACTGGGGGCATCGTTGACAAGTTTGCAATTGACACAAAAATAAATGGAGGATTAGGTTCTGTTGAAGTAGTAGAAAGGCTGCAAAAGGACTTGGACAGTCTGGAAGCATGAGCAAAGAACAGACAGAAGGAATACAATGTGGCAAAGTATGAGGTTATGCATTTTGCTCGGAAGAATAAAAGACACATACAATTTTCTAAATGGGAAAATGTTCTGAAAATCTGAAACACACTGGGACTTAGAAGTCCTTGTCTCTAAGTTAATATGCAGGTTCAACTGGCAATTAGGAAGGCAAATGCAATGTTTATTTCAAGGGTGCGAGAATACAACAGCAGAGATATATGGATAAGACTGTATAAAGTTCTGGTCAGAACACATTTGGAATATTGTGAACAGTTTTGGTCCCAGTAATTAAGGAAGGTGTTGCAAGGGTCCCGCAGAGCTTTACAAAAATGATTCCGGGGATGAAGGGCTTGTCATATGAGGGATGGTTGAGGACTCTGGGTCTGTACCCGATCGAGTTTAGAAAAATGAGGAAGATCATGCAAAATACTGATAGGCCTGGGTAGGGTGGATGTGGAGAAGATGTTTCCACGTTTCTACAGCATAGCCTCAGAGTGAAGGGATGACCCTTTAGAACTGAGACAAGGAGAAATTTCTGCAGCCAAAGGGTGGTGAATTTGTGGAACTCGTTGCACCGAAGGCTGTGGAAGCCAAGTCACAGAGTACTGAAGACAAAGATAGATAGGCTCTTGATTAATAAGGGGTTCCAGGGTTACAGGAGAAGGCAGAAAAATGGGGTTGAGAAATATATCGGCCATGATCATATGGTGTAAAAGATACAACGGGCTGAATGGCCCAATTCTGCCCACTTCTACATCTTATGGTCTTGTGGCTCATGATGCAAAATCTGCTGAACGGAATTGTTAATTTGAAACTCCCTGTTATCTCCCCAATATCCTAAACATGGTCAGTTGTTATAATCTGTTAATTTTTTTTACAAAAAAACTTTTAGATATCAGAAACAATCCCTAACAAGTGAAAAGGGCAATCAGTAGAGTGTATACGTCCAACTGGCTATAATAATTCAGTGTTAATACGCTGCTCTGCCTTGAAGCTTTGGCCAGCCTGGTTGATGTGCTGCACCTATTAAGCTGAGAAAAAATTGAGAGCTTCCGTCTCACTAAAGAGGCTGCACACCAATCCATATCCAACAACCTTTGAAAGCTCTGCTTACATTTTGACAGCTATAACAAATTCCACTACAGCACCTGAGACAATCCACAACACTCTAAATAAAAGAACGTACAATGTTTAAAAATAGGTCAAATTGGTTTTACCTCTCCATGCTAAACGATCTAATAAGTTATCTTAGAAATTTCCAGTTGACTGCAACATGAGGAAGATAACAAAGTGTGTAGCTGGATCAACATAGCAGGCCAAGCAGCATCTTAGGAGCACAAAAGCTGATGTTTCGGGCCTAGACCTTTCATCAGAGAGTCTCCTTTAGCAATGTTTATTTTTCCTTTGTTATATCACAATGAAAACCTATAAGTATGTGAAACACCAATGTCACTAAAATAACCACAAAATAGGGTGAATGCTGGAAATTTAAAATAAAAAGCAAAGAACTAGAAGTACTTAGTGGTTCCAGCAACAACTGTGATACAGAAACACAGTTAACATTACGTCAAATAGGAAGCCTCTTCAGAACGCTGAAGAGGAGCAATGTTTAACTCAAAACGTCAACTCAAATTCTCTTTTCACTTATGCAGCCAAACCCACTGAGTTTTGTGTCAAAATAGCTCCCTAACAGATGCAATCTATTATCCAGTCTAATTTTAATTTTTATATCTCCCTTGGTAAATTACTTACAAATAAACATATTGTACATCTTGAAGCCCAAGTTTCAGTATTTGTGACTTTTGTTGCAGTCATGGAAAATTTTTTTCAAAATTAATGACCTTTTTTGGACATACTCACAAAGATAGATACTGCAATGGATACAAATCTATTGAGAAAACTTCAAGATAAACGATTTAATTTATAATAAATACATTTTAGCCTCTGGGGTGTAATTTAAATTTGCATACAGACTAACCCAGAAGTTGAGGAAAGAACAAAACTGTCCTTTAGTACACAATTGTATACGTGTGGGGAGTGTATAATTCTGCCCACAATGTTCATTTAAAATACTTTTTTTGAAATCTTCAATGTTAGTTAATGTTTCTGACTAAATCTTTCTCACTCTTGTCATGTCTCAACATTAAATTCAAAAACTACTTTACTCCTACCTCTATTTTTGCTTTTCATTTACAAAGTATACTACTGCTAATTCCCCTAGCATAATATACATACAGCAAAGATACAATGCTCAAAATGATCTAGAAGGTGATTTTCTACAGGGGAAATCAAAGCCAAATTAGGCATAGCTAATGCAAATTGAGAGCTTGGGGGTACTAGAGGACCAGGATGCAGAAATATTATCAATTCCCATTTTCAAGTCATAAGCCAGTACATTCCCCTAGTGGGTATAACACCCGATTGAATTTCATCAGAGGATCAGCTGTGATACTGATTTCAATAAATTTGTTTGTTTATGGAAAAATAACAATAAACACTTCCAAATTGTCATTAAACTCAAGTGGTTTACTAATATCTTTTAGGGAAGCAAACATCAATCTCTTTTTGCTCTGGCATCATAATGAAATGGGTTAGTGTGCAGTAGATTTCAATGCAATTGTAATGTCATGCATTTGTGTACATGAAGATCTATATTCATCCGTAGGTATTCAGTAAGGTTGATAGATTGAGAAAGATGTTTGTGGTAACTGAAGATTAATCAGAAATAGTGCGTAAGCAGTTTGAATAAGGCCATTCTAAGGGTGCACAGAGTTTCAGCTTTCATTATTTGAATTAATCTGTAATGTAGAGATACATAGAGACCTTATACAATGTTACACCTGGGCCAGTGAGATCCCAGAATGAAATCTGGCCTTGTGGAATTTTTTAAACATTTAACATGGCTGTTTTTCATTGAAAAATATGCTTTGCAAATTTGGTTTAAACATCAAGCAGAAGTTTATAAAACACAAAAGAAATAAAAATGAAATAAAAATAAAACAAAGTTTGACAGATTGCAAAACAAAGTCCCAACTATTACACACCACCACTTTACAGTTAAGCAAAATCCAGACAAATTTCCCCATCCTACCAAATGTGTAGGTTTTACAGCTCCTGTCCTGTGATCCTGGAAGACTTCTTCTTAAATACTCCCACAATTGAG
The DNA here is from genome assembly GCF_030684315.1 of Stegostoma tigrinum. NCBI lineage: Eukaryota > Metazoa > Chordata > Chondrichthyes > Orectolobiformes > Stegostomatidae > Stegostoma > Stegostoma tigrinum. The sequence continues at coordinate 71,887,567 of NC_081362.1, read as the reverse complement.
ATCTTAAACATTTTCAACTTTGATTAACAAATATACATTTCTAACCAAAGACTTTTGATCTGGAAGTCTTCACTAGTGTCAAACTTTACAATGAAATAGCATTTTCCTTTAACTTGTCCAAATAATCTCCTCTTCTTGGGCAAATTGTGCTTCCATCTAACTACAGTCAGGTTTTCTATGAATAACATTCAAAGGTTTAACTAATATTTTGAAACTTGCTCATCTTAGCTTCTGCTAAGCTATTTTACCTTTTCTGTCATAAGCCCCTACAGCACAATTCATACTTCCATTAAATTCAACATTTGTTTATAAAAGTTATGCCACATTTCTTTAGGATGTGATTGAAACAAAAATACATGTACGAAAGATATCAAGAGAAAATAAATCACAAGGGCAATTCTCTTCACCAACCAAATTTCTAACACAGTTTTAAAGCAAGATAAAATCTGGTTAAAAGGATTTATTTATCGTTGTCATCCATTTAGTTTTGATCAAAACACAGTCAATGAAGTAATTATCAGAGTAAAATTCATCTTTGGTTTTACTTAATGAAAATTGTCCTGCCTCCCAAAAAAAAGGAACAATAGTCTTCTATAAGTGTTGTGGTTTTTACAGCAAATCCTTTGGTATAAAGATAGTGAATGCAACCTTGACACTTGCACTATGCAATGTTCATTGTTTGATTTATGGTTCTCCCACAGAGAACAGTCTAAGACGCCTTCATGAGGACAGCCCCACCACCCCCCCTTCAAAATCAACCACAATTACTGAGCAGCTCAGACAGAAGAAAATTTTCTGAAGAGTTCTGAACAGAGACTGACCTTTGGGAAGGTAACAACTCCTAAAGTGTGTAACAACCTCTGAAATACTTATTTTCTGTGGTTGAATTTTGGCTTGCAAATTTGAAAATCTAGTCAGTGTTAATCCTTTTAAAACTAGATAAAATAAGTGATTAAAAAAAATGAAGAAACTGAATTCAAACCAATGCACACGTATCAGCTTCAAAGAGTACAGTTTTTACCTACAAACTGGTTTCATCTTTGATGTACAACTGATGAGGTTGTTCATATTTTGCGTATAATAAATAAACCCTCTGCGGACTGTGTTTATAACTAAGAGTTATAGCACCATCTGGTGAAGGGCATATTTTTGAAAACTTGGCAGTGGAGCAACAATTACGGTAGAAGCCTAAAACGCAAAAGTGCCAGAGGCAGTTAAGTCTAGAGTATTTGAAGTCGACCTGAAATTTTGCAACACAAACATCCAAATGTTGTGAAATTTAATCAGCAAGCAATTACATTTCCCAAGATGCAAGTTATTTTACAGTCTTAGTAAATCAAGCAATTCAGGCAGAGGCTTTGGATGTGTAATATATACGTACCGTTATAGGACTTTGCCTCAGCGCTGTGCTCTCATTGGTGAAACAAGCGGGACATGCTGAAAAAGGCCAGAAAGTAGTGGACAGACAGCAAGATTAAGCAACTTTTACAACCAAAATAAACAAAGTATTTGCAAGAACAGTGTGGAACATTTAAGCAAAGAAATGTGCATTTTTTTCTTACCATGTGCATAAACTGATTGCTTAAACAGAATAGTTGCTGACAATGAGCAGTGGGTGCTTGCTAGGAGTCACATATAGAACAGATAGCAAGGAAAAAGCCTCAGGCATCAGTGGAGCACTTTTTAAAACTTGCGTGTTCTTCACCAACTTGAAAGCTACAAATCTATTTAATAGTGATTACACACACAGCAGGAAGGTGAGGGAGACTATAACACTCAACACCATGAAGCAGTGGATACTGTTCAAAGCTTTTCATCTTTCTTCATTCACGTGCAGAGTTCCGTTTTAAGAATCTAACTTCCAATCGCAAATACAATAACACTTGTTCCGTAATTTTAATTCATTCTAATTATTCACAATGCAACATCAAGAGAACAGCAGCACAATTAAACAACTATTTTAAATAATAAAATGTGAGGCTGGATGAACACAGCAGGCCAAGCAGCATCTCAGGAGCACAAAAGCTGACGTTTCGGGCCTAGACCCTTCATCAGAGAGGGGGATGGGGAGAGGGAACTGGAATAAATAGGGAGAGAGGGGGAGGCGGACCGAAGATGGAGAGTAAAGAAGATAGGTGGAGACAGTATAGGTGGGGAGGTAGGGAGGGGATAGGTCAGTCCAGGGAAGACGGACAGGTCAAGGAGGTGGGATGAGGTTAGTAGATAGCTGGGGGTGCGGCTTGGGGTGGGAGGAAGGGATGGGTGAGAGGAAGAACAGGTTAGGGAGGCAGAGACAGGTTGGACTGGTTTTGGGATGCAGTGGGTGGGGGGAAGAGCTGGGCTGGTTGTGTGGTGCAGTCGGGGGAGGGGACGAACTGGGCTGGTTTAGGGATGCAGTGGGGAAGGGGAGATTTTGAAACTGGTGAAGTCCACATTGATACCATTAGGCTGCAGGGTTCCCAGGCAGAATATGAGTTGCTGTTCCTGCAACCTTCGGGTGGCATCATTGTGGCACTGCAGGAGGCCCATGATGGACATGTCATCTAGAGAATGGGAGGGGGAGTGGAAATGGTTTGCGACTGGGAGGTGCAGTTGTTTGTTGCGAACTGAGCGGAGGTGTTCTGCAAAGCGGTCCCCAAGCCTCCGCTTGGTTTCCCCAATGTAGAGGAAGCCGCACCGGGTACAGTGGATGCAGTATACCACATTGGCAGATGTGCAGGTGAACCTCTGCTTAATGTGGAATGTCATCTTGGGGCCTGGGATAGGGGTGAGGGAGGAGGTGTGGGGACAAGTGTAGCATTTCCTGCGGTTGCAGGGGAAGGTGCCGGGTGTGTGGGGTTGGAGGGCAGTGTGGAGCGAACAAGGGAGTCACGGAGAGAGTGGTCTCTCCGGAAAGCAGACAGGGGAGGGGATGGCAAAATGTCTTGGGTGGTGGGGTCGGATTGTAAATGGCGGAAGTGTCAGAGAATGTGTCGGATTGTCTAGGCCCGAAACGTCAGCTTTTGTGCTCCTGAGATGCTGCTTGGCCTGCTGTGTTCATCCAGCCTCACATTTTATTATCTTGGAATTCTCCAGCATCTGCAGTTCCCATTATCTCTGAAACTATTTTAAATACGTGGGGCAATTCAAAATACTAATTTACCAATTAACATCGCTCACCCCACCAAGTGCACAAACTGATGTACAATATTTCCATTCTCTGTTTAATACATGCATGATCATTACAAGCTTGAAACTGTCAAATGTGTTAGACATTTCAAATGTAATTTCACTACTAATGCAATAGATAAATACTTGAGAAACCATTTTTCCCACAAGTACCTGAAATGATCACAAATTCTTAATTTATTAAGTGTGAATTTAAATCTAGATAAAAATCAGGGACAGAAGCAGTATTCATAGTTTTTGCCATTTTCTGGACATTAACAGACAACCCTACAGTTGTATGAAGCATCAATTCAAATGGATCAAAGGGTCTCCTTCATCTGAACTCATAGTGCAAACATATCAAAATTCAATTCTCACACTGTGTTTGATAAATAGTCCGTCGCCTTTTAAGGTGCAGCATGCAAGTCAAAAACCTATGGTTAGATAAAGTACCGTGGGATGAGACTCATGTGGTGCATAAACACTAATAGATCAATTGGGCAGAACAGGGCAATAAATTCAATGCAAGTTTATTCTATTGCGATTGAAACTATTCTAGATTAGACAAGATCAATTTTAAGATAAATTCCAATCGCCAGATATTATAAAGTTTTAAAATTTAAATATAACAATGGAAATTTAAGCAATGAAATAGGAAATAACATAATCATCCTATCTTTATAAATATTTATAAAAATATTTCATTTTCTGAATAAAATGCAAATGGTAAGCATTTCAAAACAATGTACACATTTAGACAGTTACACAGTTTCAGAATGTGAAAGGCAACCACTCACATATGCTTCTTCTTTTCTTTCCTCTTCAAACCACTTGAACATATTGTCACCTCCAAAAGCTGTGCTCATCGTTCCTCATATATCACAAAAGGATTTCCTCCATCAAAATCAGCATATGTAGACAGCACACGTATGCTAGCAACAGTTCTAATTCACTATCACTTCTCTTGTCTTCTCCACTGTTGGCAAAGTATCCGACTGTTTATCTGACATCCATTATTGGACGAGCAGAAATTTCCTTCGATTTGTATTAAGATGATGAAAACCGTGGTCCTCCATTCAAAGTTGCGTCCCTAGTTACTGTTTCATCTGATTTTCTGGCAATAGTGTGACTAAATCAGTACTCACAATCTTGGTGTCATGTTATGCCTGAGCGGAAGTCCAAGCCATCTTTAAATCAACTATTTACACTTCTGTATTATATAAACTCTTCTCTACCTCAGCAAATCTGCAGCTGGAAGTCTCACTCTTGCCACCATTGATTATTTCAATACACTCCAGCTGGTCCTCCACTTTCTAACCTCTAAGCTTGGGGTCATCTATAATTCTTGTGACCGTTCTCCTAACTCAAAACATTCTTATTCAACAATCACCATTTTGCCCACTGACCTACACTTATTGCTGGTTAAGCAATATCTTGATTTTTAAAATCGCCAAGCTCCGCAATCTCACTCCTTCCCATCTCTGTAACTTCTTTCTGCCCCTCAAATCTCAGATATCTCTTCATCTAATTCTGGCATTTTGAATATCACTCATTTTAGCACTCCGCAACTGGAGGATCAGCCTTCAGTCAACTGGACCCTAAGGTCCGAGATGCCTCCTTATATCATCTTCCTCCTTTAAGGCACTCCACAAAACCTACCTTTCCGGCTGAGTTTTTGATCAACTATCTTGCAATCTCCTGAAATGCCAAATGTCATTTTTTTCTTTTAATTGCCTGTGTAAAGTGCCATTATAAGTTTTTATTATAGATCATCTTTTGTACAAAGTAAGATCAGGCCAAAATGCACACCAGTGGAATACCACGCTCTCTCTTCACATTAGATTTCCTGCCTTCCGCTTCATCTCACATCATGCAACCTGCTACATTAAAAATAACTGTAGTCAAACTAACTGGCTTATAACAGTCTAGCCCGTTAATCTGACAGGAAATTATGATTAGGCCGATGCTATTTCTCTTGTTATTTTCCAAATAATCCATTAATTCCAGATATCAGGGTTGACTGATTAATTTGATTGATGTTTTTAATATCAGTTCTATTTGGATGTTAACCTCTTTCCAACTGTGAAATCACTCAAAATTGATAAAGTATCGTGTCAATATGCAGTTGAAAATTGCTAATCTCTCCATTTTCTGACAAAATTTAGCCTTTGAGACTATTGTTTGGTTTCCTCAACTGGGATATATATCTTATATCAGACACATCAACATATAATTATGTTATTGTACCCTCGTTAATTTTTCATTTCATTTAAATTGGACTTGATTCCTAATTATTTTATTACAAGTTGCTTTGTTGAGTCAATTACTTTAGATGGGACTTTAATGATTTTTATATTTGTCATTTCTATTCTGTTATTCCGGTGAATCCTTTACCTTTACACCACTTATGTTTTCTGTTTCGTACACCAGAACCAAATCAAGAAGCTGTTTCTTTTTGTTGAAACAAAGAAGTTATGGTGAGCCTTTATAAAACACTTGGTTGGCCTCAACTGAAGAGCTGCATGCCAGTTCTGAGTAGCATATGTCAGGTACATTATGAAGGCATTCAAGAGGGTGAAGGAAGGGTTCACAAGTATGGTTCCAAGATTAAATACTTCAGCTGCATGGATAGATTGGAGAGTTGAGAAATTAGAAAGGTCCTGCTTGGAAAAAAAGAAAGTTGAAATGAAATTTGACTGAGATTTATACATCATGAGGACTCTGCACAAGAATAAATTGGAAGGAACTGTTTCATCTTGGAGAGCTTTGGGGTGGTGTTGGATGGGGGGGCATATTTTCTGACACAACAGTGGAGAGACACAGTCAGGAAACCATTAACCTGGGGACAGGAGGAGAAAAATTGGTCATGAGGACTCATAGTTATAGCAACAACATAGTCCAGAGGAGGTAAAATGTTAAATTTTCACAAAGGAGAAGCATATGTTAGTACCATCATAGCTTTTCTATTCTGTTCTTCAGTGATATGACCCGTCAAATCTCCAGGCCTGGGTAAATGAATGAATGTGGGTGTGTGCATGTGAGGTTGGGTACAAGTGAAGTGGAATTTGGAGTTTGGATGTGAAAGTGTGCGAATGGGTGCACTTGGGAAGGGGATAAATTGGACATGTGTGCAGATGTGTCTGGATCAACGATACCGAAGAATCGGTAGATGCTTTTGGAATTGTTTGGAATGGGCTGGAGAGTTCATGAGAGTGTGAACAAATGTGAGGGAGGGGTGCGAGCCAGTAGTGGGGTGGGACGTCAGCAAGTGAAGGTGTGTATGACTGAAAGTGAATGGGACATGTAAGTGAGTACCTGGGTCAGAGTAAGCAAATGGATGGATGGATGAGTGGGTGTAAGAACGAGACTGAGCCAGACACATGCTCTCCATTCCCTTCGTCCTCCACAAAGCAGGCTAGGAGAGGAGGAAAACCCAGGCGAATGGGCAAACCACCACAGAGATCAATCCAATGTGAGTCATCAAAGGCAAACCAAGGTTGATGTCAAGTAAATCCAATTCTTTATCTTGCCCCTAGTGCTCACACTCTTTCCTGGGGATCAGCACTCTCTCTTTAGCTCTGCTTCTAATAAAAAAAACAAGCAAAAAAAGTGCTAAATAAAACCCAAAAGAACTGCAGATGCTGTAAATTAAGAACAAAAACAAAGTTGCTGGAAAAGCTCAGGTCTGGCAGCATCTGTGAACGAGAAAACAAAGCTAACGTTTCAGGTCCAGTGACCCTTCCTAGGAAACTCAAAAAAAGTGCTGCTTGGTACTTCTTAATAGTCTTTTTTTCTACTAATTACTCATTTAAATACTCACTTTTTTTAAAAAATGAGCTTCATGTTAAGTATTGCGCCAAACCTTATCTTTCTGAGATCTGTGCACTATTCCCCTTCTTTCCTCCAGCCCTAGTTCTGAGTGAGAAAAATTAAGAACTGAATGACTGCTGGTTTACTATTTAGCTAAATTCATTTACCTTTATTGCAATTTTTTGGTGCTTCTCCAGTCAGAATCTTTGGGCGTCTGTGATTGTCATACAAGACAATGCAAGGACTCAGGTCACAAGTCTACCTCAGCCAGAACACTGAGTGAACTTCTTTCTGTTATTCAGAATCATGCCAGTGCCAAACTTACTGACCTAACTGATACCATGGCCCCACCAATGTCTACTTCAAGACATTTAACTGATTTTACAAAATATGTCTTTTTCCAAGGATGATGACGTCAGCTTGTATAAGGGGGCATAGCCGCAAATTGAAGGGTGATGGATATAATCAGAAGCAGGTTCTTTACTCAAGAGTGGTAAGGGCATGGAATGCCCTGCCTGCTAATGCAGTTAACTCAGCCACATTAGGGGCATTTAAACAGTCCTTGGATAAGCATATGGACGATGATGGAGTAGTGTAGGGGGATGGGCTTACATTAGCTCACAGGTCGGCGCAACATTGAGGGCCGAAGGGCCTGTTCTGCGCTGTATTGTTCTATGTTCTACGTTCTACGTTTTACCCAGTTACTGAAATATCTGCTCTGACTACTTTCTACTTTTGAATATGTTTTTATGATGCCCAGATCCTACAAGCTTTATTGCAAATGGGACTAAATTAATTGCAAATGGGACTAGATTAATTTAGGATATCTGCGTGGCACGGATGAGTCGGACCGAAAGGTCTGTTTCTGTCTTAAACAACTCTATGACTATGTGCAAAAAACTATACACATGACTGGTCAAATCTATTCCTGTTACGCAGCAACTAGTGGAATTTAAATCAAAGTAAGGGCTGGGAGGTTTGAAAATATGAAAAGCAGTACAGTACATAGCCTTATCACAAACAGGTGTAATGACATAAACACGTTTCAAGTAAACTATTAGACTCATCTCACTAACATCCAGAGGTCTGTGGTCAGCAAAGCGTTCTTTGAATCCAATCTATTCTGCTGGATAAAGTCAAATTGTGTAAGAGGAAATGAGATTGCTCCAGCTAAGCATTCTTATTAACAAGTAATCCATTTATGGCAGAGATATCGATAGTACAGCCAGGGATAACTGGTGGCCTGCCTCCTGCTTACCGCCAATAGCCTTAAATAGATCTGTGGCTTGATAGATTTCCGTTTGTGGTGCACAAAGCAGTAGACTGTTTACACATTGAAAGACAGTGCTTTCGTTTCTTGCTGACACTGGATCTTAAAATCTTCCTCTGGTAAAGTGAGGCATGCTGCAAAGTATAACCTGCTTTTATTATTGTGAAAACTCTAACTGCCCGCAGTGACATATTTGGAAGAGAGCAGCGTATACAGAAATCATAAGTACAGCATTTTTTTCACACCATAATAGATGTTGGAAATATTCCACAATGTAAACTCTGGCACACAATAAAAGCTGCAGTTCAAAAGCTTCTAATGTAACATAAATTAAGCATGCTCTCTTCCTCAGAGAAGTAGATTTGTGCTTGTGTGAAGGCTGTATCTTGTTATTTTTCTGAATTTTGAGTGTGGACTTGAATAGGAAAAGGACTGTTTTAAAACCAAGGATTATGGAAAGAATTACCGTAACTTTTAAAGTTACTGAAACTCGCTAAGTCATGCTTACACTGCTGCTTTGTTTAAGCAGTGGGGGAGCATTTTGTAGACGGCTACAAAATACTATACTATAGAGCATGTACAAAGTGAGATTCAGCTGACAGCAGGTTGCTGATTGGTTTGTGGAATGGGTGACCAGTTGTGGGTGCCAACAACTGATTAGCACATGGGGAGCTGAACAGCTTTTGGGGGTGAACAATCCTGGCAGAAGACTGTGGACTGCTGCAAGGTCAGATGGTGTGTCATTCTCTGCAGTAGAATATCTGAAGCCTAAAGAAAGCCAGTTTATTTTCCCCTCACCAGATGCTGTAAGCTGTGGTCTTTAACCAGTAACTAAGAAGCTCTGCAATTGATGTACCAATCATCCGAGCCTCCTATAAAGAAATGTAGAGAACCAGGAGAAAAAAAAAGAGACTGAAGAACAGAATATTCTTGCAAACATGGAAGATAGGAGCAGGAGGCGGCCATTCAGCCCTTTGAGCCTGCTCCACCATTCTTCATAATTACGGCTGATCATCCAACTCAACTGCCCAATCCCGCTCTCTCCCCATTTGCTCTATCCAGTTGCCTCTCGAATACATTCAATGTTTTGGCATCAACTACTTCCTGTGGTAATGCATTCTACAGGCTCACCAGTCTTTGGGTGAAGAAATGTTTCCTCATCTCCGTCCTAAATCATCTAACCCAAATCCTCATAGTGTGACCCCTGGTTCTGGACACACCCACCATCGGGAACATCCTCCCTGCATCTACCCTGTCCAGTCCTGTTAGAATTTTATAAGTCTCTGTGAGATTTCCTCCTCATTTGTCTGAACTTCAGCGAAAAAAATCCCAACCCTAGTCAATATCCCCTCATACAGCAGTCCCGCAATCCCCGGAATCGGCCTGCTAAATCTTCGCTGCAATCCCTTGACAGCAACAGCATCCTTCCTCGGAAAAAGGTCATCTCAGTGATCCATGTGGAGTGGGGCCATTGAACAGCTTCTTCAGTTTCATTCCCTCTATCTATAACACCAATGTGTTGTTGTCTGCCTGCATGTATCTGGGGCATTTAGAAAGGAGTCAGAGCTTTATCTAGTAATATGTTGACAGTTCATAGATTATAACCACAGGTAAATAACTATTTATTTGCAATAAACTGTAGTTTTTGTCAAGTACTGAAATGTGGGTGCTGTTTGCTGTTAACCTGGATCTGTTTAGCAGGTAAATTGGGGACTGCAAGTACTTTGATAAAGCTTTTAACTTTTGTGACAATTCCAGGAGTAGCGAGGCTTGATTTCCAATGCATTACCACCCCAGTGAGGCATGACATTTGTCAAGGTGGAAATTGTCATTTCTATGTTGTTTCATTAAAAACTAACATTTCATAATATTACTCATTCCAGGCAAACTTACAAAAAAAAGTCGCAATGCAGCACACTACATGCACCATTTTAGCCCTCACTTACAGAAGAATAACAAAAACATAATTTTGACCGTCTCTAAAACATATCAATATAGTTACATTCATGTTGGACCTAGAAAATATAGTTTTAACAGAATGTTTTAACTGTTTCAACAGGATCATTACAATTTGGATATAAATTTTCCACAGTAATATTCTACATCTCTAATTATTTGATTCACTAGAACACTGGTCCAAGCAGAGGCCAAATGAAGCCCATCCGACTGGAACAGCTCCCTTCTACGCAATACTAGCGCTTGTGTCCCATGAACCAAAACCCATTCCCTCCCTCACATTCTTTGTGTCACATGTTTACCTCCTTGACTTTATTTACCTTATGCCAGTTTCTGTGATTCAGGTGCTAATCCAAGGTTCTTAACTGGGCGTTTTCTCTTTGTACTTTACCTCCCAAACGTTCAGATCCTTCCAGCAGAAACTAATTCAGATTTGCCTTATCGGAGGGGTATAACGGTCTCCTGCAGCAAAATATCCACGTCACTTTCCCTCCCTAGTGTGGTGCAATAGCTTGAACTCCAACTCGGGTCTAAAATCACTCAAGCTGCAAATACTTACTACTGAAATGTTCGCCTTGGATCACCTTATAGTGTCCACCAGATCCAACATGCTGCAGCAACATCATCCATCTTGCCATCATTAACACATTTAATTTGACTTTTTGAATTATTAGAATTTTTTATTAATTTAGAAAACCTGTTCTTTATATTTTATTGTAATTATTTTTTATTATTCGCCACTGTAAATTTATTTTTTAAGAAAAGAGAGAAGAATAGATTAGATACTTAAACAAACTGAAGACCTTATTTTTACTTTAAAGGCTAAATCTTGAACTGTGCCATTCCATTTGACCCATTTTGCAGTAATGGAAAACAAATGCAACCTCTCCTCAACAGTATGAATTTCAATGTCGCTTTGCCAACAATCAATGAATTGAATTGATCTAACTAAAAACAGAAGTTGAAATAGTTGTCTTGTTGTATTTCAGGCAGTATAAACATATTACCATAAATACTGAATACAATCCTGCCCTCCTCTCTTCAAGTGAGAAAATAATCTTTAACATTTTCTTCAGAATACAAAACCATATCATAAAGCAAGCCAATACATTTAAATTAAACTGTGCTGTTCCATAAAGTTTTTCAAACAGGTATTTGGGATACATTATTTCAATATAATTCGTAATGCTTGTTTCAAGTATCACGATTATTGCTCTCAAGTTTAGTTTTAAATAACTATTCATCTCAAGTAATAAACTAGACTAAGAATACTCAGTATTAGACTGCAATGAAACTACATCCATTCAAATGAGGTACTAAACATGGGATTGACCTTCAAATGATACTCGCACTTCCAACCGGGATTGCAGGTCCAATCTGATGAGTTCAAAGTATTTCAAGTTTTTAAATAGTTTACACAACCATTGGTCAGAACCCTGAAGTATTGTGGATATTTTAAATTTGTAATTCCAAAATGTGTTTTCTAAAAAAAAGAAAAAGCTGATATAGACAAAAGTTTCTGCAATGTAAATAAAGTGGCTGTTTGGAGAGACCCATGGGAAGTTATACCTATAATACTAAAGGGACTTCAAGTAGGAGAAAAGGCAAGTCAAAACAGACTAGTATGTAATCTCTTGTGACTACAATGTTAAGAAGAGGTTGAAGATCCCCTATTCGAGAGCGAGACAAACCATGCTGAATCAGTCCCGAACTACAGATACAGTGTATTCTTCTAAGGGAAAGATGTATTTCTCTGCAGTTTCACCTTAGTTATTCATCTTTCAGCAGATGCACTAAACTTGCCATTAAAAGTGTTATAAGCAAATTAAAATTAATTGTTACCTTTAATAACAAAGGCTTCCGCTAAGAGTCTTTTCTTATAAATTGGTTCATCTTCAATGCAAAGGTCATCGATTCCCACACGGGCATACATGCTGAGTGCATCTCGATATGACCCCTCCACAAAGTGCAGTTTTGCTAAGATAAGAATGGCTTCAGTCATCAGATTGTGCTGAAAGAAGAGAAATATAGCTGTTGATACCCACTGTACTAAGTTTCTCACATTAAAACAAAACTTAGTGTCTCACTTTGACTAAATTGCAAGGTGAAATCTTTAGTGTCAGGTTTGGTTTCATCAACATAATATTAAGCCGTTCACTATTTGCAAAACAGCTTAAAAGTCAGATTTTCTCACATTCTGGTCTGCAGCATTTGTTATCTATATTTCTAAGAAATGTGGCATTGTTGATGGCTTTCATCAGGTTCCATTGCAGCAACTGCTGTGACATCAAGCCAGCATTTGGCTGAGTGGGGTACCAAGGAGCCTTAGTAACACTGAACTCAGCAGGAATGGGGGGAGGTAGGATTTTACAACACTTTACGACCACATTTGGCAGTACCTAGACAACATTCAAATTTGGGTTGAGAAGTAGTAAATACCATTTGTACCATCTACATGCCAGGCAATTATGCCATCTCCAACAAGAAAGAATCGAACTAACTGTCTCCTATTAACTTTCTAAGACATCACAAACATTGAATCCCCGAGAGTTAGCATTGGCCTCAAACTGAACTGGATCATCCATATAATCACTGGTGACAACTACAGATTAGAGACGGGGAATTGTTCAGTAGGTAACTCACCTCCAACCTCCCATAAGGCACCAATCAGGATGTAATGGAGTAAGCTCTACTGCAGATCCAATTACACTCAGTCATTCAGCTGCTCAGTTGGAGTAGAGCTGAGTCACCTTGAAGTCGGGGGGGAGGGGGGCGGTGAATGGCAGCAGGGAAACAAATCTGATAAAAGTCTGATAAAAGCTCAGTTGGAGCAGCCGCAGCAGAGTGAAGTGAACCGGAGGGTGAATGGTACCAAACGGAGCAGAACAGCAGAGCAAATACGAGAGTGAACAGTACCAGTGGGAGCAGAACAGAGTGACCCTGGGGGTGAACAGCAGCAGTGGGAGCAATGCAGGGTGAAACTAGGGGTGAATGGTACCAGCTGGAGCAGAATCCAGAGGTGATGTCACAACTCAAAAAGCATGTGAGATTGGTGGCTTGGGAAACAAGTGTAGAGAACAATTTACTGCTATATGGAGGAAATAAAGTCCTTATTTTTGTATTTTGTAGTTTTGCTAGGAATAGAGAGCAAGAGTGAGAGATCTGATTTGGTGATGAGTGCGTAAGGTTGTGAAACTGGTTCCTAGTTTATTGTTTATAATTAGTAAGGTTCATAAATGGCAGGAGAACTTGGTCCCATTGAATGCTTCTCCTGCAATTTACGGGAAATTAGGGACACTTCCATTATTCATGATGACTACATTTGCAAGAAGTGTGTTCAGCTGCAGCTCCTGATTAGCTGCATGGAGTGGCTGGAGCTGGGGATGCATTGACTATGGAGCATCCACGAGGCTGGGAATAATCATTGATAGCACATTTAGCAAGCTGGTCACACCACCATTAAGGTCTACACAGACAGAAATGCAATGGTTGACCACCAGGGAGATCAGTAAGTGTGGGTTGGAATTGCAGGAGTTCCCTGTGGCCATTTCCTCTCAAGCAGATATACCGTTGTAGATACTGTTAGGGGTTGGGAGGTATGGTGGGGTAATGGCCTGTCAGGGGCAAGCAGCAGCAGCCAGATCAGTGGCATCATGAATATCACTGTTGACCAGCAGGGAGGGTCAAAGCGTAGGCCAGCAGTAGTGACAAGAGACTCGAGAGTCAGGGCCATGGATAGGCATTTCTGAGCCATGAGCGAAACTCCAGGATGGTATGTTGCCTCCCTGATGCCACGGTCAAGGATATCTCTGAGCAAGTTCTGGATATTCTGAAAGAGGAGAGTGAGCAGCCAGGGATTGTGGTCATATTGATTCTGATGATGTAGAGAGAAACAGAGATAGAGTCCTGCAAAGGGAATTTACGGAGATGGGTAAAAAGTTGAAAAGCAAGACTTCTGGGGTTGTAATCTTGTGATTATTCCTTCTGCTATGTGCTAGTGAGCTGCGAAATCAGGAAGACAATACAGTAGAGGTCGTAGACGTGCTTGCCGAGCCAGTAGGTTTGGTTGCAGATGTTTTGTCATCCTGCATCATCGGTGTGCCTCCGGTGAAGCATGTCCCGCTTGTTATTTATTTGCCTCAGTTTGCTGGGGTTTTTGGTACCATTTCCAGTTCTGTTTCTCAGTGGTTTATACACAGGACCTAATTCAATGTGTTTGTTGATGGAGTTCCAGTTGGAATACCAGGCGTCCAGGGAATTCCCTGGCATGTCTCTGTTTGGCTTGTGCAATTATGGATGTGTTGGCCCAGTCGAATGTGTGTCCTTCATTCTCGGTGTGTAGTGAGTCAAGTGAGAATCGGTCATGTGTCTTGGTGGCTATTTGGTGTTTGTGTATCCATATTGTCAGTCTTCTTCTGGTTTGGCCTACGTAGTGTTTCTCACAGTCGTTGCGTGTTATTTTGTATATTATACCGATTTTGCTGATTTTGGGTATGGGATCCTTTACTTTCATCAGTAGCTGTTGTAGGGTGGTTGTCGGTTTGTGGGCTATTCTGATACCTAGGGATCTGAGTAGTCTTGTGGTCATCTCTGTACAGTAGGGTGATTAGTGAGTCTGGTCATGTTGTGTCTTCCAGTTGTGGTCTGTCTTGGAGGGAACAGCGAATTGTGCTTTTCGGGCATCCATTCCTTTTGAAGACTCTGTTTAAGTGCTCTAGTTCTGCTTTGCGTAGTTCCTGTTTGCTGCAATGCATGGTGGCTCATTTAAATAGTGTCTTGATGCAGCTCCATTTGTGGGCATTGGGGTGGCTGCTAGTGTAATTGAGTATCTGGTCCTTATATGTGGTCTTTCTAAAAATGCTACTCTGAAGTTCCCCATTGCTTCTGCGGTCTACCATTGTGTCTCGGAAGGGTAGTTGATTGTTGTCCTCTTCTTCTTTTGTGAATTTTATCCCAGTAAGGATGTTGTTCCTGTCCTGGTGGGCTTCTTTTAGTTTTGTGCGTTTGACAATCATGAAAGTGTCATCTAATATCGGACCCAAAGTTTGGGTTGTATAGTGGGGAACGCTGTAGGTTATAACCTTTGCTGAAGCAGTAATGCAAAGGTTAGAATGGACAGCGCTATGTGGGAATATTTTATAGGATAGTTGATAAAGCTCAGGACCAGCATGTTCCCGTGAGGAAGAAATATAAGGATCCCAACATTGAGGAACCCTGGATGACAACAGATATTGATAGTTTAATCGAAAGTTAAAAGAAGCATTTGTAAGGTTTCAGAAACTAAAGTCAGACAAGGCCATTGAGAAATATAAAGGGAACAGAAAAAAACTTAAACAAGGAATTAGGAGGGCTAAAAGGTGCCATGAAATATTCTTGGTAAGTGGGGTAAAGGAGAATCCCAAGGAATTTTATACGTATATTTTAGGAGCAAGAGGGTTACTTGGGAAATATTAGGTCCACTCAAGGATAAAGGAGGAAACTTGTGCATGGAGCATAAGGAAGTCATTGAGATCCTTAATGAGTACTTCACATTAGTGCTCACCAAGGAGGAGGACATGGATGATGGTAAGATTAGGGAGGGGTATGTTGATATTCTAGGGCATGTCAATATTAAGAAGAAGGTGGTGTTGGGGGTCTTGAAACACATTAAGATAGATAAGCCCCCAGGGCCTGATGGGATTTATCCCAGGATACTGAAGGAGGCAAGGAAAGAGATCACTGGGACCTGGATAGAGATCTTTGTATTTCTTCAGTCACAGGCAAGGTCCCAGAAGACTGGAGAATAGCCAATGTTCTTCCTATGCTTCAGAAGGGCACCAATGATAATTCAGGAAATTATAGGCAGTGAGCCTTGGCAATGGCACGGAAATTACTGGAGAAGAATTACAGGGACAAGATTTACCCACATTTGGAAAATATTATAGATAGCAAGCCTTTATGGAGGGGCGGTCTTGTCTTACAAATTTGGTTGAGTTTTTAGAGGAAGTGACAAAGATGATTGCTGAGGGTAGGACAATGGATGTTGTTTTCATAGACTTTACTAACACATTTGACAAGGTCTCTTAGGGTAGGCTGGTCCAGAAGATTAAGTCACAAAACAATCAACAGGAAGTTGGCAAATTGGGTTCAAAGTTGACTTGGACAAAGAAGATAGAGGGTAGTTTGGGAGGTGTGTTTTTCTGACTAGAGGTCTGTGACCAGTGGTGTTCCACAAGGATCAGTGCTGGGACTTCTAATGTTTGCAATACATAGAAATAATTTGGATGAAAATGTAGGTGTTCTGATTAGTAAGTTGGCAGAGAGCATGAAAGTTGACAAAGTTGTGGATAGTTAGGAACATTGTCAAAAGTTACAGCATGATATAGATTAGATGGAAAGTTGGATGTAAAAATGGCAGATGAATGTTAATCTGGGCAAGTGTGCGGTGATGAATTTTAGGACAGCAGATGCAACAGGAAAGTATATAGCAAACGGCAAGACGCTCAAAAGCACTGATGCACAGATGGATCTTGAGGTGGAAGTCCAGAGCTCCTTGAAAGTGGCAACACAAGTGAATAAGATGGTAAAGAAAGCATGCAACATGTTTGCATTCATCAGCTGGGACACCAAGTATAAAAGTTGGTAATCATGTTACAGCTGTATAAAACTTTATTTAGACGTTTGGAGTATTGTGTGTGTTTCTGGTTACGATAGGAAGTTTGTAGAGGCATTGGAAAGGACACAAAAGACAGTTTTACCAGGATGTTGCCTGGATTGGAGTATATTAGCTATAAGGAGAAATTGAACAAACTTGAATTGTTTTCACCAGAGCATCACAGACTGAAGGGTAACCTGATAAAAGTATATAAAACTATGCAAGGCATGGATAGGGTGGATAGTCGGCGATTTTTCCCAGGGTGGAAATGTCAAATCCTAGGTTTAAAGGAAATGTATTAGGAGAGTTTTTTCTCCCCCAGACAGAGGGTGGTTGTTACTTGGAATGCGCTGCCAGGGGAGGTGGTGAAAGCAGATGTGACAATAGCGTTGAACAGGCATTTAAACTGATACATGAATGAGTAAGGAATAGACGGATGGAGACTATGTGCAGGTAGACGGGATTAGGTTGGATTAGCATCATGGTCAGCACAGACATAGTGGGCTGTGGGGCCTACTCCTATGCTGTACTATTCTATCTACTCTTAAGAAGCTTCACACGATCCAAAGCAAAGCAGCTCCCCTGATTGGCATCTCATCCAACACGTTAAACGTTGATCCCTTTATTATCATAACACAGCAGGGAGTACCATCTACAGGATATATTGCACCAACTTGCCTCGCCTCCTTTGATAGGGACTACCAAACCAATGGCCTCTATCATCTAGGAAGCATAACAGAAAGCAGACTATGGAAAGACAGGAGCAGGATTTGGCCATTCAACTACTTGAGCCTGCTTCGGCATTCAACATGGTTACAGCTGATCATTGAGCTCAATACCCTACCCTGCCCTTCCCTCATATTCCTTGATCCCTTTAACCACAAGGGCTATTATCTACCTCCTTCTTGAGAACACAATGTTTTGGTCTTAACCACTTCTATGGTAGTGGATTCCATAGGCTTATCACTCTCTGGGAGAAGAATTTCTCCTCATGTCAGACCTAAAAAGGTTTACCCCTTAATTTTAACAAGGAACCCTAGTTCTGGACTCCCCCACCCACAATATAACACAATTTCCAAGTTCCCCTTCGGGTCACAGACCAATCTGAGCTGGAACTATAATCACCATTCATTCGCTGTTGCTGGAACTCTATTCCAAAAAGTGCATCCACGCCAAATGATCTGCAACAGTTGGCTGACTATCATCTTCTAAAAGGTCATTAGAGATAGGCAACAGATGCTGGACTTGCCAGAAATGCTCATATTCCACGGAAGAATAAAAATAAAGTTGAACAATGTGAATGCGCTTCAAAAGTTAAGTTTATTTTACAATGAATTTTCAAGGAATGGGGCTAATCTAATTTTAAAAAAAGTAAAAAGAAAATCTCCTCTGCACAGATCTTATTTAAAATAAACGTGCAAAACATCAATCCATGGCCTCACTTAGAGCCCAAAAGACAACCAACTGAGGTGTTTGGCATTGAGAATTAAATGAAATTACATAGGTTAAATAAAGGATCCTTTCCTGGGGCTAGTAGAAAGCAGAGGGAGATTCACTCTACACTTCAACAGAACACAGAGAGCTGGGATAAGGGGAGCATTTGCAGGATGGCAACATGTGGTGTGCCATAGCAATTAGTGCTGGGCCATGTTATTTACAATACGCATTAATAACATGAATTGGGAACGAGAACGCACAATCACCAAATTTGTGAATGACACAAAAATAGGTGGAAAAGCAAGTGGTGAGAGTGGCACAAAGAGTCTGCCGAGGGAAATGGATGGGTTAAGCAAGTGGGCAAGAACTTGGCAGATGGAATAGGTAAGGAAAGGTGAGGCTATGCACTTTGGCAGGAAAAATAAAAGGGAACTGAATATTATTTATGTGGAGAAAAACTGCCACAGAACAGAAGCACCTGGGAGACCTGGTGCATGAATCACACAAAGCTACCACCCAAGTTCAGTGAGTAATAGGAAGGCAAATGGAATGCTGGCCTGTGTTTCAAAGGGAATAGAATACAAAAATAGACAGTTGTTACTAAAAACATAGAAGGCACTAGTCAGACCACAGTTCGGATAATGTGAACAGTTTTGGGCCCCTGATGTAAGAAAAGATATACTAGCATTGGGGGCAGACCAGAGAAGGTCCACCAAGCTGATACTGGGTATGGAGGCACTGTCTTATAAAGGAGAGGTTGACTAGGTTGGGCCTGCACTCATTGAAATATAGAAGTACGAGAGGCAACTTACTGAAACATACAAAAATATTAGGGCACTTGACAGGATAGATGTGGAAAGGCTGTTTCTCCTTGTGGGAATCAAAGCCCAGAGGTCAAATTCTTGGAATAATAGGTTGTACATTTAAGTTAGACATGAGGAGGAATTTCTTCTCTCAGAGGGTTGGGAACCTATAGAATACATTGTCACGGAGACCTATAGAGGCTGTGTCATTAAGGCTATTCAATGCTAAGATATACAGATTTTTAATCAGTAAGGGAATCAAGGGATATGAAGAAAAGGCAAGAAAGTGAAGTTGAGGATCATCAGATCAGCCATGATCTCATTGAATAGCAGAGCAGACTCAATGGACTGAATGGCCTACTTCTGTTCTTACGTGTTATGGTCACTATACTTAACCTAAAACTGGTTATTGTCAAGTTGTTGCAATGGAATATATTCAATTCTGCAAGCTAACATTCCCGATTGGAAGAAAATCAAAGCTTGTTTTGAAAGTGTGTAAAGACGGAAGTTAATTACTAACATAGTTTGTGTACACAAGAGATTAATGTCTTCCCCCGCCCCCCTCCCCAGATCATAGAAATAGCCTCCACAGTGAAGGACAGAGGTGAACAGCTAAATTTCATAAAACATGTATTCCTGAAGTTGGCCTCTAGCCAAGGTGAAGAAATTTGAAAATTCTCGGAAATGGATTGATCAAGGGAACATTTTTCAAATTTCTCAGATATCAGGCACATCAACAACTAGAAACAGCCAATGCAGAAAGCCTGTAATTCAGTGTTTTAATGTAATTTTCCATTTAAAGGTTTTGGATGGCAAGAAAAAAAAACATGAAACAAGGGAATGAGGCTGAAAAAATAATCAATTTAAACAGCTGAAACAACATTTAAAATAGATTGTACAAATGCATATTTCGTAAAGGCAAAGAGAAGAGATGATAAAGATGCCAAGATCAATGATAATATTGTACTTCGTTGTCTTAGGCAAATAAGAAGAGGGGTGTTGGGGGGAGGCAATGGCCCAGTGGCATTATCACCGGACTGTTAATCCAGTGACCCAGACAATGTTCTGGGGACCTGGGTGAAAATTCTGCCAAGGCAGATGGTGGAATTTAGAATCACAGATGTAGAGCACAGAAACAGACCCTTCAGTCCAACTTGTCCATGCTGACCAGATGTCCTAAGATAATCTAGTCCCACTTGCCACCATTTGGCCCTTGATCAAATGGACCAATGGACCAAGGAGTGGCAGATGGAAATTAATTTGGATAAATGTGAGGTGTTGCATTTTGGAAAGGCAAATCAGGGCAGGTTTCATGCACTTAATGGTAAAGTCCTGGGGAGTGTTGCTGAATAAAGAGACCTTGCAGTGCAGGTTAATTATTCCTTGAAAATGGGATTGCAGGGAGACAGGATAGTGAAGAAGTCATTTGGTATGCTTGCCTTTATTGGTCAGCACATTGAATATAGGAGTTGAAAGGTCATGTTGCAGATATACAGGATATTGGTTAGGCCACTTTTGGAATACTGTGTTGAATTCTGGTCTCCCTGCTGTAGGAAGGATGTTGTGAAACTTGAAAGGGTTCAGGAAGATTTACAAGAATGTTATCAAGGTTAGAGGATTTGAGCTATAGGGAGTAGCTGAATAGGCTGGATCTATCTTTTCTGGAGCATCAGAGGCCGAGGGGTGACTTTATGGAAGTTTATAAAATCATGAGGGGCATGGAAAGGACAAACAGACAATATCTTTTCCACAGGATTGGAGGAGTCCAAAACTAGAGGGCATAAGGGAGAGGGAAAAATTTTAAAAGGAACCCACACGGCAACCTTTTCACTCCAAGGGTAGTGCATGTATGGAATGAGCCACCTTCATCCTCAGATCCCAAAATTCATCCACCAGTCCAGTCCTGGTGATACTGACCCACTGTAAAACCTCCCGCCTCCTCTCAGGGCTGGCTACCTCATTCCTCTACACTGCATCCAATCCCATTTCCCCACCAATGGAGACACACCTCCATTTTACTCTAAAACTGGCCCTTAAATGGGATATAGCTGGGTGACTGGCCAGTTGGGCAATTTTCAACTGCTGTTTACTTCCCCTCCTGTGCCTGGTGAGTGCTCAAAATTCTGCCCCTTACACTGTTTCTCTTTATACTGATGTTGCCTGACCTGCTGAATGTTTCCAGCAACTTATATTTTTACTCATATTTCCAAACACCCTATTTGCTTTTCTATCACAGCATAAATGTTTGAATCATGTTGGGTTTGCCTTCATTCGCAATATTTATTTCTTGGAATTATTTCTGTAACCATTTCTTTATAACTATACCAGTCTCCTACTCACAGTTGAACAAAAGTGCCAAATTTAAAATGTACTTTAAAACACATATTGATTTTTTATTTACAGTACAATGATTTCAATCATTAGTATAGAGTATCAGATCAGTTCCTTGATCGAATTCTCAGCACAGTTTAGTAACAATAGTAACTACTGTAAACAGGAATATAAAGTTGTAATAATTATTGTTTTAAGTGACTGGCCAAAACTGGCAGATAGAGTTTAATGTAGTGAAGCGATAGGGTAATCTTGGATCTAAGAAAGCTGGATCACAATAGTTTCAAAATGGTTTAAAAAAATTCAGAACTCGGAAGAGAATAGAGATTTTGGAATCCATGTTTGGAATTTACTTAAAGCTAATGGGCAGTAAAAAAAATTAGTAGAATGTAAGCCTTTATTTTAAAGGCATGGAAGTTATGCTATAGTAGTATTAAACTCTGGTTAAACTACATCTGAAATTTCATTCCTGAGCACCTTAGGAAGGATATATTGGCTTTGCTGGAGTTGCAGTGCAGATTTTTAGGAAAATATTGAAGCTAAATGGGTTAAATAATGATGACATGTTGCATAAATGAAATGGATTCCTCAAAGCACCTAGATCAAGAGGGCTTAGAAATCGAGCTAAGCGGTTCAACAGTGACAACAGAAAGCAATTTTTGCAAAGTGAACCTTATTTCGAAGACTGTCAGAACAGAATAAACACAGTTACCTTCGGAGGAATCTTCAGTGCAAAATTTCTGCCTTGAGCATTCCCAGGCAAAATCAGTCTAGTAAGGCCAAGTATTTATATAGCCAGCAACAGAATAGATTCACATCAAAAACCCATGCCTTTTATCTAAATGAGTTGCCACATTCAGAATTTAAAGGTTCTGAAGTCACTTTATCAGCTGTTGAGAGAAGGCAAGTGTGTAACATAAGTGGGAGAGGGTGACAGAAGGGGTAAGGAGCCGGTGGGTATAGAATAGCATGGCAGCTGGATGCGGGTAGAAGACCATTCAATGCAACGTGTCCAAGATAAAGAACTATGTGAGCAAAAGTGGAAGAATTAAACTGACATTCCAGTACTCATTGATAGTGTATTGTGGAGCTCTAAACTTTTAGCAGTTTTCTAATGAAAGCAACAAAGTACAAGGTACCAAACAATAATCTGATTTAAGATATTCTTCGTATTTATGAAAAAAATAGTTTCAGTTCACAGTGAAGGTTGCAACAGTTCAACTAAAATACATTTTCCATGCACAAGGAAAATGTAACGAACCAATGAACTCAGAAATTAAATGTTCTTGGCCCATAATAGAAGAGACATCTTGAAAGGAATTACAGTCTACAACCATTCAAATATTTTGGCCAAATTTAATTTTATAACCTTAGGGAGATTCTGCCTCAATAGATTCATATTCTGTACTCACTTGCAGTTTGCCTCTGTTTAATATACTGCTCAAGTACTTCTTGGCTTCTCTTATTTTGGGTTCATTCTTTTCCATTAGTGGAGTACATTCTTTCAGTTTGGCTGTATTTTCTTTCAGGCACTGTTCCAAGAGGACTTCAGCAAGCAGCAGATTCCCAAAATCATCTTTCATTTGGCATGAAAAAAAATTAACAAATTAGCACTGTCCCAGAACAAAAGTTAGAATTTATTTCAGTGCCAGACCTTACTCCCAATCCTTGTTTAATCACTGATATTTACATTGCTTATTATTTACAACTTACTAGTGTAGGAAAATAGTCCAAGATGATTCACAGAAGTGTTATCAAATAAAAATGGACACGACACCAAAGAAGGAGTTTTTAGGAGGACTATAAGGGAAGGGTTTGTTTGGACAGATGCTAAACAAAAGATCTAAACACACAGGGCCAAACAGTTGAAGGCAAATCCACCAGTTGAAGACAGCAGGGACGAGAAAATTGCAAAAAACATTGTCAGAGCATGGAGCATTCAAGCGGGAATGTAGGCCTGGCTAGAGGCTAGAAAGGGAGTAGCAAAGCCATAAAAGAGATTTACACACTCATTTTCATTGGAGGCATTCCATGTATGTATGAGGAAGGACATAGATGACCAATAAACAGTCCTATGCAGTAACTTCATGGAGTTGGTGCCCAACCTCAGGCATTGCTGGTGCTGTTACTGATATACCTTTATCATTAAGCCTTCAAAAGACTTGGGCTGACAAGCAGCAAGTATAAGAGCTTCGTAATGATTATCTCAAACAAGTGAAAACTCAATCACCTTGTCATGACTTTCAATGGCACTACCATCAATAACTTTGCAATTAACATTTGAGAGCCATATAAACAATGTAGTTTCAGTAGCAGGGTAGAGTCTGCATGTGATCAATCTCTTTCAGCATCTAAAAGGCTTAAGTAAGGAGTATGTTATTAATTGCCAGGTGAGCACAGTCACAGTGGCACAATTTCCGAGTTCAATGTCTACTTTTTTAAAAATTATACAATATATAGCAGGAGAGCCTGAAGTTTTTTTCCCTCTCTCGGATCCTCCCCACCTTTTCTAAAAATTCCAATCCATTATAACAAGTATCTTATTTGTAGAAGACTTAGTTACTAAAAGAATATATGTATTACAATGATCTCACTTGCTTAATGTGACTAGAAGATTGATTTTATAATCGCCAGGGCTGTAGTGAGATAATACTGTACTGAGAAAGATTGGAAATAAATGATAAGAAATGAATGACGAGTTTCCAACAAAGTGAAGAAGATTTTGGAAAAACACCCTTCCTTAATATGTGGTTTGGAAACACAAGTATTATAGAATTAAGAGGGGTATCTCTTCACAGCCATCCAGTTTAATGAATTCCAATCACTGCTGCTTACACTTAATTAACTTAAAGTGGCAGACAATTTTGGAAACAACATTGAGATAACACATCAATGTGGAGGCTTTCAATGAGTTTTTTCATACGTGCGAAAAATCCCACAAATCCTAGTTTTGAATGAGTACAAATACCTCCAAATGTAGAGGTGTAATTTATTTATTACAAGGCTGATTTAAAATCCAATCATAAATTAGCCTGCTATATTTAAGTGATCACTATAAATCAATTTTACTATTGCACCATTGCAAAGTCCAAGGAAAACAAACTCAGTACATGACCCAAGATAATGAAGTGTGAATCTGGATGAACACAGCAGGCCAAGCAGCATCTCAGGAGCACAGTTCATCCAGATTCACACTTTATTATCTTGGATTCTCCAGCATCTGCAGTTCCCATTATCTCAGTACATGACCCATACTGGGTTCTAAGCCCCATCATTAGTGATGTTGGCTGTAGTGAGTGGGCATAAAGTGGAAGTTGTAGTGACTATTATTTTGCTGCTGGTTATTTATTATTTACTGGCTGCTGCTTCTTCCCAAATGATTTTAAAATTCTTATCTTGATTTTAAGTCATTCCCTCACCTTGCTCCTCTCCATCTCTAACCTCCTCCAGTCCCACATCCCTCAGAGATACTAGCACTCCTCTAATTTTGCTTGTGCATTCCTAATAATAACTGCTCCATAACTGGTGGCTATGCTTTCATGTTGCCTCAGTCTTAAATTCTTGAATTCCCTTGCCACACCCTTCTACCTTACTTTTCTACTTTAGAACACTTTTTAAAAGCATATCTCTTTGATCAAGCTTTTGGTGGCCTGATCTAACATCTACTTGGTGTCATATTTTGTTTTATAATGCTCCCGAAGCATTTTGGAGCAGTACGTTATGTTAACATTGTCACATCTACAGCAGTTGTTTTGTCTATTTCTGATAGCTCAACGTTGTCTTTCAACTAAATATAATTCGAATTATTGCATAATGCAATAAAGTAGCAGAGCAAAATTCAAAATTGAAACAACAAATAATTAAATCTCCAAAATTAAGGGAGGTATATAATTTTCATTTTAATTCAAGCAAACTTGGAAAAAATACAACCTGGAAAGCAGCTTATGCAATACCATTGTCAGAACACTAATTACATTCATGTGGAGTTACTCCTATTTAAAAATAGATAATTTAAGCCAATGATCAACTTGTAGAGAGATTAATTTGATACATATGTATTAAGAGTTCTTATGATGAAGTTCACTCTGAATTTTCCAGACTGTGTAACAATCTCATCAGCAGAATTTCTGAGAGATAAAGTAAGACTTTACAGAAATGCAAATCATCTCCATTCACTGTGATTAGTCTGAGCGGTCCTGAGGACTTTATATTAACAGCCAAAGGCTTAAATATTATCCCTGGCTTGACCCCAAGTGAGATAAATCCAAAATGTTCTCAGGTCTACCACAACTGATTTCTGCAGCTTGTGACTAAAGATATCATTGTTTGTTTGACAGCTGCCATGGGAACAAGCATACCATTGATACCAGCTCGTACCATTCAGTCATTATCTGCTTCAAAACAATACAATGTGAAACCATAAAAAAACACACAGCTTTTCCAATAAAGAAAACCACATTTTTGCCCAAAGCATGTGGTCATGTCACTTTATTCCACTCCATTGCTTTCCTCATCATTTTAAAACAGTACTAGTTTGGACTAAGGAACAAAACCCATAGACACCAACTACTTTCCAGTACCTTATAATGTGTGGGCATGCCTAGAAGTTAATCTTAACATGTGACAGTCAACCACAGAAGCCATCACTAAATGCCCATTGTAACCCCTTTTAGAGTAATGCAGAAACATACCTGTGGTTATGTAATGCTTGATAGTTGCATGCTCAAATGGACAGAACAGAGCAGCGATAATAAAGTGTGAAGCTGGATGAACACAGCAGGCCAAGCAGCATCTCAGGAGCACAAAAGCTGATGTTTCGGGCCTAGACCCTTCATCAGAGAGGGGGATGGGGAGAGGGTTCTGGAATAAATAGGGAGAGAGGGGGAGGCGGACCGAAGATGGAGAGAAAAAAGATAGGTGGAGAGGAGCGTATAGGTGGGGAGGTAGGGAGGGGATAGGTCAGTCCAGGGAAGACGTAGAGGTTAAGGAGGTGGGATGAGGTTAGTAGATAGGAAATGGAGGTGCAGCTTGGGGTGGGAGGAAGGGATGGGTGAGAGGAAGAACAGGTTAGGGAGGCAGAGACAGGCTGGGCTGGTTTTGGGATGCAGTGGGAGGAGGGGATGAGCTGGGCTGGTTGTGTGATTATCTTGGATTCTCCAGCATCTGCAGTTCCCATTATCTCAGAACAGAGCAGTAATAGTTTTAAAACACACAAAATGGAAGAAAGAAGGATAACAATCAGAAGGTGAGATAACCAGGTGTAGAGCTGGACAGCAGGCCAGGCAGCATCAGAGGAGCAGGAAGGCTGACGTTTCGGACCTAGACCCTTCTTCAGAATCAGAAGTTGTGCTTTAGGCAATATAAGTAAAAGGGAAAACTAAATGATGTGATGTAATTAAACCAAGAAAGAAAATTGAGAAACATGCCAAGAAAACACTACAGCAGAAACACAAGCTGAGGAATGTGCGGTCTATTAAGTGCCTTTATATAAATGCATGACGGATTAAGGAACATATTGAATGAACTGCAGGTACAAATTCAACTTGAAGTGTTTCACCTGGTAGGCATTCCTGAAACAGCTGCAAAACAGTTGCGCAGGAGTTACTTTCATCATTAAAGATGATACCACTTCAATTGTAAATAGATAAAATGAGAGGCCAGTGGTCAGTAGAGATTTTATCCAAAGTATTAAGAAAAACAAAAGAATTTCAGACAACATTCGAAGTTATGCATAAATCCCCTCTGAAGTGATAGATTTTCTATGTGCAGATATGGAAAAGAATCGAGCTCAATATAGAGTTTGGAAGGGAGAAATCATAGAATCATAAAACCCCTATGGTGCAGAAGGAGGCCATTCAGCTCATCAGGTCTGCACAATCCTCCGGACAGCATCCCATTCAGTACCAGCCCCCTACCTTATCCCGCAATCCCACATTTACCATGGCTAATCAGCCTAGCCAAGACAACCCTGAACACTACAGACAAATATAGCATGGCCAATCCACCTACCCTGCACATCTTTGGACTGTGGGAGGAAACCCATGCAAACATGGGGAGAACATGCAAACTCCACACAGACAGCCAGCTAAGGCTAGAATCAAACCCAGGTTCTTAGCACTGCGAGGCAGCAGTGCAAACTATTAAAATGTAAAACAGCTACTAAAATTATATACTTAGTATGGCTAGTTGAGGCAAAGACTGTCTGCAGTAAATTAGCCAAACCAGTTGAAAAATCAGCGGACGATATTCAGAAAAAAAATTAAATGCAATATGGAACAAGTTTATAACCCTAATAAGAAGGGCTCTACTTCTTAGATAAATTACTTATAAGGTATTAGACAAGAAGGTAAAGAAGAAACATATAAAAATACAAAGCATATACAAAAATGCAAGACAGATTTAAAGATCAGCAAAGAGTACCAAAACAATTGGCAAAAGCTACAAAAAAAGAAAAAAAATGAAAAAAGCATATACGAAAAAGTTGGATAATTACATTTTCAAAAAATGTGTGTTCAGGAGCAGAGTGAGCTTCATTAAACAGGACAACAGTACAGCATCTATGAAAATTAGGAAATGGCAAACACATTGAATAAATATGCCAATACTTATAGTGAAGAAAAGAGGTCAGCATGCCAGACATCCCAAGGAATCAATTATTTAATTAGATTTGCAGTCACTAAATTTAAAGTAAAATAACAGTAAAGGAAGAAATTAATGGTACCGAAAGGTCACAAATCTCCTGGACCAGATGGTTTGTACCCAGGATTTTGAAGGAACAGGTCATAATATGGAAAATGCTGTAATAATGATCTCAGTTGCATGCTCCTCCTATAGAATGTGGGAGGTAAACGTCACCACTAGTGTCCCCAATGATTTCATCTGTGGGAATTGCACCCAACTCCAGCCCCTCGGAAACTACATTAGGGAACTGGGGCCGGAGCTGGAGCTGGATGAACGTCGGAACATTCGGGAGGCTGAGGGGGTAATTCAGAGGAGTTACAGGGAGGTAGTCACACCTCAGGTACAGGAAAAAGGTAGATGGGTTACAGTCAGGGGACAGAAAGGGAACAGGCAGACAGTGCAGGGATCCCCTACGGCCATTCCCCTCAATAACAAGTACACCATTTTGGATACTGTTGGGGGGTGGGGGGGGGGAGACTTACCAGGGGTAAGCCATGGGGTACAGGTCCCTGGCACACAGTCTGTCCCTGTTGCTCAGAAGGGAAGGTGGGAGAGGAGGAGAGCATTTGTCATTGGGGACTCTATGATTAGGGGTACAGATAGGAGATTCTGTGGGAACGAGAGAGGCTCACGGTTGGTGTGTTGCCTCCCATGTGCCACGGTCCATGATGTCTCGGATCGTGTTTTCGGGATCCTTAAGGGGGAGGGGGAGCAGCCCCAAGTCGTGGTCCACATGGGCACCAACAACATAGGTAGGAAAAGAGATGGGGATGTAAAGCAGAAATCCAAGGAGCTAGGATGGAAGCTTAGAGCTAGAGAAAACAGAGTTGTTATCTCTGGTTTGTTACCTGTGCCATGTGCTAGTGAAGCAAGGAATAGGGAGAGCGAAGAGTTGAACACATGGCTACAGGGATGGTGCAGGAGGGAGGGATTCAGGTACCTGGATAATTGGGGTTCATTTTGGGGTAGATGGGGCCTCTACAAACGGGATGGTCTACACCTGAACCAGAGGGGCACCAATATCCTGGAGGGGGATATTTGCTAATGTTCTTTGGGAGGATTTAAACTAATTCAGCAGGGGGATGGGAACCTGAATTGTAGCTCCAGTGTACAGGAGGTTGAGAGTAGTGAGGTCATGAATAAGGTTTCAAGGTCACAGGAGGGTACCGGCAGGCAGGAAGGTGGTTTGAAGTGTGTCTACTTCAACGCCAGGAGCATCCCGAATAAGGTGGGTGAACTTGCAGCATGGGTTGGTACCTGGGACTTTGATGTTGTGGCTATTTCAGAGACATGGATACGGCAGGGCCAGGAATGGTTGTTGCAGGTTCTGAGGTTTAAATGTTTCAGTATGATCAGGGAAGGTGGTAAAAGACGGGGAGGTGTGGCATTGTTAGTAAAGGACAGTATTACGGTGGCAGAAAGGATGTTTGATGAGGACTTGTCTACTGAGGTAGTATGGGCTGAGATTAGAAACAGGAAAGGAGAGGTCACCCTGTTGGGAGTTTTCTATAGGCTTCTGAAAAGTTACAGAAATACAGAGGAAAGGATTGCAAAGATGATTCTGGAAAGGAGGAGTGAAAGTGACAGGGTAGTTGCTATGAGGGACTTTAACTTTCTAAATATTGACTGAAAATGCTATAGTTCAAATACTTTAGATGGGTCAGTTTTTGTCCAATGTGTGCAGGAGGGTTTCCTGACACATTTATGTAGATAGGCCAACAAGAGGTGAGGCCACATTGGATTTGGTACTGGGTAATGAAACAGGCCAGGTGTTAGATTTGGAGGTAGGTGGACACTTTGGTGTTAGTGACCACAATTCAGTTACTTTTACTTTAGTGATGGAAAGGGATAGGTATATACTGTAGGGCAAGAGTTGTAGCTGGGGGAAAGCCAATTATGAGGCCATTAGGTAAGATTTAGGACGCTTAGGATGGGGAAGGAAACTGCTGGGGCTGGGCACAATTGAAATGTAGAACTTGTTCAAAGAACAGCTAATGCATGTCCTTGATAAGTATGAACCTGTCAGGCAAGGAGGAAGTGGTCAAGCGAGAGAACTGTGGTTTACTAAAGAAGTTGAATCTCTTGTCAAGTGGAAGAAGGAGGCTTATGTAAAGATGAGGCGAGAGGGCTCAGTTAAGGCGCTTGAGAGTTACACGTTAGCCAAGAAGGACCTAAACAGACTTAAGAAGAGCCAGGAGGGGATGCAAGAAGTCTTTGGCAGGTAGGATCAAGGAAAAGCCTAAAACTTTCTATAGGTATGTTAGGAATAAAAGAATGACTAGACTAAGATTAGGGCCAGTCAAGGACAGTCGTGGGAAGTTGTGCAGGGAGTCCAAAGAGATAACAGAAGCACTAAATGAATATTTTTCGTCAGTATTCACACAGGAAAAAGACAATGTTGCCAAGGAGACTACTGAGACACAGGCTATTAGACTATAAAATGTGAGGCTGGATGAACACAGCAGGCCAAGCAGCATCTCAGGAGCACAAAAGCTGACGTTTCGGGCCTAGAACCTTCATCAGAGAGGGGGATGGGGTGAGGGTTCTGGAATAAATAGGGAGCGAGGGGGAGGCGGACCGAAGATGGAGAGTAAAGAAGATAGGTGGAGAGAGTATAGGTGGGGAGGTAGGGAGGGGATAGGTCAGTCCAGGGAAGACGGACAGGTCAAGGAGGTGGGATGAGGTTAGTAGGTAGGAGATGGGGGTGCGGCTTGGGGTGGGAGGAAGGGATGGGTGAGAGGAAGAACAGGTTAGGGAGGCAGAGACAGGTTGGACTGGTTTTGGGATGCAGTGGGTGGAGGGGAAGAGCTGGGCTGGTTGTGTGGTGCAGTGGGGGGAGGGGACGAACTGGGCTGGTTTAGGGATGCGGTGGGGGAAGGGGAGATTTTGAAGCTGGTGAAGTCCACATTGATACCATTAGGCTGCAGGGTTCCCAAGCGGAATATGAGTTGCTGTTCCTGCAACCTTCGGGTGGCATCATTGTGGCACTGCAGGAGGCCCATGATGGACATGTCATCTAAAGAATGGGAGGGGGGAGTGGAAATGGTTTGCGACTGGGAGGTGCAGTTGTTTGTTGCGAACCGAGCGGAGGTGTTCTGCAAAGCAGTCCCCAAGCCTCCGTTTGGTTTCCCCAATGTAGAGAAAACCACACCGGGTACAGTGGATGCAGTATACCACATTGGCAGATGTGCAGGTGAACATCTGCTTAATGTGGAATGTCATCTTGGGGCCTGGGATAGGGGTGAGGGAGGAAGTGTGGGGGCAAGTGTAGCATCTCCTGCGGTTGCAGGGGAAGGTGCCGGGTGTGGTGGGGTTGGAGGGCAGTGTGGAGCAACAAGGGAGTCACGGAGAGAGTGGTCTCTCCGGAAAGCAGACAGGGGTGGGGATGGAAAATTGTCTTGTGTGGTGGGGTCGGATTGTGGATGGCGGAAGTGTCGGAGGATGATGCGTTGTATCCGGAGGTTGGTGGGGTGGTGTGTGAGAACGAGGGGGATCCTCTTTGGGCGGTTGTGGCGGGGGCGGGGTGTGAAGGATGTGTTGCGGGAAATACGGGAGACGCGGTCAAGGGCGTTCTCGATCACTGTGGGGGGAAAGTTGCGGTCCTTGAAGAACTTGGACATCTGGGATGTGCGGGAGTGGAATGTCTAGACGGGATCGAGGTTCATAAGGAGCGGGTGTTAGCAATTCTGGAAAGTGTGAAAATAGATAAGTCCCCTGGGCCGGATTAGATTTATCCTAGGGTTCGCTGGGAAGCTAGGGAGGAGATTGCAGAGCCTTTGGCTTTGATCTTTATATCGTCATTGTCTACAGGAATAGTGCCAGAAGACTGAAGGATAGTGAATGTTCAAGAAAGGGAGTAGAGACAACTCTGGCAATTATAGACCAGTGAGCCTTACTTCGGTTGTGGGTAAAGTGTTGGAGAGGAGTATAAGAGATAGGATTTATAATCATCTAGGAAGGAATAATTTGATTAGGGATAGTCACAGTTTTGTGAAGGGTACATCATGCCTCTCAAATCTTATTGAGTTCTTTGAGAAGGTGACCAAACAGGTGGATGAGGGTAAAGCAGTTGATGTGGTGAATACGGATTTCAGTAAAGTGTTTGATAAGGTTCCCCATGGTAGGCTATTGCAGAAAACATGGAGGCATGGAATTGAGGGTGATTTAGTGGCCTGGATCAGAAATTAGCTAGTTGGAAGAAGGCAG
Organism: Stegostoma tigrinum; assembly: GCF_030684315.1. Taxonomy (NCBI): domain Eukaryota; kingdom Metazoa; phylum Chordata; class Chondrichthyes; order Orectolobiformes; family Stegostomatidae; genus Stegostoma; species Stegostoma tigrinum. The sequence goes on along the minus strand of NC_081362.1, from coordinate 71,855,292 downwards.
AGGGTGGTGGTTGATGGGAAATGTTCGTCCTGGAGTTCAGTTACTCGTGGTGTACCACAAGGATCTGTTTTGGGGCCACTGCTGTTTGTCATTTTTATAAATGATCTGGAAGAGGGCATAGAAGGATGGGTTAGTAAATTTGCAGATGACACTAAAGTCAGTGGAGTTGTGGAGCGTGCAGAAAGATGTTGCGGGTTACAGAGGGACATAGATAAGCTGCAGAGCTGGGCTGAGATGTACCAAATGGAGTTTAATGTGGAAAAGTGAGAGGTGATTCACTTTGGGAGAAGTAACAGGAATACAGAGTACTGGGCTAACGATAAGATTCTTGGGAGTGTGGATGAGCAGAGAGGTCTCAGTGTCCATGTCCACATATCCCTGAAAGTTGCCACCAAGGTTGATAGGGTTGTTCAGAAGGTGTGCAGTGTGTTAGGTTTTATTGGTTGTGGGATTGATTTTCAGAGCCATGAGGTCATGTTGCAGCTATACAAAACTTTGGTGCGGCTGCACTTGGAGTATTGCATACAGTTCTGGTCACCGCGTTAGAGGAAGGATGTGGAAGCATTGGAAAGGGTGCAGAGGAGATTTGCCAGATGTTGCCTGGTATGGAGGCAAGGGCTTATGAGGGAAGGCTGAAGGACTTGAGGCTGTTTTCATTAGAGAGGAGGAGGTTAAGAGGTGACGTAATAGAGATATACAAGATGATCAGAGGATTAGATAGGGTGGACAGTGAAAGCCTTTTTCCTCAGATGGTGATGGCTAGCATGAGGGAACATCACTTTAAATTGAGGGGTGATAGATAAAAGACAGATGTCAGAGGTAGGTTCTTTACTCAGAGAAGTAAGGGCGTGGAATGCCCTGCCTGCAACAGTAGTATACTCGCCAACTTTACGGGCATTTGAACGGTCATTGGATAAACATATGGAATAGTGTAGGTTAGATGGGCTTCAGTTTGGTTTAACAGGTCGGCACAACATTGAGGGCTGAAGCGCCTGTACTGCGCTGTGATGTTCCGTTATATAGTTCTGGACTGCATCTCTTGCATTTCCTGCACTTCTGCCCTCAAATCCCCTCCCCCCAACAACAAAAATAAAGACAGAATCCTCCTGGTCCTCACATACCACCCCACCAACCTCTGCATCCAACGTATAATCTTCCGCCACTTCCACTACGTACAATCCAACTCCACGATCAAATTTAGATATTGCTCTCTCCGTCATGTAGAAATCACCACAAATCCGTCATCCGCTCCACACTTCTCACTTACACCACCACACCAAGCACCCTTCCCTGTAACCACAGGAAGTAATACACATGCCCCTACACCTTCCCTCTCACCACCACCCACGGCCCAAAGCAAACATTTCATATCCGACAGAGTCTCACCCGTACATCCTCCAACTTGGTCTATTATATCCATTGCTCCCAATGTGGCCTCCTCTACATCGAGAACAAGCATGGAATTGGGGAACATTTTGTGAAGCATCTGCACCCTGTACACAAAAAATGACAACATCTTCCAGTCGCCAACCATTTTAACTCCTCATCTCCCACTTCTACAGGAACATGTCCATCCTGGGCCTCCTCCAGTGCCACAATGACACCACACGCAAACTGGAGGAGCAGCACCTCATATTCCACCTCAGGAGCCGACAGCCCAATGGCCTTAACATGGAATTCACCAGCTTTAAAATCTCCCACCCCTGGCCTCATCCCACGTCCAACCCTCCCGCTCATCCCTAGATCATTGACCTGACACAACCTGTCCATCTTCTTCCCCACCTATCTATCCGACCCTTCCCACCAACAAATCCCCACTATGCCCTATCTACATCCAACCTACCACCATTCCACCGCCACTTATCCTTCCTCCCACCACGTTGATCCAACACAACCTGCCCATCTTCTCTCCCACCTATCCACCCCACCCATCCCACTGACTAATCCTCACCACTTCCCACCTGCATTCATCTATCACCATCCCACCTACCTTCCCCAGCTCCACCCCTCCTCTCTATTTACTTCCCAGCTCCCTGCTATGTTGTCTCTGACTCCAGCATCTGCAGTTCTTGATTTTTCTTCTGTAGTTCTCGTAGTTTAGCAAACATTCCTTTCAATTGGAGAATTGTGTTCATTGTTTAGGAAGGAATTGAGGGGAAAGCTAGAAAATTACAAACTGGCCTGACAATCGTATAAGAAATTACTGGAGTTTATAATAAAGGATTGAAAAGGTGAACTCCTTGAAAATTTCCAGCTGATCAGAGAGAATTAACATGGATTGTAAAGGATTATGAGTCTGATTTTTTTTTCCTGACAATTCAGCACGATGAAAGAACTGTCAAAATGAAAGTAGAGCTCCATGTTTTAAAGGAGCCCAGATCAGAATCTTTTGACAAAATGCACATCTCTTTGCTTTGGTAAAAGAAAGGGATGGAGTGAAAATTCCCACGAGATTGTCACAGCTTGAAAAATCTGGGCCAATGCAGCAAAGATGCAAAAATTGAAGAGTTGGGAAGCAACATCACTGGTTACACCAAAGGCATCAAATAACTCACCATAGGTACAAACATCCTAACCATGATAATGTACACTGTATGCAGGATTTTGACATACTGGTTTGGTCATCTAGCTTGAACAGCAAATACCAAACAGCAGGTGGCTCACTGACAAAATCTTAAATTAGGTACATAACCAACGCTTAAACATCCTGATATCGCTCTCTGTGCTTTGTCATTGCTGTACCATATTACTTATCCCTAATTTAGCCCTACACCACTCTGATTCCAGGAGGACATCATCTATAAGTTTCTCTTGTGTTTGGTTTCTTGGAAATCAAGGCAATTGGTGCAACTGATACGAGGTGAAAAAAAGAGACTTCTAACAGTCAAATACAGCTGTCACTCATTCACATTTGATAGTGAAAAATCATCCACCCAAGGAAACACTTAATGCTTTCAAATTTCAAGTGCAATTCTTTTACAAAATTAAAAACTTCCATTAGATCCCCACATCAAAGACAGCTAATCCTTTAATAGTACTTTGAATGTGTGGTTATAGTTTTAGGATAAGGGGTAGCAGATGTAAAACAGAGATGAGGAGAAATTACTCCGCTCAAAGTGTTGTGAACCTGTAGAATTTCCAAACCCAAGACTTCAGCGGATGCCAGAACATTGAGTAAATATAAGCAGATAGACAGATTTTTAAATAGTAAGAGGTTGAGGGGTTAATGGAGTGTGGGCAGAAGCTGAAAGATCAGCCATGATTTATTAAATGGCAGAGCAGACTCAAGGGTTTGAACTGCCTGCTCCTGCTCCTAGTTCTTATGTTCTTAACTTTGAACTTCCAAGCAAACTGTGAACTCAGTCTCCTAGAGATAGCAGTAACTTTTGAAAATAAGCCAAACGAACACTCAGTGACACAATAATAGCTCTTGGGGAAATGTCAATGAAGAACTCTCCCAAAGCTGTTCCACCAGAAGCAGATAACAAAGTGTGAAGCTGGATGAAGACAGCAGGCCAAGCAGCATCTCAGGAGCACAAAAGCTGACGTTTCGGGCCTAGACCCTTCATCAGAGAGGGGGATGGGGAGAGGGTTCTGGAATAAATACGGAGAGAGGGGTAGGCGGACCAAAGATGGGAGAGAAAAGAAGATAGGTGAAGAGGAGAGTATAGTTGGGGAGGTAGGGAGGGGAAGAGGTCAGTCCAGGGAAGACGGACAGGTCAAGGAGTGGGATGAGGTTAGTAGGTAGGAAATGGAGGTGCGGCTTGAGGTGGGAGGAAGGGATGGGTGAGAGGAAGAACAGGTTAGGGAGGCGGAGACAGGCTGGGCTGGTTTTGGGATGCAGTGGGGGGAGGGGATGGAGCTGGGCTGGTTGTGTGATGCAGTATTGTTTCCAACCTATACTATTTGAGCTGAAAATCAATGTTTTTCTTAATCCATGTTGGAATGAATAAGGTTGCAGCCGTATTCTAGCTGTCAGTGGGACTCTTGTAAATGTTTATAATTTTTTTTACTGCCATTGACAGTTTCAGCAAGTTCACATTTAAACAGAATGTATTTAAAATGGGTCATTCAAGGGTATATACCCAACTCTCAATTCACGATTGCCACACTGCTCGTTAAGGTCTTCAGCGCAGTCAAAAAGGGGTCTATTTGAACTCAGCATCAAATTCAGATGGCCCTACTGACTACAAGATTCCTGCCAGTCCGACTGACCAACTCTCCTCACCCGCATACCTCTGCTGGCAAAAATGGGATTCGTCAGAAATAACTGCAGCAAATCTGCATTTGGGTGCTGCGCAGCATTTTTAAATATCCAGGGAGTCCTGCCCACTCCATGAAAATCTGGTCCCTTTAACCCTGCCGCCTGATCGGAGTATTGCTCACAGCTTCTGATTTTATTTCACATTTCCAACAGACGCAACATGTTGCATCAACGTAAAACGAAATACAGTTCACGCAGATTATAAATATTTACAAGAGGCCCCACTGACAGCTGGAATACGGCTGCAACCTTATTCATTCCAACATGGTTTAAGAAAAGCGTTAAAAATCCGAAAGGTGAAAACCTTCTGTGTAAGTAATTATGAAGAAAACTCAATGGCAAACAGAAGTGCCACACGTCACTGTGGTTTGTATCTTTAGACATGGTACAGTTAAAGCGGAAGGTGAGAAAGTCCAAAGTGTCTTTATTCTGGGAAATAACAATGTCACAGTTTCTGCAAATCAATACATAAGCTTCACAGCGCTAATTTCAGAACTGCAGATCCATCTTCACATGGATCATCCAAAATGATGCTTTCGCAACTCTGACTTCATCTTTGAATCAACTTTTAAAGATGTAAATAGATCTTTAAAACATGCATCTTAGGTCGAAACTGCTCTGAATACTCTTGGATCTCGTAAAACCTACCGTTTTCCGAAGTTTTGGGAGGCAGTTGCTTCACGAGGTTTTGAACTTTGTCCCATTGACATTCTCCTCTGCATTTTTCTATTTCTGCTTCTAATTTGTACTGTGAAAATGACATCCTGGAAGCCATTGCAGTTTATGGCACTTTTTTAAAAAAAGGAACTGCAGCCAAAATACCACACAAATAGCCACTGCGCCTGCGTGCTAACACAGAGCACGCTGGGAGTTGTAGTTTTCCACCAGCTTTAAAGTAACAGACTGAAGGCAAAGTTTGAGACATGTCCCAAAGTTTTCTCTTAAGAAAAAAGGAAAGTACTGACAAAACATCCGTAAAACAGACCAGTTTCTTTAACCCTCTTACTATGCAAATGTTAAATCTCCTATGATTCACAAGTTATCTGCCATCAAGTTAAAATTATTTAGTTTTCCAAATACAAATGCTAGTAATCGAGTGATGGAGTCAAACAGCACAGAAACAGTCCCTTCAGTCCAACCGTAACATAATCCCAAACTGAACTAGTTCCATCTCCCTGCTCCTGGCCCATATCCCTCCAAACCTTTTTTATTCATACATGCACCTAAATGTCTTTTAAACATTGTATTTGTACCCGCATCCACCACTTCCTCAGGAAGTTCATTCCACAAGAGAACCACCCTCTTTTTTAAAAAATTGTCTCATGTCTTTTTAAAATCTCTCTCCTCCCACCTTAAAAATGTGACCCCTAGTCTTGAAATTCCCCATCTTAGGGATAGACAGCTACCATCAACTCTAACTATACCTCTTACTATTTTATAAACTTCTATCAGGTCATCTCTCAACCTCCTACACGCCAGTGAAAAAAGTCCTAGGCTAGCCAGCCTTTCCTTATTACTGAAATCTTCCACACCCAGCAACATCTTGGTAATTCTCTTCTGAACCCTCTACAGTTTGATAATATCCTTCCTATAACTGGGCAACCAGAATTGGTCATTGTATTCCAGAAGAGGCCTCACCAACATTCAGTACAACCTCAACGTAATGTCCTAATTCTTATACCCAAAGGACTGAGTAGTGAAGGCAAGCATGACAAACACCTTCTTAACCATCTTGTCTGTACATGATACACATAAATATAGTTAAATATAAAACTGCTTGGTTGAGATATATGTTGTGAATGTAATATTGTGAAATATCATTATCAGAAATACATTTTGTATTCATGGTAATTAGAGACTGAAATCGTGCCTCATCAAAGCAAACTCAGTTTTATTAATCTTGAAACTATTGGATAAACGGTGTCACTTTTCATAAATGTTTGTCGTTTTTTTAATTCACTTGTGGGATGTGGGTGTTACTGGCTGGGGTATGATTTATTGCCCATCTAAGGCTGCCTTAGCAAAGATGGTGGTGAGCCGCCTTCTTGAACCACTGCTGTCCATAGCCTGTAGGTGGAGTAATGATTTTAATGATTTTATTTAAGAAATCCCATCACCTGTTTCATGTTGTTTTTCATGAGCTGAGGAGACATACACCACCATAGTTTGTTTTGTGCTCAAACTTGGACAACAATGAGAAACATAACAATTGTATGTTGATCAGATCTGGGTGCCGCGATGGATTTGTGGAGTGATGAGGAAGGACAAGATCAGAAACCAGCACCTTGAGGAGTAAGTGAAGATTGTGGAAGCATTGAAGGAAATAGCCAAGGAGAAGTTGAAATGGCATGATTATACGTTGTGGAAAGAAGGAGGGCTTGTAGTGGTGCTATCAGGCCAGGCGGCATCAGAGGAGCTGGAAAGATTGGACTGGAAAGAAGAGTCATCCCTAAGACCAAACATAAGTATTCAGTGGTGAAAGACAAACACAGTGGGATTAGAAAAGAAAAAAGAATATTTGAGCAGAAGTTATGAAGAAGAGTAATCAACCAGTATTATGGTGACATTGAATGAAGAAGCGAATAAAAAAGTACATGAATATGGAATCAAAAGCAAACCCCTGATTTAGACAGGAAATTGTATGGACAGCAGGAGATATACACCAGGGACGAATGAGTCCAAATCGGAAGGATATGACTCGTAGCACTCCAGTAATGTCTATCATAGTGCCAGCTTTTCACTGTATTCATAAATAGCCTGTTTGGAGGAATCGAAAACATTTACATAGGTTTTTTGACAGCATTAATTTACTGTCAATGACAGCAGGAGGATGCAGAAGAACACTGATGGCTGAAGTGAATGGGCAGGATTTTAATATTGAAAGGTCACCCTCTTTAACTAAGCAGAATAAATTTGAGTACTTTCTAATGCTAAAAAGCTAGAAGCTGTATGAGCACAGAAATGTAGTTATTCAAATTCAATAATTGCAAAAAGCAGGCACAAACAGTTATTTAAAAGACTGCCAAGCTTTGGTTAGCCTTCATGTGGAGTGCAGCATTTATAAGATTATCTGAAAGTTGGCAAGGTTTGCATCAAAAAGAAAATGTACGGCATAATACTGTGGTGCTGATGTGAACACACAGTTGTGATTGACTGCATGTCTATTTGTTACATATGAAGTACCTAACATGCAGAAGTGCATGGTGATGCTACACAGGTATATGAGTCTCTGACATGCTCAGCTACTTGACAAGCAGTGTAACATACAATGGGTAATGTGACCTGTAGAGTAAGAAAACATTTTTACATCATCAGGGCACATAGTCTGCAGATAAATTGAAGACAATCAAAATAGTAATTGATATGTTAGTGCTCCGTGCAAAACCAGAAAGTATATACTAGGTAGTCAAATAGCAAATCTCAACAGGAACACTTTATTGACAGCGCACACACCTCCATGGCCAGTTCTAGACGGGACCAAAGCTCCATCCCGTCTGACTCACCTAACCAAACTCTCTTAAACGAGAGTTTAATGAGAACTGCAGATGCTGGAGAATCTAAGATAACAAAGTGTGAAGCTGGATGAACACAGCAGGCAAGCAGCATCTCAGTTGGAGCAATTGAACGGTAGGGCAAAATAATCATAATTAATAACAATAAATAAAAACAACCCACAAGATGGACATCGAAAAATGAGAGCTGGAGAATCTTTTAAGTCCTTCTGTACTTCAATTATATGCATTCATATGCTAATAATCTCGAAGTTAATAGCTGTCATGCAAAAGGTTGAGTGAGGTGAGTGGCAGAAGAGGGCCAGATACATCCATTGTAATCAAGTATTGCTAGTGGCACAAGCATGTTAAGAAATGATCATTTAGGATGAAATTAGAAAAACATGTTTGCAAAAGTATAAAAACAAAGTTGCTTGAAAACCTCAACAGATCTGGCAGCATCTATGAAGTTAAAAACAGAGTTAATGTTTCGGGTCTGGTGGTCATTCCTGAGATTGTAAGATAATAAAATGTGAAGCTGGATGAACACAGCAGGCCAAGCAGCATCTCAGGAGCACAAAAGCTGACGTTTCGGGCCTAGACCCTTCATCAGAGAGCCTCTCTGATGAAGGGTCTAGGCCCGAAACGTCAGCTTTTGTGCTCCAGAGATGCTGCTTGGGCTGCAGTGTTCATCCAGCCTCACACTTTATTATCTTGGATTCTCCAGCATCTGCAGTTCCCATTATCGCTATTCCTGAGACTGTTCCTGATTTACAGCATCCGCAGTTCTTTTGATTTTTATCATGTTTGTAAAAGTGCTTGGGTTCATAGGAAATCAGTTATGAGACTTCAGTAAAGTATTTCCTTCACAAAAGAGGACTGAGAGAATTAGAACCTTTAATACGTGATATTTTTCAGAATAACAGTAGAATTCCGTGGAATAGTAACGGTGGGCATGGATTAAAGCCGCTTTGGCAGATATTGTTTATGTTTGTCTCTTTAAAAAAACATATTAAGCAATCTTTAGAAATGCTGCCGTTTCCTGATTCAGAGTTCCATGTTCATATTTCTAAGTCAATGGGGCAGCATTTTGTACCATTTTATCAATACAAATGTAAGGTAAGAGCTAACTAATGATCATCAGCATGAAATAGATTAACAGGTGACCTCAAGCTGAAGTTGGTGGCGAGGGGAAATAAGAGAGAGGTGCCTGCTCTGATATCTTGGGTTCCTGCTCTATGTTCATTGCCCAGAGCAATGTGATTCACATAGATGATTAAACAAATGATTAACATAAGGTAAACTACCAGCCCATGGAAATAAAGTATATTAACAGGTGTTATGTTCCAGGATGTTGACCTAGTGACAACAAAGAATTCACAATATATTTCTATGTCAGGATGATAAACAGCTTAGAGACGAACTTGCAGGTGGTGGTGGTACCTTTTATTTACTGCTGTTGTCCATCTGAATGGAAATGGTAGTGGAATTTTCTAAGGAACCTTGGTGAATAGGAACAGGAGTAGGCCATTCAACCTGTTGAGTCTGGCCCACAATTCAATATGATCATGGCTGATTTTTGGTTTTAGAGTGTGCTTTTGAAGAAGCCTTCATAAATTTCTGCAGTGCATCTTGCAGATTGAATATACTGCTGCTACTGAGCATCAGCGTGGGGGTAAATAAATTTTATGGATGAGGTACTAATCAAGTGGGCTGTTTGGCCTGGTTAGTGTCAACTTTCTTGAGCTGCACCTATCCAGGCAAGTATGGAGTACTCCATCACACTCCTGACATTTACAGACTTATCATGAATAGCTGTGGCCCAAGCACTGATACTTGTGGTAACCCAGCTGTCACTGCCTGCAACTCAGAAAAGGACGCATTTATTCACATTTATGTTTCCTGTCTATCAATCAATTCTCAATCTATACAATATCTGCCAAAGCGGCTTTAATCCATCCCCACTGTTACTATTCCACAGACCAATAGACCAATTACCCCCAATAACATGCTTTAATTTTGCTCATTAGGATTGCATGTCGGACTTTATCAAAGGCCTTTTGAAAATGCAAACATATTGCTTCTACTAGTTCTCCCTTTCTATTCTACAGTTACATCCTCAAAATACACCAATAGATTTGCTAAACATGATTTGCCCTTCGTAAACCCATGCTGGCTCTGTCCAAGATAACAAAGTGCGGAGCTGGACGAACACAGCAGGCCAAGCCAACCCAAAACATCAAACTTTCCCGCTCCTCTGATGCTGCTTGGCCTGCTGTGTTCATCCAGCTTCACACTGTGTTATCTCATTTTATGAATGTGTCTGGTTATCTCCAAAGGATTGTTAGTGTAGCTATTAACAATCCCAAGATTGTTCAGCAAATGTTCCCCATCATGGAATTACAACTAACAATTAAGGGTTTGTTTTGAGTTTTGCATACAGAGGCTGTTTGAGCAATACGCAGAGTGAGAATAGATTCAAACAATCTGTGGTTGCAAACGCAAATGTTTCCCAGTGAATGCAATTTTGTGGTTGAGCAATACTTGATGCACAATCCTGAATGTCTTGATAGGTACACCAACAACTAATTTCAGATAAGTAGTCAAGCTTATTAAATGGCTCAAATGTGCATGCTAGAAATGGCATGTAATTCACAACCAGAAACCTGTCTGTCAGGGAATAAACTGTCCACTGCCATCCGCTACACAGCCACTGACTCCCACAGGTATCTTCACTACAACTCTTTCCACCCACATTCTGCAATGATTTCATTCCATTTTCCCAGTTCCTTTGCCTACAACATATCTGTTTGGAATGACGCCACCTTCCAAAGCCGCACTGCTGACATGGCTTCCTTGTTCCGTAACCATGGTTTCCCACTCACTTTGGTTGACAGGGCCCTCAACCGCATCTGACCTTTCACCTATGCATCCGCCCTTGCACCTCCCATCATTCGCAACAGCATGATCAGAACCTCTTGTTCTCAATTTTCATTCCACCAGCCTCTGCATTCAGAGGATCATTCTTCACCATTTCGGGCAACTCCAACAGAACGCTACCACCAAACACATCTTCCACTCACTCCTCCGTTTGCATTTTGCAGGGATCATTTCCTTTGGGACACCGTAGTCTGTTCCTTGACCACCAACACCAATTGCCTTCCATGTAACCACAGAAAGTGCAAAACCTGTTCCTTTACCTCCTCCCCACTCACCATCCAAGGGCTTAAATGTCTTTCTCGGTGAATGAGCACTTCACTTGTATCTCCTCCAATCTTGTGTATTATATTTGCTGCATCCAATGTAGCCCACTCTACATTGGAGAAACCAAACTCAGACTAGATGACCATTTTGCAGAATATCTCCAGTCAATGCGGAAGCATGACCCCAACCTTCCCGTAGCCAGTCATTTTAACGCAGCATCCTGCTCCCATGCCCAACTGTCTGTCTTCAGCATGCTGCAATGAATAGAATATAATAGAATATCCTTTACTGTCATGTGTAGTCCATTGTAGAAGTACAGTGAAAAGCTTTTACAGTGTCTGCCACTTATGGCACCAACTTAGGTACAAGTACGTAGGTGCAAATCTTGGATACAAAAGAGGAATAAAAAGTTGATGAAGGGTCTAGGCCCGAAACGTCAGCTTTTGTGCTCCTGAGATGCTGCTTGGCCTGCTGTGTTCATCCAGCCTCACATTTTATTATCTTGGAATTCTCCAGCATCTGCAGTTCCCATTATCTCTATAAAAAGTTGTTGTGTTACTTTACAAAGACAGGTTAAAAAATTTTTCAAGTAAATATTACATTGTGCAACTCAACACAGGACTGCTGCACGTGGTCTGACCACCTGCGCCAAATCCCAGTCCAACAGCCATCCCTTCTCCACTCTGAGCCTCCAGTCCACTCAATACTAGAACTCAGCTGCTCCAATGTAAGTTCCAGGAATGCCTCCCCCACGCTGGTCTCTGCCCAGGACTCGCAGCCCACACTTTTCCGGGGCAGGATTCTCGTGCGCTGCTCTGGGGACTTGCTGCTCCAGGGTTCACCTCACGGCTAAGGGGAAAGAAAAAAAAAGAAAAAGAACATGCAGAGCAGAGGAGCTTCGGCTGGATCATCTTACCCAGCGAATCACAATTAAATACTGAGTGAGCAACATCTCATTTTAAAACTAGGCACTTTACAACCTTCTGGCTCAATGTTGAGTTCATCACCTTCAAACTGTGAACCCATTCCTTCTCTTTCTTTTACCTTTACACTCTCTGTCACCTTCTCTCCTGTCCCCCCACGCCAGTGGGACTGTCTGTCCTTTTAAGTCTGACTGTTGGACACACCAGTGTTCTGTCATTCTCACTTTCCGATCAATTCATCTGAATTCGTCAACACGCTTTCTCCCCCAGCACTCCACATCTCTCTCCCCCACCCCCCGACATCACTATCGCATAAATGTTGTCCCTTCCAAACTTCACCAGCTCTGATGAAGAGTCATCTACGTTAGCTTGCTTCCTCTCCATGAGTGCTGCCTGATCTGCTGTGATCTCCAGAACTTTTTGGAGATTGTAGGCTATCGGTTTTTAATTTAGTGCAAATGATTTGGTGAACATCAAATCCCAGAATACACCGGCATGGAAGGTACGTTCGACGTCATCGAAGACGCACATCGTCACGTTGGGACGCCGCGCCTTCAAGCACCGTTTCCCCGGCAACGGGGCCTGGGCGGCGTGTGATTTGAGGGAGTCGGATTCTTGGGTTAAAGTGATGCCCCGGCCTAGGTGAAGATCGTTTGTGGCCGTCGCTGAGTTGTTGCCCTTGGCGAGGGAATGTTAGGGAGGCACAACCGTCACGGCCCCTATGGGGGATGTTGGATGCGGAGTGTTCAATAGGAGGAGGAACCTGAGCTCATTGCTTGATTGGGCGCCATAGACCTTCTCCATCCCAGTGCCTCTTCATTCCCATTCTCTTACATTCCTAACAATTACCTGGCCTCGGTTGTGGCCTGTCGTCATTAACAACACTCTGGAAAATTTTCCGACTAATCCGATGGCCTTCCCTCTTTATCCTCGAATAGTTCCTTGCTAATATCCCTCGTTACCGGTATCCTTCCGTATTTTTTCTGTTAATACCTTCTAAAATCTGAGCACTTATGGGGAGTAGATAGAGGTATCTTGAACTTCACTTCTTGAAATGTAAATTAAAGCAATGGACCAGCAATCATTGAATTGTGTTGAAATATAGTCACTAAATCAGAGCCAAAAGTAGATAAATAGGTGATGTTGTTTGGGGATTTTGGTTGTCTGCTAAAATGTTGGTCAATAAATCAAAAAACTGCTCTTTCAATGGCGTGTTGGCATTTTGCCGTCTATTCGGGCAGTCACGTTAAAACATCCTTCCTTGACTTTCTCTACTGAAATGTGAACAGTCCTAATTTTTTTTTAAACTGGATTATCTTGCCTTTGAATGAGTGTTTCTTAAAGTGGAAGCATTATATGCAGAGTCAAATGTTAGCCATTTTCTAAATAATGGTCAGAGCATTTTGCAAAGTAAATAGCCTCCAAAATATTTGAATAATAATAAGTATTGACAGTACAAGCAAATTTGTCATCATTTGAAACCACTGAAAAAACATACTCATCTTGGATAAGAAATTCATTTTCAAGAGTCTGTTAAATTAAGTTTTGGTAGCATAATTTTTTTCAATGATTGGTGCATTGAAATAATTTGCTTTAATTGTGCCAGAAGATAAAATGATTTGGTATGTCAATTTCTCTTGTTTTTTTAAATATTCTTGATGTCCTTTTCAACTACAGTGACACTCTCTGGGATATAGCTGTGGCTCAAGTTTCAAAGAAAAACGAGGAGAAGGAAAATGAAGAAGACCTGGAAGTCAAGGAAAGATCTGTATTCTTTTTGGGAAATAAAAGTGGGGTAAGTGGCTAGGATTACTTTCAAAAAAACTGTGTTTGTAATATGTCTTCAAACCTTCCCCCTCCAAAAAAAACTTGTAGAATTGCAGGAGTGAATTCTAATAGCATTAGTATGTAGCATTGCAGAAAATGCAAATCCCACTCTGCAGTTCTAATGAACGGCTGCTGAATGAAAACCATTTTTCCACAAATTGAAAGGAAAATTCAACGGGTCAGTTACTTACTGGAGACAGATTGATGGTTGCATCCATCCAAATCTCAGTCAGGGATGCTGCTTCATTTTCCATGTAACTTTGGTTTCAAAATGCTGTTTAGCAGTTTATTTTATTGCTGTTTTTAATCTGTTAATTTGCTTGGCCTAAGGTATAAATTGGCATTGATTTTATTTCTGAATTTTCTTCAAACATGGTGTTTTGTCCCCTGTTGAGGGCAGTCTTTACTGTTAAGGCCTAGTGTGTGAGTGTTGGGGTAGGGACATGGGAGAGCTCAAGCCCTACAGTTGTTAAACTTGACATTTGAGTCCAGAAGGCTGCAGGGTCCTCAAACAGAAAGTGATGTACTGTTCTTCCAGCTTGCACTGAGCTTCGCTGGAGCGCTGTAAACCACCCCCCCCACCTGACGCCACATCTTGAAAAGCAGAAAGGCTGATACTTTCCATTGACAAATCTAATGGCGAGGTAAATAAGATACAGTATCTTCTCTGAATAATAGATCAACCCTGTGATATCTGTATCTTATTTACCTTGCCATTAGATTTGTCAATGGAAAGTATCAGCCTTTCTGCTTTTCAAGGTCTGGTGTGCGGGAGTGGTTTGCAGCGCTCCAGCGAAGCTCAGTGCAAGCTGGAAGAACAGCACATCACTTTCTGTTTGGGGACCCTGTAGCCTTCTGGATTCAATGTCGAGTTTAACAACTGTAGGGCTTGAGCTCTCCCATGTCCCTACCCCAACACCCGCACACTAGGCCTTATTGTCACGTAGCCATTGTTAGCCACTAACAGTCCCCATTAATCTACTCACCCTCATAGCCAGATCATTATCCATTCCTTTGTCTGTCCAACTGTTCTTTCTTTGGGCTCTATCCCCACCCTAACTTCTATATATAAACCAACATTTTCGGGACTACCATCAGTTCTGAGGAAGGGTCAATCAATGTGAAACATTAACTCTGATTTCTTTCCACAGAGGCTGCAGACCTGCTGAGCTTTTGCAGAAATTTCTGTTTTTGTTTCTGATTTACAGCATCTGGAATTCATTTCGATAATATTTACATGTTTATTTTGTAAACTGATTTTCAGCAAATTCTGCTTCATAAATTATTCTTAGAGCAAATTGTTCCTGAGCATCCCTTCCAGGTGAAGCAACACTTAACCTGCACTTCCAAGAATCTAGTCTATTGCATTCGCTGCTCTCAAAGTGGTCTCCTCTACATTGGGGAAACAAAGCGTAGACTTGGCGACTGCTTCGCAGAACATCTACGTTTTGCTCGCAAAAAGGACCCTGAACTACCTGTTGCCTGCCACTTCAATGCACCACCTTGCTCCCTGGCCAACATCTCTGTCTCCGGCTTGCTACAGTGTTCCAGTGAAGCCCAGCACAAGCTGGAGGAATAAAACTTCATTTTCTGCCTCGGGACCGTACAACCCTCTGGACTCAATATTGAGTTCAATAATTTTAGGGCCTAAACACTCCCATGTCCCAGCCCCCACCCCACACACCAGGCCTTGATACCACATAGCGTGCCACTACACACCCCCTGTTTTTAGTCCCTAACAGTCCCCATTAACAACTGTTCACCCTCCCAGCCTGCTGGTTAGCAGCTGCTTTGTCTGTCCAAGATAACAAAGTGTGGAGCAGGATGAACACATCAGGCCAAGCAGCATCTTAGGAGCACAAAAGCTGACGTTTCGGGCCGAGACCCTTCTTCCGAGATCATGATGATGAAGGGTCTAGGCCCGAAACATCAGCTTTCATGCTCCTAAGATGCTGCTTGGCAGCTGTGTTCATCCAGCTCCACACTTTGTTACCTCAGTTTCTCCAGCATCTGCAGTTCCCATTATCTCTGACCACTCCTTCGTCTGTCCAACTGTCTTTCTCTCTCTTTGGGCTCTATCCTATCGTTTACTCCTATCCCACCCACCACCCTATTTTCTGCATAAGAACTGATGTTTTCCCAGCCACCATCACTTCTGAGGTGGGGTCGCTGGACCCGAAACGTTAACTCTGTTTTTGATTCTGAGTAATGTTTAAGTTGGCTTGTTTAAAAAAATGTACATGTAAAAAATGAAATTCTTACCATTTTGCATTAATTTACAGGGAAAAACTACAATTATACTTCGATTTCTTGACAGGTATGTGTTAATTTCTGAAATCCAGAGGACTGAGTCACAAAGCAGCTGAGCACATTGTCTCCAGTCCTAGAATGTGAATTTGGACCTACTGCACCTTAACTATTGAAAGCTTGGTGATTTTTCCCCTTTATGTCTGGACACTCTAAACAATGGCTTTTGAAGCAGTGGATGATTGATTCTCAATTGATGTGGGGAAATTGTCAGTTAGGAAAATGACCAGAAATTGGGACAATCACAGGGAACCGGCACAGTGGCTGGTATTTGAAAATGTCATGCCTATCTGTCCCTGTTCTAGCTCCCATTTTGGACTCAAAACCCTGCCCCAGCTCTCTGTTTGATTTGGCTTTATTTTTATTTTTATACTGTTAGATACAAGTCCAGAGCAACAATAAAAACTTGATAGTGTTAGTGTGACAATATCAAATAAATTATTATAACGCTTGCCATGAATTTACCTTTACAGGGATGAAATCCCGAAGCCTACCTTAGCTTTGGAATATACTTTTGGAAGAAGAGCAAAAGGACATAATACTGTATGTACTGGCAAGTTTTGTTAAAGCAGATTAATTTGATTCCGGAAGGCAACAGCTGTTGTTGCCTCGAGTCAACTTTTGATGCCAAGTTCCTTCACTCAAAGAAACTAAGGCTGACATTTGTCTACCCTACTAACTTGACCGATAATGAGAAATCAATAGAAAGTGATCAGAAGACAAAGTAATCTGAGTAATTGTAATAGGATGTAACTCTCTTATTGTGAGGCAGATTATTGTTTAAATGGTTTCAAAGTTTTTGAGAAGATTTGTAGCTCAAGTTGTGGATGAGGTTGTAAATGGGTTTGCATAGCTACCTATCTGGGAACCATACTCTTCTAAAGATACGCCTTATTGAAGATGGCATTTTCTATAGTAACCATATGGAGAATGTTGAATATACCTTCTGTAATTGTCAATGTCATGGGATATTGTATTCCAAAGGAAACCAGTGTTGAGGATCTTGAAACTGATATACTTTCATTTAGGCCTTTTAACTCTTTATAACTGGTTTAGAACTCCAAACAAAAAGTAACAAAAAATTATTACTGATCTATGTATTCTTCCACATGTTGCCAGGTCAAGCATTTCTTTTTGATAAATGCATTAAAATCCTTTAATAATATCCCACTTAATTTGGATAGTGTTTTTAACTTGAAGTCACCTACATTGTATTCAAGACTTGTATAATACAAGTGATGTTCATATGTGATCCTTAACAAAAATGACATCTCTTTATAACCTGACATATCTGTTATATAAAGTCCAATATAAAATCATTTTACCAGTTTCAAAATCTCCCCACCCCCAGTCTCATACCATGAGCAACCCTCCTTCCTTGACCTGACACAACCTGTCCATCGTGTCTCCCTCCTCACTGACCAATCCTCACCACTCCCTAGCTGCACTCACCTATCACTGTTCCATCTACCTTCCCCAGCTCCACCCCTCCTCTATTTATTTGAGTTCCTTTTCCCCCTTCCCATTTCTGAAGAAGGGTCCACACCCGAAACGTCAACTTTCCCACTACTCTGATCCTGCCTGGCCTGGTGTGTTCCTCCAGTTCCACACTGTGTTATCTTTAGCTTAGTTTGTGATTTTGTTAGGCAGGGACTGGTTGGCCAGAGAGATGTTTCTGTGCTGTGTGACTCTATGACTGTATTGCAACTTAAATTCATTTTTTTTCTTTTGGTTCAGTCTTAAAAGTAAAACGTAACTCAATTTCTGGTGATAATTGCTTGATCAATACTACTAATTTTATGCCACTGGAGGGCATTGACATAATAAGCAATTATGCAATCAACATAAAGGCATGCTGGAAATCTGAAATGATTATGGGTGAACATTTTGAATGTAGATTGATACGAGGGTTTGAAGAACTGACTTCTGATAAGGGCCTGATACAAAACATGACTGTGAAAAATTGGGAATGTAGCGCGTTATCCAGTACTTTATTTTACTGAAAAGTGTAGTACGCTGATGCCACCTACTGGTAGCATTTGATGAAACTGTGCAAGTGTTTCAGGTGATAATGGGAACTGCAGATGCTGGAGAATCCAAGATAATAAAATGTGAGGCTGGATGAACACAGCAGGCCCAGCAGCATCTCAGGAGCACAAAAGCTGACGTTTCGGGCCTAGACCCTTCATTAGAGAGGGGAATGGGGTGAGGGTTCTGGAATAAATAGGGAGAGAGGGGGAGGCGGACCGAAGATAGAGAGAAAAGAAGATAGGTGGAGAGGAGAGTATAGGTGGGGAGGTAGGGAGGGGATAGGTCAGTCTAGGGAAGACGGACAGGTCAAGGAGGTGGGATGAGGATAGTAGGTAGGAGATGGAGGTGCGGCTTGGGGTGAGAGGAAGAACAGGTTAGGGAGGCAGAGAAAGGCTGGACTGGTTTTGGGATGCAGTGGGTGGAGGGGAAGAGCTGGGCTGGTTGCGTGGTGCAGTGGGGGTAGGGGAGGTTTTGAAGCTGGTGAAGTCCACATTGATACCATTGGGCTGCAGGGTTCCCAAGCGGAATATGATTGCTGTTCCTGCAACCTTCGGGTGGCATCATTGTGGCACTGCAGGAGGCCCATGATGGACATGTCATCTAAAGAATGGGAGGGGGAGTGGAAATGGTTCGCGACTGGGAGATGCAGTTGTTTATTGCGAACCGAGCGGAGGTGTTCTGCAAAGCGGTCTCCAAGCCTCCGCTTGGTTTCACCAGTGTCGAGGAAGCCACACCGGGTACAATGGATACAGTTACCACATTGGCAGATGTGCAGGTGAACCTCTGCTTAATATGGAAAGTCATCTTGGGGCCTGGGATAGGGGTGAGGGAGGAGGTATGGGGGCAAGTGTAGCATTTCCTGCGGTGGCAGGGGAAGGTGCCGGGTGTGGTGGGGTTGGAGGGGAGTGTGGAGCGAACAAGGGAGTCATGGAGAGAATGGTCTCTCCGGAAAGCAGACAAGGGTGGGGATGGAAAAATGTCTTGTGTGGTGGGGTTGGATTGTAGATGGCGGAAGTGTCGGAGGATGATGCGTTGTATCCGGAGGTTGGTGGGTTGGTGTGTGAGAACGAGGGGGATCCTCTTTGGGCGGTTGTGGCGAGGGCGGGCTGTGACGGGTGTGTGGCAGGAAATGCGGGAGACGCGGTCAAGGGCGTTCTCGACCAATGTGGGGGGGAAAGTTGCGGTCCTTGAAGAACTTGGACATCTGGGATGTGCGGGAGTGGAAAGCCTCATCGTGGGAGCAGATGCGGCGGAGGCGGAGGAATTGGGAATAGGGGATGGAATTTTTGCCAGAGGGTGGGTGGGAGGAGGTGTATTCTAGGTAGCTGTGGGAGTTAGTGGGCTTGAAATGGACATCAGTTACAAGCTGGTTGCCTGAGATGGAGACTGAGAGGTCCAGGAAGGTGAGGGATGTGCTGGAGATGGCCCAGGTGAACTGAATGTTGGGGTGGAAGGTGTTGGTGAAGTGGATGAACTGTTCGAGCTCCTCTGGGGAGCAAGCGGCGGCGCCGATACAGTCATCAATGTAACGGAGGAAGAAGTGGGGTTTGGGCCCTGTGTAGGTGCGGAAGAGGGACTGTTCCACGTAACCTACAAAGAGGCAGGCATAGCTGGGGCCCATGCGGGTACCCATGGCCACCCCCTTTCTCTGTAGGAAGTGGAAGGAATCGAAAGAGAAGTTGTTGAGGGTGAGGACGGGTTCGGCTAGGCAGATGAGGGTGCTGGTGGAGGGGAACTGGTCGGGCCTGCGGGACAGGAAAAAGCGGAGGGCCTTGAGGCCATTTGCATGCGGAATACATGTATATAGGGACTGGACGTCCATGGTGAAAATGAGGTGTTGGGGGCCAGGGAATTGGAAGTTCTGGAGGAGGTGGAGGGTGTGGGTGGTGTCACGGACGTAGGTGGGGAGTTCCTGGACCAAAGGGGAGAAAATGGAGTCCAGATAGGTGGAGATGAGTTCGGTGGGGCAGGAACAGGCTGAGACAATGGGTCGACCAGGGCAGGCAGGTTTGTGGATTTTGGGAAGGAGATAAAAACGGGCCGTGCAGGGTTGGGGAACAATGAGGTTGGAGGCAGTGGGTGGGAGGTCCCCTGAGGTGATGAGGTCATGAATGGTGTTGGAGATGATAGTTTGGTGCTCAGGGGTGGGGTCATGATTGAAGGGGCGGTAGGAGGTGGTGTCAGAGAGTTGGCGTTTGGCCTCGGCGATGTAGAGGTCAGTGTTTCAGGTGTACTTAGAAATGCTGATACTGGAATTAGAGACAACACAGTGTGGAGCTGGAGATTTCTGAAGATGGGTCCCAACCCAAAACATCAACTTTCCTTCTCCTCTGCTGCCTGGCCTGCTGTGTTCCACCACCTCCACACTGTGTTATCCCAAGTGCTACAAGTGACCATATGTCCAATTTTAAAATAATTGTTGATTTGGCACCACATAATTTTTATGAAATGAAATGATAATATAATTGAAGTAATGGATAACAATCAGTTTAGGATTTTGTATGCTGATATGAAACTGTTAATTTTCTTTGTACTAAAAACTTGTTTTGCAGCCAAAGGACATTGCTCATTTTTGGGAACTAGGTGGTGGAACATCATTATCTGATCTTGCTCAGATTCCAATTACCATTGACAGCATAAGGTTTGTATTTGTTTGGTTCTGAGTTAAATACTGCTTTAAAACATTAGAAAGCAAAACAAAATTCAGTTTTTACAAGAATATCCTTGTTGCAATCATTTATCCTTGAGTACCACTGAGAAAAGATGTGCATTTGAAGTTTGTCATCTTGCTCTCATCAGGATAGAGTCACAAGAATACCAAATCTTAAAGAAACCAACAATTTATACAATGTGACTGGACAGTGCTGGTTAATTAGCAAGTGTGATCAATTAGGGATCAGTTGACTCAGATTGATGGAAACATTGCCATGGAGAATGCACCATGGGACATTGATTGCCAGACCCTTGTTTAAATTCAAACCTGGCAGTTTGAGTGTAACTGGCCAAGGCCTAACCCTAACCCTATGGGGAAAGTACCATAGATGTACTCCTTGCAAATGAAGGATAAATTCCATAAATTGTGCCTGTTTCAATCAAACTAAAGTTTGGAGGAGAACTGTTTTTGTGTGCATTCCTTGTGGCAATGCCTTAGAATCAATTTGAATCTAAACAAAGCCTTAGCAGTTAACTATTCCCTGCTGCATCGTTCAATCAAGGGTTTGCTTGCTGACTAATCAGCGTCATCTTTTCATGGATTCTGGGCAATCTGAGATGGAGGATGGGAAAAAAAATTGTCTGTAACAGCTGTTTTTTTTGAGGTATCTTGGGTGTTGGAACTGATTTCCTCGAATTCTAGGAGCGGTAGTTACTGTATTATAAACCGTTGTATTGTTTTTGAACTTCGGGAGGAATAAGCTCGAAACAAAGGCACTTTAAAAAGGAGGAAGAGAGACAGAAGTAGTCACCATATAGGAATTAATTCAAATGGAGCAGTAATCTGCGCAGCTAACTGCCTTTCTAGTTTGGTTTCAAGTACCTCTGGACATTGGAGTTAGTTGTAAGAAAAAATAAACAAACAGCAAAATTCATGGCTGACCTTGGAGAAACCTGTGTGGGGGAGCTCACAGCAGGTGAGCAGTTAAGTAGCTAGTTTTAAAGTGTAACCTTACTTTATTTCGTAAATCTACAATAGTGAGTGAGTTCTTTTTTGATTATATGTTTTTATTGAGATCTGTCTCTTGATTAAATTTTAAAAATATAAAAAACATAGGTAATAAGTTCTCCTTGAGCAGTGTTTTTAGAACAGTTAGTAGTAGGGTCTGTAGATTGTTAAGGTGCAAAGAAAGCTTTTAAATAGAGTGATGTGCTCTTCCTGTTGGACGTCAGAGATTAGGGAGGGTTTCAGTGTAACTGGTGATAATGCCAGTGGGGAATGTGTTTGGTTACAAATCTCATCAGATCACATGGATCGGTTGGAGCGGCAATTAGAGACAATGAGAAATTTACAGCAGCTAGCAGGTGTGATGGGTGGCCGTTGCAGGGATGAAGATAATCCAAAGATACAGTCATGCAGATGGGTGACCTCTAGGAAAGGTAGGAGAGGGACCCAGGTAGTGCAGGAATCTCCTGTGGCTATCCCCTTCTCAAGCAAGTGTGCTGTTTTGGAAATAACAAAGTATGGAGTTGGAGGAACACAGCAGGCCAGGCAGCATCAGAGGAGGAGGAGGAAAGTTGACGTTTTGGTTCAAGATCCTTCTTCAGAAATTTCAGACCTCTATGTGAGGGGAGGGGAGGGGGAGTGGCATTTGTGATTAGAGAAAACGTTATGCCTTTTACTTAGGAAATTCCTGGGAATATTTAGGGAAGTTTTTTGGGTGAAACTGAGAAATAAGATACGAATGATCACCTCTTTGTGACAGTACTATAGACCAGTGGTCAGTGGGAAATTGAGAAATAAGCTTGTAAGGAGATCTCAGTTATCTGTAAGAATAATAGTGTGGTTATATTAGGGGATTTTATCTTTCCAATGTAGACTGGGGCTGCCATAGTAATAAGATCTTCAGTTGAGAGGAATTTATTAAGTGTGTGCAAAAAAAAGTTCTGATTCAGTATGTAGAAGTACCTATTAGAGAAGGTGCAAAACCTGATCTACTCTTGGGATATAAAGCAGCACAGGTGATTAAGTTCTCAGTTGGGGAGCACTTTGAGTCCAGACACCATATAACTATTTTAAAACTAATAGAATTGAAAAAGGATAGAGAGGGTCTAAAAGTTGAAGTTCTAAATTAGAAGAAGGCCAATTTTGATGTTGTTAGGCAAGAATTTTCAAATGTTGATTGGGGGCAGATGTTCACAGATAAAGGGATGGCCTAAAAATGGGAAGCCTTCAAAAATGAGATAACAAAAGTCCAGAGACTTTATGTTCCTCTTAGGGTGAAGGACAAGGCCGGTAGTAGTAGGGAATGCTGGATGACTAGAGAAAATTGAGGTTTGGGTTTGAAAAAAGGAGGCATATGGTGTGTCGGGTAGGGACAGGAGAGATCAAGTGAATCCCTAGAAGAGTATAAAGGCAGTAGAAGTATACTTGAGGGAAATCAGGAGGGCAAAAAGGGAACATGAGATAGCTTTGTCAAAAAGGATTAAGGAGAATCCATAGGGATTCTACAAATACATCAAGGACAAAAGGGTAACTAGGGAGAGCATCGGACCCCTTTAAAGATCAGCAAAGCTGCCAATGTGTGGAACCACAGCATTTTTCATCCGTGTATACCATGGAGAAGGATATGTAAAAAATAGTAACATCTTGAAAAATGTCCAAATTACAAAGGAAGATGTGCTGGGCATCTTAAAATGCATAAAGATGGATAAATCTCCAGGACCAATGGAAGTGATTACTGGGCCCCTTGCTGAAATATTTGTATCATTGATAGCCACAGGCAAGAAGCTAGAAGGCTGGAGGCTAGTTAAAGTGGTGCCACAATTTAAGAAAGGTGGTAAGGAAAAGCCAGAAAACTATAGACCTGTGAACCTGACATCGGTGGTGGGCAAGTTGTAGGGAATCCTGAGGGACAGAATTTACATGTATTTGGAAAGGCAAGGACTGATAAGGGATAGTCAACATTGCTTTGTGTGTGGGAAACTGTGTCTTACTAACTTGATTGTTACTTCTTCAAAAAATCTCAAAGAGGTTTGATGAGGGCAGAGTGGTGGATGTGATCGATATGGACTTCAGTAAGCCATTCGACAAGGTTCCTCATGGTGGACAAGTTAGCAAGGTTAGATCACACGGAGTAGAGAGAGATAACCGCGTAGGTGGATACAGAACTGGCTTGATGGTATTAGACAGTGTGCTGGTGCAGGGTTACTTTTCAGACTGGAGGCCTGTGATCAGTGCTGTGCTACAGTGCTGGGCCTACTGCTTTTCATCATTCATATAAATGATTTGGATATGAACAAAGGAGTCAGGCCTAATAGGTTTGTAGATGACGTCAAAATTGGAGATGTAGTGGACAGCGAAGAAGGTTACCTTAGAGTACAACAAGATGTTGATCAGATGGGCCAATGGTCCAAGGAGTGGCAGATGGAGTTTAATTGAGATAAATGTAATGCATTTTGTAAAGGCAAATCAGGGCAAGACCTGTACACTAAATGGTAAGGTCCTGGGGAGTGTTGCTGAACAAAGAGATCTTGGAGTAAACGTTCATAGTTCCTTGAAGGTGGAGTCACAGTTAGATAGAGATAATGAAGAAGGCATTTGATTGCTTGCCTTTATTGGTCTGTGCATTGAGAATAGGAGTTGAGAAGTCATGTTGCAGCTCGAAGTTGATGATACGAAGGTTGGTGGAGTTGTGGATAGCGTGGAGGGCTGTTGTTGGTTGCAGTAGTACATTGACAGGATGCAGAGCTGGACAAAGAAGTGGCGGATGGAATTCAACTCGGAAAAGCGTGAAGTGATTCATTTTGGAAGGTCGAATTTGAATGCAGAATACAGGTTTAATGGCAGGATTCTTGGCAGTGTAGAGGATAGACAGATCTTGCGGTCCACTTCCATAGATCCCTCAAAGATGCTACCGATGTTGATAGGCTGTAAAGAAGGCGTGTGGTGTGTTGGCTTTCATTGGCAAGGAAATTGAATTTAAGAGCCTCGAAGAAAGGCTGCAGCTCTGTAAACCCTGGTTAGACCACACTTGGAGTATTGTGTTTAGTTCTGGTCGCCTCGTTATAGAAAGGATGTGAAAGCTTCCGAGAGGATGCAGAGGAGATTTACCAGGATGCTGCCTGGACTGGAGAGCAGATTTTATTAGGAAAGATTGAGGGAGCTAGGGCTTTTTCATTGGAGCAAAGAAGGATAGAAGGGGACTTGATAGAGGTGTACAAGATAATGAGATGCATAGATAGAGTGGATAGCCAGAGACTTTTTCCCTGGGCAGAAATGACTATGACTTTAAGGTAATTTTAATTAATTTTAAGGTGATTGGAGGAAGGTACAGGGGAGATGTCAGAGGTAGGTTCTTTACACAGAGTGATGGGCGCGTGGAATGCGCTGCTGGCTGTAGTAGTAGAGTCTGATGAATTTGAGACATTTAAGCAACTCTTGGATGGGCACATGAATGATAGTACAGTGTAAGGTATGCAGAGTAATTTGATCTTCATAGGATGATCGGTTGGCACAATGCCGTGGGCTGAAGGGCCTGTACTGTGTTGTACTGTTCTCTGTTCTCTACAGGACATTGGTTAGGCCGCTATTGCCACTGGTCATCCTGCTTTAGGAACGATGTTGTAAAGCTTGAAAGAGTTCAGAAAAGATTTACAAGAATGTTAACAAAAACAATTGCTGGAAAAGCTCAGCAGATCTGGCAGCATCTGTGAAGGAGAAAACAGAGTTACTGTTTCGGCTCCAGTGACCCTTCCGAAGAACTAATGGTGTCTGGGAAAACGTCAGTTTATATGCAGAAAATAGGGAAGTGGGTGGAGAAGGGATATACAATAGGATAGAGCTCAAAGAGGGAGAGAGACAGTTGGATAGACAAAGGAGTTGCTCACGATCAGTCTGGGAGGGTGAATAGTTGTTAATGGGGATTGTTAGTGACTAACAACAGGGGGTGTGTATTGGCAGGCTATGTGGTAACAAGGCCTGGTGTGTGGGGTAGGAGGCTGGGACATGGGAGAGTTTAGGCTGTAAAATTATTGAACTCAATATTGAGTCTGGAGGGCTGTAGGGTCCCCAAGCGGAAAATGAGGTGTTGTTCCTCCAGCTTGCGTTGGGCTTCGCTGGAACACTGCAGCAAGACAGAGACAGAGATGTTGGCCAGGGAGCAAGGTGGTGTGTTGAAGTGGCCAAAAATCAGTTCATGTTTTGGGTCTAGTTCTGAGGAAGGGTCACCAGATCCAAAACATTAACGCTGTTTTTTCCTTCACAGATGCTGCCAGACCTGCTGAGCTTTTCCAGCAACTTTGTTTTTGTTCATGATTTACAGCATCTGCAGTTCTTTCGGCTTTTACGTTACAAGGATGTTGTTAGGTTTTGAGCTGTAGGGATAGGCTGAATAGACTGGGGCAATTTCCCTGGAGTGTCGGAGGCTGAAGGGTGACCTTATAGAAGTTTATAATATCATGAGGGACATGGATAGGGTGAATAGGCAAGGCATTTTCTCCAGGGTTGGGGAGTATAAAACTAGAAGGCATAGGTTTAAGGTGAGAGGGGAAAGATTTAAAAGAGACTTAATGGGCAATGTTTTCTTACGAAAGGTGGTGCATGTATTGAATGAACTGCAAGCAAAAGTCGTGGAGGCTAGTACAATTACAATGCTTAAAAGGCATCTGGATGGGTTATATGAATACAAGGAGTTTGGAGGGATATGGGCTAAATGTCAACAAATTGGACTAGATTAATTTAGAATATCTGGTTGGCATGGATGAGTTGGACTGAAGGGTCTGTTTCTGTGCTGTATATCTCTATGTAGTGTAAATTATTTTTCCCTTTGAGATTTGGTATTCTCAATTCTGTCCTAGTATTTGCAGTGTGATAAACTTCAGCTGGCATGTCCTTTTCTTTTCAGTAATACTTAAGTTCTGTATGACCAAGCTATTTTCTGCTTTGCTTTTTAATTTGTATCATAGGGAAATACCTGACAACTGCTTAATATCTCATTGAAAATATGGAAAGCAATGTTGAAGTTGTTTGCATGAAGGAATTGTATGGCCTTTGTCTTGCTGCTCTGTTGCTCCTATGTACTTTTCCATCCACAATGTTTACAATTTTAGTTTAAACCATAAACTGAATAAAATTTTGTTATACAAGCTTTTCCTTTCACAAGAAATGCATTCTATCCACATTATAGACTGTTAAGAATATTAATAAAATGGAAAACGTCTGATGGAGAAACTGGTAAACAATCCTAAAGAGAATTCAAGCAAAGCTGGGATAATTGCAGTTCAAAGGGAAAGTTTGATTGTGTTGCGAGAGTGATGGTAAGAGGTATTCACACCTCGGATTATAATGATTACTTTGGGGATCTATCTGGAGGAACCTAGATATATTAAGACATTTTGAAAAATGCTTTGACGTTAGAATAGAAAGGGGGAGGTTTGAATTATTTGCATAGATTCCCAAATTAAAAAAGGTAAAATCAACTTGTCAACAGTTTCTTAATACAACCTGTAATTCTAGCAAAAGGCCCATTATTTCAAACAGAAATATAAATTATTCATGTGGGTCCTAGAATCTAAGTATTGTTTTGAAGGCAAAAGATGATTAGTTTAAATCTCAATCTGGGACTTTCCATGCCATGGGCTAGTTTGCAGGAACTGCCCTATTATGCGGAGTTTTTCTGTATGTTTTGTCCTAGAAATTAGCAGTGTCTTCTTGGAAGGCAGTGGAAAAGCTGATATTGGTGTTAGTTTGCTATCTGTCAGCAGCCAAAACAATTAACTTAGAGCCTGTGTGAAATTTCGTGGAATCCCTACAGTGTGGAAACAGGCCCTTCCGCCCGACAAGTTCACTCCGACCCTCCGAGCACCCACCTAATCTGCACATCCATGAACACTACAGGCAATTTAGAATGGCCAATCCACCTAACCCCCACATCTTTGGACTGTGGGAGGAAACTGTAGCACCCGGAGGAAACCCATGCAATCACAGGGAGAATGTGCAAACTCCACACAGATGGTTGCCTGAGGGTGTAATTGAACCCAGGTCCCTGGCACTGTGAGGCAGCAGTGCTAATCACTGAGCCACTGTGCCACCCTCTTACTGGAGGTGTTTTTGATCTAGAGTCAGTAAAGAGATGTTGCCAATGGGGCCCAAACTCAGAATGAAAAGTAAAGTGCATGAGAAATTAAAACAGCCAGATCAGCCTTGGAATAATATTGATGTGGAGGTGCCGGTGTTGGACTGGGATGGACAAGGTCAGAAATCACACAACATCCGGTTATGGTTCAACAGGATTATTTGAAATCACAAGCTTTCATAGCACTGCTCTTTCATTAAGTGAAGCTCACCTGATGAAGGAGTGGCACTCTGAGAGCTTTGATTTGAAATAAACCTGTTGGACTGTTACCTGGTACGGTGACTTATGACCTTGCAACAGTATTATAGAACATAGAACGTAGAAAAGTACAGCACAGTACAGGCCCTTTGGCCCACGATGTTGTGCCGTGGAATAATCCTAATCCAAAAATAAAATAACCTAACCAACATTCCCCTCAATTCATTGCTGTCCATGTGCATGTCCAGCAGTCGCTTAAATGTCACTAATGATTCCGCTTCCACGACTACCACTGGCAAAGTATTCCATGCGCTCACAACTCTTTGGGTGAAGAACCTCCCTCTGACATCTCCTTGATACCTTCCTCCAAACACCTTAAAACTATGACCCCTCGTGGCAGTCAGTCCTGCCCTGGGGAAAAGTCTCTGGCTATCAACTCTATCCATGACTTTCATTACCTTGTACACCTCGATCAGTTCACCTTTCTTCTTCCTCTCCAGAGAGAAAAGTCTGAGCTCAGTCAACCTCTCCTCGTAAGACAAGCCCTCCAGTCCGGGCAGCAGCCTGGTAAACCTCCTTTGCACCCTCTCCAAAGCCTCCACATCTTTCCTATAATAGGGCGACCAGAACTGGACACAATATTCCAAGTTTGGTCTCACCAGGGTTTTGTAGAGCTGCAGCATAACCTCGCGGCTCTTAAACTCGATCCCCCTGTTAATGAAAGCCAAAACACCATATGCTTTCTTAACAACCTTATCCACTTGGGTGGCAACTCTGAGGGAGCTATGCACTTGAACACCAAGATCCCGCTGTTCCTCCACACTGCCGAGAATCCTGCCTTTAATCCTATATTCAGCATTTAAGTTCAACCTTCCAAAATGCATCACTTCGCATTTATCCAGGTTGAACTCCATCTGCCATTTCTCAGCCCAGCTCTGCATACTGTCACTGTCTTGCTGAAGCCTGCAATAGCCCTCGATACTATCAATGGCACCTCCAACCTTTGTGTCATCAGCAAATATATTGACCCACCCCTCAATCTCCTTATCCAAGTCATTTATAAAAACTACAAAGATCAGAGGCCCAAGAACAGAGCCCTGCGGGACACCACTCAGCACTGATCTCCAGGCAGAATACTTACCATCTACAACCACTCTCTGCCTCCTATCAGCCAACCAATTCTGAATCCAGACAGCCAAATCACCCTGTATCCCATACCTCCTGACTTTATGAATGAGCCAGCCGTGGGGAACCTTATCAAATGACTTGCTGAAGTCCATGTACACTACATCCACTGCTCGACCCTTGTCAACTTGTGACCTCCTCAAAGAACGCACTAAGATTTGTGAGGCATGATCTGCCCCTCACAAAGCCATGCTGACTCCCTTTAATCACGCTATGCTTTTCCAAATAGTCATAAATCCATAAGTCATATTGGAAGAGATTAGCAGCGATTCCTCAAGGGTGGGAGAACTTTAGAACATTAACTACCAGGCTGGGAAACTGAGGAGAATTAAAATGAACTCCTAAGGACTGCAGCACACCTTGGATTCGTTTCAGAAGAATTAAAAGAGTCTTCAAGATCCTGAAAAGTATAGGGAAACCTCTTAGGTGGAATTAAACATGGAATGGGAACTGATCTAAGATTTCTGGTTTAGATAACAAGGGTTCACAAAATAGTTCAGTTAGTAGTACTTGTTTACTTGTGCTGTATTTTGTTTTGTTTCATTCATTAAAAATTGTGGCATTAATTACTTCATTTAATATACGGAAGTTTGAATTTATTGGTCTTCCTCACAAGGACGAAAATCTGTTATGTTGGTCAGGTACCATAATTATACAATTTGTTGGCTAATATAGCAGAGTATACAGACTTTGTCACTTGGAATTTATGTAATCAGCTTAGATGAATGTAATAAGATGTGAACGCTTAGGAAGGGTTCTACTTGTTACCAATTTTTAAATACATTGAAAGAATTTGCAATGTTCCAATTGAACTAGGACCCTTTCTATTATTTTGGTTCTGGACCTTTCCAAGCCCAATGACCTATGGCTAAGCATGGAGAAATTGCTGGATGTGACAAAAATCCATATTAACACAACAATAAATGAACTGGGCAAGAAAGATTCTATAAATGTAAATGACTTCAAGCAAAGGACCTGGAAAACATTGCAGAGGAATCACCCGGTGAGTCTAAATTTGGAGAATTATTCTTTTCACCCTGCGTAGTAGCATCAGTAATCCAGGACTCAAAACTTACTTAAAGAATTGTATCTATAACTGAGCTTATTTGTCCAGTCCATGTCCAGTCAAAATCAGATGTAGTTTTCAGATTAAGCATTGATTAGAGTAGAGGATACTTGGAGCGGACCACACAGATGTAAAGCAGTTCTTGTTTTATAGAAATCATCTGTTCTTCTTTTGGAATACAATTTTATGTAATTTATAGTTAAATAACAAACCTTTTGATAATTTGTTGGACAGAAAAGTAAGGTTTCCACTTAGTACAAATTGAGAAGTTAGGAAATGCAAGAGTGTACTTGCAGAGGCAGTTTCCAATTGTAATATCACAAGAAAAATAATAACAAATAGGTTTATGTACACAAACGTTAGGGCAGACAGAAGTTTTTAAAAACTTATTTAGATCTGTTGGATACCTCCTGATCTGAGTTTTTTCCAGTTCTCTTTTGTTGTTATTTTGAATTTCTAGCATCAGTGGTGTTTTGCTTTTGAATTAGCACTGAATATGAAAACCTTTTGCAAGGACAACCACGATGTAATCTCAGTTATTTCCAGAACTGACCAAGCTTTTAGACGAGGTGACAATCAAAGCTTGCTGCTTGTATTTATAGACAAGCCTCATGTATACACAGGACCTGTTCGGATGAGGAGGAACGAGACAGATACCTGAAGGTGTTGAGGTATGCCCTCACAGGAACAGGATATAATGCACAACTCTTCGATCACCAGTTCTGATGTGCCACAGTGAAAAACTGTAATGACTTCCTCAGGATGCAGGATACGTCTGATAGGGTATTTCTCATTATCCAGTACTTCCCGGGGGTGGATAAACTATACCGTGTTCTTTGCAGCCTTGAACGCATTATCAGGGACAATGAACACCTCGCCAAGATCATCCCCACACCTCCATTTCTTTCCTTCAAACAACCACCAATCCTTGAACAGACCATTGCTCACAGGAAACTACCCAGCCTTCAGGTCAACATTGACCACAATACCATAGAACCCTGTCATGGCAAAATTTTGAAGACATGTCAGATCTTCGACATGGCCACTACCATCGCATGTGGGAACATGCATGGCAGATACTCGTGTGACTCGGGCAAAGTTGCCTATCTTGTATGTTGCAGGCAAGGATACCCCAAGGCATGATATACTGGCACAACTATGCAGACAATACGACAGTGGATGAATGAATGCCATGCAACTATTGCCAAACAGGGATGTTCCTTCACAGTAAGGAACACTTCAAGCGCTCAAGGATATTCGGCCTCAGATCTTTGGGTAAATGTCCTCCAATGTGGACTTTGGGATACACAACAACACAGAGTTGCCAAGCAGAGTCTGCTACCCAGGTTTGGCTATTTGTTCAGATGAGGCCAACTTTGACAGGGGAGCCTCCGAAATGTTGTCCACAGGGCCCTCAATCGGGTCCGACCCATCTCCTGCACTTCTGCCCTCACTCCTTCTCTTCCCTCCCGCAACAGTGATATCGTCACCTACCATCCCACCAACATCCACATCCAAAAGATCATCAGATGCCATTTCCACCACCTCCAGCAAGATGCCACCACCAGACATGTATTCCCCTCCCCTTCCTTGTCCTCCTTCCACAGGGATCGTTTCCTCCAGGACACCCTGGTCCACAATTCCTTCACCCCCAACACCATCCCACAGCCCTACGGCACCTTCCCCTCTAACCAGCAAAGGTGCAACCCCTGCGCATTTACCTCCTCCATAAATTATTCTCAGAGCAAATTGATTCTGAGCATACCTTCCAGGTGAAGCAACACTTTACCTGCACTTCCAAGAACCTAGTCTACTGCATTCACTGCACACAGTGTGGTCTCCTCTGCACTGGAGAAACGAAGCGTAGACTTGGCACCTGCTTCGCAGAACATCTACGTTCTGCTTGCAAAAAAGACCGTGAGCTACCTGTTGCCTGCCACTTCAATGCACCACCCTGCTCCCTGGCCAACAACTCTGTCTCTGGTTTGCAACAGTGTTCCAGTGAAGCCCAACGCAAGCTGGAGGAACAGCACCTCGTTTTCCACTTGGGCACCCTACAGCCCTCTGGACTCAATATTGTGTTCAATAATTTTAGGGCCTAAACACTCCCATGTCCCAGCCCTCCACCCACACACCATGCCTTGATACCACATAGCCTGCAACTACACCCCTCCAGTTATTAGTCACTAGCAACCCCCATTAACAACTACTCACCCTCCCAGCATAATTGTTAGTAACTCCTTTGTTGGTCCAACTGTCTTTCTCTCTCTTTCGGCTCTATCCTATTGTTTACTCCCTACCCCACCCACCTCGCTATTTTCTGCATATGAACTGACATTTTCCCAGCCACCATTGGTTGTGAGGAAGGGTCACCAGACCTGAAACATTAACTCTGTTTTCTCCTTCACAGATACTGCCAGACCTGCTGAGCTTTTCCAGCAACTTTGTTCTTGTAGCCAAGTTTGGTACCTATGATGTGGCTTCAACCAGTATCTTGGCTTCATGTCACAGTGCAGGTGACCTCAACACACAGACACACACACACAGACGCTCACTCCCCCTTACGCGCGCACACGTGAATCTATGGGGTTAATTTGTATTTGCAGATACATTTTATTTTATTCAAAAAGCGCGCAATTTATTGGCAGTCAGTCAATGTGACATTTTATATATTCCTACTTTAGAAATAAAACCAGTCTGAATCCAAAGCAAAACACAAATAGATTCTAAACAAGGCGTCAAACCTGTCATCTCTTCTTTACATTGAGAAAGCTTTTAGTTCTGTCAGGACAGTGAGTTCAGAGGAATTCAGGGATTTACATTTACATATTAGTCAGTTAAATCTTTAATCAGTCAAAAGTTTTAACAGCATCTTAGGTTTGTTTAGTACGTCCTCATTAGTGATGTGACCCTTTGATCTTTTGCTTATAAATTCTGTGTCTGATACTACCTTTCTCACTAACATGTGAAGAAGGGCTAAAACTCCGAAAGCTTATGTTTTCAAATGTTGGACAATGACCTGGTGTCGTGTAGGTCTGATGTTGACTAGCCCAGTCCAACACTGGCACCTCCACATCGTTCATACTTTACAACATGAGTGTTGAGTTTTCATTGATTCATCTAATTTCTTAAAGTTAACAATCAAATTGTCATTAACCTTCTTGTGACTGACAGTAATGTTAAACAAACACAAACTCACATACAATCAAACATTAGTATTGCTTATTTGTTTCAACTTGCTACATTTCTATGAAACAATTCATAGAGGGTACTGTTGGCTTCAAAAACCTCTCTACTCAGGTGTTCTGTTTTAAGAGGGAATGTCAAAAGATCTTTTAAAATTTGATTGTTCAGCATTTGGTGCATTTACTCCCTTGTCTCAGATACCTTGGTTTCAGATAACACTTGCGGTAATCTCTTGTTTTAATCATTTCTGGGTGAAATAAACTGCAATTTATTTGTAAAGATTTATGTGTTTTGGGAAATTTGGTCTTTCTTTGGTGTTTCTACAACACCCCTTTGTTAGACCTGTTAAATGATTTTTCTAGAAACTGTTTGAAGTCAATCTTCGGTGTGTTTCAATTTAATTTTGTCAAAATATTTTGAATTACTTGGATTTTTCTAGCTATGTTGTTCACATCTAACAAAATGTATATATGCATTAAACTACATTTTTTCATTTCTTTTCAAATTCCCACAGGATTGGGAACTAATTGATCCATTTCCCATTCCTCTTGTTATAATTGGGAGCAAATATGATATATTTCAGGTACAGTGCAAATCACACAGTATCAGTTTTAATTGATGCACTTTCACTAGTTAATTACTTTTGTGAACAATATTGGTAGCTGAATTGATTTGTTAACCATTGGGTCCTTTCTACAGGATTTTGAATCTGAAAAGAGGAAAGTAATCTGCAAAACACTGCGCTTTGTGGCTCATTATTATGGAGCTTCATTGTTGGTATGTTTGGATTACTTAAATAATGGTATTTGGAATTGATTTCTCCCTTGACATGCTATTTTGGCCCCCATTTGTTTATGATTATGATAGGTGCATTGTCAGAGAGCAAGAGGATCACAGGGACAGTGTGCCATTTATAAACAATTCTTACAGTTATGAAAGTAATTTATCACCCTCAATTTACATGCTAATTCCATGTTGTCCCAATCCAGCAGCTAGTCATCTGTTCCTCAAATTAGAGATTATTGTCATTTATACTAATAATCTCAATTTTAGAAGATTTATATTTTGGATAATGTTATGGAATGGGCTAGATGAAAAACAAAATTTGGTCTGCAATGCTCCAACAGTGCAAATCAGCTTGGAAGAAAGCTGCCTTTCCATTTCTCACACCTGTCATTTGTTTGGGATATCTGGGGCAGATTGCTAGTTTTGCCAAGGAAAAACACTTGGTAGTGTAGTGCTTTGAGTTCACAGTCAGTAGGAATTGGATTGAGAAGCATTGGTAAACCTATTTTTTGAAATATTCTTGACCTTCATTCCGTCATTTTGGACTTAATATTATTTGGATATAATGTCTCTAGAGGAAAATAAACATAAATATACTCAACACGCAAAATATTATTTTCACTTTGTTATGTTTAATCTTTCTTATGGATGTGAGTTTGCTCGCTGAGCTGGAAGGTTAGTTTTCAGACGTTTCGTCACCATTCTAGGTAACATCGTCAGTGAGCCTCCGATGAAGCGCTGGTGTTATGTCCCGCTTTCTGTTTATCTGTTTAGGTTTCCTTGGGTTGGTGATGCCATTTTCTGTTCTTTTTCTCAGAGGATGTTAGATTGGCTCTAAATCAATGTGTTTGTTGATGGAGTTCCGGTTGGAATGCCATGCTTCTAGGAATTCTCGTACATGTCTCTGTTTGGCTTGTCCTAGGATGGATGTGTTGTCCCAATCAAAGTGGTGTCCTTCCTCATGTGTATGAGGAAGGACACCACTTTGATTGGGACAACACATCCATCCTAGGACAAGCCAAACAGAGACATGTACGAGAATTCCTAGAAGCATGGCATTCCAACCGGAACTCCATCAACAAACACATTGATTTGGAGCCAATCTACCATCCTCTGAGAAAAAGAACAGAAAATGGCATCACCAACCAAAGGAAACCTAAACAGATAAATAGAAAGCGGGACATAACACCAGCGCTTCGTCGGAGGCTCACTGATGATGTTACCTAGAATGGTGACGAAACGTCTGAAAACTAACCTTCCAGCTCAGCGAGCAAACTCACATCCAGAACCTCAACCTGAGCTACAAATCTTTTCAAAACTCACTAATCTTTCTTATGCCTTGAAGTATTTCAATATGTGAATTAGTTGGAAATTAGAGGAAGAATGTTCATGTTGAATCCTAAAAAGTATCATAAATTCAGTTTTTCAGCAATAAAGTGGAAAACACAATATCTAAATTGCGGACAATCCTAAATCATTTGGCGTTTGGCACTGACAGAAGGTGAGCAATATGTATATTTGGCTTCCTGTGTCTGTGTTTGTGTGATGACTACTTAAATTAATCATGGAAATATGGTACCATTCTTAAGAAATGGACTCTTACATATGAGCTGTTATTCTTGTCACCTTCATGGATTTCCTTTTGCTGATTTTGGTCTTTCAACCCGAAAAAGCACACTTGAATGAAATAGGAAGGAAGCCCTCTGCCTGGTCAACGGCTTTTCTTTGCTTCCTTTCCATGACTTTACAAAGCCGAAGCACTTTTTAAAATTAACCATGCCATTCTTCGAGATCGTTTTTTTTTGTTTTGCAGCAAAACAGTATCTGTTGAGCACAATAAGCCACTGTTTGTTCCAGCTGGTCTGGATTCACTGAGTCTGATTGGTAAGTAAGCAACTGAACTATTTTAGCACACAGTAAGTTATGCTAGTGAGCGGTCAAAATAGTTATAATAATGTGATTGGGATTCAGTTTCTATCTCCCATAGCTCTATTTCTGCAAGGAAGGAGATCAGAAATAGAAAGTTGTCCCTGGGGATTCACTTCACAGCTTTTCTTGTCTGGCCTCAATAGTGTGATTTGGAAGCAAATAGTTTTCTAGGGGGAAAAAAAACATTTTTATTAACAGGCAAGGTCACTGAGCCCTTGTCATTAAGGACAAACTCTGCTGTAATAATGACAGTACTTGTACAAATCAGAAAATTGAACAAACAGCCCAAAAGCTTCCTGTGTTAATAATCTACCAGCCAGTTATATTTTTGACTGAAAATGATATTTTGCACCATAGCGTTTTTAAAACCCCAGAAAATATTTATTACTATTTCAAAGTTTTGCTGCCACATTTCTTTTATTGCAGCATTAAATTTTTGCCTTTATTTGAATAGATGCAAAGAAAGCTCCATGTTCAACTCCTAAAATGGAATTCAGTTTTTTTTTGTTGTTATTGCTTATTTCAGTAGTGTGTGTTTTTATTCTATTTATCGCACAATATCACTCACTTTTATTTTAGGAACTGTTTCTATTTATTCCATACATTTATGCTTGTTTTAAATATTCAAAAAACAGACCAATGTTACCAAGAAGTCTAGAAAACTCTATTAATGAAGCATTTACAGAAGAACAACAACTCGCACTTATATAGTATGTCCAATGTCGTGAAACATCCCACGTAGTATTTCATCACATGCCCATGACACTATACTAAATAACATTGAGATCTTAGAACAGGAAGACCAAAATGTTGTTCAAAGAGGATTTAATGATCGTCTGAAAGGAGGAGAGTGGGAAAAAATATTTGGGAGAATTACAGAGCTTTGGGGTAAGCCAGCTGAAGGCATGATAGGGAATAAGGGAGCAAAGACTGGAGATGTGCAAGAGGTCAAATTTGGAACAGCCCAGCGAATAGGAGTTTTGAATGGTGAGGTCATTACAGAAATTTGATTTCAAGGATGAGAATTTTTAAAAAGTCAAGACTTTTTAGGAATGTGTAGGACAAAAGTTCATCAAAGGCACTCTACATCTGTGGCAGTTCAGGGATCCACTAGCCATTTAGGTGTAAACTATATGCCATTGGCTAGGAACAAGTGAAGGCAAAGTATATTGGTTGCTTAAGGTGCACTCCCAAGCAGGAATTTCCTGTTTAGGTGTTAGAAGATGCAAAGCATGTCGTAAAAATCAGTGGAAATCTGAATAAAGCGGACTGTGTGTGCTATTATTCTATTATTAACTATGCACCATAACAACTTAGCTGAGAGTCACCAGGGACAAAGTAATCAAAAGAAGCCGAAGGTATCATGCGTAAAGCTGTTGTAGGATGTATCAGTCCGGTTAGAGTGGAAGCCAAACCAGTACAGAGTTTTTAAAAATGGCATGGAACGAGGAGACAGTGACATATTCGATCTCTTGGAGAGATAAGTTGGTATAGTAGTTGAAGAGAGTGGGTACTTTAAGGGTCAATTTCTTTGTAGTTTTGTTTGCACTTAGCATGAAGCATTTCTGCGAATGCTTTAATTGACCAAAATTAAGTCTTAGTATTTATCAAGTACTCAGCAGATCTGGTAGGTTCTGTTTAGAGAGGAACAGTCAGAGTTTGCGTTCAGTGAGTTTTCTGTTATGAAATCTGATTAAAGTTCATTGACTTGAAATAAAGTTTGTATTGTTGCTGATTCTTGCATCCCAGGAAAAATCAGTAGAGAATGAAACATCAAATGTAGGGCCTTCCTGGTCTATGGAGTTCACTATCAACCTAAACAATACCTGTTGTGTTCTTTCAGATGTTTCACATGCCACTTGGCATTTTACTTGGAATAATTTGTGCATTCAACATTATACCCTGACTTAAAAATCCAAAAATGCAGGCGTGTCGGGGGTAGATTTAATATAATTTGATGAGCAAGAATTATGATATTAAATCTGCAGTCAAATACTATAGTAGAATCATATGAGCTTCCTATCATATGTTTTTTTTTAAATAATGGACAGGGCCTCCACCAGCTTCTGAAATTGACTTGGGGAAGATAAATGCACGAAATCCTATTGATCTATGGAAGAAAGTTTATGAGAGACTGTTTCCATCTGAGGTAACCCTGTAAACTGATGGTCCAAAACATTATTTTCCAGCCTGCAGATTTCGTTAAACTGCTTTGTTAGTCATGTTGTTGCTAAGTACAAAATTTCTTTTGTAACTGGAGATATTATTGTAAGCTGCAGTGGAGTCAGAACTGTAATTCTAGAGCAAAGTAGAGGAGGAATTACTGTGTACTTGATTGTGCTTATCTGACGAGAAAATACTTGTCTCTGACAAGGGCTGAAATCTAATTCTGTAATGCCTAAGTATGGTGTAGACCTGTTCGCTGGCATCTCACTGTATTTGACTAATGAAGCAAAAACTTGGCAGATGTCCTGCCTTGCCAGAAATTTGCCAGCCAGTCGGGTTTGCAGCTTCAGGGTCCTACAAATCACCTCTGAAGGCCAAGGTTTCAGAGGGTCTGATGGAAAGTTGATAGTTTGGGACTCTTGGAGTGGACAGCTGGGGGCAAAGCTTGAAGCCAAGAACCCGAATGGTTTTCCATGGCCCTCTCTTTGCCCCACCTGTCCATGCTCTCATTAGTCCCAGCTTGGGATAATTGGCAACCTTCATCAACAGCCCAACCTGACAGGCAAATCACCCCGATTTCCCAGCCAAGAAACCAGCCTTTTATCTCACTTGCTGAGAAGGCAAAAAATTGAACTGGTGATAGGTTGAACTCCTTATGGCCTCTTTAACCACTTATTGACCACTTTAAGGACTTTGAGAAAAAGGAGGATCCCAAATTGGTGAATTGCTGAGGTGGTCTGAAGGTTGTGACTATTTCTCCAGGGCCAACCTGTCCAATTATCAGCCCTTCTCTCCACTTCTAGTGAGGGAAAAATACTTCAAATAGGTGCAGTCATTTTACTGAAAGTCATTTAAGTAGCTTTATGACAATTCGAAGTATCCTTTGGATGGGATTGATGTTCACACGAGATCCTGTCCATTTATTTCATCCACTTAGATGGGTATTCAAATTCTTACAATACACTAAAACTGTAAGGCGCTCAAGCCAATGTTCTACCTACTTCCCATTTCGCTAAGAATTGTTGCATTTACCTGTGTCACAACAATCACAACACTTCAAATGTAGTTCGTAGTATGCTTTATTTTCTTCTTTTCATTGATATGCTGATCCCAGCTGCCCTCAAGAAGGTGAGCTGCCTTCCTGAATTTCTACAGTCTATTTGCTGTCGGTAAACCCAAAATGTCATTAGAGGGTACCTAGATTAGAGACATCTAATATCATGAGTGCTACATAAGTGTAGATTTTGAAAGATTGTGCTTCCTCTTTGATGTCACGAGAGCAGAAAGTGATAATTTTTCTGAAGGATATCCATATAAAATATCTACTCCTTCGCTATTCCAAAGTGCACTTGCTAAAGACACTCTGATCGTTATGCAGGCAGTCCCCAGGTTGTGAATGGGTTCTAATTTGGAGTCTTGATTTGCGCACAAGTCCTGTATTGTATTCTGACAAAATACAGCAGCCATTAGTCAGTACAAGAGATGATTACTTGTCAGGCTTTTAAAACTGCACTACTTATTGGGATCATGTTTGTAAGTTGGATGTTCACATTCTGGGTCCCCCTGTATTATGAAGTTGGATTTAGAGTAGACATTGAGGTTTCTGCTCCTAAATCCTTCTAAGGTGCTACCTTTGTCCATATCATTAAAAGGCTCTTTGATACTTATTCATTGGCCACATCTGTAGTCATTTCAATTTTTTTTTTCAAACAGCGTCTCAGTCTTAGTGCCAACTTGCTGTGCAGGGCACTTAAAAATAGAGTGCTAGTGTTGGTACTTATAGTGCAAATGTTGAGTATTTCACAAATGGCAAAAATTGATTTAATGTAGAAATTTTGAAACCTAAATCTTGTATTTCCATTATGGCTATTTAGTTTTAACTTTTTAGCAAATTGTTTTGTATGTGTAGAATACCAGTGAACTGAAATATGTGGAAGATCCCGCTAAGAACTCACAGTATGCTGAACCTGAAGTGGACGCAATGAGGACACAAAAGGATCAGGTAATTTTCATGATTTCAGTTGACTGGAACACTGGAAAAGTCAGATCACAAAGTTAAACCTTGCTTAACAAACCATAAGTTTCACTTTTGCTAGTTGGTAGTCAGTCACTGAACATGTTCACAAGAGATTGCCATGTACTTTAAACAAAAGAACTCCAGGGTGTTTTGGTAAGCAAAGGGGAGAGAGGTTACTGGGGATAGGCAGGAATGTGGAGTATGCAGATCAGCCGTGATCTTATTGAGTGGTGACGCAGGCTCAAGAGATGAATGGTCTTCCTGTGCTCCCAGTTCTTATTTTCATACGTTAGTACCTGTTTAAAGCAGTAATAGCTCAAGTATCAAAAATAAAGATTCAACCCGAATACTCTCACCATCCATGCAGACATTCAAACTTCAATGAAGGAGCACCCGTCTCCACCTTAAAATTCTTTGTTTAATTGTAGAGCTCTAATTGACTTCTTTTCAGAAAATTTCACTCAATGCTATTTCTTTCATTAATGTCACTTTGTGAGGTACTTAAACTGGTAACACAATTCACTCATTTCTTAACTCCTCTTCCGTAGCCTTGTGTTTCTGCAGCTTTTATCGTACTGTCATTAAATCACTATTATGCCCAGACTGTATTGAATACTGCTAAACTGCATTGCCACTATTAAAGGCATTTATTCTCCAAAACATCTGCTTCTTTCTGATAGAAGCCTGCACACACTACATGGCATTCTGGATGGTTCTTAATTTATTTTCTGGTGTAATAGGATACTTTGATAGACGACAGTCTAGCTTTTTTTTTAAAGAAAAGGCTTCCTTTTCACTGTCATGAGAGAGAAAGTAATTTACAAGAGGAAATCCAAGTAAGACGTTTGCTCCGAAAGCCAAACTATTCATTTAGAGGGACTGCTAATTCCTTAATTTTTTTTACTATTGTTTTACTGGAGTCTGTGTTTCATAGACCACAGTTACTTTTAATTGTGTGTTTTCCCTTTATATACTTATTTGACAAAAAGCATTTGCCATTAGTTTTGACTTTTTTGTGCATCTCATTACTTTATTTGTATCGATTTGTGCTGACCATCTTTTAGTGGTATGTCCTGATTTGTATCATGCCATGTAGCTTGAATGCAATCCATTGTTCATCTTTAGGTGTACCTAATAAATTAACTTGTGCACTGTGGTCAATTTATTTAACATCCAAAAGTTTAACATCCAAATATTTGACCAACATAATTTAAATTTATCAAGCATTGTTGCAAAACACCTGGGTGAAAGTTGAAAGGATAATTCATACTTTAGTGCTTGTACTATGTAGGTTCTCATGACAAGTAAATTAATTAATGAGAGTCACATATCAAGAGTTGATTTTGACTCTTTTCTTCAAAAGCTTGTCTGTTAATTAAAGAGGTCACTTGGGATTTTTCTGCAGCAGTTCATGTGGTACATTGTTCTCTAGTTACCTTCCTTAAAGTCAATCAGTACTCTGTCCAAAGGTAAATAGCTGTATAATTTTGCTGGAATGATAAAGATTTAATGATCCCAGTTGTACTATGAACTCAAATTGGATAAACTATTTCATGTGATAGTAGCCTTGAACAAAAGTTTAATCACCCCCTTCGAGTTTATCGTCTGTAATTATTTTTGAGTACTGCAGTTTATCTGAAATGTCATGCTTCTTTTTGAATATTTCAATGACTATCTAATGCATGTTTAAATTGAATACATTTTGGCTGTACACAGTATGTTTGCGTTAAAAGTTGCCCCAATTAGTGTTTGTGTCATTTTAATATTAGTAAAGTTAATAGTGCCAGAAATCCCATTGAGCAGCATGAGATTAGTCTTCTGTAGTACTTTACTTGACCCAATTAGTGCCACTTTGGCATGACTTCCTTCTTGCAGATTTGAGTCTGCTCCCAACCTCCCACTCCTAGACCTCTCTCAAGAATGCTGTCCAAGATCTACAACAGGAACATCTGATTGACTAGCTACCCACCAGAGCTGCCACTTGTCCCCCCTCGTCACACATTAGTCAACACCCAAAGGCATCCTGGGAAACTGCACAGGCTGCTGCCATCTCCAGGATCTGTCCAATTATGACACATCTGCCCCACCTGAACTTGGCAGCCACATCCTCCTTTTCCTGGTCTGTGGGGTGGCATGGTGGCTCAGTGATTAGCACTGCTGCCTCACAGCACCAGGATTCCACCCTCGGATGACTGTCTGTGTGGAGTTTGCACATTCTCATGTCTGCGTGGGTTTGCTCTGGTTTCCTCCCACAGTCCAAAGATGTGCAAGTTCAGTGGATTGGCCATGCTAAATTGCTCAAAGTGTCCAGGGTTGTGTAGGCTAAGTGGATTAACCAGGGAAATGCAAAGTCACAAGGACAGGGTAGAGGGGTGGGTCTGGGTGGGATGCTCTTTGGAGGGTTGGTATGGACTCCAAAAGCGGAATGGCCTGCTTCCACACTATAGGGATTCTGTGACTCTATGGCATGCCAGCCAAGACTATGCTGGACAACATCCCTCCTCCCATGGCCATGGGCACTGGATTTGACTGAGCTTGGCAGTTTTCCAAAGCAGGATCCCTGTCAGTAGAACAGAAGCTCGGCAGCCACCGAACTTTACCCACACCAGGGAAGCCACTAGCCTTCACCCAAAGCTGCTATACTGACTGGGAGCCATGATCTGCCACAGACGCCCACAGCCCAGGACACAATTAAAAGGAGG
Source organism: Stegostoma tigrinum (assembly GCF_030684315.1). Classification (NCBI taxonomy): domain Eukaryota; kingdom Metazoa; phylum Chordata; class Chondrichthyes; order Orectolobiformes; family Stegostomatidae; genus Stegostoma; species Stegostoma tigrinum. The sequence goes on along the minus strand of NC_081362.1, from coordinate 71,812,222 downwards.
GACTGGACAGAAATGCCAGTGAGCCTATGCAGACCCATCCCCCTGCTCTGCGGGAAAAGGGGATGAAGGGTCCATAGCCAACTACGAGGAGCAGCCCCACTGAACAGAGTCCTGACCAGATACCAGACACAGCAGCCAGCCCCTAAAAAGATACCACCAGGCAGCGGCTATGATGTGGCCACGAACAAGTAGGAGCCCTATCAGCAGTCCACAGCAGGAATGGGCAAAAGCCCAGGCAGCAGCAGCACCCCCACCCACCAGCTCTCTTGATTGTGGCACACTACGGATGGTTCTTTGAGTAAAATATTAAATACATCTTTTTATAGAGGCATTTTGTTTTATTTGAACAGTTACTTCATTTCACTTTGGAAGTTAGTCATTTCAAGTGCTGCATTTCAACTTCAAAGGTACAGATTTAATTTTTTTTGTCTGCTAAGGAACGCCCTACAGAACCATACATGAAATCGAACTCTCAATTTTCAGGAATGCAATCCCAACTTGCATACTTTGAAGAGAGAGTCTTTTTTTCCAAAACTGTTTACTTGATTTACCACTGTTGCTCTCTAATATTGTCTGCTATGGTGCATGTGTCTGTCAGAGCTGTGTCAGATTTCACTAAGATAAGTAAATTGACTTGGCTTTGATTAGGTATAACACTGCTGTACAAGAAACCAAAGGGACTTCCTTGTGTCCTTTTGTAACCCATTGCATTATCTCTTTGTAATCCATTAAATGAATTGTGTGTTTAACAGTGTACATTAATTTACAAGAAAAATGCAACATACAACCAGATTGTAAAACAAGATTCATAGCTTTGATAGATCTATATCTGTCAGTGCTATTTTCTAGAATACTGAGATAAGAATGTAATCTTCAGTTTTGATAGAAAGTAGGAACATGTACATGAGACTTGAAAACTTCATATCAACATTTATTTCTGGCTAGATTTAAGATACATCACTTAAACAAGTATTTCAGCTTTAATCCAGGATCCAAATTTGCTTATAGTAAGATCCTTCTTTCTAAAAGTACGACAAGATGATAAGATGTAGAAGTAGGCATTAAGTCCATTGACTCTAGTCTACTGTTCAACAAAGATTCTCAACTCCATCTTCCTGTCTTTGTCCCATAACTCTTGACATATTATTGCTTATTTCTTGCTTATTCCCATACTTTTGAGATTTCAAGTGTATTTAACTAGGCTACTGTAGTCATTTTGAAATTATATGATGCAGGTTTAGAATACATTCTTATTGTTTGAGATCTAGGGGACTGAAGTAGAAAAACAACGTTTAACTTGAATTTTAAGCATTATGAAGGCAAAATGTGATTTTTAATTTCATTTTATATTTGTTCTGTATGTGTACCAGGGTGCCTAAGACACAAACCGAGTCACACAAAAAGTCATAATAGTCCAGAAGAAGGCAGGCATTGTGTAGATTCAGTCAGAGAAGAGATCCTTAACAGCAGTAATGTGTTATTAGCTTCTGATGCAGTTAGGACTGAGTGGGGTAGGAAGTGGGGGGAATTACTGAGTTGCCCAGAAGAAAACTCTGGAAGCAAAAGGCTGTGAGGAAAGGCATCCTACAATTGTTGAAGATATGAGTTTAAAGAACCATATCTGGTCAAATATGAGCTGACTTAGCAGCTAGTTTAGGGGTCTCAGGAATGTAAACTGAAAATAGAGCATTGAATTAATGCAGAAATTTGCTTAAATTAAACTGATTTAAAGCAGTGTCAGCTGAACAATGATCTTTAGTGTAAAGTCAGGTCTGCCATTCTATTGATGTTTGAGTATCTATAAAATTATTGTGGGTATAAAAGGTTGAATATTTCTGGTACTTGTGTTAGGAATGTTTTGAATAGTTGTTCTATAGTGTAACATAGCCAGTGATGTTCAATATCATGTAATAAACTTATGTTATTTTGTTAAAGTACTTTGGTCACTTGTGAACAGGTTCAGTGCCTGGCTACTACAGTAAACACAAAGAAAACAGGACTTACAGTCTGTCTCTTAATCTAGTTACATTTGCTTTAGGATTTCATGCACTACCTGTTCCTATGTCACAGCCACTTCAGTTGCCAACCTAGACTGGGATCATGCTAGGCATCCAGTTCAGAGAGCCTACTAGTACCTGTAAAATCCCTACAAGGCCTCTTCTTGTTGAGCTTGTTGGGTATGAGTTCCCTTTGTAACAGGTAAAGGCCTGCCTGGCTGGAACACATCACCTGAGACTTTTATAAAGCATACCCAAGGGGCTTTCATGGCACAGTGGTAGTGTCCCTGTTAATAGACTAGAAGGCCTGAATTCAGGTCCCACTTGCTTCAGAGGTGTGTAATGATATCAGTGAACAGGGCGTTTGGAAATAAAACACAGTCCCAACTTGGTGGTGGAGAAGTCACTCAGTTATGCATAAAAGCTAACTGCCCTCTTCGGCTACGACTGTGTCCGTGTGCCCTAAAAGAGGGAGCACGTGGTGTCCACCACTATTATCGATGACTTTAAAAACAGGTAACACCACAGTGCTTTATCTCCCTATCCAACTTCATTTTGATGAGCTCTTTTCCCCTTTCCCTACATCCCCTTCATTTTTGATAGTTTGCATTGCTGTCAGCGGGACTTTGCATGTAATTATGCAAATAGGGGAGGCAATGGCCTAGCAGTATTATCGTCAGACTGTCAATCCAGAGACCCAGATAATATTCTGGAGACCCCGTTCAAATCCCACCTCGGCAGGTGGTGGAATTTGAATTCATGAAATATCTGGGATTAAGGATCTAACGATGCCCATCAATCCATTGTCGATTGTTAGAAAAACCCATCTGGTTTACTAATGTCCTTTAGGGAAGGAAACTGCCATTCTTACCTGGTCTTGCCTACATGTGACTCCAGATCCACAATGATGTGGTTGAATCTGAACTGCCCTCTAGGCAGTTTGGGGTGGGCATTAAATGCTGCCAAGCCAGCATCACCCTCCTCTCATTAATGAATAAAGGAATAGCTACATGATTGATTTACTTGTAGCGGTTAGTATTTAAAAACAAAATAATGTCACAGCGATTCAGTAATGGGGACGGTCAAGGAACTGTGCAGTTGTTTAAGAGCACTTCTGGATACCAAAAATAAAGCAGAATCAATGGATGGGGTTGTTTCTACTGCCTGCCCCTCTTCTGCGGCTACGTTCATGCTCCGGTATACGGCGGCACGGTGGCTCTTTGGTTTGCACTGCAGCCTCACAGCGCCAGGGACCCAGGTTCAATTCCAACCTCGGGCGACTGTGTGGAGTTTGCACATTCTCCCCGTGTCTGTGTGGGTTTCCTCCGGGTGCTCCGGTTTCCTCCCACAGTCCAAAGATGTGCATGCTAGCTGGATTGGCCATGCTAAATTGCCCATAGTGTTCAGGGGTGTGGGGGTGATAGGGGGATGGGTCTGGGTGGGATGCTTCAAGGGGTGGTGTGGACTTGTTGGACCGAAGGGCCTGTTTCCACACTGTAGGGAATCTAATCTAATCTAATTTATACTTGGAGAGTGAATGTGTGGCGTCCATGAATATTCTTGATGCCTTGAGAGAGGTGGGCAGCACAGGGTGTGGAGTGCTGTATTCCCCTTCTGATTCCATTTTGATTTATCTCATCCTGCTCTCCCTACCTCACCTGTTGATGGTTTACAGCCCTTTACAGGCTTTGCATATAAATATCCATTCGGCTACATGAGTGATTTACTGGTGGCAGTTACCGGCAGGGAATTAAAAAAAAAGTCATGATGATTTGGCGATGGGAAAAAGCCTTAAGTGAATGGAAGAGCACTTTCGAATATAAGAAAATAAAGTATACCCAATGGGGTTAATAGAAGGAGAAGAAATATCACAAGTGATTTGATGATGGGGACAAAAAAAAAATTCAGTTGTGTATAATAACATTTCTGGAACCTTTTAAAAAGAAAAGGAAGAAATGATAAAGCATGCTCAGGGTTGGTCTGTAGAACTTCTCCCAGGCTGGGAATAGCATAGGTCAGCCATGAGTAATGGTTCTATTTTGATGTTCAGCAAAAACATTATTTCTTTCCAATCAGGCTTTTTGAGTTACTAAGTACCCTTAAAAATGTGATTTCAAAGGATGAGAACGAGGAGTAGATTTTCACCTAGTTATTTATAAATGTTGCTCATACTAATTTAATATTCAATATATTTTCTTGGAGTTAGCTTCACTGGATGATTCAGTTGGCAAACCTTATTTCCTGAGCCTGAGGAGACACCAGAGAGCTTTTATTCTGTACCAGTCATTGCTGGAGTGTCAAGTGCCATCAAGATGTGCACTTGCAATGCCAAGGCATAATAGGCTATGGGCCAAGAGCTGGAAAATGGGATTGAAATAGCTGGTTGTTTTTGACTGGGAGGGTACCATGGGCCGAAGGTACTTCTACTGTGCTGTAGATCTCTGACTCCGTGTATATTATTTAGCCATCTACTTCTCTCTGATTGAACTAAGTTTAGAAAAAGTCGTACACATTAACCTGTGAATTTATAGTTATCAATTGTCTTGTTTAATTCTATTACTAAACTGTTCAACTTTCGAAGTACTAGTTGTTCCAGAGCCAACAAACATGGTTCCTCAAATTTTACTTTTCCAGGAGCTTGAGCAATATAAAAGAAATGCTTCCAAATCATGGAAAGTGATGCAATTTGATATACGAAGATAATTTCACTTCAAGTATTTGCATGGAGCACTTCTTTGCATTTAAGTTCTATAAGTGTGTAATCTATATATTTTTAGTGAAAAGTTTTTTGACAATATTTAAACATTTACAGAAGCGTTTGAACATGCTATCTTCCTCTACTACTTTATATATGTTAACATATTTCAGTTCTACTTCATTTTTTGGTGACCCTGTATACTTTCATGTTCAATAATCCATATTCAGTGTGACATGTTTAATTTTTTTAGTGTTTATTAAAAATGGAGACATTTGTTTCTCTGCCTATTTTCAAAATCAATAATTCAAAGTGATGAGACTTTTATATGTACAATCACATCAGGAAACACTGAAATATTATGTAACACTTTGGCATGTTTCAAAGTGTTGGTGCCTGTAAAATTTTGAAATGAAGTGAACATAATTGAAAATCAATCAATTGAAGCAAGACATCCCTATAATTCACCATAATTTTGTGGCTTCAAGTTCTGCTGTTCAGGGGAGATCATGGCCTTAGAGGTATTATCACTAGACTATTAGTCTAGAGACCCAGGTAGTGTTCTGGGGACTGGGGACCAAATCATGACCATGAATCCACTGTTTATTGTCAGAAAAATCTATCTTGTCCACTAATATCCTTTCAGGGAAACAAACTGCCATCCCTCCCCTGATCTGGCTTATGTGTGACTGCAGACATTTGGGTTGACTCTTAATTTCTGGGCAATTAGGGATGGAGAGTTAATGCTTGCTTAACTGGTGATTCCCTCATCCTGTAAATGTTTTTTTTTAAAGTCTGCAATACTCTAATTACAAGGGGAGGCACTGGCCTCCTGATATTATCGCTGGATGTTAATCCAGAGACCCAGATAATGTTCTGGGGACCCAGGTTTGAATCCCACCATGGTAGATGAAGAATCTTGAATTCAATAAAATGTCTGGAATTCAGAATCTAATGATGACTGTGAATCCATTGTCGATTATCAGAACAACCCATCTGGTTCACTAACGTCCTTTAGGGAAGGAAACTGCCATCCTTACCTGGTCTGGCCTGCATGTGACTCCAGACCCACAGCAATGTGGGTGACTCTTAACTGTCCTCTGGGCAATTAGGGATGGGCAATAAATGCTGGCCTAGATAGCAACACCCTCATCCCATAAATGAATAAAGAAAAAAAATTAAGAATGTGAAATACTTTATACACAAAATTGTGCTACTTAACAGAACAGTAGGAACATGTTTTATTGTGTAAATGTTCCTCTTAATCATGCAATAGGTATCGTGATAAAAATCTGAACTGAAATCCAGAATTGGAAGCGTACACAAGGTTTACATTAATGTGTGCTTCAAAAATAAAACAGCTGGAAACCTGGTGTGAATTTTGGCTGTTGCTGTGTTCAGTGAGGCCTTTCACCCCCTTCAAGTGTAAATAGACTCAATCCACATTTCCCAGTCAAGTACATTTAACTTGTAAAATGCAGCCCAAATCTATGAATGAGGCATGAAGGGTAAGAGGCTGTAATACTCTGCAACACAGTATGACATGAATTCAGCGATAGTAAGAACTGCCGATGCTGGAATTAGAGATAACAGTCTGGAGCTGGAGGAACAACACAGGCCAGGCAGCATCAGAGGAGCAGGAAAGCTGACGTTTCAGGTCAGGACTCTGTTGAGGGATAGGTGCAAATTCAGGAGTTAAGCAAAAGTTGAGAGGGAGAACACTCATCAATTTTCGAGCACCAGAGCATAAAAGCAGATCCCCTGCTTACCTTCTACATTGAAAATGTTGCATGACCAAAAGAAATAGTGGAAAAAATAATCAGAGAACATGGATCATTTGATCACGCACTGATCAGTGACAGACAGGTATTGTGTCAAAACAAGAGAATGCAAGCTAGTCTAACTGAAAGGTAGGGCTATATGAGAATTATTCTATTGTTTGTAATTGTCTTTAAAATGGCACTAGGGCAAAGGAAGGAAGTTAGAGAAAAGCAAAAAAGATAACTGTTCAGATTATAGATAACACTGTGGAACTGGAGGAACACCATGCTAGGCAGCATCAGAGAAGCAGGAAAGTTGATGTTTCCGGTTGGGCTGGCCTGCTGTGTTCCTTCAGCTCCACACTGTTATCTCTGACTCCAGCATTGCAGTTCTTGCTATCTCTCACTGGTTCAGACTAGCTCATTTTTGTGATTAAACGTCTTTTGATACACCAGTGACAGATGCAGAAGTAGCATATTAGCAGTAGTGGTGTCATCGGAGATGTCAAGATGAGCGTCCCTGTCCTTTAAGTTATCCCAAGCCCAGGTAAAGGTCCCATGTTTAGACTTGTAAACTATGGTGAACAGTGGAACCAATTATTTTTTGGCAGATGATAGCAAAAGAGCTAGAACATCAAGTGAGAATAGCTGCTGATCATGAAATGTGAGGCTGGATGAACACAGCAGACCCAGCAGCATCTCAGGAGCACAAAAGCTGACGTTTCGGGCCTAGACCCTTCATCAGAGAGGGGGATGGGGTGAGGGTTCTGGAATAAATAGGGAGAGGGGGAAGCGGACCGAAGATGGAGAGAAAAGAAGATAGGTGGAGAGCGTATAGGTGGGGAGGTAGGGAGGGGATAGGTCAGTCCAGGGAAGACGGACAGGTCAAGGAGGTGGGATGAGGTTAGTAGGTAGACGGGGGTGCGGCTTGGGGCGGGAGGAAGGGATGGGTGAGAGGAAGAACGGGTTAGGGAGGCGGAGACAGGTTGGACTGGTTTTGGGATGCAGTGGGTGGAGTGGAGGAGCTGGGCTGGTTGTGTGGTGCAGTGGAGGGAGGGGACGAACTGGGCTGGTTTAGGGATGCAGTTGGGGAAGGGGAGATTTTGAAACTGGTGAAGTCCACATTGATACCATTAGGCTGCAGGGTTCCCAGGCGGAATATGAGTTGCTGTTCCTGCAACCTTCGGGTGGCATCATTGTGGCACTGCAGGAGGCCCATGATGGACATGTCATCTGAAGAATGGGAGGGGGATTGGAAATGGTTTGCGACTGGGAGGTGCAGTAGTTTGTTGCGAACTGAGCGGAGGTGTTCTGCAAAGCGGTCTCCAAGCCTCCGCTTGGTTTCCCCAATGTAGAGGAAGCCACACCGGGTACAGTGGATGCAGTATACCACATTGGCAGATGTGCAGGTGAACCTCTGCTTAATGTGGAATGTCATCTTGGGGCCTGGGATAGGGGTGAGGGGGGAGGAGTGCGGGCAAATGTAGCATTTCCTGCGGTTGCAGGGGAAGGTACCAGCTGTGGTGGGGTTGGAGGGCATTGTGGAGCGAACAAGGGAGTCACGGAGAGAGTGGTCTCTCCGGAAACAGACAGGGGTGGGGATGGAAAAATGTCTTGGGTGGTGGGGTCGGATTGTAGATGGCGGAAGTGTCGGAGGATGATGCGTTGTATCCGGAGGTTGGTGGGGTGGTGTGTGAGAACGAGGGGGATCTTCTTTGGGCGGTTGTGGCGGGGATGGGGTGTGAGAGACGTGTTGCGGGAAATACGGGCGACGCGGTCGAGGGCGTTCTCGATCACTGTGGGGGGGAAAGTTGCGGTCCTTGAAGAATTTGGACATCTGGGATGTGCGGGAGTGGAATGTCTTGTTGTGGGGGCGGGGGCGGAGGAATTGGGAATGGGGATAGAATTTTTGCAGGAGGGTGGGTGGGAGGAGGTGTATTCTAGGTAGCTGTGGGAGTCGGTGGGCTTGAAATGGACATCAGTTACAAGCTGGTTGCCTGAGATGGAGACTGAGAGGTCCAGGAAGGTGAGGGATGTGCTGGAGATGGCCCAGGTGAACTGAATGTTGGGGTGGAAGGTGTTGGTGAAGTGGATGAAGCAACAGCAACTCATATTCCGCCTGGGAACCCTGCAGCCTAATGGTATCAATGTGGACTTCACCAGTTTCAAAATCTCCCCTTCCCCAACTGCATCCCTAAACCAGCCCAGTTCGTCCCCTCCCCCCATTGCACCACACAACCAGCCCAGCTCCTCCACCCACTGCATCCCAAAACCAGTCCAGCCTGTCTCCGCCTCCCTAACCTGTTTTTCCTCTCACCCATCCCTTTCTCCCACCCCAAGCCGCACCCCCATCTACCTACTAACCTCATCCCACCTCCTTGACCTGTCCGTCTTCCCTGGACTGACCTATCCCCTCCCTACCTCCCCACCTACACTCTCTCCACCTATCTTCTTTTCTCTCCATCTTCGGTCCACCTCCCCCTCTCTCCCTATTTATTCCAGAACCCTCACCCCATCCCCCTCTCCGATGAAGGGTCTAGGCTCGAAACGTCAGTTTTTGTGCTCCTGAGATGCTGCTTGGCCTGCTGTGTTCATCCAGCCTCACATTTTGTTGTCTTGGATTCTCCAGCATCTGCAGTTCCCATTATCTCTGATACTATGTTCCAGAGGTAATTTGATTGGTTACACTACTCAACTTATAGTTAAAGAAAGAAGAATAGGAATAACCTAACTCTATTAGAAAAATTAACAGATTATTTAACTACGAAACTGCAACTGTTCTAATATAATAACATGCCATAAACACACTCTTGGCAAAGGCCAATTCAGTAAAATAGATTGTCTCACATGCAATTCCAGTGGCAGAGAGTACTCCAGTTTTTAGCTGTAACAGAGAAAGGAATGACAGCTTCTACATCCAGCTTCAAGACCCCAGCAACTACTGAAAGCTAAAATAAAACCAGCTCCACATCCAGCTTCAAGACCCCAGCAACTACTGAAAGCTAAAATAAAACCCTCATTCTGCAGGAGGTGATTCCACCCATTCATGCAGTTTCTATTGTTTCAACTTTTTAAGAAGTACCCAGGGCTGTCATGCTGTTTATTGGTGTGGCGTAGACTGCTTGTTACCACTATCTCAACCTCTCAAAACAAAACAAACTACACCTCTTAAAGCTGTGGTACTGTCACACTTTAAAGCAAGGGAAGGCAAGGAAAATCATCTCATGTATTTTCCCTTATTGCTTATTGGGTTAAGTTAAAAGTGTCCCATATTCGACATCAAAGAGAAAATGCAGGAACTTGAGGTGTCGCAACATGAGCACAGAACCCATCTTTGAACAGATAACTACACTGACATATCTGTCAAATTGTTTTCCAGAAATAGAGATTTGAGTTTCAACAGCACTTCATATTTCTCAGAATTTTACAGCCAATTAATTGTTGACTAAATGTGGAAAGACCTTCCCAAATTGAAACTGGAAAACCTTTTAGAACAGATTAATTGCACTTCACTAGAAGAGCTTTCTATTAATTATTAGACCAAATATCTGGAGAATTGTATCCATAAAGATATTGACTGACTAGTAAAATTTGAACTGAACATAAAACAAAATTTAGCCCTGGAATAAATGAGCTTTATTTTATATATGTACGTACACATTCACACAATTTGAATTACAAATCACAATATAATTTGACCAAAATGTAAACCATTTCTTGATCAAGTAGTAATGTGCTCTCCTCAAAACCACATTTTCAAAACAATTATGCTGAATATCACAGTAAATAATGAATCTCTGTACAACTTGCAACCTGCCAGATGGAATGAAAGTAAATCTTTATTAAAAATCGTGGTCAAATTAAATCTTATATTTAAAAGACAAAAGCTTTCATAACATTTTTTGTTAAAATAGCTTTGTGACATCAAATAGATATCATTGGGCCAGAGAATGTTTAGAAATGGGTCTGTGGGAATAATTGTGCAAAATCTTTTGAGACCTATGTGCAATGGCTAGCTATCAGACCTCATGCAACTTGCTGTATTATGGGCCACACCACTTTTTTATAAAAGAACTTTTTACCCGAGTACTGGATCACTTTTCATTTAAGCATGACTGGAGATTCAAATTCCATGTCTGTCTAAATACAAAGGATCTCTTCCAACTTCTCATGCCTCAATGAGTATGTCCATTAAAAAGCTAATCCATACAGACCAAGATCATCGTACAATTGATTCCAAGTCTGGGCTAAATTAGCAGATTGTGTCTGAAGTGGCAAGCAGGGTGTCAGGGCGGAATAAAAAGAGGAAAAAATGTCAGGTTTCCTTCTCTCTCTACCCTCCCTGTTAGAAATGCATATTTGAGAACAGATTTGAATTGGCTGGGCTATGTTGACCAGCCTAACAATATTAGCCAATGTCCAAACATGAAGAACACTCATGAAGTTTAAGTATTGGAGGCAACTAATTCCTGGTTCTGTACCTCAGCTGGTGAAGTCTAAGGAAAAAAGAAAACTATCAGAAGGAAGATGTAAAATTAAGTTCCTCACATTCTTTCAGGAGTGTTGTAAGCATCTCAAGATGCAGCCCTTTGTTCTCAGTGCCTCTGGATAATTAAATCTCTAACCTTGAAACTAATAATGCCGAGGATAACTAGAGCAGGCAAGAAAGCATACAGTATTAGAAAATCAAACACAAATCTGGAATGTGCACCAGGGTATGTCGAATCAAGATACTGAATCCCTTGTGTAAACCAGCAAGGAACATTTGTGTCGTTAGGAGATGATTGTTCACCTGTGGGTATAAATATTTTAAAAAATTACATGTGATTTGGAATTTCACATGACATATTATAAAAAAACTTATGAATTTTTGTCTGCAATATCTGCCTACAAAACTGACAAACAACTATTTTTCTGCTACAAGATACAAGTTGGTGGAATTACTTTTGGAGATAGAAGATAGAAGGCCAACAAGGGGCGAAGCCACATTAGATTTGGTACTAGGTAATGAGCCCGGCCAGGTGTTAGATTTGGAAGTAGGTGAGCACTTTGGTGATAGCGATCACAATTCTGTTATGTTTACTTTAGTGATGGAAAGGGATAGGTGTATACCACTGGGCAAGAGTTATAGCTGGGGGAAAGGCAATTACGATGAGATTAGGCAAGATTTAGGGAGCATAGAATGGGGAAGGAAGCTGCATGGGATGGGCACATTAGAAATGTGGAGCTTATTCAAGGAAAAGCTCCTGTGTGTCCTAGATAAATATGTACCTGTCAGGCAGGGAGGAAGCTGTAGAGTGCGGGAGCCGTGGTTTACAAAGGAGGTGGAATCTCTGGTCAAGAGGAAGAAGAAGGCTTATGTTAGGATGAGATGTGAAGGCTCAGTTAGGGCACTTGAGGTCTACGAGGTAGCCAGGAAAGACCTAAAGAGAGAGCTCAGAAGAGCCAGGAGGAGACATGAGAAGTTGTTGGCGGATAAGATCAGGGTAAACCCTAAGACTTTCTATAGGTATTTAAGGAATAAAAGAATGACGAAAGTAAGATTAGGCCCAATCAAGGATAGTAGTGGTAAGTTGTGTGTGGAGTCAGATGAGATAGGGGAAGCGCTAAATGAATATTTTTCAACAGTCTTCACTCTAGAAAACGACAATGTCTTCGAGGAGAATACTGAGATACAGGCTACTAGACTAGGTGGGATTGAGGTTCACACAGAAGAGGTATTAGAAATCCTTCAGAAGGTGAAGATAGATAAGTCCCCTGGGCCGGATGGGATTTATCCTCAGATCCTCTGGGAAGCCATGGAGGAGATTGCCGAGCCTCTGGCATTGATCTTTAACTCGTCATCATCAGTGCCAGATGACTGGAGGATAGCAATTGTGGTTCCCCGGTTCAAGAAGGGGAGTAGAGACAACCCTGGTAATTATAGACCAGTGAGCCTTTCCTCAGTTGTCGGTAAAGTGTTGGAAAAGGCTATAAGGGATAGGATTTATAATCATCTAGAAAAGAATAAATTGATTAGGGATAGTCAGCACGGTTTTGTGAAGGGAAGGTTGTGCTTCACAAACCTTATTGAGTTCTTTGAGAAGGTGACCAAACAGGTAGATGAGAGTAAACCGGTTGATGTGTATATGGATTTCAGCAAGGCGTTTGATAAGGTTCCCCACAATAGGCTATTGTACAAAATGCGGAAGAATGGAATTGTAGGAGATATAGCAGTTTGGATCGGAAATTGGGTTGCTGAAAGAAGACAGAGGGTGGTAGTTAATGGGAAATGTTCATCCTGGAGAGCAGTTACTAGTGGTGTACCGCAAGGGTCGGTGTTGGGTCCACTGCTGTTTGTCATTTTTATAAATGACCTGGATGAGGGCGTAGAAGGATGGGTTAGTAAATTTGCAGATGACACTAAGGTCGGTGGAGTTGTGGATAGTGACGAAGGATGCTGTAGGTTGCAGAGAGACATAGATAAGATGCAGAGCTGGGCTGAGAGGTGGCAAATGGAGTTTAATGCAGACAAGTGTGAGGTGATGCATTTTGGTAGGAGTAGCCGGAAGGCAAAGTACAGGGCAAATGGTAAGATTCTTAGCAGTGTAGATGAGCAGAGAGATCTCGGTGTCCATGTACACAGATCCTTGAAAGTTGCCACCCAGGTTGACAGGGCTGTTAAGAAGGCATACAGTGTTTTAGCTTTTATCAATAGAGGGATCGAGTTCCGGAACCAAGAGGTTATGGTGAAGCTGTACAAAACTCTGGTGCGGCCGCACTTGGAGTATTGTGTACAGTTCTGGTCACCGCATTATAAGAAGGATGTGGAAGATTTGGAAAGGGTGCAGAGGAGATTTACTAGGATGTTGCCTGGTATGGAGGGAAGGTCTTACGAGGAAAGGCTGAGGGACTTGAGGCTGTTTTCATAAGAGAGAAGAAGGTTGAGAGGTGACTTAATTGAAACATATAAAATAATCAGAGGGTTAGATAGGGTGGAAAGGGAGAGCCTTTTTCCTAGGATGGTGATGGCGATCATGAGGGGGCATAGCTTTAAATTGAGGGGTGAAAGATATAGGACTGATGTCAGAGGTAGTTTCTTTACTCAGAGAGTAGTAAGGGAATGGAACGCTTTACCTGCAACGGTAGTAGATTCACCAACTTTAGGTACATTTAAGTCGTCATTGGACAAGCATATGGACGTGCATGGAATAGTGTAGGTTAGATGGGCTTGAGATCGGTATGACAGGTCGGCATAACATCGAGGGCCGAAGGGCCTGTACTGTGCTGTAATGTTCTATGTTCTACGTTAAGACAAAAGCTGTAAATATTTTTAATGATTAAAGGGACTTTTTGGTTATCCTATATCTTAGTTAATGTTGAAACAATTATATTTGATGGTCATCCTTAGTACTAATGAATGAACATTGTGTGATGAAAATATAAATATTACAAAAAGTTATTTTAGCTGCCTCAATTTGCATTCTTTCAAAAATACCAATCAAAGATAATGAATAAGCTAGGAGAAAGTTCACTTGTGTGAAGTTCACTTATATAACTTATCAGTGCTGTACGTGTTTCACAGCTTGCATGGAATATCTGGAAAAAGAGGAACCCTTGAAATTTAATCACACCCCTCAACTGCAGAATCACATCGCTTTGCTTAACTTTAATATTCTAAATTTAAGATGATTCTATGTTTAACTATATCAGTAACCATATTGCATTAATAAGCCAATTAATCTTTGTGCAAGGTACCACCAAACTCTTTGAAAGCAAAGCACTCCTTAGTTCATAGAATAGATTGTGTTTATCACTTTCTAATAAATCCATATCCTTACAGAATATCATTTACAAACAGAACAGGCAAATTGTTGTACTGGACCGGGTGCTTCTTCTGAAGTGAAAAAAGGAAAAGTGCATAAATAAATGAATTATAAAGGAAAGGATCTGTTACTGGAGTGAAGTACAATTAAATTAAAGGGAAAATGGGAGGTTTTTTTTGGAAAGCTGATGTAATCTTAGATATCAGGTGATGAAATAAGGAACGTGGAAATTGTTAAGTTTTTGAAAGGCATGAAAGGATGAGGTATCGACTTGGGAGACATGGTGGATAGAACAGGTTCTTATCACAGTGCAGGCACCCTTGCCAGCAGTCGACCCAAAAGCTTCCCTGGACTCTGACACATTCACTTCACATCACCAGCAGTTTTTGTTATGAAAATATGTTGGAACTTTTGTACTCAATTTCATTGGAACCAGTATTTTGTTTCTCCTTCTACTCAACCCTTTTCTGGGCATTTGGCGAAAATATAGCTTTCAATTTTAAAATCATTTTTAAAAACCACATTTCAAAACTATCAATCCACAACTTTAAACAACAGAACCTGACAATTTAGTAATCTAATTTCTAAATGCACTGTTTAACATGCCAACTCTTAGCACTTAACCATGAAAACTTTTAATTAAACTCTGCAAGCCAGATGCGACACAGTCAGCAAAACCCATGTCTAATTTTATTTTTTAATTAATTATTCAAAAATTTGTGAAACATGCCCTTTCTGATATGTAGCATTTGTGAAATATATGGCTCTACTTATCTTAATAATGATCTTGAAGGTAAGTGGGCAGCCTAGAATTTTACAGCAACCAAGCTAATTTTATATAAATGAAGTGCAAAGTTCATCCAGTTTTATTTTGCTACAATTTCATAAATTAAACACTCACCATTGACACACGTGAAATTTAAACCATAAAATTCATTAACCATCAGGACTTCCACTCCATATTTCTGAAATGTGAAGTAACTCAGCCACTGGAATGGTTCAGGCATGTCTTCTGCACTTCTATAAAATTGGAGTAAGTCAATATTAAATCACATTACCTCACAACAGCTTATTTCTGTTTTTTTTAAATACCATATATTCACACATTTATCCCCCTCATTTCATGCATCTTTTCCTTCAGCCACCAAATGCACTTGTACAGTTCTAAGATTCTTTCACCATCTATGCAGTGGCCACGTACCCATGAACTGGTGCTACTGAAAGTATAGATATGCTACAGCTAACACCTTGTATTACCAACTACAGATTCGTACTTCAATTGCCGTCTGTTTGCTGAGCCACATATCTCATCAGTCCATAGGCAAAGCTCGTTTTACAACTGTCAAAGTCACTGTTACTGTTTCCCCATGCCCACTGTAGCCCAACATCTTATTACAACTGTGGGGGCCATCACATACGAGGAAGCCTTCAAATGATGCAAAAAATGGTCTTCTATTTACAGAAACCAAGAGCAAACAGATTAAATAATAAGAAGCTGCATTTCTCTCTCTGAAGACAAACAGTATTTTACAATCAATGAGTGATCGCTACATCCAGCTCACATCTACTGAAGCTGGGTTTACAGTTGGATCCACTCTGGTTTACAGTGTTTGATGCAGTTGCACTCTGTCACAAACATGGTGATGCTCATCATCCTCCTCGGAAGACTCCTCTGGCTCTCCTCTCATGGCCAGCTCCAGGTGTGCAGAGCATAATGTGCTAAAATTATGAGGCACACTCTGTCCTTATTGATCCATGCAGTGAAACCTCATCGTCAGGAGGGCTATTGCCTGCTTCACCATCAAAGAATGTCTTGCATTGTATCTATGCTCTACCTCAGGTAGGGATTGCATAATGGAGTCATCAGCCATGTTTGTAGAGAGTAGCCATTGTCCCTAGTAACCATGCTGTAAGGCATCAGTGCCCTCAAATGCAGCAGGAGTTGTTCTCAAGGATGTAGGAATAATGGCAATTCCCCGGGTACTGGGTGAAAACTTTTAAGAAGTAGTACCAATGATTACAGATCACTTGAGCATTGATCGAATGGGATCTTTGGTATTGATGAACTCAGCCGCGTAATGTTATGACCCTTGCAATCTACTACCCAGGCTAAAGCACCAATCTCCTCATGGAAATGAAATGAACTGATGTGATTTGGCACAAATAGCATTGGTCACAGGTCTTGATATATTTGTGGATGGATGTTCGAGAGATCCCCATGGTTCCTTGGAAAGACCCAGTCACATAAAAATTTAATGCAGTCGCCACTTTGATGGCCACCAGAAGGGGACCCTCTCCCTTCAGGCATCAAGGATGAAACACTGTGGTCCTCCTTTGTCTCCATCATATCCTGAAGGACCCTTAAGATATGACCTCTTCACAGGGAGGAGGTAGTTCAGATTCCACTGGAGATTACTGGTGTACCTGTTTGTTCTCCATCTCCCTACATCTTCACTGCTAGACAGCAACAGAGATAACCACACATGCTGCAGCTGGGTCCAGCAGACATGCTGACAATTAACATCTGTGAGGCACATAAGGAATGGAACAGTTTCTTCATCAGGAGAAAAATCAAGTCACATCAATTCTAAATGACAGCTGAGCATGTCTCACATTATAGAGGAGCATGTTACATTCCAACAAGGAGGGCAATGAAAGAATTAGTCTTGGCACTTTGATACAGGACCTCAGTTCAATAAGTGCTCCACATATAACAAAGAAATAGTAGCAGAGTGTAAGTGCTGCATGAGCAATGAATCCTTCACTTCCAACTCCATATCATCCATGGAAGCCTCCACTGCATATAAGACAGTCCTGCGTTTTACTTATAGTTCAGATAGAGAGTGAACCAGTTCCATGCCTTTATGCATGTTGGCAGGTTTTGTATTAAATGTGTATGTTGTGGCCTGCAGGTCCCACTTTTAAAGTCACCTGTAATTACTTTGGTTTTCAGAGATGTCTACCTGCAATTTAAAAGTCAAATGACATTAACAGCACAAATCCTCTTGAATGATTATGATGCGGTGGGCATCACAGAGACATGGTTGCAGGGAGCTCAGGACTGACAGTTAAACATCCAAGGATTCACAACATATCGAAAAGACAGGGAGGTGGGCAGAGGGGGTGGGGTTGCCTTGTTAATTAAGATTGGAATTAAATCTACGGCACTGAATGACATAGGGTCAGAAGATGTGGAGTCTGTGTGGGTGGAATTGAGGAACCACAAAGGCAAAAAAACTATAATGGGAGTTATGTACAGACCTCCTAACAGTGATCAGGATCAGGGGCGCAAGATGCATCGAGAAATAGATAGGGCATGTCAGAAAGGCAAGGTCACGGTGATCATGGGGGACTTCAATATGCAGGTGAATTGGGTGAATAATGTTGCTGGTGGATCCAAAGAAAGAGAATTCATGGAATGTTTGCAGGATGGCTTTTTGGAACAGCTTGTGATGAAGGCCACAAGGGAGCAGGCTATTCTGGACTTAGTGCTATGTAATGAGCCAGACTTTATAAAAGACCTTAAAGTAAGGGAACACTTAGGAGGCAGCGATCATAATATGGTAGAGTTCAGTCTGCAGTTTGAAAGAGAGAAGGCAAAATCAGATGTAATGGTGTTACAGTTAAATAAAGGTAATTACAGGGGCATGAGAGAGGAATTGACGAAAATCGACTGGAAGCAGAGCCTAGCGGGGAAAACAGTAGAGCAACAATGGCAGGAGTTTCTGGCTGTAATTGAGGACACAGTACAGAGGTTCATCCCAAAGAAAAGAAAGATTATCCAGGGTGGGATGAGATAGCCATGGCTGACAAAGGAAGTCAGGAAATGTATCAAAGAAAAAGAGACAGCCTATAAAGTAGCCAAGAACACTGGGAAATCAGAAGATTGGGAAGGCTACAAAAACAAACAGAGGATAACAAAGAGAGCAATAAGAAAGGAGAGGATCAAATATGAAGGTAGGCTAGCTAGTAATATTAGAAATGATAGTAAAAGCTTCTTTCAATACATAAGAAACAAAGGAGACACAAAAGTAGATATTGGGCCGTTCCAAATTGATGCTGGAAGGCTAGTGATGGGAGATAAGGAAATAGCTGAAGAACTTAATAAGTACTTTGCGTCAGTCCTCACAGTGGAAGACATGAGTAGTATGCCAACAATTAGGGAGAGCTGGGGGCAGAGTTGAGTATGGTAGGCATTACAAAAGAGAAAGTGCTAGAAAAGCTAAAGGGTCTAAAAATTGATAAATCTCCTGGCCCCAATGGGCTACTTCCTAGAGTTCTGAGGGAGGTGGCTGAGGAAATAGCAGAGACTTTGGTCGTGATCTTTTAAAAGTCACCGGAGTCAGGGAAAGTCCTAGATGATTGGAAAATTGCTGTTGTAACTCCCTTGTTTAAGAAAGGATCAAGGCAAAAGATGGAAAATTATAGGCCGATTAGCCTAACCTTGGTAGTTGGTAAAATTCTAGAATCCATTGTCAAGGATGAGATTTCTAAATTCCTGGAAGTGCAGGGTCAGATCAAAACAAGTCAGCATGGTTTTAGTAAGGGGAGGTCGTGCCTGACAAACCTGTTAGAATTCTTTGAAGAGGTAAGAAGTATGTTAGACCAGGGAAACCCAGTAGATGTTATCTATCTAGACTTCCAAAAGGCCTTTGATACAGTGCGTCACGGGAGGCTGCTGAGCAAGGTGAGGGCCCATGGTGTTCAAGGTGAGCTACTGGCTTGGATTGAGGATTGGCTGTCTGACAGAAGGCAGAGAGTTGGGATAAAAGGCTCTTTTTCGGAATGGCAACCAGTGACGAGTAGTGTCCCGCAGGGTTCAGTGTTGGGGCCGCAGCTGTTCACCTTATATATTAATGATCTGGATGAAGGGGCTGGGGGCATTCTGGCAAAGTTTGCCGATGATATAAAGATAGGTGGACAGGCAGGTAGTACTGAGGAGGTGGGGAAGCTGCAGAAAGATTTAAACAGTTTAGGAGAGTGGTCCAGGAAATGGCTGATGAAATTCAATGTGAGTAAATGTGAGGTTTTGCACTTTGGAAAAAAGAATACAGGCATGGACTGTGAGAAAATTCGCAAATCAGAAGTACAAAGGGATCTGGGAGTGTTGGTCCAGGATTCTCTAAAGGTTAACTTGCAGGTAGAGTCCATAATTAAGAAAGCAAATGTAATGTTGTCATTTATCTCAAGAGGGTTGGAATATAAAAGCAGCAATGTGCTTCTGAGGCTTCATAAAGCTCTAGTTAGGCCCCATTTAGAATACTGTGTCCAATTTTGTCCCCACACCTCAGGAAGGACATACTGGCCCTGGAGCATGTCCAGCGGAGCTTCATACGGATGATCCCTGGAATTGTAGGTTTAACGTATGATGAACGGCTAAGGATCCTGGGATTGTACTCATTAGAGTTTAGAAGGTTGAGGGGAGATCTAATAGAAACTTACAAGATAATGTATGGTTTAGAAGGGGTGGACGCTAGGAAGTTGTTTCCGTTAGGCAGGGAGACTAGGACCCATGGGCACAGCCTTAAAATTAGAGGGGGTAAATTTAAAACTGAAATGAGATGACATTTCTTCAGCCAGAGAGTGGTGGGTTTGTGGAATTCATTGCCGCAAAGTGCAGTGGAGGCTGGAACGTTGGATGCTTTCAAGGCAGAGATCGACAAATTCTTGATCTCAGAAGGAATCAAGGGCTATGGGGAGAGCAGGGAAGTGGAGTTGAAATGCCCATCAGCCATGATTTAAATCGCGGAGTGGACTTGATGGGCCGAATGGCCTTACTTCCACTCCTATGTCTTATGGCTTTATGGTCTATCGTTGGCATTGCCTTTGACCAGCATTTATACCTCACATACTTATACAAGGCCTGCTTTTTCACATGTGCAATGATGTGATTGCAAATGATGTGAAGCTGCAATCTGCAGATGCATAATTAATGCAGTTGATCCTTGGTCTCCCATTGTGCACAAGTGGAGCCTGCAGCAGATGTGCTTATAGCCATATTATGTTTGTAGGTCACTTCTAGCTACCAGCAGATCATGGAAAACAATGCAGTTCATGCTGGACATGACAAGTGCAGAGTTCTGCCTGGTCATCAGGTCCCCCTCCCTTTCTACCTAGCACTTGCTGGACAGCCCATCTTAGCCAAAGTCCCATATGTCCCCATCCACGACTTTGAACTGAGCTGCCAGTTTTTCTTACCCACTAAACCCTGCTACTAGTGTGTGGTGATGCCCACCACCATACTGCACAGTCCCCAGCATGAGGCAGCAGTGATGGCTACTGCCTATCGCCTGTCTCACCTCTCCTGCAGCATCCTACTCCTCCCATTACCCATACCCCCCCATACATATTGAAAATACCTCTTATATTTTCCCTTTTCCCTTCTGTATGCCAATCCAATGCCTACAATCCACACCTGATCCCCTCCACCCCTACCTCTAACTGGCCTACTCCCCAGACTGTACTGAGATGGAGCAACTGACAGTGACTGCCCCAAGTGGGTAACTGATCATGCCTGGGCACCTGGACAGTGAGCAAATGTTACCCCTGACTGCCCACTGCCCTAACTGCCACATCACACCCCCCAACCACTTGATTTGGAGGACAACAATCCTCAAACTTGGAGACATGACCATTTCGATGAAGTACATATAGTGTGTTTGCCACGCAAGCACATGCCGTACATTTGACATTGATGTAACAAGGCCATCTAGCAACTTGTCCAACCCCCACCAACCCTTTGACTTATGACTGCTGACAACCATGACACACTGCCTGGCTTCGTGACTGCACTGAACAGCAAGGCAAGGGAAGCCTTTAAGTTTCATTAAGGCACAAGGATGAAAGGTAAGGGAAAGCATCCAGGTAGGCATTAAGTGAGTCAGCACTACGAGAGCAATTCAGCAGCCTTGAGATGTAGCTTGGTCCAATCCATAAGCTGGGTGCCTATCCCTGTCTGCAAACTGTCCTCGCACCAGCCCTTCAGTGATATTTGGAGGTGCACTGGAAACTGCAACATTACATTGTAAAAGATGCACTTTAAGTGGATTGGAGATGAACCATAATGGCGTGGGGAGGCTGGCACATGTTGTATACCAGCATCTGTGAATGAGGGTATGCATGTGTAGCTGCTGCCCCATGGAGCCATGTCCTGAAATGTGGGTGCCAAGTGTCCAAGATAGAGCAAGAGGTAAGCTGGAATCATCAAGCACCCACTCAGAGTTTCATGATCGGATTCTTGGCATCTGGCTTCTATCCAGCATGCAGTAGAATAGCAACCTGCATATTAATGAGGTGAATTTCAGTGTTAGTGAGGGTGATAACAAGTAAATATCCCCATTAATAGGCATCTCACTGCTTCCTGGTGAGAATCTCATCCGGAATTCTGTTGGAAGATGTGTCTTGTTGCTCCCAATGTTGAGAAAGGCTTTGCTTGACGTCTAAGATCATACAACCATAAGTGGATATAGGCCATTCAGCTCCTCGAGCCTGTTCCACGATTCAACAGGATCACAGCTGATCTGACACTTCTCATGTCCACTTTCTGTGTTTTCCTCAGAACCCTTGATCTGCTTACTGATCAATAATCCATCTATCTATCTCAACCTTAAATATACACAAGGACGCTACTCCCAGAGATCTCTGTGGCAAGGAGTTCCAAAGACACTCAACCCTGAGAGAAGAAATTCCTCATCTCCTTCTTAAATTGACGCCCCTTTATTCTGAGACTATGCCCTATGGCTCTAGGCTGTCCCATGAGGGGAAGCATCCTTTCAGCATTTACCCTGTCAAGCCCCTAAAGAAACCTACATTTTTCAAAGCGATCACCATTCATTCTTCTATATTCCAATTAATCAAGTCACAATTTCTAATCGTTGCTCATAAAACAATCCCTCAATACCTGGATTATTCTAGTGAACATTCTCTGAACTACCTCAAGTGAAATAATATCTTTCCTTAAATGAGACCAGAACTGCTCACAGTGCACCAAACATGGTCTCATCAGTACCTTGTACAGTTGCAGGAAGATTGTCCTACTCTTGTACTCGTGATTCTCTGGATGTGAGTTTGCTCGCTGAGCTAGAAGGTTAGAGAACAGAAAATGACGTCCCCAATGCAAGAAATGACATCACCAACCCAAGGAAACCTAAACAGATAAATAGAAAGCGGGACATAACACCAGCACTTCGTCGGAGGCTCACTGATGATGTTATCTAGAATGGTGATGAAACGTCTGAAAACTAACCTTCCAGCTCAGCGAGCAAACTCACATCCAGAACCTCAACCTGAGCTACAAATCTTCTAAAAACTCATGTGATTGTCCCAGACCAAAGGCTATACTGAAATCAGAATGGGCCTGTTGGAACCCCAGAAGGGCAAAACTGAGCAGGTGAATGCTGTGCTAGAGTTGTTTATAAGTGTTGACAATTCTACTTTCCCTTTACTGATGTTAGATGCTGCACAGGTGGAGTGGCAACTGGTTAGATTGTACTTGTTCAATACTTTGTGGACTAGCCGGTGCTGGGCAATTTTCCATTGTCAATTAGAAGCCAATGTTGAGCCTACAATCTTTTCCCATAAAATTACAAAACTCTGGAAGGGTCTGAGAGAATCAGAATCGGTTGTGCTAATATGTTTTGTTCATCTTTGCTTTTGCTTTACACCAGTAAATAATATTTATTAATTTTTCTTTGGTTTCTCTTAAGTACACTGGATGCAGAACTAGCAAGAAAATGTCAGAAACAAATAAAAATAACTTTTAGCAAAATGTCAGTTCCTTCAAGGACGTTGGCTTATCTTCTCAATATGTAGTCGTCCTCAAAATTACATCAAGCCCTACAGAAGGCATGTATTGAATGCAGGCCTGAAACAGGCGGAGGCATGCTCTGCCCTCTGCCCTTGAAGGTCTTAGTGGCCATATTGACTGATGATTCAATGCAATTCATTGCAGACCACTTCAATCCTATTTCTACCAGGCTAAGCCTGTTAAGTTTGTCTTAAACATGTACCTGAGTAATTAAGCCTAAATTTTGAAAACAACAATTTTTGTGACAGAAAAGGACAGGTCACACCCAGATCCAAATGTAGCATAATCCTATATTGAGAGTTATACAATATAGCATTCCATCCTTGCATAACAGCATATTCAACAATGCTATATGGGTCATATATTGCATTCAAAAACTTCTCACCTTAAAAAACCTGATCCAAGTAGAATTCCTGCTACATTAATTAAGGCCACAGCGCTGTTTACTATATTTGGATTCTGAACAACACCCAGTAAGATCAATGTCAGTAGTTCACCAACTAGATGTGGCACTATGAGCACAGCAAAGAAACACCCAAACCGTTCCCACATCGGAAACATGCGCAACGTCCTGAAAAACAAGTCAGGCCATTTAAATAAGTTAACATAAAACTTTCTTCTCCAAATGGTAACAATTACATGGCAAAAATCATAATATTCTCTATTAGATTGTACAGGATAACCCATAATGGGTGTAGGAAATTGAAGCACAGAAAAAAGAATAGAGATAATAGATCCTTCTGCAACTCAAGACTAAACCTTAATTCTAAAGTAATCTTCTGATGTCTACACATTTTTTTGCTTGTTTCCATTGACTCCCTGTGCTCTTGCACACTTTGAATAGGTTACATTTGCCTTACCGATTATTTCAGATATTTTGATAGAATTTCAGTTTAACCAATGTTTGCACTTGAATTCAGACTTATGTATCCTTTCAAATGCCATTTATCTTTGTAAATTGGCCACACTTGGCTGGAAATTTCAGTTCAATTGTGATATTTTCTTTGGTACAATATGTCCAAATACAACTTGTTAGCGAGTGCAGGGCAAAAAGATTGAGGAACTTCTCATGCAAATTATGTCCAATGCAAATTGAGTCTCTGTAATCTCTAGTGCTGATTTATAAAAGTGTTATAACACGAGCAAGGCTCAGCCACAAAACTGACTACAATCCCAGAATGAATTAATCACTGATAATGGGAACTGCAGATGCTGGAGAATTCAAGATAACAAAGTGAGGAGCTGGATGAACACAGCCGGCCAAGCAGCATCTTAGGAGCACAATCGCTATTGCGAGCTTCTGCTAATTATGCTTGCATACAGGACCTTGAAGAGGGTCTAAAAATTAAGCTGGTGTGTATGAATGTCCAAAAGGAGTATTTCAAAAACTTTCAAAATTAATTTTGTTTGCATTTACTAAGAAAGTAATTCCAAACCCCAATAGAACCAAATGGTTCTATATATTTTTTAACAAGTTCAATCATTTAAAATCAGATTATGCACAGGATTGACGCTAAAATTATATTTGTATTTAATTCTATTTCAGCTATTGTATTCCAAAGTTAGCATTGTTAAATATATCAGAAATGATTTTTACAAATTTAAACAAATTAAAATTTTACAATTACTGAAGAACTGTTCATGACAGGTTTTGTATTTGATGATAATAAATGTGGTCAAATGGAAATGCTGGAAATAAAACACTTGTGAAAACCTGTGCAGGCTTCGTAATGACTTGTGTCTGAATCAACAATTGTGCCAAAGTGAAACACTGCACTCTTACTTAGTATTCTAAGAAAACTAAATTATATTCTAATATGATATTATGATAAATGATATTCTAATTATTTTTATACATTAAACAGATTAAGGAGAGCATTTGGTCAAGTTATTTGGGCTGTATTTGGTTTGGGCCATAGTAAAATGGTCACTGTGGAATCAGCGGTTCATTATGCATACCTTCTGATTCCCATTTCCATATCAAATCAACCGCCTTTGAAGATATCAACCACTTTACATTGTCACTGAAAGTCCAAATTATCTCCATACATAAATGATCCTAACAAGGATATTTCCTCTGATCACTAGTGAAAAAGTATAAACTCGTACTTCCTGAATGTAAATACTATCAAAATTACAAAAGCAATCAGAGAAATTCTGTAATGTAATTAATATACAATAGGTAATCTTATTTCCACAATTCACTATTATTGATAATTATTTTGTTTATTTACAATGTTTCAAATTAATTTTAATTTGACTGCTAATCTTTGTATTCTCCTGCATCTCATACTATTCTCAGGCAGTTATATGATGTGCTTTCAGGTTGATGGTCAAATGATTCGATCCCTATTGTATGACATGCAGTCAGTTTAAAAAGATATTTCAATTTTGGAGTTTGGCAGTGTATCCTTTACTCAAATTGGTTGCCATTGTCAAAACCAATCTCTCAATTTTTTTTGAAACAAGCTAAAAAATATCACACTTAAAGTTCTTCAATAAATCCATGACTCTACTAGTACTGCAATTATGATGCTATTTTGTGTTTCTACTTCCTTTAGTAAACACGTCTGCATTATGTGTTTGCACAAGATAATCTGGGAATTTAAAGAATGCAAAGAAAGAATACTAGTATTCAAATTAAAACATAACATTTTATGAGTTTTATTAAAGCAAAACCACAAACATTTACTCCCTTTTCTATTTGGCACAGCTGTCATCTAAAAACCGCTACTGTGATTGGCAAAAGCAGTTCTTACCAGTAGACGAAGAAGCTGTAAATAGCCACACTGATGATACTGAAGGGAAGAATGTGAATGATATAAGCCACTAACATCAGCCATTTTGGATAAAGGCCATCTGAACTTTCTTGGTCACCAACAGCCCGTAGTGAAGGATCTGAAGGTTTCATAAAGAAGTAAATATTATTAAAGTACCAGTTTTACTAAAAATAAACAATTCAAACCTGGACATGCCAAATTATACCTTTTAAGGGATAAAATTGCCACAAAATATTTATTTTTTAAAAAAACTCCTGCACGTGGGAATTTCAGTACAATTGCCAAAACTTTGAAATCTACCCTTCGATGAGACATATTTCAGTGAACTATGAGTCAACATACACCAGAAAGGGTCACTTCTTTTTAAGAAGTTATATGCAATATCATCTGGCTGTAAACTGTTTTATGTTTTGCAGAACTGAGGGAGCTATAAACTACTGAAACTCAAACTTTTGGCCTCTTTGTTTCTCTCAGAGTGTTTTGAAAGCACAATTTATTTTTACAAAGTCAACTATTCATTCAAATTAAATCGACTATGAAGCTGTAAACCAAAACAAGATTACTGACGTACATAAAGCGACAGCATTCAGCATCCCAGTATAAGGTGAGGCACCTATGCTTTGGTAGATTATCCCAATTCGGTCTTGCACTGCACCCTTCGCTGGATCACTATTCAGCTTCATCAAAAAAAACACCACAAACAGACCATAGAGCAGATTTTGGGAGAGACGCATGATAATCCCTGTCTTGTTTCTAGATAAGTTCCTTACAATTCGTCTACAATGAAAAGGAGAACAAATCTGTTACTTTATTCAAATGTGCATAAATATATTAAGAGATGGAAAACATCACTTTTACGAACAAAATATAATTTGTATATACTTATAAACTTGAAACGCAAATTTTAAACATATTAGTATATTTATTCTCTATTTCCCATATTTTAAGTTAGCATTTCTTAACTAACTCTTGATACTGACATGAAGCAAGTTTATGTTAATAATTGTCTTCTTGATTAATTCCTAGTTCAACTCATTCAACTCTGGGGAAGGATCAAAGTAGGAATAAACACATCATTTTCTCACAAGAGAGGGAAATAGAACTGGATGTTATCTGATAGCAGTCCACAACACAGCAGCAATCGAGGAGCAGCCCTGCAACCCTCCGCTTACCTCGCTGCAGTGCCAACCACAGGAAGATTACAGTACAGTAAATGAGGTAGAAATGTAAATTATCTATTAGAGCTCAGCAAGAGTAGCATGGATTAATTTCATTCATAACTTCTGTCTTTCTTTTGATCATGAGTATTTCCTTAATTCAACACATAGCAGTTAATTACAAAGTCACTCTGCTGTTCACCTCGAGGTAACAAAACAATTTTTTTTCATGTTTTCGATTTAATTAAGTAGAATTCTGTAACTTTGTACAAGAACAACTGCACGCAGGAATTGATTTTACAATGTATTACAGCAGTGCTGTAAATTTACAGAAAATGGGGAATCCTAGCCGTGTGATGGTATTATTGAACTTACAATCCAGAGACCTGGACTATTACTCCAGGTTCATACCAATACGATTAACTCTATACTATCTTCTAAAATGGTCCAAGGGTATTAGTCAATAGTATCAAATCACAACAGAAAAGAACAGCTGGCACCTACACCATATGAAGGATGATTAGAGATAGGCAATAATTGCTGACATTGCCAGCAATGTTTACATCCCAAGAATAAATAAAATAAACCCTTAATATTTACAAAATGTTTTATCAATATCCTTCTTCCTCACTAACCTGCCATGGCATACCGCTGCTGCTTCCTGCTGGCCATCAGCTTTGAAAACATGTCCACATGCTTAAATAGAAAGGGAACTCACTTGTTAGCTATCAATTAGTCAATTTTGGGAAAAATAGCTGAATGACCATTGCCTACAGAGTGCAGGCCTCTAACTCCCATTTCAGACTTTTATTCATACTTGGGATGTGGGCATCACTGGCTAGCCAGCATTTATTGCCCTTCTTTACTTGCCCTTGAGAAGATGGTGGTAAGCTGCTTTCTTGGACCACTGCAGGTCTATGTGCTATAGGTTGATCCACAATGCTGTGCATCTTGTAGATAGTACACACTGCCGCTACTGAGCATTACTGGTGAAGGGAATGGATGTTTGTAGATGTAGCGCCAGACAAGTGTGCTGCTTTGTCCTGCATGGTGTCAAGCTTTTGAGTGTTGATGGCAGGGTTCTGAAGCTAAAAGGGAAAGTCTTGCCCTTCATCTCCCACAATTGAAAACTCCAAATCTGAACAATTTCGATACTTACAACAGTTGACAGATCCAATATATATTGCAATGTATTATATACAAATGTAGGGTGTAGGTATACCTGATTAGTATCCAGAGTTTAGCAGCTGCATTTGGAGATGCTCTGCTCTTGAAAGGAATAGATGATGATTCTTTTCTTTGCTTTGCTGCTTCAATATTCCTCAGTGCATTATTAAATATTTTTGATTTTCGATAAGAGAATGCAATTTCTTGGACTCTACTGTACGTCTCAATTTCTCTTTCCCTGCTTCTAGTGTCAACAGATGTTAGATCCACTGCAGATTAACAAAAGAACAAATTAAGAGATATACATATGATTTGGTTTGAGTGCGTTCAGTTTATTTCAAACATAGTGGTGGTACACCTACTATATCTTCTTCCACGTAAATCTTAACTTTAAACAGGAGACAAGAACTACAGCTTGAAAATTTCTGCAACTGCAAGTGCAAGAATCAGGGGGAGTTTCATTTACAATGCTGGCAAAAACCACAACTTCATTAAACTTGATCACTTCAAGTGCCCATTCTGCACTTGCTACCAAATTTCTTTAGGTAGTATTATACATGTACATCGAAATGTTAAGCTGCTAACTGGAAGACCAGTGTTATTCAACACATACCATTCATCAGTGTGGCCCATTTAACTCGCACTCTGGCATGTGGTAAAGAGATTCCTTGTCAATGTACTGTTCAATTGCAAGTTTTGACAATTGCTTTCCTTGCTCTGCTTGCATACTTCAATGTTCAGCAGAAACAATTAAGGAACTTTGCCACCTATTTCAAAAAAGAAACTTGCACTTTCATGACAGGGACTGGACAGATAGTGGTAATCAAAGTAATTGCATTCTCTACACTGAGTCGGTGCAGTAATGGAGATCCGCTACTGATTTTAATCAAAAATAAAAATATAAAATAAAATGAGGATACCATTGAACCAGACTACCAATACTTCCACAGAAAATTTAGCCTTCCTGGGCCGAGCCATTTTCTTTATCTCCCAACTGAACAACTCATGAGGAGAGCACAAGGGGCATCAATGAAAAAGTCACAAAAAACAGAATTGGTATGAGGCCAATGATTCTCTTGATTAAGAATTCAATGGCACTGAATATCTAAAGGGCAAAATGAAGAACAACTATACGGTGGGTGAAACACTTACATAGCTCTTTTAAAGTATTAAACACCCAAAACACCTCCCAAAAGTGCACATTAGAAAGCCAGGCCTGAAAATGACTGAATGTATGCTTAACCTTAGTACTCTCTCAATAACTCTATCGTCCTCCCAGATCATTGTCTCAGGTTGAACAAGACAGTTTGTAATCTGAGTACTCTATTTAACCACAAGTGCAGGTTACAGCCTTAAATACTCTTCATTATAAAGGCCCTGTTATTCCACTACGGCTGCATCACCCATTTCCATCCCTGATTCTAACCATCAGCCACTCAAACACTAACACTAATCACCACTGGGCTTAACAATTCCCTTGTTATCTTGCCAGGTTTACAATTTTCACCCTCTGTAAACATCAGTTCATCTAAAGATCTGCTGACCACTACAATTTCTTTCGCCCAAAATATTCTTCTTCCAGTACTTCATTGGTTCTGCATCCACTTCCAATTGGATATTATCTTTGTATTTAAAATCTTTCAAAGCCTAGCTCCATATCGACTCCCTTCTGCAATGCCCCTTACCAATAACTATTCCTCTGATCATATTATTTTTCGGCTTCCCTTGCTACTCCTTCCACCCTACCATTGATAGTTGTGCCTTCAGGTGTACAGGCAACACACTGAAATAGTCTCCTTAAATCCAGCACTGTTTTAAAGGCCATCTTTAAAACTTACTTTTTTTTGAACAATTATTACCGTATCTCGGTCTCAAAGTCCTTTTTTTTTGTCTGATCACACCTTAAACATCTTGGGACAGTTTTTTTGTTTAAAATGTAATACATGAAACAAAGCAGTTGGTAGTAAGTTTTTGAACTGACTCTTTAGGCTTTTTGGATAACTAAAGACTGGATAAATCAAAGAGAAAATTACGCAGAAGCGAAAAATTGCATTATTTGTACAACAAGATCCACAACAGCCTATCATTTTCGTTGTGAACCACTAAACCTATTTTAAACCTCCAGCACATTGAGGTTTTGATTTTTGATTTACAGAGTTCATGGGCTTTTTCCCTAATTCTAAGATTTGGATACAAGAAAGGTTACCTACCAAATAAATCAAATGGGTTGCAGTATTCAGGACACTGATACCCACAGCTGCTGAAAAATTCTACCATTTCTTCGGTTCCACCACAAAACACCAATTCTCCGCAAGTCATGATGCCAATTCTGTCAAACAACTTGAAAAATAGGCATTGGAAAACTAATTAAAAAGTATTGTGCATCTACTGTTAAAGATAAACTCTCTTAAATAGATGAATACTGGAGATGCAGAAATAGAGTTTGATAGTTTTGCATCCAGGTTATTAACTTTCTTTCTTTCAGATCTCAAATGAGCAACTGCATTGTGAACATTCTTAAACTTCTAACTTCAAACTTAGACTATTCGTGTGTTTTTTCTTTACATTTCTCATGAAAACATCTACCTTCACCCATTTAAATAGCTATAAGCACTCCAATAACATAGGAAATTGGGAAGTTAATTAGGAGGTTGTCAGATCGGAATGAAAACAAATTGTAAAAGTCTTCGTGTTAAAAACTCAGGAAAACAAGAAATAGGAGCAGAACAGATCATGTGGCTTGTTAGGCCTTCTCTGCTATTCAACACAATCTTGACAGATCTTCAACTCCACTTACCTGCCCACTGTCTGTGTCCCTTGATTTCCTGAAAGACCTGGAATTGTGAAATACTCAGCATCTACCCAATCAAACCAGGGTAGCACAGTGGCTCGGTGATTAGCACTGCTGCCTCACAGCAACAGGAACCTGAGTTCAATACCACCCTTGGGCAACTGTCTGTGTGGCGTTTGCACAATCGCCCCATGTCTGCATGGGTTTCCTCTGGGTCTTCCGGTTTCCTCCCACAGTCCAAAGATGTGCAGGCTAGGTGGATCGGCCATGCTAAATTGCCCATAGTGTTCAGGGGTATGTGGATTGGGGGGATGGGTCTGGGTGGGATGCTCTTCAGATCCGTTTGGACTTGTTGGGCTGAAGGTCCTGATTTCACACAGTAGGGATTCTATGATGATGATGAAACCACCACAGAATCTTGTACATTTCAGATGTTGGAAAGTTTAAATAAAAGTTCCAGAGAAACTTAATGGGTCTGGGAGAATCCATAGAGAGGGAGACAGATTTAATGGAATCCAATATGACTCTCATCAGAACACAGTAGACTCTAGATGTTACCTCTTTCTCTCTCCACAGATGCTGCTGGAGCTACTCAGTTTCTCCAGTTATTTCTGTTTTTATTACTAACTTAGCAACTAATTTTAGTACTGATTCACCGTACTGTTTTCAATGCAAATATAAATATTTTCTCAAATATGGAGATAAAACCACACATCATTCTAGATGTGATTTCACCAAAACCCTATCCGTTATGTAATGAGACATCTTTAATTCTGTACCCCAAACACCTTCCACAAAAGGTCAGCCTGCTTCTTTCTACTTTCTTGCTTAACGAGCGATGCGCAGTTCAGCAAGGGGCCGGTTCATAGCGAGGGGTCCGGTTTGCCATGTAAAGTTTCAGACTGAATGAAGCACAGAGAGATTTATTGAGAGGCTGAACTCTGCTGTGGATTTGAGGTGGGCTGGAGCCAATTTCACGCAAGGATAATGGTCAAGTGCACACTCAAGTCTCTTTAAACATCAACATTTAGAAACTTTGCACTTCTTAAAAAATATTCTGATTTTCTATTATAGAATTGTAGAGTCATGCAGCACAGAAACAGGACCTTTGGTCCAACCAGTGCATGGCAAACATAATCCCAAATTAAACTAGTCCCACCTGCCTGCTCCCGGCCCATATCGCTCCAAACCTTTCTTCTTTATCTATTTATCTAAATGTCTTTTAAATGTTGTAATTGTTCAAGAAGAACCCAACATGTCCCCACATCGCAATCCACCTGGCGTATTGTTGCCCATTCACTTAACCTATCTATCTCAAAGCCACTTTGTGGCTTCCCACAATTCATCTTTCCAAAGGGTATTCAGAGAGACTTTGGTTTACTTAAGTCATTAAGGGTGGCAGGACAAGGTGGGAGAGAACTATTCATAAAGTATACAGTTTGCAAGGCTTCATTAATAGGAGCATTGAAGAGCAGTGAAGTTTTGATGAACTTATAGAACACTGTTTAAATCTCAACAGGTGTACTGTGTACAGTTCTGGGCATCACACTGTCGGAAGGATGTGAATGCAATCGAGTGCAGAAGAGCTAACAAGAATGGTTTCAGGAAGGAGACACTTTGGTTATCATGATGGATCTGGACAGAATGCTTAGAGGGAAACAGTTCCTATTTTGCAGGGTCAGAACAGACTCAATGAACGGAATGGTCTCTTACTGCACTGTAGAAATTCTGAGTCTAATCAAGACTCAATTTTAAAGGGTTGGCTCCTATTAATTGGGAAAACATTGCAGCATCATAATTACCCCAAAATTTAAGGTTTCCTTCACAATTTTGCATAAATTGTTAATATGTCAACACATATTACAAGGATATTAAGTAATAATAGAACATGGTATAGACAGACTTTTTTATTCATTTATAGGATATGGGCAATGCTGGCTAGGCCAATATTTATTGTCCATCGCTAATTGTCCAGAGGGCAGTTACGAGTCAACTTTATTGCTGGGGTCTGGCATTGCTAGGCCAGACTAGGTAAAGGTGGTAGATTTCCTTCCCTAAAGGACATTAGTGAACCTGTTGGGTTTTTGCAATATCAGTCCTGATATGACTGCCATTAGAGTAGCTTTACTATTTAATTGCAACACTTTATTGAATTCAGAATTTACCATCTGCTATGGTGGGATTTGAATGCATGTCCCCAAAACATTAATCTGCCACTCTGGATTATTTGTTCAGTAACAGTGCTACTGCATGACCGCTTTCCTTTAACTTGGCTCTTCTATAATTTAAACTGTTAAAACTGAGTATGACCTTACTGTCAAAATATTCATTTACATAGAAGAAAAATAATTATTTTTGTTCCCAGTTGATTAAATGTCAAATCATGGTCAAATCAATGTTATTTCAATTAATGTGGCTTACTGTTATCAGATTATTTGACTCATTGATGGGGATGGAATGTCATTGACGGAACTTTCATATAGGTGACCCATAGTCTGGAGATCCAATACCCTGGGAGATTTGATTTTTCCCGAGTTTGTTCCTGGCATGTCGTCAGGTCTTCATTTACAACTGATGGTGCTTTATTATTTGAAGTTTGTGCAGTTCTCACAATAGGGGTTGACAACGGGTCGGGATATCTGCCGTTTACATTGTAAAATGTACTTCTGTGTCCCAGCAATACATTTTTGTGGATCTAGAATCGTGAGCTACAATCAATCAACAGGGTAAGGACGGTAGTTTTAGAAACATCAATCTTGGGAGTTGGAACAGAACCTGCTCTCTGATGTCCAATAATGCCAAATCAGCAAGCGCGAGATTTCTCTCTTTTTAGGATTATTAATCAGTCTTAATTTGGAGATGAACAAGGGACAATATTAAATAGAGAGACGAATGCTTGAAGGTCAAGAACTTTTGAGCAGCACATTTGAGTTCTGCTTTTATAGCAACTGGAATTTAGCTTCATATGACTTGTTGGATATTAAATAAACCACTAGTGAGAGTTATAAAGCAAATTCATACCATACTAGTTTATGTTTGAACAAAATAGTAACTGATGTTTAAAACAACTTTCTTGCTGGAACTTGTCTCCTGGTTGATGAAATAGTGGTGCTGGCATTGTTGCATTTAGTCCACCCTCAGATCCCTCAACACAGCTGGAAAATATTTTCTTTAAATTCTATTTGCAACAAAATGGCTCTTTCTAATCTGCAAATAAAAGCTGTTACTTCAAATAGTTCCTTTAGCCGCAACATATCATAGCACAATGCATTGCACGACTTCAGGATATAGAATTTGTAGCGAGATCACACTCAACTCTCAAAACACTTAGTATGACAAAGCTTAATAAACTGCATTGACAGCATACTCACCTTGAAAAGTTCTGATCTTGGTTGATGAATTGTTAAGATGACTATTCTATTCTTATGAGCTAGTTCAGAAAGTAGCTGAACAATCTGGTTGGAAGTCATACTGTCCAGCCCTGTCGTTGGCTCATCAAGCAAAATTACTTCTGAGAGTAAAAACAAGAGACATTTATTGAATATAAAATATACATTACCTAGAAGAGTGCTTCCACTGTTAATATTGCAAGATTGAAATTTTATTTCTCACAAAAATATTAAATTTAATAAAAAGCATTCAAAGAAGTTTATTCTTGTCAACATTGACAATAATTTGAAAGACAAAACTGTACTATAAAGGATCACATCTGAGTACAGAATGAAACAATGTCAAATTTGTGACCAATCACTGTGGGCTCAGACAAATATCCAATGAACCTTTTATTATACTTGCATTTACTACCCTCAATTACAAACAGTCCTACAGAATTGTTACAGTGCCATTTGACCCATGGTGCTTCCCTGGATTTCCAACTGAACATCTCACCCAAAAGCATTCTCTTGACTTCTCCTGTAAGCCTGCACATTCTTCCTTTGTGAATAGTCATCTAACTGCATTTTGAATGTCTCTTTTGAACCTGCCTCCATCACAATTCAGGCAGTGAATTCAAGACCCCAAGACTCTATGAAGGAGTTTTCCTCAAATCACTTTTGTGGCTTTTACTAATTATTTTAAATGTGTGCCCTTTCCTCAGTCCTTTCATAAGTGGGTTATTTTCTCTCTATCTATTCTGTCCTACTATCTCATGATTTTGAATACTGCAAATAGATCTCCTCTCAGACTTCTCTTCAAGAAGAAACAAACCCAGTTTTTCTAATCTACCCTCATAGCTAAAACTAAATTATTTGGTTATCACATCCAGGTAGTTTTGCATAAATACCATATAAATCATTCTATCAGATCATTGCCTGTAGTTTAACTTGATATTCATTATTTTCTGTTTAATTCATCTGCAGTTAATAATTAGAGGTACCAAGATCAGGAAATGTAAGATCGTCCTTTGGCACTTTCCAATATAAGTATTACACATAAGTATTGCGTTAACATACAGTTTACAATTACAAGATATTAAAGCAAAGTTGGATTAAAATTATATTTAGACATGGTCTTACTGGGATCTTGGAGAAGTTGTGCTGCTATAGAGACCCGACGTCTTTCACCACCAGAAATCCCCCTAAAAACGCGGCCTCCAATTATGTGATCGGCCACATGACTCAGACTAAGCTCCAACATGACAGACTGCACCTGCAATAACAAAGATATATCATCTATTAATGCATTTTTCATTGTGTTTGAATTTTATCAAACCTTACAGTTAGAATATATTTACCAGCTAAATTGCACTTTTAAATCACCAAAGTGCAAATAACATAGAACCAAAGGATGTAGCCCAAGCCAAGGGATGTTATGACGAAGAATGCTACCAATTTCTTCTCTCAATCATTCAATCATTCTTCTCTCAATCATATTCAACAAATCAATGCAGAATTAAAAGCAATAGTATTTCTTACAGACAGTCATAGAGCACATATGAAAGCTTACCGCTATAGTTTGCTTCAAGTACTGAGGACATGAATCATGATTTTTTAATTATGCTGGAGCTAGGGCTGCAAAGCCAAAAGACCTCAGAATGTCAGGCACAACACTTCCTGCATGGCCCCACACAGCATAGTAGTATCGGGCACATGTCTGGAGTTTTAACAACTGACAGAATCCCATTTAACCTTCATTAAACAGTCATGATATGAGAAAGGTCTCACATTAACAGTACTAAAATTTAAATTTGTTGCAACTGACAGTAACTTTTCACATCCACAGAGTATTTTGCTGAGCCCTGATTCAAAAAAGCAAAGTGTACCTTTATTTTGATGGCATTAGAGCGTCCACGTAGTGCTAGTAAGGCTGTGTAAGTCAGGGTTTCTTCCACTGTGAGGTAGCTGAGTAAATTGTCACTCTGCAAAACAGAAAGAAATGAGTCTTGAAATTAAGTGTGGCATTACCATCTAATTTAGAGAATGGACATGTTCTTCTGTCCCTAAGAAGGCGTTTGTGGTGTGTACGTATGCGAGTGAAATAGGGAGAGTGAGGTCGATGGTCAGGGAGGCTGGCTGCTGGAGGAGGAAGATATAGTCTACAAGAGGTAGCAGTCAGTCATTCTGGTATCTCACCCAAGAAGCCAACCTTTTGGTGTAATTATGTTGTGCCAGTTTGGATAGTGGGTCACCAGTAAGCTGTTCAAATGCAAATTATCATTACAAATTCGCTTCAGTAGATATCCACACAAGTATATATTCTTCATTACAAGTTACTGGGCAATCAATTATAAAAGCCATTCATTTTTCTTTATTTTCCTACATGGTCACAGATACTGACAGTTGCCCTCTTTACCTTGTTATGAGTGAGAACAACCATCTCGGCACCAGCCACATGTATTTGGCTTATTATTTATTTATTTATTTTTATTCATGCTTTTTTTGTACTCTATATATGTATCATGTGACCTCGGAATAGTTCAACAATTTTCCAGAAATATGAAAGACCATATCAAAATCACAATCATTTGTGAAATGATCTGTTGTAAAATAACTGGTTAACGGTGAAGTATTTCCCTTATTTTATGCTTATCATCATCAGCATATCGAATTGGTTTCTTGCGGTGCAAGGTACACAATAGGTGTAAGAAAGAAAACTAGGTTCATTCAGAGAATAGGATTCAGTTGGTTTCAAAATGCAATAGCCTAAACTAAATGAATGTTATATCTGCAGTATATCCGAGGAAGGAGGCAAGCCATTCCATTCAAAGACAGTATCTACTGGTTGAACATATGTTTGAGTGCTAGTTCTACTGGAGTTCATAAACTAAATGTTTAAATTTTCTTTAGTCGCCGTCAAATCTTGAAAGTACATCGAAGCCTATCACCTTTTAATCATATCCATCTAAACCCATGGAGATATAAATAGATAAGAAAACCTAGAAAAATCAGGCAGCTCCAACAATATCCTTGGTCTCCATGTAAAGCAAAGTACATCTGCAGCTAAGTTCAAACAGTCAAACTCATGACCAATCTGTCAACTAAGCCATTTCTTACATGTTGGAAAATCCTTAACATTTGAGTAGTAGCAACCGAAAACTGAAATCAGAAGTTCACTATATCTTCCCAACTCTGGAATTCTCAATCACATCAGTCTGAGATTTTTGATTTCTTTGAACAGTGTTCCAATCTTGGCAGACACTTAGAACTGTATTTTTCACTTTCCTGAGTTGTTAATCTCCAGGGAATTACTTGTTGCCTCATTATTTTCTAATCTGAGGATACTAACTTGATTGTGGCATGACTAAACTCACTTCAGCTAAATAATTCACCAAAGATCAGCCTTGAACTGATTGACTCAAGTAATCACCAAACATTTCATCGTGTGTATAGGACATAAAGAAAGATCACAAATGGAACTAAAAGCATAACTCTTGGTTTTATATATCAAAATGTATTTAGCTGGACTAAACCTTGGCTGCCATGAATCTCATGATGCAATTTGGCAGTAATTTCTGGAAGGATTTTAGTCTGCAGTCTCCAGGACAGCACTTGGGCATCATCCTCCTGGAATGTCTCACCTTTACATTACGTGAGTTCATTGTGTGGACCTTGCTGTCCGTAAGCACAAGAAAGCCCAGCCAGTTCTCAACAAAGGGGAGCAACTGAAACTCAGTATGGCTCTAATGGCTTACCATGCAAACAAGCAAGACTTGGCTGGAGAGATAGAAATTGATTGGAGCCAATGCATTAATTAGAAATGGATTCATCTAGGAATCAAATCTCCTTATGCCTCACAGGATTAGCAAGCTAGAAATTAAGTCCTGCTGTTATTAAATCTGTTCTGTACTTAATAAGGACACTGCTTATTGTAAATAATTAGATTCTAGCTACAAGTAAACAATTATGAATTGTTGACATATATCTCAAGTAGTTAAAATTCTAACACGCTAATGAAAACCTCCCCCACATACACATACTGACAAATAAAAACTGGTGTTGTGGATGGAAAGAGTGGGAAGGTAGCTCAATAGTTCCTGTCCTCAGAATTTACTGAGGTGATTTTTTTTTGGCTTGCCAGGACTTGCTGGTTGGCAATCTCTCTCTTCAGTATTCTTTCAGAAGGCACAGAGTGACTGGTTGACAACTTATTAAGTCCATGGCTTATTGGTTACAAGTAACAGCTTACAGCAATTAATGGCAGTAAGTAAATCCGCTTTCCTTAAACTTTAGGTGTACTTAACAGCAGGCACAAAGACAGCACTTTCCTTTCCAGGGTGCAAACACCTCTTGTCAATCATTAATGCCCACAAACTGTTCAGCTACATTGGAGCCAATCGCATAGCTGCTGGCAGGCAGAAGGCTTTTATCATTGATAGTTGTCTACAGACTAATCAGTTACTTGTTGCCAGCTGAATCTCATTTTATACCAGAAACAACAAAGCTAAGTTAAGGGGCCCACTTGTGATCCAGTGATCGTGTTTCCTACCCCTAGATCAAGAAACCCAGGTTCAAGTCCCACATGTTGCAGAGGTGTGTAATAATATCTTTGAATCGGTTGATTAGAAAAATTGTTTAAAAAAGACAGCAGAGTTAACATTTCAGCTCAATGACCACTGTTCTAAAGAAGGGTCACTTGACCTGAAATGTTAACTCTGCTTTCTCTCCACAGATGCTGCCAGACATGCCGGAGTTTCCCCAGCAATTTCTGTTTCCCAGCATCTGCAGGTCTTCCGTTTTTTTCTCATTTTGTAAGTACTCCCTGGATCCAATTTATCTGCAACTAAAAATGGCCCACTAGTGGAACAAATAACAATGGGAGCAGCACTTATGTAAGTGCTTGTAGCTTGTTTTTCAAAAGTGTAGAATTCCTTCTAAAATGCTAGGTTTTTGTAAACTGAAATGAGAAAAGGACTGTTCAGTCAAAAATTATGTAACATAAAAACTTATGGTCTTAACACTGAAAAAATTTAACTGTAATTTCTGAACTGCCCTGCTACAGCTTGTTAAGAATTAATCTTGTGTTAACATCAATTCTGCCTGCTAAAAATCTAATTGGTGACAGACTCCAGGTTTAGGAAAGACTGCCGATAGACTAAATCTCCTTCAAAACCAACTCCAGCACAAACTTTATATCCACTGGAAAAGTGGACAACTACCTCATCTAACTGCTTTCAGAAACTTCGAAAGAAATTCTGCATCTTCAGCCAACTTCACCCACATGAACTCCAATACTTACAGAAATGAACTCCACTGGATACTGACTTTCTGGACCCAGTAAGAAAACCATAACAATAATTTAAAATTCAAAACTATGGACATCCAGTCATCACCATAAATACTTGTTTTTTTTCTCTAAAATAATGTAACCAGGTGCAGGAGAGATGCACTGCAAACAACCAGCCTGGCAGCTTTCTGGCCCAAAGGTCTAAAGTTAACAATGTCACAGAAGATGAATCTCTTGTTTTATTGAGAAAAGGAGGCAACAGGATGATCCAACAGAAGTTTCAAAATTATTAAAGGTTTTATAAAATGTTACAATATAGTATATCTAGTAACATGGTTAGAGTTTAGGTTATTTACTGCACTATTATTACCTGTAAAACATATGAAAAACAGTCATGGAATTCTTCCTTTCTAAGTTTGCAGCCATTCACATATACATCACCAAGTAGGTTTGCTTGCTTACTTAATCTTCCTGCAATCGCATCCAATAAAGTGGTCTTCCCAGATCCTAAAACATAACAGCAGAATCAGGGGACTGCACTATTACAATAAAACATTTGCAGAATGTTTTAGTCTTATGCAGTGCAATAAATACTTAAAGCCCATACACACATCACATATCCAAACAATGATATTCCTGAATGTAGTGGTGCCTGATGCCAGTCCGGACTACCATACCAGGGAAGTTCAGCTTCAAAGTGCAATCTGTACTGAGTTAGTTGATCACAGCCAATTTGGCAATGGACTAGGCTACAGCACTTAGGCACTACAGAAGATGGGTGTGAAAACTCTAATTTAAAAAATCTCTCCCTTGAGGGTAATCTTTCCACTTGAAATGTAATCAGCAATCCAGGCCTAAACTGCATTTAAAATTTGTGAAAGTTTTCAGAAGTGAGTTATTTCATACAAATTCTCAAACTAATTCAAGTTAGTGAGTTATTTCATTCATATGTTCAAACTAATTTGCAAATAGAACACAGCGTGGAAACAGGCCATTAAGCCCAACAAGTCTACGCTGCCCCTCTAAACAGCATCCCACCCAGACCTTTCCCCCTAACATTTCCTTGTGACCTTACATTTCACATAGCTAATCCACCTAACCCACACACCCCTGGAAACAACAAGCAATTTAACATGGCCAATCCACCCAACCCACACATCTTTGGACTGTGGGAAGAAACAGAGCACCTGGCAGAAACCCACACAGTCACAGGGAGAATGTGCAAACTCCACATAGACAGCTGCCTGAGGGGGCATTTGAACCCAGCTCCCTGGCACTGTGAGGTAGCAGGGCTAACCACTGAGCCACCATGCCACCCAAATCATCAAATGCACCATGAACAATCACAAATCAAATGTACAGTATTTTAGAGAATGGTATTGGAAACTATTTCCCAATATTTCCAGAATTACAATCAAAACTGATTAATTAAACTGAAAATCAGTTTATCACAAATAATAGGTCTTTTTTTCTTATAGAATATGATCCGTAAATAACTAAAATCAGCCTCGAAAAACTGTACTGAACAATTTACTAGTTTAATTGATGGACAGTGATCAATTTCTTGGTAAATTAGATATTTTCCTTAACATTTAAAATACTTGCAAATGTGCTTCAGTGTTTTTGTATCTAAATAAAATGTTAATTTCAACAGCCTTTTCAAAGGCCTACACATGTGATTAGCAAACAACCACAACAGCAACTCACTCTATCTGGTGCAGAACCGATTTAGTGGATCTACTTCCAGAACAATGTTTTTTAACTAGCACAAAAGATAGTGGAAACTCCAGTTGCGCTGAAAGTAATTTCTATTTCTCATTTCTCAAGATTTTGCACTAGTTTGGTCAATTTTGGGCAAATTTCACTGAAAACCAAGTAAGCCTAGTTTAAACTGAAAATCAGCATCTTTAACCAGTATTCCTATGTCCCTTACTCAATCCTAGCCTCCCACCTCCAAACTAGTCCTTTAAAATCCACAGCCCAGAGATTTGGATGAAAGTGTTCAGTGCTGGCTGTGATAACTTCCCAGTTGGCCAGCATCACTGCCCAGGATACTACATGAAAAATTATTATTTTGTTAGAACAGCAGAGGGTATTTAGCATGCATCATAAGCAAAACTTCCAGTATTTATGCATCACTTACCAGAATTTCCCAAAATTCCCATAAGTTGTCCACTTTCCACGTAAAATGAGACATCCTTCAAGATATGTCTGGTCCACTTTGTATGGTACGACTGAACATCCCACCAAGGCCCAACTTTCTCACTACAATTTTAAACATAAAGCAGTGAGTCATCGGCAGCATAAAGAAGTTGCTAGAATTTTCCAGTTTTATTTCAATTGTTTTGTGAATTTTGCAATCATCCACACGAAGAATTTAGCAATGGAGAATGGGACAGTTTACAATTTAAGCATCCGGGGGGTACTCCAAGTTACACATGCATATTTAATTGCAAAGACAAGGCCTTTCTTCTTTGGTCTCACCTCGAGAGTACTCTCTATTGCAAAAATGAGAGATTTTTCCATTTTCCATCTATTACTCAAAGTAAAATTGCCCATTGGTTGACAAAGTTTGGTTAATTTCACATTAATTCTATATTACCCGCATTTGTATATGGAAACTTATTGTAGACAGCAAACTAAGACATCCATCAGTTAACTGGGTAAACATATGTTAATTTTATGGCCCAGATTTTGCAGTCAGTGGTGAAAGAATAGTACTCAGATTTCATCAAGCTGCCCACAGGCCTTTCACAAACGTTTGATTGTAAGCAAACTAATTCAGCAGAATGTCCTCAAAATGGGTCCATGGTATGTTTAAGTAAGACAATCAAAGATGTGGTCCTTCAACCTATCAGACTAAAAAATCTACACTGACACTAGCAGAGTTTAAACTAGGAAGTTTGAACTGAGAAGAATAAATTATATTAAATATGTTATAAAATCATGTCAAGCCAGAAAAGTATTGAGTGATGAATGGTGTTATACCTCAATGGGGTAGCATGCTATTCCTGGAGTCATCACAGAAGATTTCATTGATGCATGCAAAATTCCTCAATTTGTCTCTATTCTAGTCTCAGGCTTACAAAAGCACAAACCAAGTTTCTGCACTTAATAAAAACTATTATGTTTTACAAATAAATTGAGTTTATCTACAGTTAAACAATTGTTGTCTTCAACTTATAATTTTCCTAGTTAAACTGTAACTCCCTTGTAAATTCCACCTTTTATACATAGACAGGGAAGAAGGTGGATTTCATGGGAGAAGGGAAAGACTGGAATGGTCCTTGTTCATAGAGTTCACTGAGATAGTCCTTTTGGCTTG
Organism: Stegostoma tigrinum; assembly: GCF_030684315.1. Lineage (NCBI taxonomy): Eukaryota > Metazoa > Chordata > Chondrichthyes > Orectolobiformes > Stegostomatidae > Stegostoma > Stegostoma tigrinum. Next base: position 71,769,278 of record NC_081362.1, on the reverse strand, counting down.
CCAGGATGTGCTGTTTTGAGATCCTTCTTCTGTTTCACACTTGTAAAGTCTCTAACTTACAGGTTAAGAGCCACCACTTACAGCAACTGCTGAAGGAAAAAGAAACTGGCTTTCTTCAGGTTCAAATAAGTTTTTGCTGCAGAGAAAAGAGACAACTCCTGGCTTTGTGAAGACAAGATAACTTCTCCCTATCTTGCTCACAGTCCCAATCTGTTCAGCTATCTTGGAAACAATCAGAGTTATTGGTATACAAAATGCCTTTGTCATCAATAACTGGTCACTAGTCCAAAGACCAAACAGATACTTGTTGTCAGTTGAAACTCCATTTGTGTACACCCACTGATATCAGCTCATCTGAAGTAACCTTTTCCCATTGCTTGAACAGAAGTGTAAACAGCACTTACAAAGAATGTCGGAATACTTGTTTTTTTAAGAAAGTATAATAATCCTTCAACAAACATTGTTTTTTTTTAAATAGTTCTTTTCTAATTTCAGTCCACAATCAAAAATATAGGAAAATAAAACGTTATGGAGTTTATAAGGGATTAATAGAGTACATACAGGAACAGAAAGGACTTATTTTATAAACCTGCAATGCTAATTAAATTCTAAAAAGAATGGGAATCCTCAATTACAAAATTACATTTTTAGCACCCAGAGAGGTTGCTACTTACCACATTACTAAAAATTTGCTTACACCTGGTGCACCATTCCAGCCTTTTTCTGCCTTACTTAATAGGTAATGACAGATCCTTACACGGACATCAATATCATGTCTATTGATGAGAAATTAGCGTAGCTTGTGGAGAAACAATGTAATGGTAAATTTGGGGTTTCTAGAATTAGCTGTGTATGTGTGGGCTTCTGAACTTGCAGTCTGTTTTACTCTATAATAATGGTGAGTTCTGATAATGTCATCATTATTTTCAAAGCAAAATCTGAACCATCAGCCTTATAACCATAAATGAAACATGTTCTGTGCTAACAAGTGTCGTTTCGTTTTTATTGTTAACAAAGTAGGCCTTATACATTAACGGGAAGGCCCTGGGGACTATTGCTGAACAAAGAGACTTTGGAGTACGCCTTCATAATTCCTTGAAAGTGGAGTCACAGGTAGATAGAATAGTGAAGAGGGCATTTGGTATGCTTGCTTTTATTGGTCACTGCTTCGAGTATAGGAGTTGGGAGGTTATGTTTCGGCTGTACAGGTTATTGGTTCAGTATTGGTAGGGTATTGCATGCAGTTCTGGTCTCCCTTCTACAGGAAGGATGTTGTGAAACTTGAAAGGGTTCAGAAAAGATTGATGAGGATCTTGCCAGGATTGGAGGGCTTGAACTGTCAGGAGAGGCTGAATGGGCTGGGGTTATTCTCCCTGGAGCGTCAGAGGCTGAGGGGTGACTTTATAGAAGTTTATAAAATCATGAGGGGCATGGATAGGGTAAATAGTCAAGGTATTTTCCCCAGGATGGGGCGAGTCCAAAACTACAGGGAATAGGTTTAAGGTGAGAGGGGAAAGATTTAAAAGGGACCTAAGGGGCAACTTTTTCATGCAGAGGGTAGTGCATGCTTGGAACGACCAGAACCCACAGTCCAGAACCTAACTGAAAGCTTCAGTTTTAACAAAAACATAAGTCTCAAAACTCCAAGAAATTAAAAGTCTTGTGTTGATGTCCTATCATTGGAGAGAATGTACAGAGGTAAAATATAATGGGAATTGCTGGAAAAACTCAGCAGGTCTGGCATCATCTGTGGAGAGAAATCACAGTTAACATTTAAGGTCCAGTGTCCCTTCTTCAGAACTTTTAATCACATGTCAAACCATGTGTAACAAAAAATTATTTCAATGTAATATTGGAAAGACTTACATGATTTTTAATTGTTGAAAGGAACATTTTCTTTCCATCTGTAAATCCATCCCCACATCCCACCAATGTTTCACTGGGCTCTTTGAAACCTTGGCATCTCCCTCAATCCTCATTGTAGTTTCTGAAGTCATATCCAATTTCATCAGAGACCATTTACTTCCAGTTCTGCAACCGTACCTGCCTCTACCCTACCTCAGCCTTGTATATTTTTTTGCGATTTCCAGACTTGATTATGTTGATGCTGTTCTTGTTGGTCTTTCATTCTTAACACCCTATAATTCCTACTTGATCAGAATTCAGACGTACAGATGCTTCTTACCCATTCTTGTTGACTTACATTAATTAGTTCTCATCTTTCACCACTCATCCTTACCCCATCTTATTGGGCAAGTTGTGCATGTCCATTTCTCTGACTCCAGCCTTTTGTACAGCCTTTTTCCTACTTGGCAAATCTTTGGCATAAAGGAACAAAATTTTCCAAGGAACCTGTTCACAATATTGCTGCACACTTTTGTTATTAGCTGATACAAATTTTTTGGGTTTGTATTTATTGTCACCCCTAATTTCCCTGGAGAAGCTTGTGGTGAGTTGACTTCTTGAAGCACTGCACCCAGACAGCTGTTAGGAAGGGATTCTCCTGAATGAGCTTTTTTTATAAAAAAGCTCCAAGTCAGGACATTGAGTGACTTAGAGGGGAACTTGCAGGTAGTAATGTTCTCTCGCATCTGCTATTGTTATTCTTCTAGGTCCTGGTTTGGAAATGCTATTAAAGGAGGCTGAGTAAGTTGCTACATTATATCTTGTAGATGGTACACACTGCTACCACTGTGTGGTGGTGGTGAGGGAAGGGAACATTGAAGGTAGGTGGATGGGATGTCAATCAAGCAGGCTGCTTTGATGGATGGCATTGAGCTTGATATGAACCCATCCAAACAAGTTGAGAATCTTCCATCGTACACCTGACCTGTATTTGTAGACAGTGGACAAGCACTGGGGAGACAAGAGGGATTTCTCAGGTACTCATCTCAGGATTCCTCTTTGCAGACTTTCTTCCTATAGCCACAATATTCCCGTGGCTGGTTCAATTCAGTTTCTTGTCAATGATAACCCCTGGGATGCTGGCAGCGGGGGAATTCAGTGACACAGTGTTAATGCCTCTGGACAAGTAATCCAGAAACCCAGTCTAACATTTTGGGATGTAATGAGTTGCACAAACAACTAATAACTTTTGAAGCAGTGTATATGCTTTCCCTCTTTGGTGGGAGCAAGCAAATTCTACACATAAGTACTGGCTCAGATGGCAATCATTCCTATACCAGCAGCTCGCACTGACACAATATATGTGTAAGAAAGGAAGAGAAGCTGGAAATTTGAAACAAAATCATAAAATATTGGAAACTCACAGGACGTAAATGCTAGATAACAAGGTGTAGAGCTGGATGAACACTGCAGGCTGAGCAGCATCAGAGGAGCAGGACAGTTGACGTTTCGGGCCTAGACCCTTCTTCAGAAATGGGGGAGGGGAATGGGGTTCTGAAATAAATAGGGAGAGAGGGGGAGGTGGATAGAAGATGGATAAAGGACAAGATAGGTGGAGAGAAGACAGATCAGTCAAAGAGGCGTGGATGGAGCCAGTACGTGAGTGTAGATGGGGAGTTAGGGAGAGGATAAGTCCATCCAGGGAGGACGGACTGGTCAAGAGTAGGGATGAGGCTAGTAGGTAGGAAATGGGGGTGGGGTTTGAGGTGGAAGGAAGGGATAGGTGGGAGGAAGGATGTGTTAGGGAGGCGGGGACAAGCTGAGCTGGTTTTGGGATGTGGTGGGGGAGGGGAGATTTTGAAGCTTGTCAAGTCCACATGGATACCATTGGGCTGCAGGGTTCCCAAGCAAAATATGAGACGCTGTTCCTGCAACCTTCAGGTGGCATCATTGTGGCACTGCAGGAGGCCCAGGATGGACATGTTGTCTGAGGAATGGGAGGGGGAGTTGAAATGGTTCGCGACTGGGAGGTGGAGTTGTTTAGTGCAAACCGAGCATAGGTGTTCTGTAAAGCCTCTGCTTGGTTTCCCCAATGTAGAGGAGGCCACAACGGGAACAGCGGATACAGTATACCACATTAGCAGATGTGCAGGTGAACATCTGCTTGATGTAGAAAGTCTTCTTGGAGCCTGGGATAGGGATGAGGGGGGAGGTGTAGGGGCAGGTGTAGCACTTCCTGCGGTTGCAGGGAAAAGTACCAGGGGTGGTGGGGCTGGATGGGAGTGTGGAGCAGACAAGGGAGTCCCGGAGAGAGTGGTTGCTCCGGAAAGCAGATAAGGGTGGGGAGGGAAAAATGTTTTTGGTGGTGGGGTCAGATTGCAGGTGGCGGAAGTGTCAGAGGATGATGTGTTGAATCCGGAGGTTGGTGGGGTGGTATGTGAGGAAGAGGGGGTTTCTGTTTTGTTATTGCAGGGAGGGGATGTGAGGGATGAGTTGCGGGAAATGCTAGAGACACAGTCAAGGGCGTTCTCAACCACTGAGGGAGGGGAAATGGCAGTCCTTGAAAAATGAGGACATTCAGGAGTGGAATGCCTCATCCTGGGAGCAGATACAGCATAGGCGAAGGCATTGGGAATAGGGGGTGACATTTTTGCAGGCAGGTGAGTGGAAGGAGATGTATTCTAGGTAGCTGTGGGAGTCGGTAGGCTTGAAATGGATATCGGTTTCCAGGTAATTGCCAGAGATGGAAACAGACAGGTCCAGGGAGGAGAGAACGGTATCAGAGATGGTCCAGGTGAACTTAAGGGTGGGGTGGAAGTTGTTGGTGAAATGGATGAACTGTTCGAGCTCCTCGTGAGAGCATAAGGCAGCGCCGATACAGTCATCAATGTAACAGAAGAAGAGGTGGGGTTTAGGGTCAGGGTAGCTATTGAAGAGGGATTGTTCCACATAACCTACAAAGAGGCAGGCATAGCTTGGGCCCATGTGGGTACCCATGGCCCCTCCCTTTGTCTGTAGGAGGTGGGATGTCCTCCCACCTATCCCCTTCTCTCACCTGGAGCCCCACCCCCATCTCCTACATATTGGCCTCATCCCACCCCCTTGACCTGTCCTCCCTGGACTGACCTATTCCGTCCTGAACTCCCTACCTACACTCACCTTTACTGGCTCCATCCCTGCCTCTTTGACTTGTCTGTCCCCTCTCACCCTATCTTCTCTTCTATCCGCCTTCCCCCTCTCTCCCTATTTATTTCAGAACCTCCTCCCCCTCCTCCAGTTCTGAAGAAGGGTCAAGGCCCGAAACGTCAGCTTTCCTGCTCTGTCTGCAATGTTCATCCAGCTTGACACCTTGTTATCTCAGGTTCTCCAGCATCTGCAGGTACTACCATCTCGGTAGTAAATGCTAATCTGAACGGAACAGGTTAATTTCACCCTTGCTGTTTGTTATCTGGAAAGCACACACTGAAGGATTATTTGCTTTTTGTTTAGGTTATTGACATCTGAAAAACCAAAACACCCCCTTCTCCAAATCCCACCATTTTGAATACGAGAAGAGACGGGATTGTGTTTACCTGACGGTGTAGTTGAGATGATTTACACAGAGTGTGCAGGTCTCTCCTGGCGAGTTTGACTTCTGACAGCCATAAGGAACGGTGCTGCTGTGGTCAAATTCCTCCAACGCCGTAACACCACCACTTATTTCTTCCAAGCAGCTCATGCTGCCCCTGCCTGTGTGTACACACACATATGTAACATATGTTTACAAACAAAATGCATAAGTTGAAAAGAACAGCTGCATATGTGTGTGTATATATCTTTAATAATACGGTGACGGGAAACCAGCACTGCCTTGCAGTCCTTCCCGGTAATGTGAGAGCGGACAAGCCGCTGAGTTTGAAAGCGCAGCCCAGCCGCACTAACGCTTGCACCGAAAGCTTGAGGGGGTTTCCCTGTTCAAGGAGCAAGCGGTTCCTTTGAATCCCGGTGACCACGGCACCTTGCTGATAGACACACCCCTCGCTGTTAGCCAGTTTATTTTGGCTGGGGATGTGGCGGTGAAAGTTCACCTGTTTTTGAAGCAAATATCCCACTGAGTAGCCTGCTAACCCGCCTGGGCAAAACGATGGAAACCAGCCTACCAGAGGTAAGTTTTAGGGACTTAAAAGCCGACCTTCTGGTCAGAATATGCCACTTATCTTTGATGTGCTGTGGATTTTTGTTCATGTTGCTGCTTTCGGCTGTTTTTCTTTTGTTTTGCTTGTTTTCACACACTATCACTTAGAGTTTGTATTTTTTTTCCTCTCTGCCCTTGTCTTTTTAATTATCAGACCGACCGGCTCAGAGATCAGCTCTTCTGTACGTTAGACGAGGAGAACAGTCTTTACTTCACCTACAGCGGCAAACCCAACGTGCTCCAAGTGCAGGACCTCAATTATGAGGCGAGTAACATCTCGTTTCAGTCTCTCCACTCACTGACGCTGAGAGATCCTTGAAGCTCTTCTGGGCCACGGAAAATTGAGAGCTTATGGGTTACCTCTCGACTATATTTGGGTTTTGTTTTGCCGAAGTGATTATTGTTTAACGGTGTTGTGCACCATAATAATGTCAGTTCTGTGTCATCAACAATTGGCTGGTGAGAAAACTTTTGCATCCCTCCCCTGAACCTGCTGTGCCACTGAATGAAATCATGGCTTAACGGTTTATGGTCTTAGCTTCACTTTCCTGCCCGTACTCACTGCCCTATTATACTCCACTGAGGCCTTTGTCTCTGTTGTCCATCGTGAAACTGTCTAACTGGGTCTTGAACATAATTAGATTAGATTCCCTACTGTGTGGAAACAGGCCTTTCGGCCCAACAAGTCCACACCACCCCTTGAAGCATCCCACCCAGGCTCATCCACCTATAACCCCCACACCCCTGAAAACTATGGGCAGTTTAGCATGGCCAATCCACCTCGCCTGCACATCTTTGGACTGTGGGAGGAAACGGGAGCGCGCAGAGGAAACCCATGCAGACACGGGGAGAATGTGAAACCTCCACACAGACAGTTACCCGAGGCTGGAATCGAATCCGGGTCCCTGGTGCTGTGAGGCTGCAGTGCTAACCACTGAGCCACCGTACCGCGCAAACATATTCAATAACCTCGCCACCACTTGTTCATTTGTGTACAGAATTCCAAACGATTCTGAAAAGAAATTGCTTCTTATTGTCTCTCCAACTCTAGTAATGACTTGCTGTACCTGCATACTAACATTGTGATTTCTTCTTGTGATCTCATTTTACCAATATCTAGTGAGACATTGCAACACTCCAGAAGTACCTCATTGGCTTTGAAGCTTCTTGGGTGTCCTGGAGTATGAAAACAGCACACGCATGTCCATTTTCACTTTCATTTTATTTTGCTGATGCTTGGTGACATAAACTGCGTGCCTCTGTTAGGTACTATCTTCACACAAATGTCCTTTGAGCTGTCTGGGCATAGTGCAGTGAACTTGAATGATGTTTTGAATTTGATTTGTTTTGACTGTAAACATTTTGCAATTCGATTCACTTTGGGTGATATTGTCTGAACATGCCGAAAACTTTAGAAGACAACACAGTGTGGAACTGGAGGAACACAGCAGGTCAGGCAGCATCAGAGGAGCAGGAGAGTTAACATTTTGCGTCAGGACGCTGCTTCAAAAATGGGGCTGGGGGGAGGGAGCTCAGAAATAAACAGAGAGAGAATAGGTGGGTCTGGGGGAAAGTAGGTGGGATGGTGATAGGTGAGAGCAGGTAGGGGGTAGTGGGGATTAGTCAGCAGCAAGAGTAGGATGGATAGGTTGGGAAGAAAATGAATGGAGATAGTAGGAACTGCCGATGCCAGAGTCTGAGATAACAAGGTGTGGAGCTGGATGAACACAGCAGGCCAGGCAGCATCAGAGGAGCAGGAAGGCTGACGTTTCTGCTCTGGACTCTTCTTCAGAAATGGGGGAGGGGAAGGGAGCTCCAAAATAAATAGAGGGGGAGGCGATGGTGGAAGGTAGATAGAGGAGCAGATAGGTGGAGAGAAGACAGGCAGGTCAAGGAGTTGGGGACAAGAGGGGTTGGTTTTGGGATGAGGTCGGGGCAAGGGGAGATTTTGAAGCTTGTGAAGTCCACATTGAGACTATTGGGCTGCAGGGTTCCCAAGTGGAACAGCACCTCATATTCCGTGAATTCTATGTTAAGGCAAAAGAACTGTGGATGCTGTAAATCAGGAACAAAAACAAAGTTGTTGGAAAAGCTCAGCAGATCTGGCAACATCTGTGAAGAAAAAATCAGAGTTAACATTTCGAGTCTGGTGACCCTTCCTCAGAACTGGACCCAAAATGTTAATTCTGGTCTCTTTTCTTCAGAGATGCTGCCAGATCTGCTGAGTTTTTGCAACAACTTTTGTTTTTCTGTCTATGTATAGGCCATCAGGCTGTCGGCAGCTGAGATGCAATATGAGGTGTTGCTCCCCCAGTTTCTGGGTGGTGTCATTGTGACACTGGAGGAGGCCCTGGATGGACATGTCACCCAGGGAGTGGGAGGAGCTCTTAAAGTGATTGATGACAGAAAGGTGTTGTCATTTGTCACATACAGAGTGCAGATGCTCTATGAAATGGTCCCTGGGTCTACGCTTGGTCTCACCAATGTAGGGAGGACCATGTCGGGAGCAGCAGATACAGTAGATCAGGTTGGAGAATGTACAAGCCAACCCGTTGGATATGAAAGGTTTGCTTTGGGCCTTGAATGGAGGTGAAGGGTGAAGTGTAGGGGCAGGTGTAGCACTTCCTGTGCTTGCAGGGAAAGGTGCCTGGGGTGGTAGGGCTGGAGGGGAGCGTGGAGCAGATGAGGGAATCACCGAGTCAGCGCTCCCTCTGAAAGGCACATAGGGGTAGGGAGAGAAATATCTCTTTGGTCGTGGAGTCGGGTGGAGTCCTAATCAAGGGGGCGGTAGGAGGAAGTGTCAGAGAGTTATCACCTGGCCTCAGCGATGTAAAAGTCAGTGTGCCATACTACGACTGCGCCTCCCTTATCTGTGGGTTTGGTGATGAGGTTAGGGTTGGAGCAGAGGGAGTGGAGGGCTGCGCATTCCGTGAGGGAGAAGTTGGAGTGAGTGAGAGGGGGTGGAGAAGTTGACGAGATTGATATTATGACAGCAGTTGGAGATGAGGTGGTCGAGGGGAGTAGGAGGCCGTGGGGTGATGCCCAAGAGGGTGAAGTTTGTTGGAGGCAGGAGAAGGGGTTTGCAGAGGGTGTGTTAGATTCCCGGTCAAAGAAATAGGCACAAAGGTGGAGGGGACAGAAGAAGAGTTTGACATCCAGGCATGAATGGAATTCATTGATATGTGGGTGCAGGAGAATGAACGTGAGCCCTTTGCTGAGGGCTAACCATATGTCAACAGAATTCATTGGATGTGTGGGTGCAGGGCCTTTCACCCTAAGCTCAAATTCACCTGGACAATCTGCGATACCTCCCTCACCTTCCTGGATCTCTCTGTCTCCATCTCTGGTAACTGTCTCAGCACTGACATTTATTTCAAGCCCACTGACTCCCATAGCTACCTGGATTACACCTCCTCTCACCCACCTTCTTACAAGAATGCGATCCTCTACTCCCAATTCCTCCGCCTCTGCTGCATCTGCTCCCAAGATGGAGCATTCCACTCCCAGACATTCTAGATGTCCTCCTATTTCAAGGAGTGTAACTTCCCCCCTTTGGTGGTTAAACATGCCCTCAACCACATTTTTTGCATTTCCTGCACTTCTGCCCTCAAAACCCTCCCCCAAACAAAAATATAGACAGAATCCCTCTGGCCCTCATATACCACCCCCCTCAACCTCATTCTCCACTACTTCAGTCACCTACAATCTGAGATATTTCCCTCCCCACCTCTATCTGCCTTTTGTAGAGACCACTCACTCCGTAACTCCCTTGTCCACTCCATAGTCCCCACCAACCCCACCACCCATGGCACCTTACCCTGCAACTGCAGGAAGTGCTACACCTGCCTCTACACCCCACTCCTCACCTCCATTCAAGGCCCAATGCAAACCTTTCATATCAGAGATAGGTTCACCTGTACATCCTCCAACTTGTTCAACTGTATCCGCTGTTCCTGATGTGGCCTCCTCTACATTGGTGAGACCAAGCGTAGACTCAGAGACCGTTTAGTAGAGCATCTGCCCTCTGTACACAACAAACGACAACACCTTCCAGTTGCCAACTATTTTAACTCTCCCTCCCACTCCTTTGGTAACATGTCCATCCTGGGCCTCCTCCAGTGCCTCAATGACATCACACACAAACTGGAGGTGCAACAACTCATATTCCACCTCGATAACCTACAGCCCGATGTCCTAAACATGGAGTTCACCAGTTTTAAAATCTCCCCACCCGCAGCCTCATCTCACATCCAACCCTCCCTCTCATCCTTGACCTGACACAACCTGTCCATCATCTCTCCCATCTATCTGCCCTACCCTACCTGCCAACCAATCTCCATCACGCCCTACCTGCACTCACCTATCATATCCCACCTACCTTCCCCAGCCCCACCCCTCCTCTGTACTTATTTCTGAGCTCCCTTCCCTCTCTCCATTTCTAAAGAAGGGTCCTGACCTGAAATGTCAACTCTCCTGCTGCTCTGATGCTGCCTGGCCTGCTGTGTTCCTCCAGCTCCACACTGTGTTATCTTTGACTCCAGCATCTTTGTATCTCTAAGCTTTCGTAGGACAGGCAAATGGGAGCACTTATTTAAGTGAAAGGTGAAAAAAAATCTGTTTCCTGACCAATGAAAGTCTTGCTATTAAGCTGCCAGATCTTTTCAAGCAGGTCAGTTTTCTGAGTCAGCAGTTTTGCCGAGAACCTGTTTTGCATTCATTAGCATGCAGATAAAACACAATGGATTTGCATTCACGTGTGCAACCATATTATCCAAGTTTGGAGACATGTGTAATCACAAACCTGACTCTAGCTAAGTGAGGTATGCACCTTGAAGAGTAGACTGCTTTCTCTAACTTTCAGTGAATACAAACATCACTTACCTTGGCTCTTCCATAACCAAAATATTTCTTTGCATCAACAGTTCTGGTTGGGGGTGAAGCCTCTCAATGTCAATCAGCTCATGACTTATCATCAGACTTTTTACAATGTTAATGTGAAGCCTGACTTGTCCAACAAGCCTACCTAAGGAAGGCTGCAACACTGCCTAATGCTGGAAACCTTGACCTAGGCTGAACTCAAAAGGGGGCTTAACTCAGAAGATCATTCATTATGATTGTGCCCCTTGTCCCATTAAACTTTTAGTGAATGTGTGTATTTTCTTAGTTGTTTTAAGCATACAGCATTTTAAGCATGCCAAACATGACTGGAATCAAAACTTTTGTCCTTGCATTGCAAGTGTCTGATGAAATCTGACAAGTTCTTGTGCTGGCACCCAGTGGCATTGATGTGGAACTGCATACTTTAGCCCAAATTCAAGTACCCATGAAGGATTTTGCCACTGTTGTCACATACCATCGCTTTCAACATTATAAACAGCTGTCACAATACTACCTACTGATATAACAAGTATTTTAATATAATATTTTATCATTCAGCCTGATCATAGGAATTTTCAAAAAGAACAATTTAATTATGATTCTTTCTAATAAAAATAACTATTTAAAAAGTTGTGTAAATGGGCTATGATTCTAGAGAAAATGGATTTGGTATTTTTAGTGCTAGCACGAACTGCAGATGCTGGAGTCAGATAACAGTGTGAAACTGGAGGAGCACAGCAGGCCAGGCAGCATCAGAGGAGCAGGAATGTTGATGTTTTGGGTCTGGACCCTTCTTCGGAAATGGGGAAGGGGAAGGGAGCTCAGAAATAAATAGAGAGGAGGGGTGGGGCTGGAGAAGGTAAGATGGCATAGTGTTAGGTGAGTGCAGGTAGGTAGTGGTGGGGATTGGCCAGTGAGGTCGGGGGAAGAGTAGGTAGTAGAGAAAATGGACAGGTTGTGTCAGGTCAAGGAGGCGGGATGAGAGGGAGGGTTGGTCATGGGATGAGACCAAGGGTCGGGAGATTTTGAAACATTACCTTGTGTCAAATTTAAGCACAGCCTCTTTGAAAAAATGTAAATATAGAAATTTTACTTTGCCAATTTTATCATTTCATTACCCAAAGAAATAATTTCAAGCTGAGATATGTTCTAGAAGGACAGTTTTGGCCATCAGATATTTTTGTCCATGGGTCGCCAGAAGGACTGACTTTTGATATGCTCTTAAGAGTATTTCTGCCAAACCCAATCCATTTTCTAACATTACCATTTCAAAATGAGGAATAACTTTACAGGTCCTCTCAGTACATTACCAGCCTTTGTTTATGTAGCTAGGCAACTGCTAGATATTTGAAAAACCAGAATAAAACACCCATGATCAGATGGGCCAGTGGACTGAGGAGAGGCAGATGGAGTTTAATTTAGATAAATGTGAGGTGTTGCATTTTGGTAAGGCAAACCAGAGTAGGATCTACAGTTAATGGTCGGGACCTCGGGAGTTTTGCTAAACAAAGTGACCTAGGGGTGCAGGTGTATAGTTCCTTGAAAGTGGAGTGCATGCTTGCCTTCACTGGTCAGAGCATTGACTGTGGAGTTGGGAGGTCATGTTGCAGCAGTATAAGACATTGATGATGGCTCTTATAGAAGACTGCTTACAATTCTGCGAGGGGACAGAAAAGATTTACAAGGATATCGCCAGGCCTGGAGGGTTTGAGTTGGAGGGAGAGGCTGATTAGGCTGGGGCTTTTTGCTCCCCTGGAACAGTGGAGGATAAGGGGTGACCTTATGGAGGTTTATAAAATCATGAAGGACATGGATAAGGTGAATAGCCAAGGTTGTTTTTTTTCCTAGTCTGGGTGAGTCCAATATAACATGTTGCCAGCAGCAGTGGTGGAGTTGGGTATAATTACAACGTTTAAAAGGTGCCTGGATGGATATCTGAATAGGAAAGGTTTAGACAGATATGGCCCATATTGCTGGAAAATGGGATTAGGTCAAATTGGGATGTCGGGTTGGTGCGGATCAGTTGGACTGAAATGTCTGTTTCCATGCTGTATGACTCTAACAGGATATCCTAGACCAGGGTCCAAAACCTTCTTTACCTGAAAAGCTAACTTTAAAATCAATTAAAATTAGAACCATTGTGAGCTGCAAAATGAAAATTTGACATTGCTAAACCATATACACGACAAATTGCCAAGTGCCTTTGATGGAAAGCATAATCTAACTATTAAATAAATAGGTTTAAAAATCTAACTGTAAATTATAGTATTTTGTTTATTTTGTCATTGTTTCTCCAATGTAAACGGGTCCAGGCTTTGTGCATGAATTTGTATAAATTCCATTAATGAAAAATCAATATATATTACACTTGAAAATCAAAAAATGGTGCAAGTATAACTAAATGTTATTTTGTTTCAGGTTTAAAATGATTTTTCTTCATGTTTTAGAACTATTGTGGTGTCAGTAAGACTACCTTTATTACGAACTTTAACTTGAAATAGGAAGAATTAAGAAACTCTTTTCCACTATTAAACCTTGTGACTTAAAAAAAACAGCTTCCAACAGCATCTTTGGAATAATTTGTCTTAAACCATAAAAATTGCAACCATAAGATCCATCCCTCAGGCCAAAGGCATTATCTGCTTCCATATTGTGATTCATTCCTCTAGATGAGTTTATTTACAGCAGCTTGATGTTTTTCATTAAAATAAGGATTTGATCGCATGAAATGCAGTATAATGATTCGCCTTTGATCCCTACACTAAAAATATGGCTCATACATATCCAGATATTTATTGGGGGATGTGGCTTTTTCATGCCAACCTAATTCAATTTGCCAAGGTTGGGAATTGCTAATGAATGTTGAAGAGTTGTGTGAAACTTTGGTACCACAGGTTGTCAAACCTGGTTCTAGCCAAACCCGACACAGTCAGATGCAGTGTCAAACACGTACACTTTTCAACAAGAGTTGAATGACAGTGATTAGGCGAAAGCATATTGATGCACTACTTTTCTTGTGCCTAATCCAGAGATCGGGAGGATGACTGCGGCAGAATACCACCACACTGGCCAATCTAGCACATATCTGAAATTTTCCTAGTCCGCCTGACTGAGTATCGCATGATACAGTCTACTTACACTGAATTACTGGAGAGTCTAATGAACTTTTAAACTTTGAAGAGCTGTGTAAAACTAATTAAGGCCTCTGAAACAAGGTGTTTTGAAACTTCCCTCAGAATTCTTTGATAAGAATATTTCTCGCCCACAAAATGCAGGTGAATTCTGCTGCACAGATCCCCTGGTATGAGAAGCTAGCTGAATTACAAATGCCATGGCATTGGAACTCCAATTCAAATGGACAGACAACAGCTCTGAAGAATCTAAATCTGAAAGTCAGAAGTGGACAGATGTTGGCTGTGATAGGAAGTTCTGGTAAGTTGTCTAAGTGTAGTGTTCTCATTGTACAGTCAATTTTGTGATTACACTTCATTAATATAGTCAATTAAACATGCAAATTGCTATTCTGCGCATGTGGAGTTTTATGATGTGAGCTCTGGGACGTTGTGCACCTACATTATTTTTGCACTTAAATTCCTCTTTAAATGAAAGAAGAACAGTGCCATGCATTTGATTTTTGGAACAAGTTTGATATCAGCTACATTACAGGGGTGTGAGGATTTGAAACCATTTCTAAGAATATGTTTTTTTTTAACATTTCACTTACTAAAATTTATTCTTTCATAGAGTGTGAGTTTCACATTTTCGACCAACATTTGTTGACAGTACATTATTATTGTTCTTTTGAGAGAATGGTGATGGTCAGCTAACCTTTTGAATCTCTGCAATGTATGTAGTGTAGGTACACCCAATGCTATTAGGAAGGGAGTCACAGATTTTAAACTCAAGAACTGTAAAGGAACAGAAGATGGAAGTCTGAATTATTAGGCTTTTTTAAAAAATAAACTCAAAACTTCAACTGTGCGGTCAAATAATACACAAGAGCTTATAAGTTTGGAAGCTGGATTTTGATACTTCTGTGGGAAACAGCGTTAAATCTCGTTCTATCATTTTTGTTCTCTGTCACTGTGGAGAAGAAATAACACTTCAAAACTTTGGAATTAACATGCTGGGTAAAGCCAAGACACAGGTCCAACTGACACCAAAATGAGAATTCCCACACTCAGAAACAACATGATGATATCAAACAAAAACCAAAACTGAAATAGTCAGAATGACTTCATTCTGTCCCTTTCAGTTTGGTTTCTGGATTCACAGATTTTGTGCATTTTTATTTACCGCTTCTAATATTTCTGAAAAGATTTATTTTTGTCTCATCTGTTTTGTCTGCCTTTTGTGAATTAATATGTGTTTGATTTTGATTTTAAATGTAAAGTTTTCATATTAGTAATAATCTATTTTGCCACATGTTAGAAGATAATTTTATTATGATAAATACATTTTTGCTTCTTCATTGATGAAACCTGGTGAGAGTGTTTTTTTATTTTAGAGAGTGGTCATGTCAGGCATGAACCGTCCTGGAGATTAAATGGGTCATATTTCACACTGACGAATCAGTGGAAAAGTGGGGTTTGATTTCCAATGTACTATTCCCAGCAAGTGTCATGTCAAAGCAGACCTGCTCTTGATCTTGGCCTCTCCTCAAAGCAAGATGGATGTGTGCCACTGCCAGTATCCCATGGCAAGAATCTCCTGAGGAGGCTTGACAAAGTGAATATTGAAAGGATGTTTCTCCTATGTGAGAGCTGAGAACAAGGGGACAATAATTGATCTCCCATTTTAAGATGGAGCAGAGAAAGAATTTTACTCTCAAGTATTGTTCCGTCCATGAAATTCTTTTCCCCAGAGAGCAGTGGACATTATATCTTTTTAAGACTGAGTCACACAGATTCTTGATTGACAAGGGATTCCAAGGATAAGAGGGTAGACTTGAGACCACAGTCAAATCAGGCATGATCTTTACAAATGCCGGAGCAGGCTATAGGGACTGAGTGTCCTGCATTAAATTCATACCTTTGTATGACCCATATAAAACAGTGGTTTACTGGTTACTCCATGTTAACACATGTGTGGCAACACCTGCAAACATTAATACACATTTTAGTTATTTCATGCAAATGATATACTGTTGAGGACACAAGAACAAAGGAAAATTATAGCACAGGAACAGGCCCTTCGGCCCTCCAAGCCTGCACCGATCCAGATCCTCTATCTAAACCTGTCACCTATTTTCTAAGGATCTGTATCCCTCTGTTCCCTGCCCATTCATGTATCTGTCTAGATACATCTTAAATGATACTATCATGCCCGCCTCTACCACCTCCGTTGACAACGCGTTCCAGGCACCCACCACACTCTGCGTGAAGAACTTTCCACAGATATCTCCCTTAGACTTGCCCCCTCTCACCTTGAAATTGTGACCTCCTAGTAATTGAGTTCCCCCCTCTGGGGGAAAAAGCTTCTTACTATTCACCCTGTCCTTACCTCCCATGATTTTGTAGACTTCAATTAGGTCCCCCCTCAACCTCCGTCTTTCTAATGTAAATAATCCTAATCTGCTCAACTTCTCTTCATAGCTAGCACCCTCCATATCAGGCAACGTTCTGGTGAACCTTCTCTGCACACTGTCCAAAGCATCCACATCCTTTTGGTAATGTGGAAACCAGAACTGTACGCAGCATTCTTAATGTGGTCAAACCAAAGCCCTATACAACTGTAACATGACATGCCAACTATTGTACTCAATACCCCGTACGACGAATGAAAGCATGCTTCTTGACCACTCTATCGACCTGTGTTGCCATCTTCAGGGTACAATGAACCTGAACACCCAGATCTCTCTGTGCATCAATTTTCCCCAGGGCTTTTCCATTTACTGTATAGTTCGCTCTTGAATTGGATCTTCCAAAATGCATCACCTCACATTTTCCTGGATTGAATTCCATCTGCCATTTCTCCACCCAACTCTCCAATCTATCTATATTCTGCTGCATTCTCCGACAGTCCCCTTCACTATCTGCTACTCCACCAATCTTAGTGTCATCTGCAAACTTGCTAATCAGACCTTCCTCCAGATCATTTATATGCATCACAAACGACAGTGGTCCCAACACAGATCCCTGTGGAACAGCACTGGTCACAGTTCTCCTCCTGGCCCCGGCCTAATTTTCAATATATGTTAACTGGCTTTCTTCTGAGTAACTATAATTGTGGAAAGCCTATTTTGTAACTGTAGAACAGATTTTGGAAACAGGTATTAATACAATACTTGAATTCTTTTTCCTAACTTGTGAATAAACAGGGTGTGGGAAGACATCTTTACTTGACGTCATCACTTGCAGAGATGAAGGAGGGAAAATCACAACTGGCAAAATATTGATCAACGAAACACCAGTCAACAGGCAGCTGGTTAGAAAGTGTATTGCACATGTACGACAGGATGACCGATTATTACCCAATCTCACTGTAAGAGAAACATTGACATTTGTTGCAAAATTGCGTCTTCCAAAAGACTTCTCAGAAGAACAAAGAAACAAAAGGGTAAGAATTATGGAAGTATGCAGCATTGAAGAAATGCATTGGTCCATCATTTGATTATCAGCTCTTTGTTCGAGCACCCGAGAGCTAAACCCACTGCCTTTCCCTGTCCTTGTGGTACTGTCTCTTCCTCTGCTAGCCACTTTGCATTCTGACTCCATTCCCTTAATGGCTAACTGTGTAAACAATGCCTGGGGTGTAACTGAGGGCTAATAGAATGGGAAGGTTCCCATCATTGGTACTTTATCAGTTGATCTCCATAATGGGTATGAAGAGATGTTGTTCAATGGTCCCATCCTAAGGAGGAGAAAATATCAGATAAAATTTCTGGTTGCCACGGTGCTGTGAAAGTACTGAGAGACATCAAAACCATGTTTGTCTCTAATTCTTATCAAAGTCAAATAACCAGCCAACAATCAATATTAAAAGTTCATGGCTGATAAATGATCATGAAACAGCAGTCAACAGGCAGCAGTTGAATATGGTATACTTAGGTGAATTATGAAAGAAGTAACATACAAGATTGCCCCAAGTAAGAGCAACTAGTTGCCTTCCTGAAACTGATTAATTGATTCTGTGGCATTTTGACAACAATCTAGTAACTCCATGGGCATTTTGACTGATACTAGCTGTTTATTTTTTAAGTTTTGTTTTTAGAAACAGAGTTCAAATTCTTAGAAGTCATTATGGAGTATGAAATTATGTGCCTGGGATTATTAACCCAGTTTGCAAAATTATTTACTATTGTACTCCTTTTATATTTTTCAATGTTTATATTTGTCTTAAACCATTTGTAATCAATAATGCTTCCATATATGCAACTTATGTTTGTATTTCATGTGAGGGAGGTGAAGCATTTTCCTATTTTGTGTGCTCCAGTATCAAGACTGCCCATTGAAAGTTTTGGCAATGTCCAACTCTGTCCTAGTGCGGTGTGGCTTCAGCCACTTCGGTATTTTTCATTTCCGACAGTCACAATTCTGATCACGCCTCTAATGAGATCAGAACTTTCACTCCAGCAAGGACACTTAAGGGCTAAGGTGAAGCTGTGGGCCTCCCATTTTGTCCAAATCACAGCCAGTTCAGAGAAAGGAATATCCTCCTATCAGCTTAGGGTTAGATTTTCATGTTCTCATTGTGTGCAAACACATAGATTTCTTAATTTGTACACAGAAAACTTGTGTTCTAAAATAGTTGTTTTGCCTTTATGATTAAATTAGGAACAAATGAATAATTAGCAAAGGTCAACATATATAATTTTTGACTTGAGTCATGTATTTCAGGTAGAGGATGTGATAGCAGAACTCCGACTAAGACAATGTGCTAACACTAGAGTTGGGAATTACTTTACTCGGGGGGTCTCTGGAGGTGAAAGACGACGAGTGAGCATTGGAGTGCAACTTCTGTGGAATCCTGGTAAATGGCCACTATTAATCTCCGTTCATGTCATGTTCTGTGTAAAAGTGCTGATTTATGACTCGGAGGGGCTTAAAGCTATTTAGTGACATGCCAAGTAGCCATGATTCCCTTGAAACGGGAACCAAATGAATGTTGGTCAGCTGATCACTCAGTTGATGCATTATGTAACTAACTTTTATGGAGTGACAATTAGCTTCATTCACAATTCTTCCTGCTTTCTCAAGTTTTGCCTACTTCAAATGTACCCAAAAAGGTATTTTTGTTCCCTTTTTTTGTGGACCAACCATGAATGTAAAATGAAGTGTTGCTAAAATTAAATAGATAGGGTGCAAATTTTTCAGCATGAGTTCTATTTGGTTTAGAGACAAGACCTCCCACCCACAGATTGATGGAGCTTTCTATGTACAATAACTATGCCTTTACAGATGTTTTATTCTCTTTTTCAAAATTCCTGTCAAATAATTAACCACAACGTATTAATAAATATATGGTGCTTGAAAAAAAGAGACATGAGGTTGAAACGTGTTGTCATGCACTCTCCAGCCAAATAAGACCATAGGCATAGGGACAGAATTAGGCCATTCTGCCCATCAGGTCTACTCCACCATTTGATCATGGCTGATATATTTCTCAACGCCATTCTCCTGCCTTCTTCCCGTAACCCTTGATCCCCTTCCTAATCAAGGACTTACATACCTCTGTCTTAAATACAGCCTTCTGCAGTAGTGAGTTCCACAGATTCGTCATTCTGTGGCTGAAGAAATTATTCCTCATCTAGTTCCAGAAGGTCATCTCTTCTCTCTGAGGCTGTGCACTCATATTGTAGTCTCTGCTACTAGTGGAATCATCTTTGCCATGTCCACTCTGTCCAGGGCTGTCAGTATTCTGTAAGTTTCAATTAGATCTCCCTTCAACCTTCTAAACTCTGTCCAGCCCCAGAGTCCTCAATCCCTCCTCATAAGAAAAGCCCTTCATTCCCAGGATCATTTTTGTAAACCTCCTCTGGACCCCCTTAAGTGCCAGTACATCCTTCCTTAGATATGGGGCCTAAAACTGCTCACAATATTCTAAATGTGGTCTGATCAGAGCCTGACACAGCATCAGCAATACATCTCAGCTCTCGGATTTGAGCCTGGTTGAAATTAATTTTAAACATCACATTTACGTTCCTTTGTGCCAAATGAACCTGCATGTTAACCTTAAGAGAATCTTGAACTAGGACTCCCAAGTTCTTTTGTGCTTCAAATTTCTGCAGTTTTCCCCATTTTTTAAAAATAAAGTTATTAACCTCACACTTTCCCACATTGTATTCCATCTGTCACATCTTTGCCCACTCTCCTAGCCTGTCCAAGTCCTTCTGCAGCCTTCTGATTTCCTTAGCACTACATGTCCCTCCACCTGCTTTTGCATCATCTGCAAACTTAGTTCATTTGTCCAGATCATCAAAGGATAATGTGAATAGTGGTGATCCCAACACTGACCCCTGCAGGACTGCACTGGTCACTGGCTTCCATCCTGAAAAGGATCCCCTTATCCCCACTCTCTGCCTTCTATCAGCCAGCCAATTCTTTATCCAGGCCATTATCTTACCCCTGACATTAAGGGCTGTTATTTTATTGAGCAGCCTCCTGCACAGAACCTTGTCAAAGCCTTCCGATAATTCAAATAGATCATGTCCACTGGCTCTCCCTGTTCTGGAATTACTAATTCAAAATCTATCTCCTCCTCAAATTTACTCAATGCTGCAGCATTCAATGAAATCTGGGGAGTGAATTCCATAGATTCATGGCCCTTTTGAGAGAGATAATTCCTCCTCATCTGTTTTAGATCTGCCATACCTTATCCTAAAACCATGAACCCTTGTTCTAGATTGCCCCACAAGAGGAAACAACTTTTCTACATCTACTTTGTCAGTACCCTTTAGCTTCTTATATACCTCAATTAGATCTCCTCTCATTCTTCTAAATAGCAGAATATTTGCATAAAAGGGTACTGACTGGTATTGACTGACTGAAAGCATAGCCATGGAGAATGCCACCAGGAAACTAATGTCCCTCATGTGTCTAATTAATTAAAAACCATGTATGCAGATATTCTTTTTTATTCCTGCAGAGATCATGTCCCTGTGTTTGAATATTTGTAGATTGTAGTAAACGTCAGTAAGCCACTAGGAGACAACTGATAAACTTAAATCAAATGTTTATATAATTTTTATCACATTTGGAATTGTTCAACAAGTACTACCCACTCTCAGAATCACATCTATCTATAGACAATATGTTCTCAGTTTTGCAAACACACCATAGGTGCATATGCTCAACACTCTGTCTATTATAATCTCTGACATGTTATTTGATATGATCACTAATTTTTGGGATGTAAGGCCTATATATTATGCATCATGCTGCATACACTATATTATTCGTTTGTGCAGTTGGCAGAATTTCTTTTTTAATTTTTCAACATTATCTTTTTAATGGAAAATATCAACTGTGTTGCTATTGCATATTAGCAGTGCGAAATGACCTTGTGCATTGCTTACATTTAGGGGATACCTTTCACTTTCAGGATAATTTGAGATAGACCAGGCACTTACCAAGTTTGAAACTGTGGGCTTAGGACCATTCATGAGCATGCATGATACTAAGGTTTTGGAGTAGATCTGTAGCTCGGGTTGTGGGTGCTGAGGTTGATTGGCTCACCGAACGGTTTTGTTGTTCCGCAGATGTTTTGTTACTGAGCTGGGTAACGTCTTCAGTGCAGCCTCTGATGAAGCGTCAGTGTGTTTCCCAACTGGTTTCCATCTCAGTGGACCCCAGAGTTTAAAAACCAGGCGGGAAAACTCACCGACGCTCCGTCAGAGGCTGCACTGAGGATGTTACCCAGCATGGTAACGAAACGTCGGCAGAACAACAAAACAGCTTGGCAAGCCAACCAACCTCAACATGCATGATACATCTCAAGCAACAGTCTGATTGGGGTAGCCACTATCCCATTGCATAGTTTTGATGTACCTTATTTCCATAGCAAGCTTGTATCATAAGCAAGTGGTGCATACCCTGTTTTTGAGACTCCCGACTAGTCTGTTTGGCTATTAAATCCTAATATCTATATTGACCACTGAAAGTAGGATTGAAGTGGATAGTTGTAGAGAACTCATTAGTGAATTTCTCACTAAAAACAGAAAACAGAGAAAAACAGAAAACAGAACTTGAAGATTGTTCCATTTCTGGGGTGAGTTTGAATGGGGGATGGAGAGCATTACAGAAAACAGAACATGTCCAATCATTGCACCTTTTCTAAATTTGGCAAAACGAAATAGGGGACAGTAATTTTCTAGTGCATTCACCATGGCAACACCTCAGCATCAACTTGCTAACCAATCAGCACCCTTTTCCCATAAAGTATAAATTTTCCTTTGAAATATGATTTTCTTGTGTAGTGATTGTTATGGGGTCAGCTGGGTGAACCTCATAGAACATGAGTTCCCTGAATGGACCAGATTAACAGCCCCAGTCAGGGAGTCCTGGCTGACAGATATACATATGAGTGTCATAGGTCCTGTTCACTCTGAGAGCTGGCTCTGAGGGAGCTGGATCAGTGTCAAGGACTTTCCACATGTAAATGAAGGGTGACTTGGTGATGGGATACTGGCCTCTGTGGAGTTATTTCATCTTGCATCTATGCTGATGAATGCAAGATGAATAGTTTTGACAGCATGTAACTTTTTTTTCCAGAAACTTCCTTGGTGCAATTGATCTATAATTGCCTTGTTTCTTTTTTAAAAATTCATATTTTATGAGTTTTTTTCCAATTTTTGAGTTTTACTCCCTTTTCTGAAGATTCAATAGAGTGTAAAGGGGACTTGGCTGAATTCATCAGCTGATGCTTTACTGTCTTATAGCGTAGCATGGTTCTTTTAAGTTCCTAGTCTGAATGTCAGCCTATTTGAAACTGCCTCATTTGAAAATCAGATTTCCTCTGTGTATTGCTGTTTCCATCCTCCCCTATTAATGACGACCTGTTCAGTTTCCAAAAGGGGAAGATTCTCCACAAGTTGCATCCCACTGTCTACTCTGGGTTTACATCCAGTAACTAAAGGATATTACTGTAATCTTTGTAATATTTCAATGTGACACTTCATTTTTACCAGTTTCTACAAATATATTTGGTGTTTATTTTCAACATTCTTTATTATGTTTTTAGACCCATCATTTTCCACTATTCTATCTTAACATCAGAAGAATGTAATTTTTGCTCCAACTCCATACATAAATAGTTCTTCTGTTAAATCACCTACTTAACTGTATACTTGAGTGTGCTCTTGTTTTCTGGTCAGAGTGTGTTTAGTTGTGTACATAGGCAGAATTTAATGGGTGGCAAAATTTTCTACCTCATTAGCCAAAGAGTCAGTGGGGCTCACTTGCCTAAAGATGCTAACTGTTCCTTTACCACTTGCCAAGTTTTAATTGGCTAAGAGTAAGACTTGTGACCCTCACTCGGGATAAAACATTGAAATACCAGCCATTGATGGACAATGCTCTGGTCCCAGCTTCATAACTGGGAGGAGTGGTTGTTGTTGGGATTAGAAGCAATCGCCAAAATCTAAATCCTAGAACCAGGATGGAGGTAAATGCTTAGGGGTACTGCAGAGGGGAAAGGCAAGGTTCAGGAGAAACTTGTTGGAGAAGCTGGGGCAGACGGAACAGCTTGTGTTAGGTGCCCAATATGGAATGCAGGCCAGTAAGAGAGATCCAGGAAAGCTGATGTTTTGGGTCTAGACCCTTCTTCAGAAATGGGGGAGGGAAAGGGTATTCTGGAATAAATAGGAAGAAAGGGGGAGGCAGACAGAAGATGAATAGAGGAGAAGATAGGTGGAGAGGAGGCAGAAAGGTCAAGGAGGTGGGATGAGGCTAGTAGATAGGAGATGGGTGGGGCTTGAGGTGGGAAGAGTGGATAGGTGGGAGGACAGGTTAGGGAGGCAGGGACAAGCTGGGCTGGTTTTGGGATGCGGTCAGGGGAGGGGAGATTTTGAAGCTTGTGAAGCCCATATTGATACCATTGGGCTGCAGGGTTCCCAAGCGAAATATGAGATGCTGTTCCTGCAACCTTTGGGTGGCATCATTGTGGCACTGCAGGATGTCCAGGCTGGACATGTCGTCTCCCTTTCTCCCTGTTTATTTCAGAATCCCCTTCCCCTCCCCCATT
Source organism: Stegostoma tigrinum (assembly GCF_030684315.1). NCBI lineage: Eukaryota > Metazoa > Chordata > Chondrichthyes > Orectolobiformes > Stegostomatidae > Stegostoma > Stegostoma tigrinum. Next base: position 71,745,199 of record NC_081362.1, on the reverse strand, counting down.
TCTGAAGAGGGGTCGAGACCCAAAACGTCAGTTTTCTGCTCCTCTGATGCTGCTTGGCCTGCTGTGTTCACCCAGCTCTACACCTTGTTATCTCAGATTCTCCAGCATCAGCAGTTCCTGCTATCTCAGTAAGAGAAACTGTTCTCTTCATCCTTCTCCTCCTTTATCCCTCCTGTTTTGTCATCTGATGTGATGCCACACCATGAGCTTAGGTTTGAGGCAGACTGATGAAGACAAAAACAAAATCAGGAAATGCTGCTAGGCTCAGACTTTGAAGTAGTATGTTTTTTATTGTACATTGATACAAAAGTTCAACCACAGATGGTAATCGTAGATATCCCAGTGTCTAACATATAGTTACAATACATAAGGACGAATCTACCAATTTTTTTGTGTTTGTATCCATGTGCTCATGTGAGTTTCCCAGACTAGAATGTTGCTGTCTGGTGGTCCTGTTCAAGAACACCCATGCTATCCCATTTAAATCCAGTGATGTTCACCTGCATGACATTATCGCAAGGTTGGTTCCAGATCCTGAGGCCCTCAGCTGGTTCATGACATTCTCACCTACTCCCTCCAACCCCCATAACTTCCTGTATAGGACTCCACACAGGATGACCTGCTGGGCTTCACCTTGACCTTCATGAATTGTTCATTTAAGGACCTCAACTAGACCAAAGACACATGAGATACCGTAATGTCAAGGGCAGGGGTGGTCAAGACAGCAAGATGAAGACCACCTTGATAACATAGCTTTGCAAAAGTGCTAGTGGGGTATGTTAAATTCTTTCACATTTTATCCATGCTTTATTTAATGAGATAGATCCTATCACCTCTAAATGAATAAAGATACTGTGATACCCAGATTATTGAAAATGTTTCTTCAAAGGAGAAGTCACCAGCTGGAATAAAATTTGTTTTGATAAGCTATCATAAACATGAAACCATGGAAATATTTTTGGTTCCAGGTATTTTAATATTAGATGAGCCCACTTCTGGACTTGATAGTTTCACAGCACACAATTTGGTGATGACTCTCTCGAGACTTGCAAGAGGAAATCGTTTGATCCTAATGTCAATCCATCAGCCACGGTCTGACATATTCCATTTGTTCGATCTGGTGGTCCTGCTCTCCTCAGGAGTAACAACGTACTGTGGAACAGCTAAAGATATGATTCCGTACTTTACCTCAATAGGATATCCTTGCCCAACCTATTGCAATCCTTGTGATTTTTATGGTGAGTATTGAGAATGGTTCTCGGTGGTAATGCTTGATATAAGATCACTAGACATGAATCTGCAGAGGTCATGGGTTTCTAAACTAAAGGGTCCCTTTAACCATGTAATATTATGTTATTTAATGTACCATAATAGCTGGTATCATATTCTAGGGTACCCCTTTGCTAGCAAGAGACCCATATTGCATTCTTTTGAGAAGACCCACAAAACCTCAAGCCCCTCAGGCAGTGGCAAGTCCCCTCGGATTCAAAACCCAAGGCCACTTTGGAGGCCATGTTTGTTCCCAGAATTTCAACCGATTAGTTGCAGGTTCACAGAAGATACAGGGTACAGTTCGTTCTTGACAGGTGGAGGGAGGGTGGGGCAGTGGATGCTTTTTAGTGTAGGGGTGCTGAGTAATTTATGATTCTGTGGTAGCTTTGTGAGTCTACTCCCCTTATCAATGTCTGTCTCATTGTTTAATCCAGTGCTGAATACCATTAGATTGACGGTGTTCCTTCCCTTCTAGGCCACGTCCCCAATCCCACCCCAGCCCACCCCAAGCTGTTTGATGACAGATGCACTTACAGCTGTGGGGAGCAGGAGGTGCTTCTTGAGTGGTCACTAAGTGGTCAGTTAGTGTTGAGGCAGGGAACATTGGTCAAATTCTTTGCTACCTCCTGGCTCATCACTGATGTGAGCAGAAGGTTCTGTTCAATGGCATGTCACCCATATGATCAGATTAATACCTCCTTACCCACCTTTTAGTGAGGCTCCTGCTTCATTCCCCAACAAGAGTTCGCACATGAAATATCTTAATGTCACGGCAGTTCAGATAATATCAGTGATTTCTGACTTTGGCAGTATCTATGCAAAGAGCTAATAGCTTAGTGCAATATGAGTTCATCAGAGCTCCTTTTCTAAGACTGTCATAAATCATATGTCAGTGATATTATCTAAAATGCCTTGATGATAAGATATTTATTATATGACACTGCTGTTCTTGAAATTTGCTTTTTGAACCTTCTAATCAGTTATAATTCAGATCACTACTGAGAGAGAAAGGAACTTCCACATTGAACGTCTACACTCATAGAACTGTTACCATTTGAATCAGCATTTATGGAATGCCCTTCATTACCTAAACCATCAATCAATGTCTAAAGAGATTTCATTTTTATTCAAATCACTAGTCAGTAATTATTGCCATATTATCATTGTAAAATCGTAACCAGCATTTTAGAAACTCCTATCATTAGTACACTTGTCATATTACCATTTGAAGAACTATCGTCATCATCAAAATCATTAATCAACCTCCTGCTTTTGGACAATTTTTTAAGATACTTAATTAATTTGTCAATCTTTGTTCAAGACCCTCAATCATTATTTTTGTGAGCCGTTATAATAGCATGTAAAATTAGTATTTATTTTGATAATGATGCCATTTAAAAGAAACAGTTCCTTGTGTTTGCACCACCCTTACACTCATCGTTGTTGGTGATTCCTTAATTTTTATCAATTTGACTAGAGACTTCATTGTGGTGGCCCTATCCGATGACCAGAAAGTTGCAAGCCCATATCTGCTGCCTGAAGAAGCCACATTTTTTTTCTTATTTTTGTGCATGAAGTCATGGCTTTGGCCTGTCTAAGACAGGAGCTCCAAGCTCTCAGAGGGCTGGCAACTTGCTCATCCTTCTAACAATCTAGCAGCACTGCTAGGAATGGTGGCCACTTTTGGAATTGCACATACCCCGGACCAGCCATGCTAGATCAGGCCTGGCTTGCAAGTAATCAAGTTAAGGCTCATCAAATCCAATCAGGCAAGCCCAGGCAAAGGGTTATGGGGTGGGTGAACGTGGGGGAGAAGCGCAGAAGGTTCCATTGTGAAGACAGTAAGGAGTCTTCAGCAAGGATGGAACTCTGTGGGTAACAGGGATGGCACTTCTGTATCTCAGGATGCCTTATCAGACTGGACTTCTCCCAGATTCCACAGGAAGGCACCAGGTTTTACTATGTGACCTCTATAAGAAGTAGCGTTACAAGTAATAGAAGTCTAATGGCTGCCCCAGATTACACACAAAAATACACACAATAAATGTAGAGATCACATGATGACAGTAAGTCAATCAATATGCTATGGGTACAATTGAATTTCTCCAAAACATACTCCCCACCCCATAGAAGAAAAATGCATACATTCTTATTTGCAGTTCTACAATATACATGGTCACAAAGAAAGTTATCACTAATTAATTAAGAAATTGTATGTTCACTCTGGTCAGTTCCACTTTCATCAGTCTCTGCTCATGCATTGCGTAGACAGTCTTTAACTCACAGGTCTCCTAATGGTACATGTGTGTGTATTGTCTTTCACTGTTCTTCTTGTGTTTGCTCATTCTAGGCTAATGCTCCTTATCTGGGAGTGTCATTCCATGACAAGTACTGTTGTGACTGTTTCTGATCCAATTTTGTTGCTGGGAAACAGCAGATCTCTGGGCCAAATGATCATTTTCTACAACTTGCAGGTGGTGATGTCACTTTCTTCCTGATCCACTGCCTGCAGTGAAAGTGCACCCTTTCCAGCTGTATATAGATGGGAACGTGAATGACCTGATTGATCATTGCAACCTCATAGATCAAGTTGACAATTGCTGTACATGGGTTCAAAGTTGATGTGTGGGTTGACTCTTGTTGAAAATATTGTAAGTTTGCTTTCTGTCTGGCAATGACTTGATAGCTTTATCAAAGTGAAACTTGGCTTTTTGCCATTTCAACCTTGATTTTTGTCCCTCACAACTGTTAGTACTTGTATCTTCAGTAGTTCTTTCACTATTGTAAGAGTAGTTCAGCAAGACATTAGCCTTTGGACTAAACTACTTTCATCCTGTCAGTAATATATTACTCCACTTTTGGATTTGCTTTCTAATCACTTCGGCAATTTCCACAGTCGCCTCAGCTTCTCTTCTTTTACTGTGATCCTGTGGAGATGATGTATGGCGTTGAATTTCCCAATTCTTTATGAAGTGGTGAATTTTTCCCTCATGAATTGCGGGTCAGTTTCATTCATCACTATGTCTGGAACATCGTAATAACTGTGTGTGCTTTCAAACATTCACCAATCTTGCTGGTAGACATTGAAATCAACTGGTCTAATTCCCAGTAAACAGAATAGTAGTCAATGGTGACAAGATAATCAGTTCCTATGACAGTTAATTCATGGTCTGGCTAGGATATCACATGTCATATCAATGGTTCTCTCTAGCTTCCTTAACTTATTACCTTTCACAAATGCTGATGTCCTTGACCTCTTTGTTCATGTTGTCCAGTTGAGCATCTCTCTGAACTTTCTCAGGCTAGACTCCATTCTTTCGTTTGCATAAATGTGCTTCAGCATCTTCTTTCTCACCACCCCCTGCAAGGATAATAACCCTATAAATCACCATTTATATGGAGTAATTTTTTATAGCAGAAATGTGGCTATGTTACTCTCAAGCCATCTTGACATCACAATTGCTACAACAACTGGCGAGTCACATATCATTGATTTGCTTGATTCAGCATCCCTTCTCCATCAATTATTTTCGGAGCATAACGAAGAGTTGCTTGTCAGGCATGAGAATGGTATTGAGAAACATATCAGCCATGATCAAATGGTGGAGCAGTCTCGATGGGTCGATGGGCTAAGCAGTCAGATTCTGCTCCTATATCTTATGGTCATTGCAAAATCTTCCAGATTCACTCTCTTAGAATCCTTAACCCATAATGGGGTGGCACAATGGTTAGTACTCCATCTGTACAGCACCAGGGACCCAGGCTCAATCCCAGCCTTGAATTACTGTCTGAAGGGAGCTTACACATTCTCTCTGTGTCTGCTTGGGTTCCCACTGGGTACTCCGGTTTCCTCTCACAGTTCTAGTTGAGCAGGTTAAGTGGAAATAGCCATGCTAAATTGTCCTGTGATATCCTAGCTCATGCAGGCTAGGTGGATTAACCATGGTCAATGCAGGATTATGGGGATAGAAGAGGATGCTGTTCAGAGGGTCAGTGCAGAATTGATGGGCCAAATAGCCTCTATCTGTACTATAGGGATTCTATTAGTCTATAAACCTTTCTCAAATGGAATTTGCTGTCAACAGCATGATGGCATTGTATATCTTTTTCCCTTATTACGTTCAGATTAAATTTGTGCAAATGAAATAACGTTCTTTGCAAACACTTTGGAGCAAAGTTGTATTGAAGTGGCTTGGGCAGACTATTGTCACTAGGTTTCTCCCAAAGAGTTATTGATTAAAATTCTCTCACGTAAAGATAACAGCCAGGCACCCTTTCTCTATCTGAACATAGTGTCGTTCAGTTTGCATTCATGTCCTGGATACAAAGGCAGTTGGTTTTCCTTGCCATGTAAGGGTTGCTCCAGTCTCACTGGAAACACACTGCAAGGTGACTTCACAATCAGTGCTCTACTATCTCAGCACAGGCATTGTTGTCACCTAGTCATTTAATTCTCATGAAATCAGCTTCTTATTCTGTGCCTCAGCATCACTGCATATTCCTTAGCAATGAGCTTTAATAGAACTCTCTTCTAAGGTCACACAAGATGCTAACTGTGGTGTGCAATGACTTCTTCCATCGTGTCTCCACGTCACAAACCAGCAGATCACCCACAATAGCTTCCACTTGGTGAAAAATACTAAATATCTCATGCTACCTGGGCTGATATTGTCCTGGAATGGTAGTAATGCAAAAAGGCATGCACAACCATTGAAATGTAGTTGGAAAGCTGCTGCTTTCGTTCAGCTTCACTTGCCAGAAACCATTCTTCACATTTGAGTAGTAAAGTTGCAGCAAAATTCCTTCAGTGGCTGGATGGGATAGTGAGATCTCAAAGATAGTAGGAACTGCCGATGCTGGAGAATCTGAGATAACAAGGTTTAGAGCTGGATGAACGCAGCAGGCCAAGCAGCATCAGAGGAGCAGGAAAGCTGATGCTCTGGGTCTAGACCCTTCTTCAGACCCTTATAAAGAAGGGTCTAGACCCAAAACATCAGCTTTCCTGCTCCTCTAATGCTGCTTGGCCTGCTGTGTTCATCCAGCTCTACAACTTGTTATCCGAGATCTCATCAGAGCTTTATTGAGATTTTTTTGACCGTTGCATGCTGGTTTCCAAGTTGTTTCACTGTTCCCATGCTGCTAATCTCTTACTAGTCTGCAAAACTTTGCAAATCTCCTGTGGCATTTTTTGGGGTAACTAGTACAAACTTAAGACGTGCTTCATCTGAAACGAGTGGATTTTATTTGATATCTACTGTCTGGAACTCTAGATCCCCATTCTTTCCATTGCTTTGAGATATCAGCATAATTTGCCCTCTTAACATGAGAATTGTTCTAGCATAGAGCCTCACTGTTAGTTTTGAAGTCCTCATTGTTGGGCCAATATCTCGAGCAAAGTGCAAAGCTCATGTTGTCACATGAAGCAGTGGTATCTGACACAACATCCACCTGATGCTGTTCTCTGTGTCATCAATCTAACAACCACAAACAATTTGTCACCTTAAGACCTGATGGCACCAACCTCCAACTTTGTCTCTCCAGGAGCTCACATTATAGGTTTAATTAGCTTCTTTTAAGTTAAGTTTTTACATGCAAAGTGCTTTGATTTCTTGTGGTTAGAATATTTCTTTCCTTATACCGAACATACTTCCTTTTTTCTTAGAGTGTCCTCTGCAATATTTACACCCTACCCTCTGCCCTAGGCTTTTCCTGCTGGCTCTTCTGCAAATATCTCTTTGACTTTCCTGGAGTGTTTTTGTTTTGGCTTGGTGTGTGTTCAGCATAATGCAAAGCCTCATTTGTTCTTCCATTCCTGATGATTCTCAATCTGAAAGCTTCTACATTCGTTAATAACTTCCTTGAGTGTAGGTTTCTCTTCCCTCAGCAGATGTATGTCATTACAGGATCTCTTGTCCTTAAAAACAATCCTACCTCTGATGAGGTCATCTTTCAGTTGTTAAAACATTTAGTATTTAGGAGGTATATCAGTGCTATCACATACTGAGTAACAGCGTTCCTCTTCTCTCAACTCTAAAATTGAACATATATATCATTAACAGTTAATATTAATTTTGGGGTTGAAAACATGCATTTAAAATGTTCTCAATCTCTTGTCATGTTTTCCTGCTCCTCTGTGAACTTGAGGATGCAATGCAGCTTGTCTTTCTCCTGCATTGATAACAGGGTTGCTACTTCTAATTGCTCAGGTTTTAAATTAATTCTGTAACTATATTTCAGAACTGACTCTGAGATTTGGCGAAAAGTCCAATTCTGTCTCATATTTCCTTCCACGTGCACAGTGGCAGGGAGCAGCTGCCACAGATTGCACACAATGGGTATTTGCAGCAAAGGTTAGGTGCAAGTGCAAAGGATTTCTGTTGGCAATAGAGAACATACAGCAAGTGACAAGGCAGTTGAAGACTGGCTCAGATGGGAGATAAAGAACAACCGTATTATTAGATAATAAAATGTGAGGCTGGATGAACACAGCAGGCCAAGCAGCATCTCAGGAGCACAAAAGCTGACGTTTCGGGCCTAGACCCTTCATCAGAGAGGGGGATGGGGTGAGGGTTCTGGAATAAATAGGGAGAGAGGGGGAGGCGGACTGAAGATGGAGAGAAAAGAAGATAGGTGGAGAGGAGAGTATAGGTGGGGAGGTAGGGAGGGGATAGGTCAGTCCAGGGAAGATGGACAGGTCAAGGAGGTGGGATGAGGTTAGTAGGTAGGAAATGGAGGTGCGGCTTGGGGAAGGAGGGGACAGGTGAGAGGAAGAACAGGTTAGGGAGGCAGAGACAGGTTGGACTGGTTTTGGGATGCAGTGGGTGGAGGGGAAGAGCTGGGCTGGTTGTGTGGTGCAGTGTGGGGAGGGGACGAACTGGGCTGGTGTAGGGATGCAGTGGGGAAGGGGAGATTTTGAAACTGGTGAAGTCCACATTGATACCATTAGGCTGCAGGGTTCCCAGGCGGAATATGAGTTGCTGTTCCTGCAACCTTCGGGTGGCATCATTGTGGCACTGCAGGAGGCCCATGATGGACATGTCATCTAAAGAATGGGAGGGGGAGTGGAAATGGTTTGCGACTGGGAGGTGCAGTTGTTTGTTGCGGACTGAGCGGAGGTGTTCTGCAAAGCGGTCTCCAAGCCTCCGCTTGGTTTCCCCAATGTAGAGGAAGCCACACCGGCTACAGTGGATGCAGTATATCACATTGGCAGATGTGCAGGTGAACCTCTGCTTAATGTGGAATGTCATCTTGGGGCCTGGGATAGGGGTGTGGGAGGAGGTGTGGGGGCAAGTGTAGCATTTCCTGTGGTTGCAGGGGAAGGTGCCGGGTGTGGTGGGGTTGGAGGGCAGTGTGGAGCGAACAAGGGAGTCACGGAGAGAGTGGTCTCTCCGGAAAGCAGACAGGGGTGGGGATGGAAAAATGTCTTGGGTGGTGGGGTCGGATTGTAGATGGCGGAAGTGTCGGAGGATGATGCGTTGTATCCGGAGGTTGGTGGGGTGGTGTGTGAGAACGAGGGGGATCCTCTTTTGGCGGTTGTGGCGGGGGCGGGGTGTGAAGGATGTGTTGCGGGAAATGCGGGAGACGCGGTCAAGGGCGTTCTCAATCACTGTGGGGGGAAAGTTGCGGTCCTTGAAGAACTTGGACATCTGGGATGTGCGGAAGTGGAATGTCTTGTCGTGGGAGCAGATGCGGCGGAGGTGGAGGAATTGGGAATAGGGGATGGAATTTTTGCAGGAGTGTGGGTGGGAGGAGGTGTATTCTAGGTAGCTGTGGGAGTCGGTGGGCTTGAAATGGACATCAGTTACAAGCTGGTTGCCTGAGATGGAGACTGAGAGGTCCAGGAAGGTGAGGGATGTGCTGGAGATGGCCCAGGTGAACTGAAGGTTGGGGTGGAAGGTGTTGGTGAAGTGGATGAACTGTTCGAGCTCCTCTGGGGAGCAAGAGGCGGCGCCGATACAGTCATCAATGTACCGGAGGAAGAGGTGGGGTTTGGGGCCTGTGTAGGTGCGGAAGAGGGACTGTTCCACGTAACCTGTCCCCTCCCTACCTCCCCAACTATACTCTCTCCACCTATCTTCTTTTCTCTCCATCTTCGGTCCACCTCCCCCTCTCTCCCTATTTATTCCAGAACCCTCACCCCATCACCCTCTCTGATGAAGGGTCTAGGCCCGAAACATCAGCTTTTGTGCTCCTGAGATGCTGCTTGGCCTGCTGTGTTCATCCAGCCTCACATTTTATTATCTTGGATTCTCCAGCATCTGCAGTTCCCATTATCTCTGAACCGTATTATTAGACTGGTTATGAACTGTGGTGGACAAACAGGCTAGCTATTAATAGAACTTAAACTGCCTACAGATTTTCTAAGTGCTTTTGCACTGCATTTGGGTAATTCAAAATCCAAAATTACATGAGCATCTTCTGCAGCAATCTGGGATGTATGAATAGGGCAATCATCTATATATCTCCTTAATGAAGTGTTTTGAAGAATCCTTCCTCTGTCATACAGAGTCTCAATGAGAAGTCGTACATCACAGTAGATAATTCAATGGCAAAACACTTACAGGAAAAAATAACAGGATTGAGAGAGTGAAAATAGAAAGGGTAGAACAAACATAATTTTAATACCTCCAACAATAATTAAAATGTTCAGCTATGATAAGTTATTTGCCAGTAATTAGACTTGGTCTGTTGTTTTTAGAAAAAGTTACTTTGACTGGAATGACAAGGTCCTTTTTTCTCCTGATATGTTTATTGGGTATCCATCATATAAGTATCCCAACTTCACTCCATTGCATGTATTTCAATGCCAAATCTCATGATGAAACTACTGTCCAATTTACTCTTTAATAACAGTGAGAATTGATGGCCTACAATTCTTGCTGTCATTTTTGGAACTTTGCATCATTTTGGAATCCAGGTTCAACTCCTGCCCCTGCCTTAAAACAATTTTAAACGAATGACTGAAAAAGTATCTTGTTGCATCTTACAGTTGATCTAACCAGTATCGACAGGCGTTCCAAAGAACTGGAAGAATGTACACAGGATAAAGCCAACACACTTGCCTCCATATTCTGGGAGAGTGTCAAAGACACGGATGATTACACCTGGAAGCCTAATGCCAGCAACACCTGTCCAAATATGAATAGCACTGTAAAGTACTGTCATGAAGTGAATCGTTGATACAATTACAGAATATATCCTTAACATTAGCATTTTGCATTCTTATTTATTATTGTAGATGTAAAATGTCCTCTAGTTGCTTATTTATCGTAAAATTTGTATGGAACATAAGAATAGTGGGTGAGGTTTAAAAAAACTATTCTGTTCACCAAATTTTAAGGCACTGTTCCAATAATAAGCCTGAGCATTTATTTCCTCTTCTGACTTTAACCTATCACTTCATTATTTTGGTGAATCAGGAAGTAATCAACATAGTCTTTCCTGATAAGCTTTCATTCAATTCAATGAAACAATACACGGTGCATCATTCACATTTACAATCATTGATTTTAAAGATTACTCTTTAAGTTACCGTAAACTTACAATTAAAATATTTAGTAGTTGAACTCTTTTTGACGTTGATCACATGCAATTCTTAAATTTAAAAAAAAATTGCCTCTTGCCACCCCTCCATGTAATTATACTTATCTTCCTGCTTCTCCTTCACATGACGCATATTATTGTTTTGTCAGCCTTTTCTTTTTGCTGCCATTCTTAGAGGGGCATCCTTGCTTTGTATCCTTTATTTCTCTAATTGCCAAATCATTTTGCTTTGTATTTATTATCCATCTTTCTAACCCATCACATGTCCTTTTTACTTTTTCTTGTTCTCTCTCCTTAATTTCATTTGTTCTCTCTTTCTCCATAACAGACCCCTAATTTTTCCTCTTCACAATTTTCCCCCTCCCTCTCTTTCTCATTACATTGTACTCACTGTCTCATACATCAGTTCAGATCTCCTGCTTCTGTAACCAATGGTGAGATATATATACACTCAGAAGTCTATAGAGCCAGCACTGAGGATCACTTGCATTGTAGGCTTTGTTGCACTGAGGCCATGTACAAATAGAACAATGAAAACGGGTAGAAATGTTGGAGCAGAAGGCAAAACCCAGGGCCTTGAGTGAAGAACAGGCACACGGTAGAGGCAGGGAGAACAACATTGAAGCTGAATAAAGAAATGAGGGCTAAGATGGAGATCCAGAAGTAAGCTTTCCTCTGGGAAGGCCCCCAACTCTCCACAAGAGGAATGGGAAACCCAGCACACCTTTCACTAAAATAACTAAGATTTTTTTCTGTAAAAAATCCGTTATGTGAGTTCATTATTTAGTTATGGGATCATCATACAAAGTTTTATTAAGCATTCGAATTTTAACTTTAGCTGCTGACATTATGCAATCAGGAAAGGTGAATTAATTAATTTAGTACACTGATACTGGGAATGTTGAAAATTTGTGATGTGTAATAAATGTGTGGAAATATCTAATGCTAAAATTTTAAACAGAATGTTTCAAACACCCAGTTGATGTGAATTTTTAACCTCATTCCAAAATTCTTTCAGTGCTTCTCAGACCTCCGATGAAATTGTTATTAATTTTAAATCGGAAACCAAGGACAAATTAGCTGGACAATTGAGACAATTTTCAGTCTTACTAAGGTAAAATACATCTAAGGAGAAATTTTTAATATAACTTCCATTTCTTTATGAAAAATGTACACATGATCATCTGAAATATGAAGGTATTGCTTTTTGAACAGTAATACTTCCTTCTTTTGTACCAGACGGCAGATTTCTAATGACTTCAGAGATTTACCAACGCTGGCTGTTCATGGATTTGAGGCACTCTTGATGTCTTTACTAATAGGGTTTTTATACTACAGCCAAGATGGCAAAGAATTATCCATCCAGGACACAGTGGCATTGTTATACATGATTGGAGCTCTGACCCCATTTGCAGTTGTTTTGGATGTTATCGCTAAATGTAAGCTGCTTTTTATTTTCTTTGATTTTTACTTTAGAAGCATTTTTACTTCCAAGACAATTAGTGATAAAATACAAAGCTGTAGAAAAATTTTCAGAGGATCTGGTAGGTGTCTGTCATTTTGGGGGCTAACTTTCTAGGCAAGGGCAGGTAGATTGGGGACAACATGTAGAATTAAGTTGCTTATTATCCTACCCTCTTCTAGATTTAACTGGATAAGTGAGCAGGACACTCTCTTGGATGTGTCAGATTATTAAAATGCTTCAAAATATTCGAGTAGATTATTTAAAAAACATTTGGATAGGGATATAGATGGGAAGGGTATAGAGGGATATGGACCAAATGCGGGCAATTAGAACTAGCTAAGTGGACACCATGGTCAGCATGGACCAGTTTGGGCTGAAGGGCCTGTTTCCATGCTGTATTACTCTATGACTCTACAAGCATTACTTTCACCCTTGATTTTGCTTTATTAGCATGTGAAAAACACAGCTAAGTAAATTCTTAGCCAATGGATCAGATGTAAGCTCTGCGTTCCTGTCACGTGCAATCATAAATAGTGGTAGACAATCAAATAATTTGCTGGATAAGATGGCTGCACAAATATTCCCATTCTTCAATGATGGGGGAGCCAAGCATATCAGTAAAAAAAAAACAAGGCTGATGTATTTGCAACAGTCTAGAAATGCCAAGTGGATGATCCATTTTGGCTGGCTACAGAGGACCCTGTCATCTTAGATGCCAACTAGATTCACTCCATGTGATATCAAGAAATGGCTAAAGGTATTGGATACTTCCCAGCAATATTTCTGAAAACCTGTACTCCAGAGCATCCCACTCTCCTAGTCAAGCTCTTCCAGAACAGCTGCAATACTGGCTTCTATCCAGCAATGGTGAAAAGCAAAACAAACTCTGACTTGCCAGTTAATGGCCTATCAGTCTACTCTTAATATCAGTGAAATGATGAAAAGTGTCATCAAATGTGCCATCAAGCAGTACTTGCTTAGCAACAGCCTGCTCACTGATACCCAGTTTGGGTTCTGCCAGGCCCACTGAATACATGATCTCATCACAGCCTTTGGTACAAGGATGGACTAAAGATTTGAACTCTCCTTGACATCATGGAAACATGCGATCAAGTGTAGCACCAAGAGGCCCTACCAGAAATAGAGTCAAGGGAAGTCTTTGCTGGATGGAGTCATATCTAAGATGTATTTGTAGTTGTTGGAAGTCAATCATCTCAACAGGAGTTCCTCAAGGTAGTATCCTAGGCCCATCAACAACCTTCCTTCCATTATTAGTCACAAGTGGGAAGGATGATTGTGCAATTTTCAGCACCATTTACAACTCCTTAGATACTCCTTAGTCCACATCCAAATGCAGCAAAACCTGGACAATACTGAAGCTTGGGCTGACAAGTTGCAACTAACATGCGTGCCACACAAGTGCCAGATAATGAAAATCTCCACAACAGAGAGCCTAACCATTTCCACTTGACTTTCAATGGCATTAACATCACTGAATCCCCTGCAATCAACATCCTACAGTTGCCACTGACCAGAAACTGAACTGCATTCACGATATAAATACAATGGCTTCCAGGACAGGTTGGCAGCTAGGTATCCTTCAGTGAGTAACTTGACCTCTGACTCCTCAAAACCTGCCCACCATTTACAAGGCACAAGTCAGGAATATGGAATACTCCCCTGGATAAGTGCAACCCCAACAACACTCAAGTTTAATACCTTCTGGAATAAAGCAGCCTGCTTGATTGACACCACATTCACAATCAGTTACTCACTCCACCATAAAAGCAGCATTGCGTACAAGCTACAAGATACACTGCAACAAATCACCAAGGCTTGTTAGCTAGCACCATCCAAACCGTGACCCCGCCCACTTTGAAGGACAAGGATAGCAGATGGGAACATGGGAGGACCACCATCCCTCCACGTTCCCTCTCCAAGTTATTCACCATCCTCACCGGGAAATATATTACCATTCCTTCAGTGTCGTCAGGTAAATATTTTGGAGCTTTCTCCCTGATGGAAATAAAAATGTAATTTTCCTCAGTAAAGCATGTTTTCAGTTTCAGTACTATTGTGGGAAACAACTCCACCAAGCCTAATTAAATATCAAAACAAGAAGCCATGGTAACCTGACAGGACAGCATGTTGGATTTCTAGATAGCAGGAAGAAGTGGATTCCCTATTTCCTGCAGTTAACTACCAAAGTCCAACCTGGCATGGTGTGCAATACCAAAAAAGGTTGGACACTTCTCCGTAGCAGGGGAGGGAGAGAAAATCCTTTTCTTTCAAACAGTGAGAATTAGTTTATAAGATCCACTGGGAGAAATTGCCAGTCACCTTTTTGGGCAGTACTTACTTAGCCAGATAGAAACTGTAGAGGGGAGCATGTGATATTCATCTGATGACATATCTGCCCTCTTCAGGTCTACAGTACTAAATTAAAGAAGAGCAGAATGATTCTTCTTTGTGTTCTGGTGAATAATTATCCCTTCCCTAACATGACTGAAGGGTAGATAATCTATAATTATTGTGGGATCTTTCTGCATTTGAATTGACTGTCCCATTTCCTACATGACAGTGGTTATCTTCTACCTATTTATCAATTATCTTTTTCTAGGTCACTCAGAGAGGGCAATGCTTTACCATGAAGTAGAGGATGGGATGTATTCTATTACTCCTTATTATTTTGCGAAGGTAATTTTTCTAATTGTACTGACCATGAAGAATTAGACGTACAACAAATATTAAACAGTGAAAAAAATATACAAAAGCCTGTTGGGAAGTTATGACAAGAAAATAATTGGAGTACAGGAGTAAAGCCATCTCTATAAAAGGAATGATTGTTACTGAGAATCTGTACCAGATACAAGTTACAGAATTGTTATAGTGCAGAAGGTGATTTTTACCTATTGTTGACTGCATTGGCTCTCTGTATGAGCATTATAACTTAATGCTACTTTCCTGTTCTTTGCCTCCCATAGCCCTGAATATTGTTT
Source organism: Stegostoma tigrinum (assembly GCF_030684315.1). Taxonomy (NCBI): domain Eukaryota; kingdom Metazoa; phylum Chordata; class Chondrichthyes; order Orectolobiformes; family Stegostomatidae; genus Stegostoma; species Stegostoma tigrinum. The sequence continues at coordinate 71,729,920 of NC_081362.1, read as the reverse complement.
CTATTTAAATAATCCTCCAATGGCCTCTTGAATACCGCCATTGTGACTCCCTCCACCACATTTCCAGGCAGTGGAGTTCCGTACCCTAACTACTTGCTGTGTCAAAAAGATCTTCTCACATTCATATTTGTTTCAGATTACCTTCTACATGTGCCCTCTCATTCTCAATCCTTTACAACTAAATACAGTTCTTCCTATCTACTTTGTCCAGATCTCTCATGGTTTTGAAAATTTCTATCAAATCTCTTCTTAACCTTCTCCTCTCTAAGGAAAGCAGCCCTAATTTCTCCCTCTTTCCTTAACTGTAGTTTCTCATTCCAGGAACCATTCTCAGAGACCTCTTCTGCAGTCTCTCCAATGCAATCACATCCATGTCCAGAACTGTACATAATACTCTAGCTGGTGTATAACTAGTCTCTCAAACATGTACAGCAGAACCTCCTTGCTCTTGTTCCCATTTCCATATTAATAAAGCTTAGGATATTGTACGCTATAGTATATGCTCACTGCATCTGTCCTATCTGTTTCTGCTCTTTGTGTACCCTTTTAGGGGAGTGTTTCATTTTAGACTTTATCACCACGTTCTTGTTACCAAAATGTATTACCTGTTACTTTTCCACGTTGACTTCATCTGCAATTCCAGATAGAGCACTGCCCACTCCACCAACTGTGATTTTACATTGCCCTCCTCACACTTTATAACTTTTCCAAGTTTTGTATTTTCTGCAAACATGTAAATTGCCCCCTGTGCACTAATTGCTCAATCATTAACATATACCAGGAAAAGCAAGGGCCCAAAACTGATCCTGAGGGAAATCCACTAGAAAGCTTACTCCAGGTCAAAAATTATCCACTAACTATGACTGTTTCCTGTCCATCAGTTAATTTTGTGTCCACATTACTACTGTTCTATTGCCTCCACAAGCTTAGAACTTGAAACTTACATATGTTCTCATTAGTCTGTTGTGTGGCACTGAATTGAATGCCCTTTGGAAGTCCATGTACATGTCCCATCAGTACCTTCATCAACCCTCTTTTATCACTCCAAAAGAAACTCCAGCAAGTCAGTTAAACTTGATTTTCCCCATAAGAAATTTGTGCTGGCCCTTCCTAATTAACCCACATTTTTCCATGTGATTATTGATTCTGTCCTGAACAATTGTTTCAAGAGATCTCCTTACCACTGAAGTTAAACAGACTGATCTGTAATCACTAAGCTTATCCTGATAACATTTTTTGAACAAGGTGTGATATTTGCAATCTACCAGACCTCTAGCACCACCCTGTGAGTCTAGGGAAAACTTAGAGTTTATTGCCAAAGCCATTGCAGTTTCCACTCTTACTTTCTTCAATATCCTTGAATGCATCTCATCTGGCCATTGTATTTTCAGAGACTTTGGTCAGCCTGTTCTGCAGAGAAATCTGCATTAATCAGTTGGCAATAAAAAATTAGCTCCCAAAAGCAATTTTTTTGTCTGTGTCTAAAATGGAAAGGCATTTGTGCCTACATTGCACCGTTTTTCATTTCAAAAATGCTACACTGCCCTGACCAATCAGAGTCTGTCTGTGAGGTCTGAGACTAATCAGATAGCTTAGATTGACAGTTAACAGATCCAATTGCATCTCCATCTTGGTTTGGCGTTCTCTTTCATCATTTAGTTTCTTGTCAGTCCTGCTGAATGAAAAATGAAAAGCTTCAACTTTGTATTTCCTTTCAGCCACAGTTAAGTTTGGATTTACCAAACAATCATTTATGCTTAATTTCCAATCTCAATTTGTCAATAACCGATTTGTATTTCCTTTCCACCCCACAGCTTTTGGGAGAACTCCCAGAACATTGTGCTTTTGTAATAATCTATGGTGTGCCAATCTACTGGATAGCAGCTCTCAGGCCCGAAGCTAGTCCCTTCCTTCTGAACTTTCTACTGGTGTGGCTTGTGGTTTATTGCAGTAGAGTAATGGCTTTGTGGGTCTCAGCATTACTACCAACGCTGCAGTTATCTTCCTTTCTAGGAAACGTCTTTTTTACAATTTTCTACTTAACAGGAGGCTTTGTTATTAGTCTAAAGAATATGTGGACAGGTAAGAAGTTTAAATTCAGCCACACAGTGCTGTGTGTGTAATTCTTTATTGTTTGTAATGTCATAATTCTCTTACTACGGACAAAGTTTGCTGAAGAATACAGCCCATGGTTCCTTGCAACCATGTTTTGGTTTTCACTTACGTCCATTATGTTTCATTTGTTTGGTTGAAAATGTGGCCTGATTCAAAGTTTCTAATGTTGAAACATCCAATTAACCATCTCCCACCACCATCATCTCTTGAAGGCATTGCTTCCCAAAATGGTGATAGTTTTAAACGTTATTTAATTTCATGGCTTGTGCCTGTTTGGTTGGATTGACTGCATTTGTTGCTGATAAATTGTGAGGGATTGGGATAAAAGGAGAGATGGAGAAGAGAAAGGGCATGGGGGCTGAGCACAGCAGAGAGTTAAGGTGTAAATGATAATGGAGATGTTCAATACATATCAAATGTTGATGTGGTAGAAGGCTTTTCTGGTGAATTCTCTTGGCCATGTTTAAATCTTTCCCTCACCACCTTCTCAATGCCTTGGAATTCTCAGAACTTCGTTTTTCCAATTCTGCTGTCTTGCATCTGTTCCACTTTCTTCACCCCATTTTCAGTGACTGTAACTTGAATCTAAGTTCTAAAATTCCCTTTCTGAACTTTTCTGCCCATCGTTCAAGACACTTGTTAAAACATGCTAAATCGACCAAGCTATTGGTCAAACCACTTAATGTCTACACCTTCACCTTGAAGTCATTAATTGTAGAATCCTTATAGTGCAGAAGAGGCCATTTAGCCCATCAAGTCTGAGCACCCCTCTGAAGAGCGTCCAAACCCATTCCCCATAACCCCACATTTTACCATAGTGAATCCACCTAGCCTGTGCATCTTTGGATTGTAGAAGGAAACCAGAACAAACAGCAGAAACCCATACAAACATGAGGAGAACATGCAAACTCCATACAGACTGTCTAGAATCGAACCTAAGTACCCAGCACTAACCACTGAGACACTGTACCAGCCACTATGTCTTGAGATTTTTCATGTAATTTTGTAGCATCTTTAATGTAGTTGTTGATGTTCATAGTTTCTTGTTTTGCATGCATGTTATTTGCTATTAGCGCACCCTTTTAAAAAGTAATTAAAATTTAATAGATAACTTGCCAAGGTTTATTTTTATTTGGAATTATTTGTTCTTTCATGGTGAACCGCTACTTTCTATCCTACATTTTGAAATAGATATTGATTAATTCAGTTATCCCAATATTTATGTGCACTACTGCCTTATAATTACCAGATCTTTCATATTCTTTGCATACCATCTCACAATGATTTAGGGAAGTAATAGACAAGAAAAGCAATAAAATAAATATATTGAGTGGTATTTAGGAACATATTTTAAGAATATCTAAGATTACAAAGTGACCTTGATCAATTGGGCCAATGGGCTAAGGAGTTTAATTTCGATAAGTGCGAGATGTTGCATTTTGATAAGACAAACAAGGGCAGGACTTAAACAGTTAATAGTGAGGCCCTGCAGAGTGTTGCTGAACAGAGATACCTAGGGTTTCAGGTACATAGTTCCTTGAAAGTTGCATGACACACAGACAGGCAGGGTAGTTAAGAAAGCATTTAACACGTTTGCCTTCATTGCTCGTTGAATGTAGGAGTTGGGACGTCATGTTGTGGTTATACAAGATGTTGGTGAGAACATTTTTGGAGCACTGTACAGTTCTGCTTGCCCTGCTGCAGCAAGGATATAACTAAATTGGAGAAGGTTCAGTAAAGGTTTATAAGGATGTTGCCAGGACTGGAGAGTTCAAGTTATAGGGAGAGGCTGGATAGGCAGGGATTTCTTTCATTGGAACATTCAAGGTTGATGGGTGACATTATAAAGGTTTATAAAATCGCGAGTGGCACAGATGAGGTGAACAACAAAGGTCTTTTTCCCTAGGATAAGGAGGTTTAAAACTAGAGGGTTTTTTGAAGGTGACGGAAGAAAGATTTAAAAGGAACCCAAGCGGAAACTTTTTCACACAGAGGGTGGTTCCTAAGTGAAATGAACTGCCCGAGGAAGTGGTGGGTGCAGGTTCAGTTACAACATTTAAAAGACATTTAGACGAGTACAAGATTGGGAAACGTTTGGAGGGATATGGGCCTAATGCACGCAGATGGGACTAGTTTAGTTTGGGAACTTGGTTGACACAGACAAGTTGAACCAAAGGGTTTGTTTTTGTACTGCATGACTGTAGGAGTCTGGAACAGAAAATTATACATGCATTGCAGCTTGGTCAGAATCTAAGTTCAGGCAGTAAGTTTTAAGTGAGATCCATCATCGACACATTTTTGTTTGGTTGCTGAGTTGTGCAATTTCTATTCTAAAATCCGAGCTTTTTCCTTTTTAGATATAAATATCTCCTTGTTCTATATTGGCATCACTTAATTTATTAAGATAGATGTCACAGAAGTTTTGTATTTAGTGTTCTATTGAGTCTCTCTCAACTCAAGTATTGACACATTTTTTAACATTAGTTTACAGAATAATAAGGATGGCACCAGATCAACTTGGTTTCAGCATAACAAGCAAACTGTAATCCATGAGTCCTAGTCTTAAGAACAATTAAATACTCATAATAGCGTTACACAGCACTGAGTGACTTACCTTTATTTTCTATAGTTTTGACAGATACTGCAAGATGACTGTTGTGAAAATAAAATTCATTTTAAAGCTTTGGGTTTTTCTCTGCTGAAGGGAAAGTGATTACTTCAGAGTAACAGAAAATGTTTTATCCCAGGAATAAACTGTATGTTATACCATGAAAAATTTTCAGGAATTATATTACAGTAATGAATCTTTCAAACAAGATATCCTTAGACATCAGCTATACACTTGATAGCATGGATATTAATTCAATGCATTGATATTTAGCATGTTGTCTACTGGCCATGGCCAGAGAAATAAATAAATACTAAATTATACCATCTTCATGTATGCCATGCAATGTAAGTAATGAAAGTGGCTTCATGACACTATAATACGGTCCAAACCTTGAAATCTTTCAGATTACTGATGTGGATTATTTTCAAGTGACAATCAATCAGATTTATATACAATGCTGTATATAAGAGGTGCTAATGGTAGAGGACAAGAAGACAGCTAATGTTGTTCCTATATAATGAAAGGGAAATTGAACAAAGCCTCAAAATTATAGATCTGTCAGCCTAACATTTCTGAAAGAAAAGATCCTGGAATCTATTATGTGACAGATGAGTATCTAGAGATAGAAACTACAATAAAAATTAGCACAGTTTCTGAAAAGCTAAATAATATGTAACTAACCTCAAACATTTTTTGAACAGAAAGAGAATACAGGGGTAATCAATAGATGCCAAGTACTTGGATTTTCAAAAAGTCTTTCAGAAGGTATCTCATGATTTGCTCATGACTAAGGTTATGGCAAGTCAAGTCTGGGGACCAATAGCTGAATAGAAAGTAAAAGGACTGAAAATAAATGGATGTTATTCAGGTTGGAGGAAGGTAGAAAGTAATGTTATACAGTTATTTATCACTTTTATTTAATAATTTAGACTTTAGAATAATTAGTTTAATGACATTTTACAGATGGGGCTACAATTAACAATAGGGGAATATACATAAGCTGCTGGAAAACTTGCAGACTGGGCAGTTAAGTAGCCTAGTTATTTTTTAACAAATGAAAATGTGGAATAGGACAATGGCAAAATCACCTACAGCTTAGAAAATAAGAAAGCGAATGGTAGAGAAGAGAAAGGGATTGCAGGATACAGGTAACGAAAAGAGCATTGCAGGCTAGCAAAGCAATTAAAATTGTTAACAAAGCATTGAAATTTATTTGCAGGGCTATGGAATTCACAAGTAGAGAAGTTACATTAAACTTGCATAGGATCCTGGTCAGGCCCCACATGGAGTACTGGGCGCAGTTTTAGTTACCTACTGTTAAAAGGCTGCAGAAGCACTGATGAAAGTACAAAAAGTGATTAGATGTATGGTACCTTAATATAGATATTTGGGAAAGGTTTGGGCTTTCACTTTTGGAAAAGAGAAGACTTAGATGGGGCTTGATAGTAGTTTTTAAAATTATGAGCAAGTTGAAACGGGAGAGAATGTTTCCACTTTTAGGAAAATCCAATACAAGGGATTATGAATGGAACATATTTACTAATAAATCCAAGGTGGAAAAAAGCCTTGGTTGACAGTTTCAATTGCCTGGGCATGTCCTTTCTCCTTCAGGATGCACTGGAATTTTCAAAGTGAGGTTTTTTGGTGGGTTTGAAGCTGCGAACACACCTCTAGTGATAGAGTCCTTGGGATGGAGACAACCAAGGGGTTTTTTTTTCAAATTGCAAACCATTGAACTCCACCAGTACGGTGCAAATTAATACACAGCTGTTAGATTCAATGTTGGGAATACAAAGGTAATTTGTTTGATGAAACCATAACCATTAGGGGTTTTGTATGAGATTGGGTGTAGTACTTTCCGTCAGACATTTAATAACTGCTGTGCACATTGAGGCTGCTGACTTCTCTCTTCTGCGAGGAAACAGCAGACTCAAGAAAACAGCACCCATATACATGTAACAATCCTGATTTACTGGCAACTCCCACCTCTTCAATTCTTTTATTTACTTAATCTGTTGAGACACGTTTATTGACACTTTCATGGCCAGAGGCACTTGAACCCGGACGTCTGGACTTAGTGACATTACAACCGCACCACAGTATCTCCTAGAACTGACTGACGCTGTCTTTAATTGGGTCCTAAATACGCATCCAACCCAATTAGACTATTTATATTTGAAGACAGTATTATATGAACGACACAGAAGTGGCACAGTGTCACAAGTGAGAAATTAACCCATCATTGTGTTCCCAACCTAGACTGAGGGGAGGAAAGGAGAAAAGGATTGAATTTGAGAATTAACTTCATGTTTTTGCATTTACTCACAGTTGCCTCCTGGTTTTCCAAGATCTCCTTCCTCCGTTGGGGTTTTGAAGGTCTGATACAAGTTCAGTTCACAGGACATCTGTATTCGTTTACGATAGGGAATATCACCATTCCAGTGAAAGGCACAGATGTAAGTAGGAGCTATGCTGAACTTATGTTGAAACAATCAAAATTGTTGCTAATTATAAAACAGAAAAATTTCCATATTAGAATTTTTTTGGCATTTGCAATTGATTAGGTATTATTTAAAAATCTTCTCAAAACTTGCTTTCATTTAAAAATATTTGTGGCAAAGACCATTGCATGTAGAACTAAAAGGAATATGTTTGCAAGGATAGACGGTTTGGAGCAGAAAAGAGAAAGGATACAGGTGAAAGGAACTTTCTTACAATAAAAGGTTCTGGTGAGCTGGAGGCCTGAATTAAGGTTGCTCATCTCCATAAATCATTTGGCAATATAATTTAGGGAATGACATCAACCTGTTTGCTACAAAACCAAGTTGGCAAGGGAATATACTGCAGGAGGAGATGGATGTTTAGGTGCTACTTACAAATCAATGTAGCAACTAAACGAGTCTACTTTGAAAGTAAAAATAACAGAAGAAAATAAATATACACAGATTTTAAACCAAGCACAAAGATCTTGGAGTTCAAATATATTAATTACTAACACAGGGTCATGTGAGTGAAGTCATGTAATAGTTTACAAAACTGCACTTTCATTTCAATATCCATCCTTAACATTTACAATGGAAACAGCCTGAGTAAACTTGCAAAATCATTATGCCACTCAACTACTCTGCCTGTACTAGAGAGAAATGTTAGCTTTTCAACTAGTATTGCCCTACAATGCAGATCTATACTTTGTGAGTATCCTGCAAGTGTATCAGAGAGGTGCCCTGACTGTCATGAAGAGACAGTAATGGGAGATTGTGAAATGCAGGAGACCACCTTTCTGTTGCCCACCTGCCCAGTCTCCAGCTGTCTCCTGTTTAATGGGAGAGGTGGAAGCATGGGGCAGTTTGCTCTTGGACCTATCCAGACCCTTAATTGGCCGATGAATGGCCATCCTTGTGCTTACCATTGAGAGAATGGCCATCATTGATGAATGGTCATACCAAGCTGGTAGCCAAGCAGCTTCAACGGCACTGGGTGGTGTCAGGCAAGAGGAGAGTTCTTCCTTCGTGGCTCCCATGTATCAATTGAAGACACCCCAATCCCCAGGGGTGTAAAATTGCTTGGCAAATATGGATTCCAAAAGAAACTACAGAGTTATGAACACAGTCCAATCCATCCCACAAACCAGCCTCCCATCTATTGGCTTCATTAGTACTCCCCACTGCATCAGGAAAGGAACCAACATAATCAAAGATGCCTCCCACTCCCCTAATACTCTCTTTCACCCTCTTCCATCAGGCAGAAGACATAGAAGTTTGAATACACTTAAGAATAGCTTCTTCCCCATTGTTATCAGGCTAACGAATGGAGGTCTTAAATGTTAAATGATCTTAAATGAGAGGGATCTTAAACGATCTCTCTCTGCTATGATATTGCACCCTGCACTCCGGTCTGCTACCCTGATGTGCTTATTTTGCAGGATCTGCCTATAAAGCATGTAAAACGACACTTTTCATGATACCTTGGTACATGTAACAGTAATAAATCAAATCAAAAGATTAGTGAGAAAAATATTATTTGTAAGTGTCTAACAGAAGGAACAGTTTACTGAAATTAAGGTGCTACATGGAATAAAATTGTTCTAATCCAGCTCAGAGTTCAATTTTATCATATCATCAATCCCAATACATTAAAAATGACCAAAGCTAAGTGCCTACCTAATGTTTGTGTGGTTTTATTATTTTGATGGTATCTCTCTGTATGTTAAGTGCCAAATTTAAAACATGATCGAATGACAGCTCGTAACTTCTATTTTTATATATTTTCTAGATAATTGAATCTATGGACATGAACTCAGAACCACTCTACATGTGTTATGCCATCTTGATAGCCATTTGTTTTGGATTCCTGGTCCTCTATTATGTGTCTTTAAGGTTTGTCAAACAGAAATCAAATCAAGATTGGTAAAATACAATTACCACAGCTATTTCAGATGCTGTGTACACAAACGAAAGCTATTTCAAATAATTCCGAGACTACTTATTTCCTTCACCCAGACAGTTGAGGCTGGATAGTGCTTTGAGATGGTATACATTATTACTTCTAACATTATCCATAATAGTATAATAACGAGCTGGTGATCAAATGAAACAAGTTTTTTGAATTGATACTTCTGAATGTTGCAAGAATTGACAGCCTTCAGACCTCTCAACTGAATGGCTATACCTAATGTATATGTTTAAGCATTTTAATTATTTCAAAAATACACCTTATTCATAAAAAAAAATCAATGTATATACATAGCCAGAGTTTGGTTCTGTACAGTAGCATATCAAGGAAACAAAAACATTGGTGTTTGACTGTATCCAACAAACAAAAAGACAGCTCTTACACAGGTTATGTTTACATGTACTTGAGGCACCGAGAGAGTCCGAAGACCAAATGGACCTCCATTTACCTTTAACAGGAAGACGTCAGACAGTGGTCTTTCCCCAAAGCACCGTGGTAGCAGCTGCCCCAAGCTTTGGTCTACCTCTCAGCATGTGGTCCTGGCTCTTGGAATGTGCCAGCTTGAATGTTCATTCGGGGTCAACTCCTTGTTTTGGAAAACCAGCAAACCAAAGGGTTTCTGGGCAAACCAAATAGTGCCTTTCACCAAGTTGCTGGTCCTCCAGGCATAGTCGATGTTTGTCTTGGTGTGTGCCCTGGGAAACAGGTAGTAGAGCACAGTCCTGTATTACAGAGCAGCTCTGGAAGAAGCTCAACAAAAACCTCTGCATCTTTCTCTATACTTCCCTTACATACAGATGTGTGATGGTTTCTATCCTCCACCCTACATCCCTACCCCTGGCCCACAGCTTTTATTTTTTCAAAAGTTTACATTATTCATACAAAAACTTTGTGTGTATATACACAGTCACAAACGTGGTTTGGCTCTGTACAGTAGCGTGTCAAAGAAGCAAACAAACATTGGAGTTTAACACTTTGAAAAGACAAAGACCTCTGCTTCACACACACACACACACACACACACACACACACACACACACACACACACACACACAACCCCCCTACCTGGCCCATCCCCCCCAGACATTGAAGAATGGTAGGTTGTTTTATCTCTGATAACATCACAGCTAAGCCTGGTCATTTTTAATATCCACACTATACTTTTAAGTAAAAATTTAACATCACTTGCTCAACTGTAATCAAATATGACATTGTTTCAGAACTTGAGCCTGGTCATTCAAGATTTGGAATCACACCAACTGACCGGGTACTGGGTCGAGTAACAGACAGCCATAATGGAGCTCAGATAATGATTATCATAAGGATGTCAGAGAGATATGGAGCAAATGTTGCTAAATAACGTTTAGAGTAAATTAAGTAAATAAAATTCTGTCATTAATTAGTTAAATGTTAGAACAATCCTGAAGTGTTTAATGACCTTCTTTCATTCTTTCTTTGGATGGAGTTCCTTAGTCTGCATGGCAAGTTCTACAGTAGGCCCTGTGCACATGAACTGAGCCATCAGGGACGCACGCACAAAGACAGTCAACTTGACTGTGAATGGAGTACGTTTGGGTATTAGATGGATTTCTGCAGTTTTGCATTCTCAGCAAAGAAAGCAATTAGAGTTGCTTTTTCTTCGAACATAATTGTTTGACACCAGCCTTACACATTATTATAAATATTATAATATGTCTCTTTGTTCTGTTAAGTTTGGTATATGATAAAATGTTTAACATTGATTAAATAAATATTGCCTGATTATGTAAAAGGAACATTGTGTTGTATTTAGAATTTAAGTTTGGTATGAAATAAACTTCAAGGCATGTTGATTGCTTTTTACTACAGTTTCCCCAGGATGTTCATAAGATCTTATTGCAAGCAATTCAGTTAAAATATAAAAATTAATTAAAATAATTGTAATTGACAAAAAAATTGTGATGGACAAATAGGGATTTGATTAGTTGGGAATTGGAGCACAGTTTATAATGTAGAATGGCAGTAGCAAGCACATGTTCCCTCGACTCTGACCAACAATGTACTGCCTCTTTAAAAATTGAACAGCAATAATTTGGGATTGGAACAATGGCAATTTGAACACTAACCATCAATAAGGTCCCTAAAAGAAAATACTTAATTAATAACATAGTTGCCCCTTGAGTTAGGCATTTTGGTAACTGATTGGGGGCTGTTGGAACACACTGCATGTAGGATTCATCATTCTGGGAAGAGCGGCCATTTATGGAAGAACCAGCAGATGGCAGCAAAGTATCACCTAATAATCTCTGCAGAATCGGACAACTTCAGTAAATTGTAGATTGTTTTGCTGCTGAATATCTTTTGTTTATTTGCAACATAATTTCTTTCAGTAACAAGGCACATGACAAAATTAAAATAATAATTTCCTATTTTCATCCCAGTTAGCCAGCACGCCCACTTCACCATTTAAACGATTTGCAGAAATTTTACATCAGGGAACTAATGCGTACTTTTAAAAATCATATTCAAAAACATCTTTGAGCACCAGGATTGAACTTTTTTGTATATATATCGGTCCGATAAGAGTTGTATTGCTGCTGATATTGACTGTCCATTGACTGAGTTAGGGATAGCTAATTGGCCGAGAGGCTAGAAATATGCTGATACTACTTTGTAACATTGCTGTTAAATTTCTCCGAATAGAAAAAACTCAGTGAAAGGCTTCAGGATGTAAAAATGTTGGCTCCACACAGACAAATCTAAAACAAAACTTAAGAAAAACTTTACAATTACAAAACCAAATGATTTTGAGAGATTCTTTCAGGAGTAGAGTAAGCTATTCAGTCCACTGAGCCTGCTATGCTTTTTTAAATCTTGGCTGAACATCAACTCAAAGCCACGTTTCTGGTTATTCCCTTAATGTCAGCAATCTCCAGAAACCTATTGCTTTCTGTTTTGAACATGCTCAATGAGCTAGCACAATCATCTGGTCAAATTACGCCTATATTTTGTTGTTGAGAAGGAAGGAACACATTGAAGCATTGGTGCCACACAAGGATTGGAATTATGTGGAAATACTTGAGAAATTTCACTGGGGTGGTGGGAAAACAGACATATATGCTCACTTATTAATTTTTGGACTAATTTTATATCCCTGCTTTCTCCCAGCCCAGCCCAAAACCACACAACTGAACTGTTCCCAATCAGTGGCTGTAAGGAGGGTCAAAAACTCCTGCTGTTGGCCTTCTTGTGACAAAACAGGCAATTTTTTGGGAAAATGCAGCAGCCTGACCCATACAATGGTGGGATCCAGAGAGCAAGATGTGCTTCTTTTTCAGGTAATATACTACTACATCATTAAGGTTATAGACTGAAATATAAACAGATGGCACTTGATGGGCAACTTGTCACCATTTTGAACAATTTGTAGCAAGCTCCTCATGGTTCTTCATGTCAATAATGCTAGCCTTCAAGGAGAACTGCCTGTGTAGTGTCTTCCTTTTACTGCCCTGGAATGCAGGACACTGAGTTGAGAAAACAGGACCTGGCAAAGGAAATGCTGCTCAGCCAGAGTAGAGTGTCCAGTCCTTCATTATTCATTTTGTAAGAGTTTTGTCTGAATGCTTGTAGACCTGACTTCAGGAAGGATGCTTGTGTTGTTTAGGGTCCTTCCTACTGAATGTCACTAGCTATCTTGTGCATCACTGCTACACTCCAGGTCACACTGCAGTACTGACTCATGGTCAGAACAACCACAAAGCCTCCTCACACCATTGTGGAGGTCTTTGTTTCAAAGAGACGTTACTGTAGTAGATAGAAGGCTGAGCTGGCGCACCTGATCCAGTGATAATGGGAACTGCAGATGCTGGAGATTCCAAGATAATAAAATGTGAGGCTGGATGAACACAGCAGGCCAAGCAGCATCTCAGGAGCACAAAAGCTGACGTTTCGGGCCTAGACCCTTCATCAGAGAGGGGGATGGGGGGAGGGAACTGGAATAAATAGGGAGAGAGGGGGAGGCGGACCGAAGATGGAGAGTAAAGAAGATAGGTGGAGAGGGTGTAGGTGGGGAGGTAGGGAGGGGATAGGTCAGTCCAGGGAAGACGGACAGGTCAAGGAGGTGGGATGAGGTTAGTAGGTAGCGGGAGGTGCGGCTTGGGGTGGGAGGAAGGGATGGGTGAGAGGAAGAACCGGTTAGGGAGGCAGAGACAGGTTGGACTGGTTTTGGGATGCAGTGGGTGGGGGGGAAGAGCTGGGCTGGTTGTGTGGTGCAGTGGGGGGAGGGGATGAACTGGGCTGGTTCAGGGATGCAGTAGGGGAAGGGGAGATTTTGAAACTGGTGAAGTCCACATTGATACCATTGGGCTGCAGGGTTCCCAGGCGGAATACGAGTTGCTGTTCCTGCAACCTTCGGGTGGCATCACTGTGGCAGTGCAGGAGGCCCATGATGGACATGTCATCAAGAGAATGGGAGGGGGAGTGGAAATGGTTTGCGACTGGGAGGTGCAGTTGTTTGTTGCGAACCGAGCGGAGGTGTTCTGCAAAGCGGTCCCCAAGCCACCTGATCCAGTGTTGGATCTGCTCAGTAATGGTGACCTTTTGCAAGGAATGGTAATTATTCAACATTCCAGTGTCTCTCCTTCCGCACATGTATAAATATGTAAGTGTAAAATATGTTTTATATATAGTTCTGGAATATTTGACTAACCAGCTATGGGTTGATAGGAGCTTTGATTGGCAACACTCAAGGGCAGATCAAGTCTCTGCAAATTTAAAGATTTACAACCAATTTGCTAATCTGGTGCAGAGTGGGCAGCAACACTGTGGTCATCCACATACTGGAAGTCATATAAGTATGTTTTAACCAGAGATCTCTCTGCTAGGAGCTTTCCATTTAACCAATATTTAACACTCACACCAAAAGGCAGTCAATGTAATGCACCCTCCATGATACTGGTGATGCTGAAGGAGGGAGCTGAGCAGTTATTTAAGAATCGCCAGCAACAGATGGTGTTGGTGAAGGAGGGCACGTGGAGCAGTCAACTAGACCTTTTCTAAGCAAAATGGGCATCTTTTGGGGAGGGAGGTCTCATGGGAAGCAGCAGCAAACAAAAGGCATTCCTCAATCCAACGTAATTCACAGTTCCCATCATCTCTAATCCACAGACTCCTTATTTAACTTTAATCTCTCTCCATATTTACAATGATCTGATTTCAACAGAATAGAGAATCTCTACTTCATGATTTTTGGGCCTTCCAATTTCACAGGAAGGTAGGATGTTAAGAGGCAACTTTGACAGAAATTTATAAAATAACGAGAGATGTAGGTAGAGTCAATGGTAGTTGTCTTGCCTAGGATGGGGGAATTTCAAGACTAGGGGCACATTTTTAAACCTCTCTCCTCTCACCTTAAAAAAAAAGACAGGAGACTTTTTTCTTGCAGAGGGTCGTTTGCGTGTAGAATGAACTTCCTGAGGAGGTGGTGGATGTGGGTACAATTTACTTGTTTAAAAGAAATTTGAATAAGTACATGAATTGGAAAGATTTGGAGGGATATGAGCCAGGAGCAGGCAGGTGGAACCAGTTTGGTTTAACGTAAGGTTCAGCATGGACTGGTTGGACTGAAGGGTCTGTTTCCAGTGGTATGACTGACTATATGCTTAAGTTTCTTGTTATGTAAATATTCATTGTCAGGCACATTGTTAATAGTATGAAGGCTCTCTGAAAACCTTTTGCTTGATGCTGATCAGATTTTAACAGCATTGGTTTCAGATCTTGTACTCGAGTAAGATGCATGAAGTAGATGCATGTAGCAGTTTGACATCTGAGTTTCTGAAGAAAAGCCACAGACACTTGTGATTTTCTGAGTGAAAAGCTTAGGTCAGTTTATTGAATGCGATGAAGAATTGCTGTTGTTGGTTTTGACATTTCTATATTTGTCTCATGATAGAGACTGTGTCAGACATTCCTCTGAAAAGTTCAAAGCCCCACTATGTCCCTGAAACAATTCCATCAGCCTCAGGAAGTAGGTAATTCAGAGCAATGTGAGTCAGGATTTCTCCTATGGGAAATACCTTGATAATATCCACAGCATGATTCATGATTCATCTGCGTTCCTGAAGATCATTACAAGTTGAGATGGTGGGGCAAGTGTTCAAGTTTTTCTTTATCTTCAAATCTTAAGGATGACTTCATGAGCAAATGACCATCAGTTTGGAAGACCTTAAGCAGAACACTATCAGGCATCAGGCACTGTTGGTTTTCAGAGATAATGTGAACTGCAGATGCTGGAGAATCCAAGATAACAAAGTGTGAGGCTGGATGAAGACAGCAGGCCAAGCAGCATCTCAGGAGCACAAAAGCTGACGTTTTGGGCCTAGACCCTTCATCAGAGAGGGGGATGGGGAGAGGGTTCTGAAAATAAATACGGAGCGGTGGACCGAAGATGGACGAGAGAGTTGCAGTAGGACAGAGTCCCCTGAGGTTGGTCCAGAGGGAGGAGGGTAACTTCTTCAGGTTAGGCATCCCTGGAAGAGGCTTCGCAGTGGAGGTTAAAATTGTGATGAGAGATAATGCGAACTGCAGATACTGGAGAATCCAAGATAACAAAGTGTGGCACTAGATGAACACAGCAGGCCAAGCAGCATCTCAGGAGCACAAAAGCTGACGTTTCGAGCCTAGACCCTTCATCAGAGAGGGTTCTGAAATAAATAATTTGTTATCTTGGATTCTCCAGCATCTGCAGTTCACATTATCTCTGATCACAATTTTAACCTCACTGCAAAGCCTCTTCCAGGGATGCCTAACCTGAAGAAGTTATCCTCCTCCCTCCGGACCAACCTCAGGGAATCTCTCTCCCACTGCAACTCTCTTGTCCATCTTTGGTCCGCCTCCCCGTCTCTGATGAAGGATCTAGGCCTGAAACGTCAGCTTTTGTGCTCCTGAGATGCTGCTTGGCCTGCTGTGTTCATCCAGCTCCACACTTTGTTACTGTTGGTTTTCATCCATTTTGTTGCTTGTTGCTATTATCACAATCATTGTGATTCACTTATGGGTTCTGCAATACTGGGAAGATAGCCTGGATTTATACTTATGGAGTTATTGAAAATGTTTTTTTTTCCCCAGCATTGAAAGATGGAATTGCCATCCTTAAGAAGAGGGATATAACATTCAGGGAGCAAAAAAGATTTTGTCAGTTTGACCTTAGTCTGTCAAATGGTCCCTGGTGGCTTCACAAAAGCCTTGTATGTTACGACAATCAGTTAATTGTTGGATTTCTCAGGCACTCTTCCTGTGGCTTGATTTATAATGGCCCAGACTTGTCTTTGGACATTAGCCTTCGTTGTTGAATGCTGCCTTCTTGACTTGTGACCTTGGATTGATCTGCCAGGCAACGAAGGCAGCTGTTATTATTCTAGACCTTGCTTCTACAGTGAGACAATGATCTTCATCTTGAAATTTTGTTCCTAGAATACCATTGTGTTAGTTGGATGCTCATTACTGACAGAACAAGTTGATGAGCTACCATACAGGTATCCAACTCCAACATGGATCAAGCATACAGACATAGTAGACCAAGATTAGAAAGATCCATATGTACATGCAGAGTAGCTCGTGTCATAGTGAATTCAGATTGCATGGAGCTGGTATCTGGAAGGCTGCAGAAGCATGTCTTCCCATACCATATGTAAATAGTTACATATAAAGTGATGGGAGACAATATATTTCTACAGACATCACATAGGTCTTTAACTCAAACAAAGACATCATTCAGGTGGTGAGTCTTTAGACTAGGATGCCTGTGTGGCTCTGTGTTGGTGGAAGAGTGTGTTTCGTAACAATGGTTTTTCCCATGTTCAGGGTGACAATGTTATTTTCCCCAGTGAATCTTCAGACAGAGCCAGAACCAACCTTGGCAATTAAAGGACTATTTTTCTTTTGGGATGGTAGAGGGGACTTCATTAAAGTCAGAAACTTACCTTGATACTTTATCAAGAGAAATAAGCACTGATGACTGTGGCTTAATATTAATGGTTGACCTGGAGGTGTAGTGTCATGATCCTTCATTTATACAACTGCAAACCTCTGGCAGTGTATCCAAAATGCTGTTCTGGGTGGCAGAACAGCCAACTGCTAGATTTCAGGGTCACCATGAGGCTTTCCTCTCCAGTAGGTGGTGCATCTTTCTGCTTGCTTCTTCAGCTGGCTGTCCTTGGGAAGATTGGTCTCAGAGTTGGCAATGATATCAATTTGGGGCCCTGACAGTACATGTGATATACTTGAGTGGCAATACAGAAAATGAACTAAAGATTGCTGGAGTGTTCTAATGTCCCAAACTACAAAATTTGAAGTTTTCCTTCTTTGAGCACAAAGTTGATGCCCGTTGTCAGGTATCGTTCCCATACAGGAGTTAGTGGGACAGCCCTATTTTTAGAGCACCTTTTCCAGCCCGTTTCCCATTTGGATACATTGAGGATGGCTAGAAGAGGATTGCTGACTCTCAAGTGCTGCTGTCTAGACAAAACCACTGTCCCAAAAGAGATGTCCAACAGCCTTCATGTATCTGTTGCCAAGGTGTAGATTATTTTACTGAGACTCCAAAGTGTGCAGCCTTGTCCCCACCACCAATTTGCCATCTGCATGACACTTTACAAATGAACCCTGGTTGAAGGTTATGCATGATTCTTGTTCACCCCAAGTGTGGGGAGCCACAATGACAGAGACCACTGTCTCTTCAGCCTTCTTCTGTCTTCGTGGTTGGTGCTCCATCATTGGTGGTCATCTTGAATCCCACTGTGGCAAGGAGTTCTGAAAACATTGCTGAAAGACTTGTTAGAGTATGCAAACCTCTCCAGCATGTCAAGGTAGAGATCTATAGAGCAGTTACCCCTATACTACCTGACTCTTTGTAGGCAATTGCTCGTCTTCTATATGTAAGAATTAAATTGACTCTAGTCAAAGTTAGCTTTAGAACATTAGTCACCATTTACTTCTGCGATGAAGCAGTGTAAAATGCAGCACACAGATCTCAATACTAAGACTATACCCCATATAACCATCACCTATGCTGGTGTTCAGATGTTTTCTTCTTCAGATTTGTAAGAGTGTGGCAATTAGCATTAACAACAGCCCAAAAGAATATTCAGATTCCTGGATCTCAATTGTTAATACTAAGGAAATAACAGACAAGAGATTTGAGATGATAAAAGCAAGATAAATCACAGACCAAGAGAAGTGATACCTATTTTGAAAGGGGCATTTTCTAACCAGAATAAGTCAGTTTCATTCCAAAGGGAAAGAGGTGATGGTTCTGATAAATTACTGATTATACAACCTCTATTCAAAATGACAAATATGTAACAATCTGAGAAAACAAGAACTGTGTTAATGGAAAATAGCACCACTCATGAGTATAAACTAATAGCTTTAAACCATTGGAGTTTCTTTTCTCAATGTATCAGATACAAACACACTATGCTAATTCTGATTCAGTCGGCAAGAGGTACAAGGTTCTGAAAGCGTGCATTACTCATCCAGCATAACAGTAAAAACTTCAAAATAAAATGGCATTGAATGGTAACCACTTCTGTGGTTCTTTGAGGAATTTCGTTATTTGATGAGAATTCACAGCTATTTATTTAATTAAGAAATGTTAAGGAGCATTTGCTCCCCCATCCCTGCAGCACAATTAACTTGTTTTTTGTTATCACTCCATTGCTGAAAGATGTGCCTTTTCACACTTTGAAGTTTCATAATTTAATTGCTATGTGTCCAAGTGAAAAATGTCAGCTTCCAAATTCAGTTCATAAGAAAAAAATGAAATAAGAGATGAAACAAGTTCCCGGAGATACTGGTGAAAAACTACATTTAAAAATACAAAAAGAAAAGCTATTGTATTGTAACATGCAGTATTTCTGCTGCCTATTAGCTTCCAGATAATTGTAGGTGGGGAGGAAGGACAAATTATGTAAACAGTGGTCTTTGTATCTGGCTCCTGCCTGATTGAGATGTCATTCTCATTGTTACTTAATGTTAAAGCAGTTTATTTTCAGACCCCTCTTTCAAAAATAGAGAGGAACATCTGGTTAGTGACAGGATTGAAAGTTAGTTAATGAGGGAAGAAATAGTATTGAGTGCAAGGTGGCAGGTCCCATTAAAATGTCAAATCAAAGAATTTGGCTGATCGAGGATGTGGCATATATTTTAATCTTAGGAAGCAACACATACTCAACAACTAACACTTACATTCTGCTGTTGCAGAGAATTAAATCCAGGCAGTGCATAGTCAATTGGATATTAAAAAAAGCTTGAAGGATGGCTGTGGCAGAGGGTGCTTTTCATCTGGGGGTCTGTAATGAGCAGTGTGCTACAAGGATGGATGCTGGGTCCACTGTTTTTTGGCATTTGTATAAATGGTTTGGATGTGAATATAGGAGACACAGTCAGTAAGTTTGCAGATGGCACCAGAATAGGTGTTGTAGCGGACAGTGAAGGTGATCTCAGGGTACAACAGGGCCTTGATCCAATGGGCAAATGGGGCGAAGAGTCGCAGGTGGAGTATAACTTAAGATAAATGTGAGGTGTTACATTTCGATAAGGAAAACCAGGGCAGGATTTATACAGTTAATGACAGGGAAGTGGGGAGTGTTACTGAACAAAGATCTAGAGGTGCAGATGCACAGTTCCTCAAAAATGGAGTCACAGTTAGGGTTGGGGAGGGGGCATTTGGCACATGTGCCTTCATTGGTCAGAGATTGAGTATAGGAGTTAGGAGGTCATGTTTTGACTGTACAGGACATTGGTAATACTATGAATAATTCTGATCACCCTTCTAGGGAAGAGGTTAAACTTGAGAGCGCAGACAAGATTTACAAAGATGTTGCTGGACTGGAGGCTTTGCTTTACAGTGAAAGGCTGGTTAGGCTAGGGAATTTTTTTCCCCTTAGACTGGAGGCTGAGGCGTGGACATTATTGAAGTTTATAAACTCATGAGGGGCATAGATAGGATGAACAGTCAAAGGTGTTGCTAGGGTAGGGGAGCCCAAAACTAGAGGGAATCGGTATAATGTGATGAGGGAACGATCTAGAAAAAAGGACTGATGGAGTAACTTTCATGCATTAGGTGTGCAAGTATGGAATGAGCTACCAGAGGAAGTGGTGGAGGCAGGTACAACATTTAAAAGGTCATCTAGACGGGAAAATGAATAGGAAGGGTTTAGAGGGATGTGAGCCAAAGTGACGAGATCAGATTGGAATATCTGGTTGGCATGGACAAGTTGGACTGGAGGGTCTGTTTTTATGCTGTGTGACTGTGATTCTATGTGGAAAATAATAATTTTTGTATTATCTTCTGGGTCCATTGGGCAGTACAAATTCATGAATTTTTTTATTAAGTTTTATGTCATCACTTTTGAGGCAATGATTTTGCCAAAACTTTATGGACTGATAAATTTATCATATGACTATGGACAGTCTGTGGAAGGAACAAGCTTGGCTTGACCCATGCCAATACCATTTCATAGTGATCCATTGCTAGATCTTGTTGGAACTCCATAGAAGACTATAGGGCCTATTTTGTGTACCAAATTTGCCACAATACCAAGATGATCTGAAGAGTGAAGATAGCCTCCAGCCTCTTCCAAAACCATCATCTTTAACCCATCTTCCTTTCCTCATTATACTCCCATTAAGTAAAATGCCACAATGTTGGTGACAATCTATGAGTTCAATGTGTTCTGTTGCTTCCCTCCTTTAGCAAAGCCAAGCCAATCTACACTTCCTTCTAGTTTTCTTGAGTGCATCTCACCCAAAACATCAAACTCCTTATGAAGGTGCATGCAAGTCAATATTCTAACTGGTTCCCCTTTTACTGTGTTCCATCCAAACAGCCGATATCAAACAAATGTGGCTGTGGTATATTTCATTTCTGCCCTCTTGAAAACTCTGGAGAATTTGTGAAACCTGATTTACAAGGCTGTCCATCGTTCTTACCAGGTGAGGCAGCTTAGACTGATATGCCTTTGTCCTGTTTTGTTTGCACAAGATCTGAATTTTTAAACGGATGCTGTTTTGTCATTTCAATGTTGCCTAGCTGTCCATTTTATAAAAATAATTTACGCAGGCATTCATGGGTTAAACAAGTAATGAATTAGTTTTGCTGCTAAAAAAAACCCTTGGGGGGGAAAAAATGTACAAATACACCCTATTCTTCACTGATGCTTGCAAACTAATTCAAACCTGCATGCAGAAAAACACAATTTATCAAAAGTTAAACTTTGCCAAGTTAAAGAACAAATTTCTAAAAAGTCAATAAAATTTAACACTATATCGCAAGCAATTTCTTCTCCTGAAGTCAGTTTGAGGCAAAGACTGATACATCTCTTTTCTGACTGTAGAATGCCAATGACTTTCAGTAGTCTCCTGTTGGAAGTCCATAGACACACTTTTCTTTCTTAGTAAGTCAGGGGCTCAGGATGGTATGGGGAGCTAGGGACCAGTTGCTCACTCCAGAGTCAATAACCTGACACAGATGAATGTTAACATACAAGATTTGTTATCCATCACTCCAATTTCTATTAATTGCACATAATGCTTAAAAATGACTGTAGTGCAATGAAGAACAATAACCATCATCATTTGCTTTGATTCAATTGTTTCGTATGCTACTTTTCCCACAAGTGAAATACAAATATATTTACACAGCACCTTTCATAAATTAAATTGATTGAAATCATATCACAGTCAAAGGTGGAATTCTTAAAATGTAGTCACTGTTCTAGAAAACACAGCAGGCAATAAACTCCCAGGGTGTGCAAACAGCAATAAAATTAATGAGCAGGTTATCTGTCTTCTTGATGTTTAATCATTAAATATTGGTCAAGACCATCAAAAGAACTCACCTGCTTCTTTGGAGCACTCCCTCAGTACTCCACCAAGTATGATGTAAGATAACATGCTTCAGAATACCACCACTCAACTACAGATGTGACTGTTAATAATTTCAAACAAAAAGTACTACTAATGATTAAAGTGTCAGAACATAAACTATTTCAAAGGAAAGAACAGAAAGCACGAGAGAGAAGGCTTGTCTCCTCTGAATCTTTATTTGTCACATTAAATACTTCTGTACAGTCAAACACAGTTAAAATTAACATTTCAGAAATACATATTCATCAGAACCTGGCTCAAAAGTATAAAAGTGTCCGATAGTTTCAATCTCCATCTTGATTTTCATCAGAAGATTCTGCTGCCTTTTCTCGCCTTAGCTTGTCTGCATAAAATTTGAAACTTTCCTGTTTAAAGAAGAATAAAACGTTGAATGATTTAGATGAACAAAGTGTTGTATTCTTGATATGTGTGGGTTTGTACTGTTATTTAAAGCATTGCATTTAAAAATATTATACCTATATTGATGAAATAACTTTCAATCCAAAAGGTACAATTCTTTGAATAGCATTGTAATTATGTTTTGAAAGGCAAAGTATGACTAAATACCGACATGTCACATTCTAAACTGTTGGAGCCTTAACATTTAAATACTCTGACCTTTTCTGCAGAGATGGTATTAGCATTATTGAAAAGAAGTCAGCACAAACTGAATAGTGTGCTGCATATAAAAAAATCCAAAGCAAAACAGGGGGATTCATGAAACAAGCAACATGTTGGGCACAATTAAGCTCGGTTTACGGAGTTAGATATCACTTTGTAACGAACTTGACTCGCTATGCTACCGTAATAAATTAGCGATTATATAAATTCCATTTTGAAACATTAACTCTGCTTCTCTCTCCACAGATACTGCCAGATCTGCTGAGTTTCTCGAATTCTTGCTTTGTTTCAGATTTCCAGCATCTGCAGTATTTTGCCTTTATTGCAGGCCACTCAAATACTTTGCATTGATGTGCTCAGATAGAAATTTAAGGGCTTGCAAAACCATCCTGGTGTGAAAATATACTGCTTCTCCTTCATGGCTACAAACCCTAAGAAAATCCTGTAACTCTCTTCTTAACAGTACTGCCTGTTCCTGCACCCTCACGTGGACAGGTGCAGTTCAAGAAAGCCTTCCTCTACCTTCTCAAGGCCAATTAAGGATTGGCAGTAAACATCGGCCTTGTACACATCCCCTGGACAATTTAAAAAAAAACTTTGCAATTAAGTCAGAAAAATAAAAAGGGATTTCACAAATCTGCAAGCAATGGAATATAAAATGCAATTTATGAAACATGCAACATAGCCATTAGTATGACATAAGTGTTCTGTTACAAATCAATGTCAGTCTTTCTACTTGGAAACATTCCAAATTTGTGAACAGGCAGTTACATACTAATGTTTGCCACACCTACAAAGCTATTATAATCTAATTCAAACAAACAAGGAATAAGCCATTTAGCCCCTTGCATCTTCTTCTTGTTCAGTAAGATCATGGCTGATCTGACCAAGTTCAAATCTTGATTGCTGCTTTCCCCAACAGTCTTCCACCTTCTTATTTAAGAAGAATCCATCTCTCTAACTTAAAAGTATTTGATTACTCTCCTCCAGCCTTCCAGAAAGACAGTTCCAAAGATACTCAAGTCTCATGTTTCTGGAAAAAATATTTAGTCATAAAATTCATTCATCAGTCTTGATTGAACCAAAGACCTGGTTCTTGAGGTGAAATTCAAATGTTTCAACCCAACTATTGTCACTCGGGACCCCATTATTCGGTATTAATTTGAGAATTTACTGACTTGCACATATCTCAGTTACTGACTACACGCATTGTTCTTTATATGCTTTGCACTTTATTTCTCTTTATCTACCACACGGTAGGCAAAAATTGCAGGAATTTGCTTCCCAAGGGTCAAGGATAGTCATACAGCTCTCAATGAATACACTTCTGCAACAAACATCAAAATTAGGAATTCCAAACAGGAACCTGTATCCTGCAATTCCGAGGGTCAGCAGGTTTGGTCATTCATCTGCAGCCACATTGTATTCATTTATTCGCACCCACCTATTGTTTTTGAGAACTCAGACAAAAAGATTCAACGTGCTGTCTGTCCTACAGCAATGAATCTGTAATGCACTTTCCAAGGTTGAAACCCATTCTTCACCTTCATGCAAAATCAAACAAGTCACCAGTTGCTGGCTAACAAGGTGTGGAGCTGGATGAACACAGCAGGCCAAGCAGTATCAGAGGAGCAAGAAAGCTGGCATTTCGGGCCTAGACCCTCCTTCAGAAATTTGGGGCGGGGGGGGGGCAAGGGAGTTCTGAAATAAATAGGGAGAGAGGGGGAGGTGGATAGAAGATGGGTAGAGGAGAAGATAGGTGGAAAGGAGACAGACAGGTCAAGCAGGCATGGATGGAGCCAGTAAAGGTGAGTGTAGGTGGGGAGTTGGGAAGGTGATAAGTCAGTCTAGGGAGGACAAACAGGTTAAGGGGGCAGGATGAGGCTAGTAGGTAGGAGATGGGGGTGGGGCTTGAGGTGGGAGGAGGGGATAGGTCGGAGGACTTCCCACTTCCTACAAAGGGGATGGCCATGGGTACCGGCACGGGCCCAAACTATGCCTCTTTGTAGCTACCCTGTCCCTAAACCCCACCTCTTCCTTCGTTACATTGATGACTGTATCGGCGCTGCCTCGTGCTCCCACAAGGAGCTTGAACAGTTCATCTACTTCAACACCTTCCAGCCCAACCTTAAGTTCACCTGGACCATCTCTGATACCTCTCTCTCCTTCCTGGACCTCTGTGTTTCCATCTCTGGCAACCATCTGGAAACCGATATCCATTTCAAGCCTACCGACTCCCACAGCTTCTTCAGAACACACTTCCTCATTTCTGAAGGAGGGTCCAGGCCTGAAACGTCAGCTTTCCTGCTTGGTCTGCTGTGTTCATCCGGCTCTACGCTTCATTATCTCGGATTCTCCAGCATCTGCAGTTCCTATTATCTCTGAACCAGTTGCTGGCTCGGTTGCATTTCACAGTGTTGCCCTGGGTTTACCTCAGTATGGATCGGACGCTTAAACCATGGATTATTAAAGTGGGAATACTCACAGGGGGTTCAGTGAAAGACAGAGATTCTCCTGAATTTTTCAATAGCACAGCAAGGCGCTTCAGGAACAACTCATCTGGTATCAACTTTTCTTCTTTAACCTTTTCGTACAAAGCCTTTGCAGAAACCACATCATTGTCTAATGCTGGAGAGAAACATAAATGAAGATATTTGTAATAGCCTTACATTGTGGCTAAATACTGAATTGTTATTCCTTCAAATAAATTTGAACTTATTTAGCAAAATAAGCAAGTCATTAAATAGCTTACCATAACATTTCATTAGATAAGAGTACGCCACTTCTTTTTCTGGAAAATCTTTGATCAGATCAAGGAGCCCAGTGATCTTATGAGCCTTAGAAACAAAAAGGGAAATAAAACAACTTGATACGTTGAATATATTCCAGCAATACTGCTGGGTAATTAACTCCTTTAACCGATAATGCCATACATTTGTACAATGTAACAAACATTTTTCTCAATTCGTATTACCGTCGTTTGGAAAATTTAGACTTTTCTTCTGCAGCATTGGATCAAATAGCTCTGTCTATCCTTTGAAGTCAGCTATTTTTACTAAAGTCAAAGTGTAAAGAGTTGTGTCATAAATAATATCAAAGGAAGCCATTAGAGAAAACAGCACTAATGGGTACATCACATGACTCCAGTGGGTGATAGAAATAATCTGAAGGGGAGTGACATCATTTATAAAATATCAGGAGAGGGTAGTGTTGATCTATTCAAGAAACAAGCCAGTTTTACCTAACAGCTTTTTAATACAGCAACAATTCCTTATACTGTCCTGTCTAAGTGGTTATTTTAGGGGCAGCCAGCTACAATGCAGAGACTTCAAAAGATCATTGGAGACTGTTCTTCAGGAATTGCACTTCAACTTCATTTAAAGAAACTGATTTGGGAAATAGCATGGGATTCACACTCCTCACCTCTTGTATACATAATTTTCCATTTGAATGGCAAATTTACAAGTTTAGCTGGGATTGCTTATTTGAATTAAGTAGGTGAGGGACTAGAAGAGGTTTACTTACAAAATGATTTGTCCAACCGAAATATTTAACATTTCCCACAGATAATGCAGTGTCACTTATCACTGCTTTTACCTCAGGAGTAAGTGTCCAGGGATGTATAAGGTTAGGTAGATTAGCTGTGGTAAATGTGGGGTTACAGTGGATAGGGTGGGATGCTCTTTGGAGGTTGGTACAGACTTGATGGGCCAAATCATCTTCTTCTCTTGTAAAAGATTTTGCAAACTCTTGTGTACATACCTGCCCAGGTTTCTGTGCAGTCTTAGCAATGAATGAAACCAAACTTTTCTTCTGTTCTGCAATTGAAGGGCACCTCTGAAAAACAAACCCGAATACATTGGTTACGATTAGACAGTTTAGCTGTTTGAGTAAATACCTTAACTTTTATGTTGACTAGTCAAATAATTGTAAATTTATAAACATTGACTAAATTCTTAGCATTTGAAATACTTAATCCTATAATTATGATCCATATTTGAAAATGTAATCTCTAGTTTATTCATTTTTTATGACTTCAGTTGTGAATGCTCGTAATGAATGATGGAATAATTCCTCATCTGGAAGTTATCCAGCTGGGTACAAAAAGAACAAATACAGAACAGTGATTCTTCTTCCATCCAGAAAATAACACTTATTCTATTCGACATTAGCTGTCTCTGTGGCCTGGGTAAACTGCTCTTCCAGTATCAATGTGTGACAAATTGCTATGCAGCGAGTCTGTACCCATCTCAAACTGCAGAAGCTGACCATACAGAGGACCTCTGTAACTAACAGATAAGAGGCTTGCATCTTTTTGGTTTGGCTGCTGTGAATTCAATGCCCCCAGAGTGAAACAGCACGTTAGAAACCCCACAGTAACTGTCCTTTGCCAAGTAGTTAAATGAATATTTTCTTCATTTCTATCAAGCCCCAACTTGAATTGCGTCTCACTGTTCACAGCTAATGATTCTGCATATTTTGCCAGTCTTTGTACATGCCATTTTCAGATTATTTTAACAGTTGCATGTGGTGTGACATGTAAATTAACATAACATCTATTCACAGACCATCACCTTTCACTTTTTAATAGTAGTTAAAATTATTGCTTAAAATGTCTGAGCCTTGATATCCCCAAAAACAATATCAGTCGTTATTAATGATGAGGGCTACTGCCATCGACCCAATGCATTTTTTAAACAGATTGAATCATAAGGGAAATACCAGTTTTATTGTATTTTTACTTCTGCAACTTTCAACCTAACAGGTATTGAGGGATTGGACAGAAATCAGAATATCCTGGTCCACAACATCATTCCAAGAAAGGTGTTTGACTAAGGCACCTGTTGGGATTTTGCCCCATGATTAAAAAGATAACACTGGCTATTTGTGACAGAAAATTGGACAGGACATTCATTCTAATGTAACATCATTACAAATGTAAGAAAACCACTCAGCTCTGAGATAGGCTCTTTACTCAGAGAGTAGGAAGGGCATGGAATGCCCTGCCTGCAACAGTAGTAGACTCACCAACTTTAAGAGCATTTAAATGGTCATTGGATAAACATATGAATGATAATGGAATAGTGTAGGTTAGATGGGTTTCAGATTGGTTTCACAGGTCAGCGCAATATCGAGGGCTGAAGGGTCTGTACTGCGCTGTAATGTTCTATAGCAATCCCAAAAAGAGATGCATTTCACTAGAATGAGGGTCTGCACATCACAAACAAATTACACTGCATTAAGCTCTAGGAAAATACTTCAAACAACAATTCACCATCCTTGCACTCCTCATGCAATTTCCTCTCCACCCTTGAATTTGAGAATACCTACCAGGAACACTCCCAAGACAATAGCCTTGAATTAAACTGTCATTAATAAGTTAAATCTTGGAATATAAAACAATTGGAAACACACAATCAGAGAAAGGGAGGTAGATTTTTCAGTTGGAACCAAATATGAACAGGTTCGCTCTCGGAGATGCTCACCAAACCTATACGTACCTTGGATTTCCATCTCATATCTGCAGAATTGCACACAACGTGCTTTCGTAACTTGATAGCAATGCAATTATGTATAACTTTAAACGGAGAAAATAGACTAGGTAACATTACACATGGTTAAACGTACTTATTTGAATTTGCTGAAATGTGTTAAGTTGCACCAAAATAAAACCCGAAGTGATTTTAAAATTGGGTTTTGCAAGGGTAAAATTTATAAATATCATGCACTGTGATAGCTTGATCTGTTAAGAGATGGATCCCTAGAATCATAGAATGCCTAGGAGTTTGGAAAGAGGCCATTCAGCCCATCGAGTCCACACTGACTCTCCAAAGGACACTCCACCCAAAGCCAAATCCAGCACTCCCAACCTATTCCCGTAACCCACATTTACCATGCTAACCCACCTAACCTGCACATCTTTGTCTAGTGTGAGTAAACCTGAGTATCAATATGGACGTACATGGAATAGTGTAGATTAGATGGGCTTCAGATTGGTATGGCAGGTCGGCACAACATCGAGGGCCGAAGGGCCAGTACTGTGCTGTAACGTTCTATGTTCTATCCGGAAGAAACCTGCACAACTTAGCGCGAATGTGGTTCTTGAGCCTGAATCCTTTTTATTGGTCAAGATTTATATATTCAATATGACAGAATTCCCCACCTCCAAAAAAGTGTATTGCTCAAGATTTATGTAGTTATACTGCTTAAACTTAATAAATCAATGCTGCTGTTGGTGTTGTGTTTATATAGGAGATACAAAATACCTTAGTTTAAATGTGCAACAATGTTTGACAATAAATATTAATTGTGGGCTGTTCCAGCTCAATATGTAGTTTGGCTTGCTTTAACTCTTTGCATTTATTAATCATATAACATTACAAGCAAAAGCTGTGTTGTTTACTGTTGGAAGAGAAAAATGTGCACTGGCTGACAGCATGAGTACCCATGAACCCAGCAATCTGCAATATCACTGATTGTTTGGCTGCCACCTGCTGGGAACAGACTCTTTGTCGGTGTCTGTGTGTACACTGTCAATGGCAGCTTTTATTCCCTACAGACTGCTCAGCATTTGCTCTGTTTTACATCTTAAAACATCAAAAAGCCTGAATGCGGTTGTCTCATTCCCTGAAGATTATCAACCTGTCATTTACTGCAAATTCAGAACATCCAGCAACAGCAACTTATGAATTTATGCATTTGTTATTTTGTTAGAAAATTGCAGACAGAACATGACTGATAAAATACCATATGCCGCAGCAATAAATCTTTACACCTTTCAGGAACAACTTCATTTTTTTACACACAGAGGAAGGATACACTGAAATTATGGGGAAATTTGAGCTTCAATAACAGAAAAGTTATTAGCAATACCAACATTTCATGAATGAATATAAAGAAGTATAAACAGAATCTGAGAATTTCCAGCTTAATTACAGGAGTCACCATTACTTTACTGCCACACAACTTAAAGAGAACAGATAGTGCTTCTGGTTTTGTTGCAGAAGAATACATTGCTGTGTTCATAGGCTTCACTTCCAAAGAAAAATGTTTAGAATTTCAATTGAGCAGCATTAATTTTACACTACACTTAGTATTAGCTATTTCTTTTGAATCTGTGGTTGTACTTTATTTCAAGCAGAGGCGTGATGTACTGAAATCGAGAGAACTGTAAGGAACAATAAGGAAAGAAATCTAAATGTACATACATCCTGGATGTGTCACACAGGAACAGGAGGCCACCAGTTTAATTACAAGAGATTTTTTACTTTACTGGCTGTTAGTGACAGTATAAAGACATCACGAACTATCTTCTGCAACATGCACAGGAAGTGTTTTGCTTAACCATAATATTTGTAAAATGTCATCCACCATATCAGAAAAAAATATGCAACTGCCCATTTGACCAATTCTGAACACTGATGCATTGAACCTAAAGGATGACAGCTGCACTCTGTTTGGTCTCATAAATAAAAGTTTCCCCAACTACACAAAGAAATGAAAAATAATTATTTATCGGATTTCCTACCTCTCATTTATCTGGTGATTTAATCCAAAACATTTAGCACCAAGCTCTGAAGGACGGTTACTGGACCGAAATATTAACTCTGATTTCTCACCATAGAGTCTGTCAGACCAGCAGAGATTTTCCAGCAGACTCTATTTTTGTTTCTGATGTTCAGCAACTGCAGTTCTTTTGCTTTTCTTTTTAAAATTTAGCACAAGTATTGAGGACATAATTGAGGAAACTGCTACGGGATAGTGCTCAAATCTTGAGAGGAGAGGTGAACATACTGTTGAATTTAAAGCCAATTAAGTTATTAGCAATTTAATGCTATTGGCATAGCTGTTTAAATACTCAACTCAAAACAAAAAAGGTGGAAGGCAAAGTGAGTATTCAACTTTTTTTTACAAGTCATAACATACAATCACTAACAAATACCTGTAAAAGGAGTTTGGCATCTTCGGTTCTGTCCAGGTCCACATATTGTAGGAAGAGATCTGTCCCAGGCTTATACACTGCAAAATGATTAGCTAACCGCTCAGCCATGGCACTCACTGCAATACACAAGGCAACAGAATGCCAGACACTACATTAGTTATTTTAAGCATAGCATAAGAATCTTATGTTTCACTCCAATAGCATTTGAATACTGCTGGAGCTTACCAATAAAAAAGGCCATAGAATTTGATGCTCGTGTTTCACTGCTCAAAAATGCTTGGGAGAAGGAAGAGGGTGAGGGCTGGGGGGCGGTGGAGGAGTGTAAGGTCACTAATTCAGGTGAATCTGTTAAGACAGCTGCTATCTAAGTTGTTGCCTCATCCAAAGAGGTTAGCATTTGCACCTGAACCAAATGTATAGTGGGAGTAGGAAGGAAAACTCAGAAGGAGAAAATGAAGCCTTGCATTTTACAAAATGCATTTGTTTCTTCCTAGATCATTACAGGAGCAGCAAGGGGTTGCTTAGCTCAGTTCATTGGACAATTGGCTTGCAATCCTGAGTGACACCAGCTGTACCTTGCCAGCTGAGGTTATCATGAAGGTCCCACCTTCTCAACCGCAACCCTCACCTGAGGCATGGTGACCCTCAGGTTAAGCCATCACCAGTCATCGCTCTCTAGTAAGCACGCAGCTCTATGATCCTCTGGGCAGTTCTTTATCATCATTATTCAGCCTTAAGCGGTTCAAATACCATGTCTGAGTTAGGAATGTGGCAAGTTCAATTTATGATTAGGTATGTGTGAATGGACAAAACACTGCAGAAATCTGTAATTCAAAAGGAACATGGTATTGCTTGTGCACAAATTGACAATTCCCATACTCTGTGTTGGGTGAGTTAGACAGCTATCAGTGGGTTGACTTGCACCATCATAATCAAGCAGTTAGAAGAGTGTTTATCAGATAAGTGCACAAAAAAAAGCAGGTTCAGCAGGAAACTAGGAAGGCTAATTGATTGTTGGCCTTTATTTCAAGGTGTTGGAATATAAAAGAGAAATCTGACTGCAGCTGTACAAGATGCTGATGAGACAGCATCTGCAGTACTGAAAGCAGTTTTGATCCCCTTATTTAGGGAAAGATATCATTTCATTGGAGGCAGGTCAGAGATGGCTTACAAAGATGATCTCTGGTATGGAGGAATTGTCTTGAGCAAAGCTAAAGAGTTGGGACTCTATTCACCGGAGTTCAGAAGAATGAGGACTGATCTCATTGAAACAGAGAATTCTTAAGGAGCTTGACAGGGTAAATGTTGCAAGGATGCTTCCCTTCATGGGAGAGTCTAGGACCAGTGGGCTTAGTCTAAGAATAAAGGGATGCTAATTTAAGGAGGAGATGAGGAGAAATTTCTTCTGAGAGTTGAAAACACTGTGGGAGCAGAGTCTTTGTGTATATTTAAGGCTGAGGCAGATTCTTGATCAGTAGGGGAATCAAAGGTTAAGGGGAAAGGTCACAAAAACGGACATGAGGGATGTCAGATCAGCCGCGATCCTATTAAATGGCAGAGCAGGCTTCAGGGGCTGAACAGCCAACTCCTGTTCCTACTTCTGACGGTTTTATGGTCAGCCAAAATAAAGCAGCTAGTCTCAGTGCTCCTTAAGTACAGCTGAGAAATGATGGACAGGGATACGAAACATTACTGCAAACTAGCAACCACACTGGAAGCATGTATATGTGCGTATCATTACAGAATAGTCTTATCAATATTTCACAAGTGGGTCCCTGACAGTAACTAATTAACTCCGGATGCACTGGAGCTTTGGAACCATACTACCACAAAAAATTTATATGGTGAATATTATGCATAGTAAAGCACAGGTGATAGAAGAATAGTCATAGAACTATAGCCAGAAAGGCAGAGAGTGGTTGATATACATGGAACAATGCTTCACACAAAGTACCTTGGTGGGGGCTAGAGAAACGCAATTGATAATGAACCAAGGAAAATATGATTAATGAACTGCTTTCACAATGACAAAGGGAGTCAGTTATTTCATGGAAATACCACTTTGTGTTAACTTGCCAAAGCTTCGTGACTAACTATTCAAGTTTGAGCTTATAGGCCAAGAATTTTACATTCTTCTTTCACTGAAAGCAAATTTGTGGAGTTATCGGTCCTGCAAAGACATTAAATTTATAAGGACAGACTAAAAACAGAAAAATCAATTTGAAAGATACTACAACTGATCAACATGTCACTGCAGTCGAGTCTCAAGCTAATTGTAGTTATCTGATTAACACTCTTCTAACTGCATGATTATGGTGCTACAAGTCAACCCATTGATACCTGTCTAACTCACCCAAAACAATGAGTATGGGAATTATCAATTCATGCACAGTTAACTGCAGCACCATTCATTTCGTCTGATCTGCCCATGATTAGACACCAAAAAAAGCAGATGACAGCAACTCATGTCACAGGACTGTGAAGTAAGATCCTGCATAAACTGAGCCAATTGGTAGCATTAGGGTTCAAGCTGAAAAGCAAATAAGCAACACCAAAACAACTAAGATTTCAAATGTAGCACTTGGTTAAGTCCCACACATACCCAATATTGTTTGCTCTTGCATTTTTGTACTTTAGTACAAGAATTATACAATAGTTGATACGCATAGCAAGTAGAATGCAGAGTCAGATAAACTTACATTTGTCTAATGCTGCTTCATTATTTTCCTCTAATATTTTTCTGAAGACATAAGACATGCTGGTTGCTTGCTGTTGAGAACTATTTTGTCCTGGAGTGTAGAATGGTTCAACATATTCCACTGCTGTGTCAATATTATTACTGAGGGAAAACAAAATATTGTATTGTATCTGGCAGCCACGTTAAGATGTAAAACAAAGCAAAGCACATTTCTACGATTTCTGAAGGGTCTAGGCCCGAAACATCAACCTTCCTGCTCCTCTGATGCTGCTTGGCCTGCTGAGTTCATTTAGCTCTACACCTTGTTATCAAAGCACAAATGCACTTTTAGTGAGAAAATTTTGCCATTTGTTTGAATGGTTATTACTGTAGTGAAGCAAAAGTTATATAACTGGCAAAAGAATCCAAGTTGAATAGAGACAAATCAACAGTAATCAAGTGCAGTGCTTTAACAAACTAACCTTGAGAAGTCTAACTTACTATGATTCACTTGTAAGGTGAATGAAACTGGTGTTAAATGA
Organism: Stegostoma tigrinum; assembly: GCF_030684315.1. NCBI lineage: Eukaryota > Metazoa > Chordata > Chondrichthyes > Orectolobiformes > Stegostomatidae > Stegostoma > Stegostoma tigrinum. The sequence continues at coordinate 71,696,054 of NC_081362.1, read as the reverse complement.
CACTGATGTTGTGTGGATATCTGCACACTCCTTCACCCAGCTTAGAAGCTCTAATAAATTCTTAAAACATGCAAATATTGCACTAAGGCATCATCTCTAAATAATTCAGGTTAAAAGACATTACAATCTTGATCACTCAAATATTTATTAATAAAGATACATATGTCCTTCTGCAACTATCACTTATTCTGTAAGTGTAAGTATTAACATTTTCAGAAAAGGGAATAAGGAGGTCAGCTGTACAAAAACAGCTTTGTCGAAGCGAAAGTTATACTGGAAGTCGCGATACTTTCAACCAAAGGGAGAAGAAACAGACTAGATTTCAGGATGTGGTAGAAAGACTGAAGCAATGCTATAGAAATCTTCCTTTGCTAGTAGTCCAAATCAGGGAAATAGAACACGCTATTGCTTATCCAGCTCTAGCAAATCAAGAAAAATCAGAATCTTAACACCATGTCATATTTAAATAAAGCCCAGTGTGGCACTGTACCATGAAAGATCAAGACTGTGAATTTCTTCCTAATCAGAAAGGGGCTTTGTATCAGAGAACAAATGTAGAAAAAGGTAAACCATTTACAGTAACAATATTAACATGCCTACGTATACATGAACACAGTTTTTTCATAAAATGCATACATCTTCCCCAAATTGCTACTATAATTAGCGAATATACTGTAAAAAGAATATCAGCAATAAAGATCTTATATTCAACTCATTATTGACAGAGACTAGCTCTTAGGTTGCTCACTTCTGAGATATAAGGTGCATTAATTTCTTTTCAAGAAGGTAGAAATTGCAACAGGAGTTATGAAAAACAGAATACTAGCAATCGTTTGGCACTGTTCATAATCTTTTGTTTTAAAATTTTGACTAAAATTTGTTTCAGTCTTATTAATCTACCATCAAGCAATTTTCATAAGTGCTTTATTTATTAAATTAAAATGGATGTTCATAACCAATGGTTAACAGAAATAATTATTCCCATTTCAACACATCTTTTAAACCCCTGATGTTTTAAAATACGAACATGTGCTTATTGAGTTCGGGCCAATGTCTTCCAAGTAACCATCAATACTGCTATTAACAAAGGATGATGATTTTCACTTTTCAGGTAATTAGTATATTGTGGAGCAAGTGAGAAAGACATCAGCAGAAGAAAAAAAAATCAGAAAGCAAAACACCAGAGGCTTCCTAACGAAAAAAAATGCACTTAAGAAATAAGCATGCTTACACAAATACGAAATTATTTATTCATTAAAAATTAAACAATTAGTTAATTGCAATTGTGTTGCTTTCATTTTTTTTACATTTTTAGAATACAATTAAATTAGAATACTGGCAATTAAATTCAGAGTGGCACATTTTGTTAAATTATCTGACAAAAAAGGTTTACTTACTTCTTTATGTGAGCCAGGACCAAGTTATTGATAAATAACATCTTGGACAAATTAATAGGTTGTGCCAAGTTGCTCATCAATTTTTCCACAAATTGAATTTTCTCCACATCACCCTTGGAAGCCAAGGCTTGGACTAACCGCGAAATAGCGAGCTGACTGGGCACTTGATTAACTTTCAACATCTCTTCTAGGGTAGAAGCAGCATCTGAAATGAAATTTAATCACAAACAGTGAAAGGGTTTCATAAAAAGGTGACCAAACATTAATTATTATTTTCTGTAAAAGAATTTCAGTAAGTACTGGAATTGCACTTTCCCCTCTCGTAGTTGCAAGCATAGGTCAATAATTTCACAGAAAATGATTTTCAAATAAACAAAATTGATGTGACACTGAAAATAGTTTAACCTTATGATTTTAGTTAACATCTATGAAAATGGTTCCTTTAACTCATCAGGTTTACATGGAGATGTCTATAATATTTTCAATTTTGTCTATCCCTTTCAGATCCATTTTCTTCAAGAAAAAACCGTTGCTTTCAATTGGTAATTGGGAATTGATATCAGGATGAATGGTTTTAAGATGATATTGATTCAAAGTTAGCGAACTTGCACGTGTGAAGTTTCTGGTCACTGCATTAATCAATACATGGGGAAGTTTGAGGAGCACCTTACTGAATTTCATCAAGCCAAAACAATCAGTTCCACAGGATTTACAAAAAAAATTACCTTCCTTCAGATATCATCCAAAAATTGTTGCTCAAAACAAATAAACCATAATGAGAATATACATATATATCTCACTTTCATCACTTGAGATCCTACTATAGAATTGCACAAGATAGGTTTCTGATTTTGTGGGGGCAAAGGATAAAGGAGTTCAAAAAGGAAAGTGCCACATTAAAAAAAATGATAATGGCATCTCTTACATATGCCTGAAATGCAGTATTCTTAAAACAGAGCTGATTTGATTGTCCTTTCTTTAAACAAAAGATTTTAAATATGAATGTGTTGTTCTATGCTGTAACTGTTCAAACGCTATCCACATCATTTTACAAATGTACACCTTTTTGCAAGTTGATAATTAAATGTCTTTACCATCTACTATAATTATAAAATTAAAAGAACAAAAACTTAAATGTTCTTTTCAGGAAGAAACAGCACTGGAAAAATGTTGAATATTTTAAAAACGTGAATATATGTGGAACTGATAGTAGTTTGACATCTTTTCCATAAAGTGTTATTGTTTATGTTTAAAACAAAGTATGACTAAAAGGTACACAAATTTAAAGAAAGTAAGTACCACACACAAAAGCAAAGTCTCAAATTTTTGTAGATTTCATGCTGTTAACAAACATATTTATAATTGTTACTATCAACTTTATCCAGCTGCCTCTCCGAGTATGTACATTTAATTTACCATGCAAAAGTAATTCTTAGCCGACACCTCTTACCTACCCCTGCAGAAAAGTTCTTATCCAATATCTCTTTTCCAACAAAATTTTGTTAGTTGCAATTGCTTTGCAGGAATTTCTATTATTTTGTAACTATGTAAAGGTGAATTTGCTCATTCACCCATTTCTAAAATTATTGAAAGCTTGTACTTTCACCCATCACCCCCACCCCCCCCCCAAGTCTGCAGCCCACTGTTTTAGCTGAGACAAAACCATCCTCTGTTAAATGGAATGGAAACTGGACTAAGTGGCCAAATGACAAGTACATTCATATTCAGCTTCAGTTGTATTATAGATGCATATATAGTAATTTATGTCTCTCAGCTACTACAAAAGACTCTTGATAAGCAGGTAATTTGCTAAATGGACTCCTTTATCACAGCTTACGAAAGGCGTTACATGAAAATCTGCAGAGGCATTAACATGATGTAAAGGTCATAATGTGTGACATACCTTTCAGATTATCCCGCCTAACTTGCGTTATGATGAGTAGGCTGTTGGCAGCGTCGTTCAGTGTAAAGCCCTTGATGCGGGTCTCAACTCTAGAGGAGCAGACATTTAGAAAGGAATTACTGACATGCTTCTGATATGATAATAAATGGTTGAGACCGAGGTGAAATTATAAAAACTACCATTCCAATGTTAAAAATTTTGCCACAAATGTCGACCTGTAGACAGCTTTTATGTTAGAACGTCAAATACTGAAATAGTGTTTTTTCTCTCCCTTTCTTTCTTTTTTTTGGTTCTGACAGCTGCCATAAGTGGTACCCTAGGCAGCAGAGAGAGTAATGTTTAAGCAAGTGGTCTCGCTTCCAGAACATTATCTCTTAAACATAAAGATATTAGACATTGAAAGAGTCGCAAATCAGAGTCTCAGCTTGTAGGTGATTTTGGTGGGGGTCGCCGATAGAAAAACATGTCTGTGAAATCAGAGTCATATACAACATCCACCACTGTCAATGAGAAACAACAGTTGTTTTTGTGCATCAATACAACCAAGACACATTATCATTGGGAGGGTATGTTCTTCATCCCAAAACCTACAGTTTCGTGGCCGAACCACTGAGTGCTTCTTAAAAATCAATCCACCTGACATCACATGCAGCCATGAAATGGTATCTAATAGGCAAAATCATTTGGGCTTCTCTACTGAGTTTATGGCTGCTAACTTTAGCAATCTGGCCACAAGATATGATGCACTTTCTGCAAAACATGTAAAATATTTTATCCTACTGTGCAATTAGAACATACAATTGCTTAACAAGTCACACTTGAAATTCAACAAATCTCAGGCCATATGTTACACAAATCTGTCAGTTTGGCTCAGCTGGCAGAACTCAATTGTTAGAAAATACAGAAACTAGAAATTACTGGATAACTCAGTAGGTCTGGCAGCATCTGTGGAGAGAAAGCAGAGTTAATGTTTCAGTGACCCTGATTGTAGGCTAGGAAAAGCTTTGAATACTGGAAGATGGCATGGTGGGAAGGGTGAGGAATAAATGGAGCCCAGAGAGAGACGACAGCAATTGGGCAGACAAAGGAATGGGTAAAGGCCAGAATTGGAAAATCAACAGATACCAACTAACAATGGATTGGTTACGGTAGCAGCTCATGTGATAACAAGGCCTGGTGTGGAGTTTGGGGGATGGATGCAAGAGGTGGTGCCCAGGCCTTAAATTATTGAACTCAATATGGAGTCCTAAAGGCTGCAGGGTCCCCCAGCAGAAAATGGGATGTTGCTCTTTGGGCTTATGCTCAGCAGAGCAGCGAGCCCAGATGGAGGCACATGCTGGTCAGGGAAATAGTGATGCGTTGAATAGGCAAGCAACAGGAAGCTCAGCGTCACTGAAGCGCACACCAAGCTACGTCATCACATGGGCTGCTACCACAACCAACCCATTATTGGTTATTAATAGTCCCCATTAGCAGTTTGATCTTCCCAGGCTGACCTGTACTCATTCCTTTATTTACCCAACTGCTGTTCACTCTTTCACGCCTCCACCTCTACCTATTGTTTACTCCTCCCTCCAACCCATTTCAGCACATAACAAACTGTTCCCGGCTACAATCAGTACTAAAAAAGGGTCATTGGACCCAACATGTTAACTCTACTTTCTGTCCACAGATGCTGCCAGACCTGCTGAGCTTTTCCAACATTTTTTGTTTCTGTTCCTGATTTCCGGCATCTGTAGTTCTTTGTTTTCTTTTAAACTGTCAGAAAATTGCTGGTCTGGAATAAAACCTGATGTTGGGTGTTCGGCAGATCAAAAGGTGAAATCTGCTCGTTCTGGAAAATTAGACGGACACTGAAGATTCCATTAGAGCTGCTGTCCTGTCCTGGCCAACAATCTCCTTAATCCAACTTCACCACGAATAAATCAACTGGTCAATTATTTTTCTGCTCATTTGTGAAATGTTAATATGGTTAGTGCTATTTCCCATACCAATCATTACATTTCAAAAGCAATTTATTATAAGTATTTTGAACTATTATAATATTAAAAGCAGCTTCAAAAAATGCATAATACTTGACAATTATGCTCCCAATAAGATGATTTAAAAGCAACATCCCAAAACTTACAAATCGTGCTACTCAGTAAGCACGTTTTTTCTATATCACACTGCACTTGCTTGTTCTTCAACAGCATCGGAAGCACACTCAAAGGGTAGGACGTAACTGTAGGCTCTCCAATGTAAATTTATTGCTTACAATGAATGACTTATTGTATCAAGACTCTTGAAGCAGTAATTCAGAGTTCAGATATTGAAGTTGAATTAATTGAAGTTCATTTCTGATTCAATTGATACGTGCCATGAACATTTACAGGAAAGCCTCAGGTGGGCACTGTGAACTACGACCATGACTGCTTCATCGTTACGTCTCATGTTTCCAGACGGAAGATGCACAAGTTTGCATTTTGTTCAAATATATTCTTTGTAGCAATTTCTGTTCATACTTCAGAAAAATAAAACGTGCAACATACAGACGACTGATCTAGTTCCAAACTTCATAATCAAGTATGTTTACAGACAAGGCGACATTCTGTTTACCTTCACCCCACATCACAAATCACCCTGCAACTCCCTTGCCTACTCCCCATTACTCATCAACCAACTGGCAAGTGCATTTTTAAGCCCTTATTAAGTGAACCAGGAAGTCTGGTGATACACTGGACAGAAAGAAAACTTACTATAAAACATGATTGCATTTACCAACAGGCCAGGAATACTATCACTGAGCCAGGCTGACTTAACTAGTGAGTCAGCTAAAAAAATATCAGTGGCCATATTCTTTCATTATTTGAGTGGTATTACTGAGAACCTTTGCATTGCCTGCTTTCTTTCACTGATTCTTCAGGTTAGTTTTGGACTCTGGACCTCATCAATCTTCCATTTCAAAGCTGCCCATGTTTCTTAAAAACAACTTTCGTTTGCAATTGCTCGAGAGTTTTGCTCAAACATTCCATTTACCCCATTTCTCTTATACAGACGTGATACAAAAGTGGGAGGAACAAGTGCCTCCATAAATTGGCTTGGCTACTTTGGATTGTAAAACTCCATCCTGAGCATATAACTGTTCAGATCCCACGTCCTCATGCACTTTTTAGACCCTAACCATCAAAATGATTCAACTTCACTCAATCGTCACTCAGCTTTTCTGGTGGAGTACACATTTGGTTTTACTTAATTACTGATCACACTATAATATTAAAGATGTCCAATAGTACTGCAGGTTAACAATCCCAACTGTCAATCATGCTGCTAACAGCTTAATGGGGTGATCCAGTGTTGTAACAGAAGGATATCTTAGCGAAATGCTCAACTAGTTTCTTGTCCTCTAATCTCTGCTCATGCAATCCAAAATAAACAGAATTTTACTCAGAAGCAAATCAGAGGTCATAGGGAAAAGGCAGCAATGTGGAGTTGAGGATTATCACATCAAACGTGATCTTGGTGAATGGCAGAAGACTTGATGCGCTGAATGGGTTATTTACGTTCCTACGTCTTGAGGTTTTATGGAACTAAATTGCCTGGTGCTCTCCTCAAACATGCATTTGTCTCTGCTTCAAACACTGGTCCAGTTTCTCAAGAGGCTCAACTGGTTTTTGTCTGTCCTATTCACCTACCATAATGCATTCCATGCTTGGGCAACTCTGACGAAGAAAATTTATCCCTGTTTTTTTCATTTGCACTGAGAATTTTTACAGATGACTCATCGCCATTGCAAAATCCAGAGAGAATAGCATTTCCTTAAGCCAAAAATAATTATTAAAGTCTGATGAAAAGTTACCTACCTTGCCTCGTGCTTTTGGGGAATGTGACATTAAGTTTATTCCTTGCATGAACCACCTCACCAGTTCCCGCATTCATTCATCAAGGATTTGTGCTGCAGGTCTGTTTCTGGCAGGAACTATATTGCATCTTTCCAAATATTTAAGAGCTTTATATCCAATTATTTTGTTAAACGTGAAAGCCTACTCCCTAATTCACTTTGTCTTTTAATTTTCATTGTAATTGTGCACATCAGAGAATTCAAATGTACAGTATCACTTTTCGAAAGGGGCTCATTGAATAGTTACATACATTAAATAACAACTTACTTCAGCTGGCAGCCATGAGACCTCCATGATATAAGCAAATTGATAATATACAGACCCATGTTCTATTGAGGTTTGCACTGTACATCCATCCTGTCTTGGCTCTTTTCTTCTACAATGCATTAGCTCACACATATGCACAAAACTGGGACAGTAACTCTCTCTACCCCCCTCACAGATCTTCGGTTTATTCTCATGCCTGATTAGCTGTATACAGATCCTTTATTTCCTAGGCATTTCTAAAGGTGTGTTTTTTTTTCCAACCAAAGAACTGCCATTCAGGAACAAAGCTTTCCTGTTCTAAATGGCATGCCATGCACCATCAGTCAAGCAGTGAGTGACAACCTTGGAGAAATTAAAAACTTTTAATGAAAGGACATTATCTTTAAAAACCAGAAAGCGGCAATCCACGCAAGAAAAAAATGTGCATAATCCACACTGTACAATCTTTCAACGGATGAGGATTACACAATTTGTCAGAGGGACATTTGAGCTAAACTTGAACAATTATCTCACTGCACTAAACTGAACAGCACTGCACCAGTGCAAGCACGTTATGTGACCTCAGGAACTCTGAAGGTCTGAAGAATCAGGTTGTGGCAATTACTGCGATCAATCCCTAGAAAATCCTTCGTTCTGTACAGGGTTAAACTATCCCTCTCAGTCACTTTCAGCTTCCAGGGTTCAAGCAATACAGCATTGCTCTCTGGATTTTCTTACTCTCAAGAGCCAATCCCCTTAATCCCTGTCTAAGCACCCATTGCTCAATCGTGATTTCTCCTTTTCCATCTGTCAGTCTTAAATCAACAATTTGTACATGAGACAGTGTAATGCAGACAATAAAGGATTTACATTTCACTATCTTCAAATCTTTTCCTACAATTAAAATGCTGAACAAGTGTTAGGGTGATTGTTGGAGGTTACCACTAACATTTTTTACATTGCATCTTCTTTACCCCTTCTCCATTAGAAAAAAAACTTACCTGCTTTTGACATCCATGGCTTCCTCCAATAACCCATGACTTAGAAGAGTGTTCAAGAAGCTTGAATAAGCTGCTGAGCTGAATACTAGACCCTTCTTTTCAGCTCCCATGAATACATTAAAGGCTTCTAAGAATAAAATAAGTATTTTATTAAAATAGAACCATAAACCCATGATGCTGCTAATATTTGCAAGTTCCTCAAAACAAATATCAAATAAAAAATTTTCAACAGCTCAAGAAAAACCATTTGGACTCCTTTAGTCATTCGTCTCCTTCATTTTCCCAAGGTTAAACTTGATGAATTTATTTTATGAAGGCTGTAGCAGAAACAAAAAGAAAAATATCTTGCTACAGAATTGCACATGATTTTACAAAACAAATTAGGCAGCAATCAACAGTCTGGGTTTTGAACACTACCTTTTTTTATTCCTGGGATTTATTTGATGCATCCTAAATTAAAGTTAAACTAAAGTTAAGATTCTGATGTGGTTTACGCATAACCTTTAATAGTACTCATGGTTTTTCATTTTGTTTAAACATTATCTTCCAGTCTCAGCACCACACCTGGTATAAAGATTAGTGTCCGAGCCACACTATTCAGAATTTTTACTTAAAGCTTTTCTAATGGTCTATTGCAGAAATTAGCAATCAACAGCACAAATCCATTTTACCTTAACCCCATCAGTAACCATTTTTATGCAAGCAACTTCAATATTTGAAAACATAGGTTTTGGTGAGATTGGTATAAGTTTTAATTTACAAAACAGCTAAATGACAGCATTCTGACGAGGAACCAAATCTTCAACCACTTCTCTCTCCACAGATATTGCCAGACCTGACAAGGCCTCCAAGCATTTTTTAGTTCATATCTCAAGAATCGGCAGTATTTTGCCTTTAACCGAATGACAGCTGTGAATGAACCAACAACGGAAATAATGAGGTACAAGACCTTTCATGCTAACTAGAACTTCAGTTACCTGTTTTTTTGCAAATGGAAGGAACGTCAGAAGAAATTGCATTTGTATAGTGCCTTTTAAAGCTTCGGGATATCCCAAACTATCCCTAATGAAGTACGTTATAATTTACAGAACATGAAAGCCAAATGCACATGCTTTTGTGACATCTGGCTATGACAAGATAATCTGTTTTTGTGATGTTAGGGAGGGTTAAATGCTGACCAGAAAACATTTTCACTGCATAGTCTCGAACGTTTTTCCATGTCATTGATTTAAAATCTTCCAAAGATGGCAATCTCTGGCAGAACAGCAACTGTACTGGAATACCAGTCTAGGTTGTGTTCAAGCCTGACAAGGAGTTTGAATGACACACCCTGCAGGTGGGACAGTGCTACCACTGAGCTATAGTTAGCATTCAGAGGCAAAGCAAAAACCAGCTTAAGGCAGAAAAACTGTGAGAAGCCATTTCATGACAGAATCAAACAAGGAAGGCCATCTTACACAATGCAAATTGTTGCAGCATGCTCCATGCGGGAAAGCATTAATTAACAGTCACAAAGATCCATATACATAGTTCAAAAAGTAAGATTGATGGTGATATTTCCGATTTGATAATCAATAAATAAACTGTTAAAAGGAGTAGTCTGAGATTATAGTATTGCTTAAACAGAGAAACACTATGTTTCATACTACAGTATGTAACCCAAAATACCATTTTAGCCCTGTGAATGGGAAAAATTGCAAAGACAGATTGCGAAAAAAATTCAATCCTTAAAAATGAATTGATAAATTTCCATGGAGTCATTAGGAGGGGAAAGGAGAACCTCAAATAGGACAGGAGAGCTTGACTGCATTTCTCTAACTACATGCAAACCAGTTACTCCAGACCACTACATTCATGAGAAATTGTTAGAACAGTATACCTGATTTTTGCATTGAACAGGATCTCAAGGACACAGTAAATTTTTCCATTGATCTTTATTCTAATCTAACAATTAGCTGGATGAAGGAGTTTACTTGACCCATCACATCTACCCTGTCCTTTCTAAAAGCAGTCCAATTTAGTCCCATAACCTCAGCTTTATCTCCACAAACCTTCAAATTACATCTTTGCAAACACATGCCTGATTGCCTTTCTATGTTGCTATGAAATAGGATTATGCCCCTTTCAGGTACTGAGTTTGGGATCTTAACAACCCTTAACAACAGTAACTTGGGATTAATTATTTAACTGGGCTCTTTTCAAGGACTGAAACAGTTTGGATAAAAAAAATGATTTTAAAATGTCAATAAGAGAAAAACACACCAGTTTAAAATATGGTATGAATGTGAGCAACACAGTAATGCAAGTGAGTCATCAGGAAGCCAAAAGGGTGCATCAGTATATGCAACATTTTATTTCCACTGCAATTTTCTGCTCTTCCTAACGTAGTCAGATACTGGGGGTCATCCAGGTTACATTCAACAAGTTATTAAATCCAAAAAACATGTTAGCCTATGATTCTCCTGGTCTGTTAAGTATTATGCAAGACAACCTTTTCCAAATAACTTTCCAACTTACAATTTTTTTCCAATTAGAGGCAGCTGAGAATATGCAGGAAAATACTGTTTGTCAATACCTGAACTAAGTTCTTGCTTCTTGGTGCAGAACTACAGAAAAACCATACAACTGTAAGAAGGCTACAGCTTAGAAAGAGGTCATAAACTAGCTGCCAATTCTAATTCCATTTTACAGAACCTGGTCCATTGCCTTAACATATTACAGAGCTTTAGGTTCAAAGTTCAGGTCTGGGCTCCTTCTAAATAACCTGAAATTTTCTGCCTCCAGCACCAAATTCCAGATACTCAAAAGAAAAGGTTTTTCTCACATGCCCTCTCTGAACCTTTGACTAATCACTTTGTATCAACTCCATCCAAGATCTTGGTTATTTTGTACATCTCCACTCAGTCAGGCCTCAGCATCTTCAGTTGAGTAAAACAACCTTTCTGTCTAATCTTTCCTCATACCCGCAATCTTCAAGACCTGGCAACATTCTTACAAATCCCCTCTGTACATTAAAGCAATGATGCTCCTCGGATAATGTAGTGACCTGAACTGTACAGGAACCTTCAGCTGTGGTCAGTGTCTTATATATCCCTGCACACGTATTCAATATCTTGTCCAATGAAAGGAAGCATTCCATATGCCTTCTTTAGCACGTCTTGCCACCTTCAGAGACCTGATGGCATGCAATCAAAGGTTTCTCCTTTCCTTGAATTCTCTTAATACCTTCCAGTTTATTGGGCATCTCTTGCTTTGTTTGCCTTCCCCAAGTGCATAGCCTTGTACTTCTCTGCCCACTCAACCGAACTACTGCTATGCTCCTGAAATTGACAGCCATCCTCTTCACTACCAACAACCTGGCCACTTTTTGTATCAGCAGTAAATTTCCAATCATGTCCCACAATTAAGTCTAAATCATTAACATATAGGACAAACAAACAGCAAGGGCCCCAAAACTGTGCCATTTGTAAGCCCAATGGAAACCACCTTCCATTCACAAAGACATCCATTAACTATTACTTTTTGATTACTGTCACAGAGAATTTTGGGTCTAACTCGCCACATTCCCCTAAATCCCATGAGCTTTAATCTTTTCAGATCAATCTTCAGCAATGGGACCTTATTAAGTATAAATTATACAATCCATGTATACAACATCCACTGCACGAGTCTAATCAGTCCTTTGTTGTCCCCATTCTCTCAAAAACAATCTAACTATGTTAGCAAGGAAGGACCTTCCCTGAAGAAAACCTTGCTGAGTAATCTGTGCCTTTCCAAGTATCCCTACAAACTGATTTCTGTATTTTTCCCACCTTAAATGATTTGACCTAACCCCCTCACATTTTCTGCTCAGGTTAATTTCTAAAGAAATCAATGTATCATCCCTTTAGTTAAGTTATCACAAATTGTACCTTGAATACTGTTCTTCTTGCAAAACATGAGTAGTCTGCGCTGATAGTCACTTGCAGAATCAATGGGCAAATCACTAGTTCTTGTTCGAGGAGCTTGATTGAGAGCAGATGAAGTGGATCTTGCAGCATCCTCATACCATGACTGAGAAAGAATTTTTAAAAATTGTTTGGTAGTAATGTATTAGCTCTGTACTAAAGAGAGACAAAATGCCTAAAATTTGCAGCTTGCACCATCAGGATGAGGGCACAAGAGACAGACTTGAGGAAACGGACGCAAATTTATAATGCACAAGAAGAGTGTGCCGATTAGCTGGGCCACTGTTGGCACACAGAGACAACAAGACCAGTTAACTGTCAATCTTTGGTTTTCAGACCAGTTGGAATGACTCTAGACTGATTCAGGTATTGCAATGGGAATGCAGCATAGTTTAGCAGTCTCTACGATCTCTGTTTTTTAACAAAAACAATATCCCTTGCATTTCAGGTACATTGATGCATTCTGATACATTTGCAATATTAGAGTGCACAGCTGCATCAAATAATAACCAGGATTATACTGAATGGCAGAGCAGGTTCGAAGGCCAAATGCATACACCTACTCGAATTTTCTATGTTTCTATGAAACTAGAAATTCTCTAGAAACTAACTATAGGGTTTTCATTAAGATTTAAGAAACACAAACTAATTTATTTTTGATTGTGTAAACAATACCTCTGGGACTTCAAATGGAATCTCCTGACCACCGATCTTGAGTATCTCAGCAAGTAATCGGAGTGTTCTTTCCCGGGGTATCACATTTTCCTCTTGCATTTTGGTCCATGTTGCATCAGCTTTCGGCCAGTCATTATTTTCCTCTGTTTAAATTAAGACATTTAATTCAGTTGCAGAAAAGGGCAAATAGAAATAATTTCAAGATGTCTCGAGTAATTGCAAAAAGAAAACAAAAATCAAGGGAAAAGTGTTTGATTTAAGCAGATCCTCAAAAATTGAGAATTTTTTCTTCTGCCATCAAAAGTCAGAATGCAGAGGCAACAAAGCTAGGAATCATTCATATACAATATGGAATTCAACTGCGATGTAATACTGATTTAAAACCTTTATTATAATATAAAAAGAAGGCCAAAACATTGCCTTCTTTTTTTAAAAATCACACTAGTTTTGGGAGAACAACTGTGATGGGGTTGATCATGGACTATGACGAGTTTTGAGAAGATTTGTAGCTCAGGTTGAGGTTCTGGATGTGAGTTTGCTCGCTGAGCTGGAAGGTTAGTTTTCAGACATTTCATCACCATTCTAGGTAACATCATCAGTGAGCCTCTGACGAAGCGCTGGTGTGATGCCCCGCTTTCTATTTATCTGGTTAGGTTTCCTTGGGTTGGTGATGTCATTTCCTGTTCTTTTTCTCAGGGGGTGGTAGATTGGCTCCAAATCAATGTGTTTGTTGATGGAGTTCCGGTTGGAATGCCATGCTTCTAGGAATTCTCGTGCGTGTCTCTGTTTGGCTTGTCCTAGGATGGATGTGTTGTCCCAATCAAAGTGGTGTTCTTCCTCATCTGTATGTAAGGATACGAGTGATAGTGGGTCATGTCGTTTTGTGGCTAGTTGATGTTCATGTATCCTGGTGGCTAGCTTTCTGCCAGTTTGTCCAATGTAGTGTTTGTCACAGTTCTTGCAAGGTATTTTGTAGATGACGTTTGTTTTGTTTATTGTCTGTATAGGGTCTTTGAAGTTCATTAGCTGCTGTTTTAGTGTGTTGGTGGGTTTGTGGGCTACCCTGATGCCAAGAGGTCCGAGTAGTCTGGCAGTCATTTCGGAAATGTCTTTGCTGTAGGGGAGAGTGGTTATGGTTTCTGAGCCCGTTTTGTCTGTTTGTTTGGGTTTATTGCTGAGGAATCGGCGGACTGTGTTCATAGGGTACCCGTACTTTTTGAATACGCTGTATAGGTGATTTTCCTCTGCTCTGCGTAGTTCCTTTGTGCTGCAGTGTGTGGTGGCTCGTTGGAATAATGTTCTAACGCAGCTTCGTCTGTGGGTGTTGGGATGGTTGCTCCTGTAGTTCAGTATTTGGTCCGTATGTGTTGTTTTCCTGTAGACGCTGGTTTGAAGTTCCCCATTGGCTGTTCGCTCTACTGTGACATCTAGGAATGGCAGTTTGCTGTTGTTTTCCTCCTCTTTTGTGAATGTTATGCCAGTAAAGGGTATTATTGATGGTCTTGAAGGTTTCCTCTAATTTGTGAAAACTAACCTTCCAGCTCAGCGAGCAAACTCACATTCATGAACTATGACGTCCAACACTCAAGTCAATTGAAACTGATTTATTTAAAATGCCACCAAGTGGAACACAGCATCAACTAGTTACTTTACATTCAGCAACAGATGCTCTGCTTTTAGCATTTCAGTGTATTACTCGAACATGCAGAAGCACATCTGAATGAGTAAAGTAAGCTGAATTTGTGCTACTTAATGTCATACAATACGTGGGTGCAGGGAGCACAGGATAACATCACCTATTTATACTCAATTGATTATAACTAAAGGATAAGGCAGCAATATTGTCTTTTGCCCAAAGACTTCACCCAACGCCAAATCTATTTTTAATAGCTCACTGATGGCCAGTAGCAGCGGTGTGTACTTGTCTACAAGATGCACTGCAGAAGTAAACCAAAGATCCTCAGACAGCACCTTCCAAACCCACGACCACTTCCATCTAGAAGGACAAAGGCAGCAGATGTATGGGTAAACCGCCACCTTCATGTTCCCCTCCCCTCCAAGCCACTCACTATCTCAACTTGGAAAGTTTTTCCACTGCTCCTTCACTGTTGCTCGGTCAAAATCCTGGAATTCCTTCCCTACAAAAATGCCCACATTCCACAAATGAATTAAAAAATGTTTAGTCAATGCATTAAAGCTGTAGCCTCTGGCTCAGATGCAGGCTGTTATCTAGAGCCACAGGACATTCACAGTCTTGAAGTCAGCATTCATCTCAAACTGTTAGTCTCATTTAGTGTTGCACAAGTTAAACCACATGAGAATCGCAACAAAAACACTTAAAATGCGAAATTCAGTAAAACGCAGTCGTACAAATGGAAATGGTGGATGGCAAAGGATGTGGGCAACAGGTTTCCTGCATGACTACCACCCTCTGCTTCCTGCCACTCAGCCAATTCTGGATCTAACTAGCTAAATCTCCTTGATTCCCATGGGCTCTTACCTTGGCTATCAGTCTCCCATTCAAGACCCACCTTGCCGATGTCCAAGGAGACTACATTGATTGCATTACTTTCATCTACATACCTGGCTACATCTTTGAAAAATTAATCGAGTTGGTCAGAAATGACCCCCTCACTAACAAAATATGTTAACTGTTTTTGATTAATCCCTGCCTCTACAAGTGCAGAGTAATTATGTCCTTCAGAATTTCTTCCTGCTGTTTTGCCACCACCAAGTTTGAACTGACTGGCCTATGGTTCCTGATTTCTTGTGAAGGGAAAGATTTTCTTTGGTACTTTTGAGCACCACAGAGAACTTCGAAGGTAAAAAAGTTATTTGCAGGTTAAACGCAACTATCACAAAATATCCCCAACAGTAATGTACCAACTCTCAGCCTTCTTGCAACATGTTCAGTTGGTCTCTTACTTCCCTCTGTACTGCAGCATCAAACTTTCTTAGTACCACCTCTTGTCCTAGTTTCCCCTGCTTCTGCATATCCAGTTGACCTTCAGTTTTCTCTCTCCAAACTGTCATTTTCTCTGGCCTTACAGGTTCTTCCAGCTCTGAATCCAGTTCTATTTTTCCCCCTCGCTCACTGGTGCAGCTTCTAACCCATCTTAATCTTGCTCTAACTTTCCCTAAATGCAACGCTATAGGAGACAATTAACATTTTTGTTTTCCATGACAGATTCCCATTCTTCCGTAAGCCCCTTGCAGCCTTCCATTTGCTTAACTGCCCGTACAGTTTCTCATTTGCCCCACTTCCTTGCAACTTCCCACTTTCACTCATACTCCAATTCCCTTGCAGTCCCTCATCCTCCTTGCAAGCGCCTTGCAAACATCAATTTGTCCCTCACCCCAACTACAGTCTCCACTAGCCCCCAACTCCCTTGCAGCCTTCCATTTTCAGTCTTCCACTAACTCCCTTGCAACCTTTTCCTACCATCCCCACCTTCTTCTCAGCTTCCTTCTCAAGTTTCTTCTCAACCCCCAGCCTCCCACACAGCTGCCTCCATCCCACCACCCTTCACAAAGTTATTTGTGTCCCCAGCAGCGACTTTCCTTTGCATTTTTCTTGCAATCTCGTTTCTAGTCCCGAACACATGGCCACTAGTTCTAAATTGCTACTCCTAGACTTCAGCTCTTGGTGCCCTATTTCATCTCCTAGCTCTCAACAGGTCATCTCTTACTTTCAACCCTTACTATGTAACTGCTGGATTGGAACAGAACTAGCCTGTGATTGGAAGAGTTGCTCCTCACATGCTTCTCACAGGGGCAGCTTTCCTCCAATTGGATGCCCCCATGAATTTATTTTATGGGGCATTTGTGGATGCGAGGGTAAATTTACCCATTGTCCCCATGTATTTTGGGCACTGAAAAGAAGAATTGCTGTAACAGATTTCTTCTACTTAAGTTCACAATTACTGGCACTGTTACACAGAAGGAAACAAATTACATACAAAGGAAGTAGCAGAATATCTCACTCACAAACTAACAACTACAAACCATTTTGCACTTTGGATAGAAGAACATGTCAGCTTCAGAAACTGTTTTTAAGAGATTCATTTTCAATGGTCACACAACAGAAAATACAGCATGCAGATTCCAGCTGTGTAACGATAATTGCGTTTTCCACTGGTTGTGCAAAATACACACATTCTTGGAATAAACCGATTGATTGTAAGAGCCAGGACAATGACAAAAATCTTTTCAAAAAAAATTTGAAATCACAGTTGACTATATGAAAAGATAACATTTTTAATCAAAAAATTAAACATTCAGATTTCGGAATTAAATACATTACTGACGACCAGGTTACTAAAATATCAGTAGTAATTGTGTGCCAATTAACAATTTGTGCCCTGCCCATTTCACCCAAGGGGATTTACACTGGGATGAACCAACTGTCAGATGTCAAAAAATGCATTAAAATTACACATTTTTGCTCATTCTAATTTTGGACAGCTTTAATGCTGTAGTCAGTGTTACACATCCTGAAAAATCAGCATCACTTCAGAACACAATTAACGTATGCAGACCTGGCAGACTATAAAAAAACTACTGTACTTCATGCACATATACATAAAAATCTTCAGTGGTCTTCAAGATTAATAACAAAGTAAAACTTCACTCACTGAAAAGCCTCAAAAGATAATAGTACATTTGATCTCGGTCACATTCAAATAGCTTCTGGGTCATTTCCACCATGTTCTCAAGTGCTTCAACCTGAACCAAATTAGGAAAATATTTCAGAATTCAAAGATCTTTAATCGACACATTCTGCTAGTATTGAAAGATTTCCAAATGGTGTAATTATAATGGCTCTTATAAAAAGGAATTGCAAAGTTTTGTTTTAATTATTGAGATGACTCACTTGGATTGGATATAAACTTATAGGTTGACCAGGTTTCCCTCGCCGCCCCTCTGCCAAAAACTTGTTTTTATACAAGATGACATTAAAAAGGAGAAGGAAAGAGCTTTTCTGCTCATCAAGCCTATCTACCATTTGAGAAGATCATAGCTGATCCAAGTTTGGTCTCAACTTCCCTTTCCTGTGTCCCCCCCCCGCCAAATCCTCAACTCCAGCATTCAACAAAAATCTGTCCAAATCAATGATCTAGCTCTGTGAAAGGAATTTCCAAAGAATCATTGCCCTTGCAAGAAGTTATTCCTCTTCTCAACCTTAAATTGCAGACAGCATGCTTTTTAAGCTGGGCTCCCTAGTCCTAGATTCCTGTTGAAAGGAAAATATCCTACAAACATCTATCGTGTCAAGCTCCCCTAAAATCTTACATATTACAAGGTCATCTCCTCTTCTTTTAAGGTCCAATGAGTATATGCCTTATTACAATCTTTCGTCAGAATATTACTCTCCATCACTAAAAGCAGATTAGTGAACCCTCTCCGAACTGCTTCTCTTGCAGTAAGGGAAGCCAGAAAGAATACTCTCTGTGCCGGGTCACCAATGTCCTTTAACATAGCAGAAAGACTTCCTTTTTTTTTTACTCCATCTCCTTTGCAATAAGGTAAATTCTATTTGTCTTCCCAAATACTTGCTGTAATTGCAAGTTAATGTTTTGTTATAATGGACAAGGATACATCTCTATACTACAGCCCATACAATATCTCTCCATTTGAATTATACTCTGCATTTCTATTCTTAGTGGAAAAGTGATCAACACATACTCCACCAGTCAATTCTTTTGCCCATTCGCTTAACCTCGCCATACTTATTTGCAAACTCTTTCCATCCTTCTCAGCTCATTTTCCTACCTAACTTTGTAGCATCAGCCAATTAGGTTACAATACAGTCGGAACTTTCATCCAAATCAATAATGTACAGATGGTTGAGGGCCCGGCATTGATCCTCAGCATTCCACAAGTTACAGCCTGCCAACCTGAAAATGACTGATTTATCCCACCACTTGGATTCTAGTTAACGAACCAATCCCCTATCCAGTTTACTGCATCAACCCCAGCACCTTCAGCCCTTATCTTGTACAATAAGCTATGAAATTAATAATCTTCCTTTCCTACCTGTGAAATCACAACCTGCCTACCTGATTCGTGGCTGTGCATTTATCCGCAAACCACTGAAGCCTTCCTGGACGGGCTCGCAAGCCAGGAGTCTGTAGGAAAGACAAAATATTCAAAAGAGTAAGAGGGACAGATTAATAAAACATAATTGGGCAAAATTAATCCATTTCTTCAGATGATTTTGTTACAACACATCTAAAATAATCACATTTTTATCCATTGAAATGTTGAAGGAAATTTATGACATCAATAATTATTTAACACAGCACTTTGTTAAATTAATCTATAATTTGAAAAATGACTACATTATTTGCAACTAGGTTTTTGTGACACAAATAACATTAATAATCAAATGTTATGCTTGTTCTGCAAGTCATGTATGATTTACAGTATTTTATTCATGACATTTAATACAACCATGTTAATTCAAGTTACTGTAGGAAGAATTTAACATTTAATTCTCATGAAAAGATTTCATGTAAAGTCAAGGCAACTCCACCACAATTTATAGTCTAACAATGTTCACAGAATATTTTTCTTAAATTTATCTTAAATGTGACAATTATAACCAAAGTGATCACCTGAGTTTCCAAATTCTGTGATTTTTTTAAGGATTTAAATAAATACGAAACAAATTCTTTCAATTTTCTAAATATCAAATCAGTTTGGTAATACTCTCCAAGTTCTCAACAATTTCATGCTTTATACAATGAGGTGGATGGAGCAGACACATTTTCATGCCAACTTTACCATATAAAGTAGGTTTACATGAAAACTATAGCATGAAATTGAATATTAAATACAACCGAATCCTGAAAATTAAACAAGAGACTGACTGTAGGTACTGAACAAATAATACATTTGATTACAACTTTCAATAGCTTCACTTATCCAAATGACACGGATGTCAACAATACACAAATCCACAATATACAAGTATTAAATCTCCTGTGTTTAGACATGATTGATGTGCTTGTCATTTCAAAGACAGCTAAGCAATAAATGCAGATATCCTTCAGTTTCATTTGATATTGAGAACAGTTTTCACTTACAATAAGACTCAATCCTCAAAAGAACATCTAGGTCAGCTTAACTAAATCTCCTAACCTCATCGATGTTCTGCATTTACAGCTTACTGCTCAAGTGTTTCACGAGCCAAGGAACCTTCTCAACTCCAGAATAATGGCTATGATAGAAAACATTCGTTCCATTTAAATTAAACTTTCTGTAGTAGAAGTCTGACATCACACCTTAGTTTTTGTACATGACTGGAATAACAACACATCGTCAACTGATTATGGCATTTTTGATTCATGCCACTAAAGCCTCTTTATCTACTCATACTCTTTTTCAAAATTGATTAGGAATTCAAAACTAAACATGAACAATCTCTGCTGAGATTGTAGCCTAGCCTATATTAACACCAAATTGGAATATTTTCCTAGGTTCGTGGCACCTGATTTCTTGCCTTCCAAAGTCAAGTGCAACTCTTTGCAAAAAAGTGTAAGATGACTGTACGGCTGTGCTGTAAATCCTCATTTTCATTCTTGTATTGCAGATTAAATTAAGAACTTGCATGGCTTTTAATGTAAAGCCAAAAAGGAAATGATGCATGCTTCTAAACTGTTGTCCATAATAACACATCAAAAGCAATTTTACTGTAAATCTGGTTGATGGACCTTTTTAAAAAAAAACTTGTGCAAGCTCTTTGTGTAACAAATAGTGGAACCAAGCTAACGGTAGTCAGATTAGGGTTTTAGTTCCAGTCTATTGACTGATTGATTTTTACTGAAGAACTATTTCAACATAAATCAACACGCTCTTAATACTCCATCCCGTTTGCACTTCTAAGGAAATGGCACATAATTTCCACCTAAAGACGTTCCATACCTAAAATAGCCTTGTCGCAGATGTCAGTCTATGCTGACAGTAGGTGCCTAAAGTATGGACGGAGGGTACTGGAGCATTGCAGCACTTAAGATCTGTAAAATCTCAACAAGAGCATCAATATGATGGAATGTGCAAATGAGAGCTGGGTCTGTGGTGAATCCCTTTCTTATGGAGTCTGAGGTCGAAGTGGGTGGAGAATTCTGACAAGTCTTTGAGAGCACTTGAAATGGAGGAGGCTGTTCGATAATCCAACATAATTGCCAGTGACCATTGTGAACCAAAGGCAGCCATGTATAAGGATAGGTGCTTTCCCTGCATGTCTCTTGTAGTTGCTGTGTGGTGAAGATAAAGTGCCAACAGTGGACCCTCGAGGGTGAAACTCATTGCAATTCTGGAATTACATCTTCAGTTATAGGGAAAAGACAATTGAAGATGATTCTTGGGATAACTTTTGCTGTGGTTCACAGCAGGGGAATTCCTTTGCAGCTACTGCAGTGAGACCTATTTTTCCTAAAAGTGGTCACAATGACTGACAGATCTCCTGGCATATGGTCTTCCTACTAGATAAGGAAATTAGTCATGTAATCACATTAATAGTGCTTCTCAGTCACATTTTAGTGCTGTGGCGGGGTTCCATTTGCTTCCTGTGCTTCGCTGAACTTTAGCTGCTAAATAGTTTTTCTCACCTCATGCAAGATTGAGGCTGTGTTTAGACAGAAGGTATGGCATGCTGTGGGTCAGAGTTGAGGAGACTCGCTTTAAAGGTCGAGTCTCTGTTAAGGACAACTCCTAATTAGCCTTTTTAGGGGATGCCAATAGCCTTTCAGCCCTTCGTTGCACAGACCAAAAGTAGTTTTGACTGTGAAGAAACCCCACACATTCCAGCCAACTGTTGGATCTTCTACACTTTCACTGACCACCATCTGTTCTTTAGATTTGAGATTTTAGCCTGTAGAGCTATTTAGTAGATCACAAGTTGGGTTGCTGTCATATTTCATGTCTTAAATCCTTTCTAACATATCTCAATTTTAAAAAAAATCTCTCCAACTAGAACTTAATTTGCATTTGAGTGAATCAACAGGGTCTGCTTTTTCCATCCCCTGAAGAAGCCGGGCTCCGGATACATAGTAGCTCAAATAAGTATACTATTCTTGTGCTTCTGCAGAAAAGGAAGGGTTTTTTGTATGAATGATTTTAAAATTATTTTACAAACCACTTTTTAAATGGAAAAGAATAGAGATAATTTCTACAGATAGTAAGAACTGTCAACGCTAGAGTCAGAGATAACGCAATGTGGAGCTGGAGGAACACAGCAGGCCAAGCAGCATTAGAGGAGTAGGAAAGCTGGCGTTTCGGGTCGGGACCCTTCTTCAGAAAGAGAGATAATTTCTAAATATTTTCAATAGCCTTGCTTAAAACAGTAATGCCTCCAACTAATAAGCTGGTCATTCAAGTTTACAGTCAATCATTGCAGCAACTGCAGAGTTTTATTACTCTTACCGGAAAAGGGATGTAATTGCATTGGAGGCATTTCAGAGGAAGTTCACTAGATTAATTTCAGAGAATAGGGCTTTGTCTAATTGAGAAGAGATTTAATTGAGGTATATTAAATGCTAAAGGTGTTTGACAAAGTAAAAGAAGGAAGGGTGTTTCCTCTGTTGGGCAATCTACAATGAGAAGGCAGAGCAGATTCGAAACCAATAGGGACAAATTACTTTCCCCAAAGGATCGTGAATCTGTGGAATTCACTACCCCACATTACAATGGATGCTGGCGCACTGAGTAAATTTAACAAAAAAGATTGGCAGGTCTGTGATTTGTTACAGGTTCAAGGGTTATGGACAGTTTGCAGGAATGTGGAGATGAGGCCAAGATGAAGTCAGCCACGATCGAGCTTGCACCACACACAGTACAAGGCGCCAAAGTGCCCACTCCTACTTCAAGTTCTTACGATATTTTCTTATTTGAGCTCATTTTCTGCTGAATACATTGCTGAAATATCATAATACAATGTTTCGTCTTCACATTTTAAAGTGTCCAATGTACATTTCCAGTAACTTCTGTTTTTTTAACAGCACATTTGCCCCTGCAAACAAAGTCCCAACTTTTTTGTTTAACAAATCAATGATATGTTACAGAGATAGAGACACTGTCCACACAGAACCACATGCAACTCTATCCATTAATGAGACAGGAGTAGTTTTATATAGCTTGAGGGTAATCTCTGCATAAGTATAGGCTAACCTGAAGAGGTAGTCCTCCATGAACTATCACAGATGTATGAGAATCAAACTTCTTATTTTGAGTCATTCTAGGTCATGTAGCTGATTGACCTGTCTGACCCCTATGTGTGAGGAACCCTGTTACCTTTAAGAACAAGCAAGTTGCTTCCAAATAGCATTTTCAGATTAGTTTAAAAGAGTAACTTTAGATGTTCCAATTTTCAAGTACAAATCCATGCAGAAAATTCCTGAGAAATAAAAAGCTTAAAATAGTGGAACATCATTCAGGACAACAAAGGTAAAAGATCAGCAAAACCACAAATTGGCTGAGGTGATGACTCTGATCTGATTTCTTTATGGCTGGTCATCCTGCTGTCTGCTTTCATTCAGTAGAATACACCCTGCCAATTTTCACAGACTTTTAAAGTCATACAATTTGCTAGCTAGTAAAAACAAGGGTTGTGTTTGGAAGCTCCAAATATGTATCAAATCAAAGTTATGAATAGTCAAAAGGATCCTTTAATGCCCCTCTTAGCAAACAGGGGACAGTATGGAAAATACTTCATATTGTAATATACTTTCAGGTCATCTGTGTCAATTTTCTCCCATCACCATTCACACACAAGTTTATCTCCATATTACAAGGCTTACTCTGCAGCCAGAGTTCAAATTTGGCAGGTCAAAATATGTAACCACTGGATGAATGTGGATCAAACTGAGGTATTTCAAAACAACTGTACTGACACAAAGATCTAATTTTGCTAATGCAACCTTAAGTTAGAGCTACTCCATTTAGGAATGAAAATTAAAAGTATATTTTGTTTCAAGAAGAACTCTCTTTCCAGATGGTGGGTCAACTCTAAAATTTCCAGATTGAGATCAGTAGATTTTAGTCAGGTAAAGATTTAAAGGAGTATGTAACAACAGTAATTCGAATTGCTGTACTGCTCACACAACCTAATTGAATGTTGAAATAAGCTCAAGGAATTTAATAAATTAGTTCTATTCCCACCCTTCATAACAATTCTTATGGCAAGATCAGAATATACTTTTAAACAGGCAATGCCTTCCATATTCCATTATATGTATTCTGATAAAAAATAAAATTTACTTTTTCAATTAAAAAAATGGCTCCAGCAAAGTACTGAGGGTCTTATCAGATCAACTGATGTCAGTTCTCCAAAAAATAATGTAAAAGCTGGACAAACAGATAGTTTTACTCCAACTTATCCCTTTATATTACTAGGAAAGATTTTAATCAAGACCAGATAGAGTATGCAAAATGTAGTTGAGTGATCAGTCACCTTTAGCTGATCATAAGCTGCTTAAGGAATTACAGGAAGGAAAAGTTGAATTTAATATGATGCTGCAGCAGACTGGCTGATTATTTGCTCAGACATGCCCTACAGTAAATCTGACCAGATTCACCCTCTGTGTGCAGCAAATTAAATTCTGCTGCTTTTAGGCGCAACAAAAGAATTGATCAGTAAAGGGGATTAAGAACTTTATACACTCAGGACTTGCAGTTTAATTTAATTGTTCTACAATCACAATTTTAATACGCAAACATATTTGGCACAAAAGGAACAACCTAATCAAGCCAAGCTAGGAAAACATTTAAATTTGAATAACATCTAACAAAAACAATAGCTATAATTCTTCATGCAGCACTATGCAGACATCAAAAGAAGAAATTCTATACTTA